>NC_134701.1:212426100-213067350 GCF_043290135.1 Rhipicephalus microplus | reverse complement strand
ATCGTTATCATCTTCGCCTATGCCTTCGACACGTTGTTAGATTAAACGACGAAAGCAGCTATATACGGCAGGCCCATCGGGGAAGAACTTCGCGCAAGTTCTGACTGTCTTGCACGCGTAATAATGCAAACCACAATTATACTTTGCTGCGGAATATCTCGGAGCACAGACACGAAGAATTCTTGCAAGTGTAACTGTGTAGAAACGTGAGTGCCTCCAACTTTTCAATACATATATGTCCGCTTGCCACAGTCACTGAAACGTTAATTAAAATCTTAGTTAATTGGGCCACTGACAGGCGTAATTATTGTCTACCTTTGTCTCCCCCTGAATACTTAGGTTGTCTGCAAAGGTGTTTCTCATGTTCTCCCAAGGGCAGAATTAAAAAAAAAACCACACAGCTTAAGTTTGAACATTCGGTACAGTTTATCAACGTCGGACGCTTGCCTACCACTGGTGCACGCACCTATATATAAACACCACGCTTCGAGCTGCCTCGAAAACCACGCCATTCTCTCGTCAGTGGACGTGACGGACAGCTCACACAGTCCCCAGATGGTCGGGCGCGAGCCAGCGACATCGCGAGGACGTTCTAATTGGCTCGAACTCGCGCTTAGAACGGTCCTTTCTGTGCGAGGTAACAAATAGGAGGCCGTACACGCTTAGCTTTATACGTAAGCGCTGCCGACTAAGGAGGGAGAGCGATAAGTGGCTCGTTTACGACGCGCATGACTGTCGTCTGACGGGCAAACAGGGAATGGCGTGGCCCGCTATGACCTTAAATATGGCCCTTACAAAGCACGGCGACGCGCCGGCGCGAGGACCAACGCGGTCAACGACCTCTGTGCACATGCAGTGTACAAACTCTCGTGAAAGCGCGAAAGCAGCGGCGGATCTCTTTGTTCTTACCACAACTGCTGGATAGATTGAAGGAGCCGTGTGGTCGTTGTCTCGAAAGCGAGTGAAGAGCCGCACGGACCGACCTCAGTGTACTGTAGCTGTATCCTAAGACTTTTCTTTGTTTTTGTTCTAGCGTGTGCTATAGCAAAACGCCACGTTTCTGCAAGGAAGAGTGGGACATTAAGAAGGATGTCGTGAGACATCGTCATGTTACTGTTGCGTTATTATATACTGCGCGTCTGGAGCTGCAGGCTGTGAACGTTGTCTTTCTCGGCTCTCTTTAAAGCTAAATCACGGTAATTGCCTAACTTTGTCTACGTGGCGTCCTATCTTTATGCCGTGCGTGTTGCCAACCCTTTCAACTTTCCTCGTCTCGATGAATGGACTTGAACTGCGCATCGCGAGAGGGAAGATCGAGGACAAAGTTTAAAAGTTCCTTATTGTACTTTTGTAATTATACATTTAATGATTGAATATGAACAGCTGCAATCGCCTAAAATTTTTATTTATTTTTTTTCTATCTAAGCGCATTCAGTATTATTTAGAACCCCGCCTAAGTTATCTATTTGAAAGTTTACTTTATATCTCTGTTCAGGCGCTGACCGTGGGGAGGGTTTGCGAGGGACAGGGAGACTCGACCGAAACGCGCATAACAAAATGGTGGGACGATTGCGCATGTCGAACTACGAGAACTCAGTAACTCCCACTGTGGATCTGCCATTAGGAATGTGTGTATTAGAAACATCAGAATAAGAGTCCCTGGTTATGATCTACCATCATACAGGAGAGAACCTTGCAATAAAATATAAAACCCTCGATTAATTATTAGTGTCCTACTTGTGCGGTAAGCGTGTTGGCAAGACAGTGTCTCTTTCTGATTTTTGGAGAACGTTGAGAAACGATGACCGATAAGCTCTACCTGCATGCTTGACTGATGTGCTTCGAAAATTCATCATCCGTAAAAAATGGAGATGTCAGTTGGCCTACTTCATACGAGTAACCTGTAAACTACAGTGTACCTCTCAGTAATTAGTTGAAATCACCAATAATAAAATTTTGTTAGACATGCAATTATCAATTTCGACTTTTCACTGATCCGTTGCGCCCATTCGTTTTTAACTCAACTTGCGCTGTGACCTGAGATCGCCAAAAAATTCGTACGCAGCAAAGAAAATGCCTAGAACTTTTTTTTTAACGGCAGTGGATGCATAAACAAAAGTCTGGGCTGGGTGTCTACTTGGTTCTCCTCAAACTGGCTTAGCCTGGATTTGAACGCTAATACCACAAAGGTCTAAAAAAAGGTTGAGAGAGAGAAAAAAAAGCTACACGCGTAATCTTTAATCGTATTGTATTGGCCCTCTCGACAAAAAAAAAAAAAAAACTGAGTGTTCTCACGAATTGCTGTAAGCAGAATGTCGTGCTTGTTTTCGTGCCTTATATTTGTGCTCGGTCTCGAAGTGCGGTTCATCAAAAACCACGCAAAAAAAAAAAGAAGATGACCCTTAATTTTAGGTCTGGTGGTCTCATTCCGCCAGGTCTGGTGGTCTCATTCTGCCAATTTTCCACGGGGTGTGCCCTCCCAAGCAACTACAACTTCGTCCAGTCGAGCACCAGGCCGGAATCGCGTTTGTACCTATTTCACCAGTAGGTACCTGGTGGCAGCGATTCTCTGCTTTCCACAGCAGCGGCGGATGCTCAACTATTTCACCAAGGCTGTGGTGGGTTAAGGTATGCCCAAGGGCCTTCGCAGAAGATTATGGGGCTACCTTTCGAGATGAGTACCCAGAAATAACCTAGCGCCATCCAGGTCGGTGTGCTCCTCTATCCATTGAGTTGTAGGCTTACGCCGCAGAAGCGAAGTAAAGACACGCCTGAATGACAATCGACGCCAGCAGAGAACGCGAGCATTCGCTTCACGTGCCACTGCCAAGCGCCATCTTTATTTTCTTCCGTTTGCTGTCGCGCGCGCTCTCTGTTTAGCGAGCCGAGCCATCCAAACGAGGGCGCTACAGGTTCCTCCTTGATAGAGTCACTGGAAAAAAAATTTTCCAGTGACTCTACCCCTTATAGAGTTTCTGTATAAGGTAGCATTATACAGTTACTTTACCCCTGTAGACTGAATATCGAAATTTGACATGTTCTGGGCAGTCCAACGGAATATCAGGCGTATATGAGAGGCTTTCTATAGCGGTTTCCAGATACGGCAGCTTAAGTCGGTCCAACCTGACTGCCTCTTCTCTGCCATTTTGTAGAAGAGTGTCAGTTTTTTGGGTGCGTTTAATGACGCGGAATGGTCCGTCATAGGCTGGCGTTAAAGGTGGTATGACCGCGTCCTGGCGCACGAAAACATGTGTTGAAGTGGCCAGATCAGAGTGGAAAATGTTGCCTCGTGTTGGGAAGGTCGGGGCGAAGAGGGCCGGAGGTTTTGAACCCAGTGCAGGAGACGTTGTAGAAATTCTTGCAGCTGGATTGGTAGTTGCGTTGAGATGAAGAAGTCTTCAGGGAGCCAAAGAGAACTTCCATACACCAGATCCGTCCGGATAACAGTCCGTAAACCTAGAAGCACCAGTGGCAAGGCATCGACCCAGGTGACCCTATTGAGGCGGGTAGTCAAGGCGGTCTTCAGTTGCCGGTGAATGCGCACTGTATCACTGTAGATCATGTCCAGGTCACCACTTTTAAGCCTACAAGTGGTGACCCGGACGTGATCTACCGTGCTCAGCAGCAGAGTTGGTGTATAGAAGTTCTCTACGGCTCCCTGGAGACTTCACCATCTGAACGCAACCATCAGCCCAGCCGCAAGAATTCCTACAACGCCTCCTGGACTGCGTTCGAAACTTCCGCCCACTCCCCCCCGACCTTCCGATCACAAGGCAATATTTCCGCACCCTGATCTGGCCACTTCAACATGGTAAAACCGGTGGGTTCCCGGTCGGCCCTGGGAATCGAACCCGGCATCTCCCGCATTGGAAGCGGACGCTTTAACCATGTAGCCACCGCTGCGGTAACTTAGACGCTTTGAAAACGGTGTGCACGTTTTGGTGTGCACGTTTTCAGTGTCTCACGCCGCCCGCGCGTACCCTTGGCCCATTTGAACCATGCGCGCAGTTAAACCGCGTGGATTGCGTGGCGCACGCACGCGAGCTTGGAGGACTCGCTCGGTTGACCCTCCCTCCCTTCCTCTTAAATCGACAATTCGTTGGCAGAAACTTTTTTTCACGTGTGACCGGACGCCTCAGTTCCGCGCGCCGCAACAACGGACAATGATCGCGAGACGCACTCGGAGGTGTGAATCGTGACGTAATCGTAGCTCCGCCCACTTCCACATCACTTCAACACTCACACACACGCGTGCGTGCGTGCGTACACACGCAGAAAGACACACAAGGTGGCAGGATAGGAGTGTGTTTTCGCTGGCGTCGAGTCCTTGTAGTCGACCACTTCTGCTCAAAAAACAAATGAAAAAAGTTTCCTTTTAGGGCTGTTTTTTTGTGTGTTTTTTACTTCCCTTCTGGTGAGTCCCGCCGACCGTAGACAGAGCGGTTTGGGGTCCCAGATTTGCAGGGGATAAGTCGAGGTCGCCCGATAGCGCGGAACCACTGGAACGCGCGCCGCCTCGGTTTACTGCAGCACTGCAGGGTTGTTGCCTTGCGTCGTCCCTTGCCCACTTAGCCTGCTTGCCATGTGGAGGAACCCACACAGAAACACAGACGTACCCCCTCGCCCACCGCGTTTCGTAGCAGCCACGAACAACGTTCCGCGTAACGGCAGTCTTATGAAACGAGGCCGACCGCAGCTCCCATCTGTCGGCGGAAGAGGAAAACGGTTGCTCCTCATTCTCTCTTTCTCTCTTTCTACGAATGAGAAATGCGTTGAATGTGCCCGTTACCTTGCTTTCCCTCCTTTCTCTCTCTTTCTCTTTTTCCTTCCACTGCCCGGTTCTCACTTAACATCCTCTCATCCATCCGGCCTGACGCTCTTCCACCTGTTGCCGACGCTCAGAGGTTGCGTTCTTCCCGCTAAAAATGTTCGGCCTTGTTTAACGTTCGCCAAACCAGATGGCGCGTTGTGTCTTGCAGCTGGGAAGTTAATACATCCGCTCCGCTTTTGGCGCCAGCGAACAACATGCGGCCGTGGATTGTTCGTTCGCTCTGCAGCGTTCACTGTTGCACTGCAAATGTTATCTAGTCATATCACACGTTGGTACCACGCTGGCTGGGGATTGGTTCCCGTGTAGAATTGTATGTTAGCTTCACATGATGTGGACATAAAGTTGAAAAGCAGAAATAACGATATCCTCGTATATGTCATCAATCAATCCGTCCGTCCGTCTGTCGGTGCGTCTATTCATACATTCCATCACCCATCTAATGAATGAATCAGTTATGGAATTCTGTAAAAACATGCCCGTAAGCAGTGAACTATGGCGATACAAAAATGATACGGTAAATTTTAGAGGTGCCCAGTTTTTCTTTTTGAAATTCGCGTCAAATCGTCGCTGCTGACAAGGTTGTTTTAAAATTCTTAAGTGAAACAAGTTATTTCATTTGTTTCATTTAGAGACTTCAAATTGTTCTTTTTGGACCGACCCAGTGGTCAAGAAACATTCGTGCATTTCAGCCCTAATTTTGTAAGAATACTCCACATTTTTTTCCCACGAGGTTCACTTACTGTCGAGCGCTGTTCATTGCATTGGATGATATCTAGTAGTCTTTGCAAGTGATGAGCAATCATCTCCCCTTCTCGAGACGTTATCTGTAACGTTGCGATGGAACAGCTTCGTAATGCCTTATGATTTCTGTTCATGTTCTCGGTAACGCTGATAGGTCCCATGTCACTGGCTCTAGCCGAAATGGCGAGAAACTGACAAAGCCGTAGACTCTGTACAGGATATCCGCGGTGGTGCCGTGAACCGATGGTTTGTGATACCCGGAACCCGCGGCTAGTGCCCGAGGGTGGCGGAAGTTATTGGGACCCCATTGTGCCGATAACACCCGTGGGCAAATATTTTGCGGCTCAACGGAGTCACGCGCGAGGTCGACCGGCTGTTCCAGTTTGGGACGCCGTTTGTGTCGCGTGGCAGTTCGCGTGGTCGTGTATGCGGTCGGTGCGGCGCTCTGTAAGGTGATCCGGCACTCGAGCAGAATGGGCAATGATTCCAGAACTCGACTTGAGGAAGGAGAAGGACTGGCTCAGGAAAATTTTCAAGGGCAGTGTCTCGACCTTAAAGGAATACTAAAGTGAGACAGTGTATACAACAACTTCCAAAGAGAGCAGCGCTTCGAGATAGGTAGCAGTGCATTTGAAGCTGTGAAAAAAGTACGTCTCCTTATGACAGGTAGTAACCGCGGAGCCGATATCACGAGATCGTAGTAACTAAAGGAATAAGAATGGGGTGGAGCACATTTGGCGAGTATTTTCAAGTCATGAATGGTAGATTACCACTATTCCTCAACAGATAGGTATATAACAGCTGCATTTTACCGGTAATTATCTACCGAGCAGACACATAAATGATCACAAAGAGGGTACGACTTAACATGAGGACGACGCAGCGAGCAATGGAAAGGAAAATGATAGCTGTAACATTATGGAACAAGAAGAGAGCAGAGAGAGAGAGCAGAGAGAGAGAGAGAAAGGAAAGGCCGGGAGGTTAACCAGATATTGGCATCTGGTTTGCTACCCAGCGCTGGGGGCGGGGAAGTAGGGGCAAGAAAGAGGGGGTAGATAGAGGAAAAAAAAACTCACGCGCACTCATAAGAAAACGAAAACACACACAGGAAGGGCGTCCTAGCTACAACCGTTCAGTAAGGCAGAGTGTATCATGGAACAAATGGGTGTTAAGGACATCGTAGCCGAAATCAAGAAAAGAAATGGTCGTGGGCAGGGCACGTAGCGCGAAAGCAAAATAACCGCTGCTCATTGAGGATCACAGACTGGATTCCAAGAGAAGGCGAGCGGATGAGGGGGAGGCGGAAAGCTAGGTGGGCAGATGGGATGCGGGTATCAAGTGGCAGCAGGAAGCACAGGACCGCGTTGATTGGCGGAACATGGGAGAGGCCTTTGTCCTGCAGGGGACGTAGTCAGGCTGATGATGATGATGGTGATGAAAGTGAAACAATGACTCGGCTTAGATTGATAAAGTACATTTACTGAAAACTCTAATGTCCCAATTGTCGCCATCATAAGTTCGTTATTCGCGTATAAAATGAAGTTAAATGTAGTTGAAGTTTATTTTTCAAGTTTCGCGGTGATATCTCTGTGCGTGACGTCGTGAAATTCAAAACGTAATTTTTTCTATTTTCGCGACTCGGACTCGATGAAATTTTTTGAAACTTCGTATATGCTAGGTACATGACTTCCACAGATCGCAATGTACTTCATTTTTTTACTGATTAGAGACTGTATACGTAGAACCCAGTAGACGCCGTCAAAATTTATGACGTCATGTTGATGCAGGAAAAAAATAGTTTTTTTTACTTTAGTGTCCAAAAATCTAAATTCGGTCTTATGTCATATAGCAGCCAAGAGCCCAAAGTGATGTACAAACCATCTGTCTTCGTTAATGTGTGTTTTTTATGGTTTGTTTGTGGAAAATATTGTGATATTACGCGAGACCATAGTGAGAGCGGCAAAAAAAAATAATTAGACGGAATTACGAGATTCGTGGTTAACCTGTACGATTGTAAATTAACGATTGTAAAGTCGAGAAGCAGCAAAATATGCTCCTCAAAGCACAGGAGGAAATACTGACCAGCCACTGTGGTCTATAGTGGTTATGACACTCGGCTGTTGAGCCGGTAGCGACGGTACCAGATGGTGGCCGTGCAGCCTCATTTCGATGTAGGTGATACGCCAGAGGCTCGAGTGCTTAAATTTAGGTGCACCTTAAGGGAATCCAGGTGTTGAAATTTCCGGAAACGTCCACCATGGTAGCTCTCGTAATAATGTGGATGTTGTGAGCATAAAACCCGAAGAACTATTCTTATACTACGAGGAAATACCGCTAGCGTATATGAATTAATAAAGCTTTTCCGCTAGCGGAAGCATCCTTCCTTCGCAATAACTGTATTTAGAGATAATATCATTGGTGGAAAACATGTTATCGCGATAACTATCATTGTCAGTTTTGTGCATAATGCAAAACAGGGGCACAACATAGCTCAAAATACTGTGCGTTTATGCCTCGCACCGTGAACACGCGAGCACCGCCATTTTACGGGAACCTGTCACTTCATGTTCTCATATTCGTTGAAGGATACTTCTCCGCACTAAGGGTTTATGTAAGGAGAAGCCTGCTTTAAAAATTTCCCGTGGGTGCAACGGGAGTGCTTGTTATAGCCCTGACACGTGGGCGCTCTAAAGTCCTTGAGCTAAATGGGGGTATCTTTCGAAAAGGCGTTCATGAGCAGTGATTCACGTCAAGCGAGCATCTCTCTACCGGCAAATCTCCACTGTGGGAAAGCAGTTCCAACTTCTACTTTTCGAACCTAAAGCATGTTCTGTCGCATACAGTGTACACAACTCGGCAATCCTGCCTTTCAGACTAGGCTCCCTTGGTGTGGTTACAATGCCCTCTGGGCGCTGTTTGTGACTGTCCTCCCGAAAATGAACTGTCTAGGTAGTGACATGACCTTTCTTAGGTCGGTGTCACATCGCTACACCCACCATGTTAAATTACAGCAGTGTCCTTTGCTTTGCTCATAGTGCGGAGGATTGGAGTCTGTACAATGGGTGCCTTCTTTATTTCATCTATTATTTTTTTGTTCATGTGAGACACCAAATCAAACCACATAGACTACTACGAGTCACCTAAATAACTTGGTGCTTTACCGTGGGTAAACGGCGCTGTATTTCTTTCTGCAAATAATTCTTCAGAGTAACAGAAATAGTTTAATGCAAAGTATTTTGGCTTTTGTCCGTGTGTCAGGGGCATTAGAGAATGTGCCTGCAGCCAAAGATGTTGTCTTTAGTAAAATAAATGAAGTTATCAACCATAGAGCTAAGAAAAAAACGCACAGGAGCCAAGTCAGGGTCGATTTTTAAGACCAGCATTTTTCGGATCACACCACCAGGACATTGGGCGTCTGCGTTCTCTAAAAGAATCGAATTTGCGCCAGCGGATTTGTGCCATCGAGACAGGTTCAATTAATGTTGACCTTCCGTACAAACGGGGGATGAAGAACGTATTACTGTTTGAAACTCTGTGGGCTGGCTGTTTCACACAAAAATAGCTAGCCCTTCGCATACTTATGGTCCAGACAATGCAAATAACAAAGCTATATAGTGGGGAACTGCAGAGCTGTTCTTGTACTGCTTGTCGGTATGAAGAGACAAACGTGACAAAATTGTTCCAGCTTTACAAGTTGGTTGGGCTAAGTGAGCAAGAAAAAATAGTTTGAGTTGAGTAGGTTATACGTTGCATAGACGTAGAGCCTAGAAACTGATAATCTGTAAAAAAAATAAAAAATCACTGCTTGCTACATCACCAAGCTAGATTGGGTCGCTGCGGAAGTTTAAGGGTATTCATAAAATCAATAAATTTGGTAAATATATTTTTGGCTGACGTAGGCTGGAGGTATCCACGTAACTAGCCGTTGTCCTGATTTCGATGGGGCCTGGGGGGTTTTTCGTGCACAGAGCATACGTAAGCGTTGAGAAAGTGAACGCAACAGCTCTTCCATTGCGCACGCCGCATGTCAACTTATACCTTGCGTTTCTTTTGTTCAGATTGTCTACCTGGGCGCCTTCATAATGGAGCTGTGGTGGATAATAGAGAACAACGGTGAGTCGTATTTTTAATATTTTGTCTTGTTTCTTTTTTCTACCTTTATATACGACCACACATACAGGGCCTACAAGGTATCTAGTAAAATGACACCCCATGTGGCGCTAGTCTATACGGCTTATACATACATGAAAGCGATCATCGATTCATCACCCTTCGGTCGGTACTGCTTAGTATGCTTATTTATGTAGCGCCGAATCCGGTGTGGGCGCACGGGGACAGAGCAAAAGAATGCGCACGGCATGTGTAAACTTGCGTCTCTCGGATTACCATCGGCATGAGCGGAAACCTCTGCAGCGTGGCGCCAGCTAATCGCTGTCCCTGTCTCTCCCTGTACATTCGCGCGATGTACACCTGCTGTTCTATGTCTATGGTAGCGTGTTGGACAAGGCTGGGCTGGAAAAGCTATATAAAAAGCGTCCATGTATATAGATCACCTGCTTTTTTGTATTACGTAAGAGACACGAGTCGAGACCACGCAGTGAATTATGGAACGGAAAATATTGGGCCTATAGCGTTGAGATACGCGAAGATATAGCGATGCGTATTACAGAGAGCGAACGGTGTAAAGAAAATTTGGCGTTAAGAAGGAATGCGGAGCAGGGAAGCGGCGTTGGTGGTAATGTGGAAACTGCGTGGAAAGTCCACTTGAGCTATTTTCTGTGGGTATATCAAAATTACCGGTTATATTCAGAAAACGTAAAAGAAATGGGCGTAGGCAATGGTGGTTCAAACTTTCCCTGGAATTTTTCAGTTTTACTTGCATATAGACCATGTACACATACAAACGCACGGATGAACATAGATAAAGCATAGTTGAATACCCACCACTCCCTGGTACAAGTATACCAATCACTTAGTTGAAAATCATCCGTGTACCTACACAATCTCTTCACAGCGTTCGTGGGGATCGAAACCCTCTTTTTTTTTTTTTTCATGTTCTCCGTAAGTTTCTCCCCTTTGGTGAAAATACGCTAGCAGGACCAGATGTAGAAGTCTATGTATCCCCAACTTCGTTGCACTCAGTACTCTTAGGAGCTCTTTACAGAATTCGCCACATCAGCCCGTTGGGGCGCGCCGCGTCAAACGTGCTGTGTGGAGTTAGAATGGCGTCGGCCTGCACCCCTGCATGGCTGAGCTGGGAAGGTCATGTAATCCATATATGGCCCAGGTAGCCGGTGGTCTGTTAGAGAACTTGAGCCAAAGGAAGGGAAATGCTCTCCAGGACGGCAGAGTGTTGGGTAACATGATGAAGTAAGGAAATTTGCCGGCATTATATGTGTGGTATAGTGAACTGTAATGCCTGACATCCTTTAGCGCAGGACAAGGAAGATCGCAGATGCTGCGGGAAGAAGCCTTTGTTCTGCGGTGGATACGAAAAATAGGCTGCGGATGATGAAGGAATAAAACGCGTGATTGTGTATCGAACGAATCTTTGCGATCAGCCTACTTGAACACTAAATAGTACCGCTGGCTGTTCAATAGCTCCAAATAACGGCAAACGTTATAGCAGGTAAATATATAGCGACAGCTTGGCTAAAACGTTGCGATCGTTTTTACCTGTGCATTGCTACAAAATGCCGCTTCGTGCCAAAAAACGATGAAAGCGGTTTCGTTACAGGGTTTCTTTCTGTTTGTTTTTATTTCGTCTATTCGCGACCAGCACGTCTTGATCAAAGAAACTACGCAGCGCGCGCCTCCCTGCTGACGTGCGCTCGCATTTTCTACGCGCCAACTGCAGCAGCGTGCGCCGCCTTGTCTCGGGGCTGGCAAGCGGCCGCGAAAACTGGCCAGCCCAGATCGGCTAATGCACAGGTTGTTGAGCGGGGTTACGATGGCGTACAGTGACGTGATTCGAAGGGAAAGAAAGAAAGAAAGAAAGAAAGAAAGAAAGAAAGAAAGAAAGAAAGAAAGAAAGAAAGAAAGAAAGAAAGAAAGAAGCGAAGGTGGCGTGCGGAGGGGAGAGGGTATCGGGGGGCGCAAGGGTCGTGCCACGGTATGCCGCGTTTTAATAACGGGCTGCTCGCTTTCTCTTCTGCCCTCCACATCACGATGTGGGCCTTCGCAGTTAGTCCCGAACCTGTTGCGCTACGACGCTCTTGTGTAGCTTCTTGGAGAGCGTCGAAAGGGCCGCCGCGCTCTCATAGGGAGCCATTTCTCGGAGCGACAGTTACGTGCAACGAAGCGAGAAAGCGAACAAAAAAAAAAAAAAGCGCCTGCCTCTCCCGAAGCTTGACTTCAAAAAGGACGTCATTCCTGCACAGAGTGAGGCGCCGTTCGCTGGGTACAAATTTCTTAACAGGCCCATACGTAAGCAAGTGCGCGGATGTGCTCTTTTTTCCGCGTTGTTATCGAGGCGCGCGTGATTGGGAAGTCATTGCAGCAGTCGGCAGGAAGCGCGGAATTGCAAGACGGAAAAAAGCTCGCTATAGTGAAAACTGCTAAAACGATAATGTTGCGACAGATGATAGAAAATGTAGCTCGGGAGGGTTGAAGCTTGACTGAATTCATAGCGATCATTTCTGAAGGTTTCGACAGCACATACAAGCAACTTGGAAGTCGGCCATCTTTCCACCTGATTGTTCTATCCCTTTTTTTGTAAATCTTGCATGCGCTGTAAAAGAAAAGAAAAAGGCCTTCGGAATTAATGAAAGACAAAAAAAAGGTTATGGCGGATCTTGGGGGAAAAATGACTGTGCGTCAACTAAAGCTGCAGTTTTCTTTAATGAAGTGGGTCAGTTTTAGGGTTAAACTTACATCATCATCTTTTATTTTTGGCCGATTTTTGTGTGAATTGGGGGGGGGGAGGCGCTGCGACAAACTTTCGCCCCCTCCTTCTTCCTGCAGGGTAACCCTGCGTACGTCTGTAATGAAGAGGTTTGACTGTTTTTTTTTTTTTAGATTTGGTCAATAATTGGTGTCTTTAGTTCGGCTGATAAGAACCTTGCAGGCAACGTCGATTTTCTCATTAATCGTACAACTGCAGACGAAGTATACAACCTGCCGAAATCCTCATTCCTGGGCACGCAGATTCGATGTAAGGATTCGAGTCGCTCGATCGTATATTTTTTTTTTCTTATCACTCATCGCTTCCGTTTCTGCTGATAACGTAGGCTGAATGTATAGCCTGGTTCGTGATGGCGCGGAGATTCCAAACACCTGGCACGCAGATTTGAATAATAATAATAATAATAATAATAATAATAATAATAATAATAATAATAATAATAATAATAATAATAATAACGGTTTTACGTTCCAAAATCATGATATAATTATGAGGGACGCCCTGTAGTGGAGGGCTCCGGAGATGCCGACCATCTGGCGTTCTTTAACGTGCGATGACAGCGCACCGTACACAAGCCTTTAGCATTTCGCGTCATGCACCGAAATGCGACCGCCGCGGCCGGAGTCGAACCCGCGTCCTTTGGTTTGAGCAGACGAGCACCGGAGCCACCGTTCCGCCGCGGAGGACCCCACAGATTTGAGAATTATACGGCGCTATACGCATGTCTCTCCGTCGTTCTGTGTAATGCGAAACTTACGTGCGAATATGGGGGCCTGTGGCCTCGATAAAGAGGGCGCTCCACAGCATGCCCGGAAATTTAACAATATATATCAATACGGCATACAAAAGTGACTTGCGGGATGGCAGGATTCCGAGTTCAGAATAGTCCAACGCAAAAGGATCGAGGCGTACATTTTTTGTGCGGGTAAGGGTTTTATGTTTCCATTCTTGAAAGGCGTTGAAGTCACTTCGGCTTCGATACACAGCGCATTTCGCTTCGAATTCGCTCGTGTGGGGACATTTGAATAATATCTGAATGGATCGCAAAGTCGAGCAGCCTCGGAAACTCGCTGAACGGTTCGAAGGCCTAGATAGGCGCCGCTTCTGAAACGACGCACGCCGCGTTGTATACAGTGTAGCTGGCTAAGAAACGAGGCTGCGGGCGATGCTCAGATGGGGTCAGCGCGGGGCCGCTCTGTGGAGCAGTCGTGGTCACCGTGCATCGATGGCAGTCACGTGCGCCATAACGCTGAAAGGCGCTCGCTTGCTGAACGGAGCGAGCGGTGCATGGTGAAAACCGTTCTCTGTCGAAGCTCCTTATACTGCCTGGTATAGCCTATACGTGAGCAGTCTCGGTATGCAGGGCAGGTGATTTATTTAAATGCAGTTGCGTGCATACGCAGCTGAAAAAAGGTGTAATATGAACACGTATACGTAATTACATTAGATGTACGCAAAAAAAACAAAACATATAGGTCGCCTCTTTCCAAGTTCTGCGTTAACGGCCGTCCTGACACTGGATCGAATGTTTTGAAGCCAGTTATTTTTAACCATGTTGTGAAATACGCTTTTGATGAACTCTCGCTTGAGTCAATACTGATATTTTACGAGCGAAACAATTCGTTTAAGCAGTACAGTGGTTGACAGGCAAAGTCGACGGGCATGACGTTCTGGAAATAAGAGAGGGGAACGCAGAATGTACACGGATACCGGGAAATGTTTGTCATCTTTTTTGGAGTCTTTCTCCGTGAGTATATGACTGAAAACGTAGAATATATTGTTAGAACCTAAATTAATAGAACAAGTTTCAGCGGATTCCGTTCGCAGGAATCCGCCCACAGCGCCGATAGTCTAACCAAGTCAGCCGCGAATTGTGGCGTTAATCTTCGTCGTTATCGAAGGCCCATTTTGAGCCCACATCAGCACGACGACATCTCTCAAAGATCTTGAGCTACTCATTTCTTGTGTCAATTAAATCACTGCCGCCTATGCCGTCAGATTTCTCAATTCCATCACCCCTTTTCCGGTTTTATACTGTGTTCCCAAGCCCGTGGAACCCATTCTACATAAGTTCCGTTCCGTGAATTGCACGATTTCGAAAGCTCCCTACTAGTTTAAACTAGGATGTCGCGCCACATGGTTATCACGAAGCATAACTCAACAGTGACATTTAGAAACATAAAACAGGTCGTGCATGCGTATTATGTCAATGTTTTCTCGCGTCATTAGAGAGAGAGAGAGAGAGAGAGAGAGAGAGAGAGAGAGAGAGAGAGAGAGAGAGAGAGAGAGAGAGAAAGGAAAGGCCAGGAGGTTAACCAGATATTGGCATCTGGTTTGCTACCCAGCGCTGGGCGCGGGGAAATAGGGGCAAGAAAGAGGGGGTAGATAGAGAGGGGGAAAAAACGCACGCGCACTCATGTGAAACGAAAACGCACACAGGAAAGGCATCCTAGCTACGAATGTTCAGTAAGGCCGGTTGATCGCAAAAAGTGTAATACCGCTTTCAGGGCCTTCTTCTGTGAAGTTGCATCTTGTCGATATTGTAGAATTCCTTGCTCCGACAGAGGTTGATTGTCTAATTTGTTGAGTTCCTTGCGAAGGCATAGTCGTTGTTTACTATACTCTAGGCAGTCACAAAGAATATGTTGGATCGTTTCTTCTTTGCCACAGTGGCCACAGGCTGCGGTGTCGGCCATCCCAATGCGTAAAGCGTAGGCGTTGGTAAACGCAACGCCCAACCACAGCCTACATAACAGGGTCTGGTCTGCTCGGCAAAGCCTCGACGGGACTTGAAGACTTAGTGTAGGGTCAAGCGAGTACAGTCGGGCATGCTTGAAGTGTGGCTGATTCCATTGTGATGTGGTTTGCTGGCGAGCAAGCCTGCGGACGGAGCTTTCGTGCAGCATCTGTCCTAAAAAGTGCTGGTCGTAGTTTATGTTCTTCTGTGTGGGCTTAGCGGGCAGCTTGATCGGCCCGTTCATTGCCGATGATTCCGCAGTGACTGGGCAACCACTGAAATGTAATTTGGTGCCCTTTCTCAGTCAGGTGGTGTATCTCTGCTATCTCTAGTACCAGCTGCTCGTGTGGTCCATGGCGTAAGGCTGATAGTAGAGACTGCAGTGCCGCCTTCGAGTCGCAGAAAATAGTCCACTTGCGTGTAGGTTGATCAACTACAAATCGCAACGCGGCACGAAGTGCTGCCAATTCTGCTGCCATTGATGTTGTTGCGTGAGATGTCTTGAATTTAATTGTCGTGGCCAACCTTGGTATCACTACTGCTCCTGTAGAGCTGTCCGGCTGAACCGATCCGTCAGTGTATATATTTCATTTCATTTCATTTCATTTATTTACTCTCAATGCCGTAAGGCGTTACAGAGAGGAGGGGTACTATATTAAACAATCAAGAGAAAAGACAACAGCGGGGTGGTTACAAAAATTGATTGCTGACAGTGGACCTGAAATGCGCAGCGTCGCTGATGGAGACGATGGAGGCTGGAAGGCGATTCCACTGCACGCTGGTCATTGGGACAAACGAGTCAGGTAGAGGTTTGTTCGGTAGTTTGGCACACCAACTTTCAACGGATGATCAATGCGGGATGACACGTATGATGGAACTGAAAAAAGTGATTGTTTTAAGGTCTGATTGGTGTAAAATATTTTATGGAAAACACATAGGAGGGATATCATACGACGGGTTGCAAGATCAGGTAGTTGTACTACTTGTTTCATGTTAGTGACACTGTATGACCGGGAATAATCAGAGAGAATGAAACGAGCGGCCCGATTTTGGATAGCTTCAAGTGTGGAGACAAGATTGGCAGAATGTGGATCCCATACAGAAGAAGCATGTTCAATCTTCGGCCGTACAAGGGTTTTGTAAAGCAGCAGTTTTAATGAAGTGGGAGCTCGAGAGAAATTTCGTCGAAGGAAGCCGAGCATGCGGTTCGCATTATTGCTAATATATTCAATGTGCGAGTGCCACGAAAGGTTATCTGAAATCTGAACGCCCGGGTATTTGCAGGTGGTAACCGATAATAGAGGGGACAAAAACCGTTCTCGCTGGATGGCGGTACTTGTATATGATGAACATATGATAAAAAGAAGCGAGATGGCGGTACTTGAAGTGTCCACTAGACGGACGGATGGACGCATGAATGGACAGACAGAGAGACACACGGATGGACGGACGGATGAATGGGCGCAAAGACGGACGCATGGACGGGCGCACGGATGGAAGCATGGACGAACGCTTCGCCCCACTCATCATCATTTATTCCGCGGATATGCTGTGATTTTTTTTTTCGTTTGCGTCCTGACGCGAAGCAGTGACCACTAGTTCATACCATTGCCCTATCCCTATTGGAAAAACTACCATGGTGGATACAGAAAAACACGGTGGGCGTAGTGGAAATAATAGTGGGTATACTGGAAATTATGGTGTATATGGCGGAACGTAGTGGAAATTATGATGGATATGCTGGGACATACTGGGTGGCATGTCCAGAAGATGGTGTACAGATGGGTAAAGGGGAAGCGATGGTGGGAAGTAGCGGCTAGATAGTAGGCAATCATGGGAGGCTCCGCCCACCATTGCGATATTGCTGGGAAGCACTAAGATGGTGGGTGGTGCTTATTATGGTGGGCCACATGGTGTACCTAGCTGTGAAGCTCTTCCCACCATTGCGATAATGCTGGGAAGCACTAAGCAGATGATGGGTGGTGCTTATTATGGCGCGGGCCACATGGTTTATCAAGCTGAGAAGCTCCCCCCACCATTGTGATAATGCTGGAAAGCTGTAAGCAGATGATGGATGGGCTTTTAATGGTGGGTAATATATATGGTGTACCAAGCGGGGATCTGTACACTACATGTTCTACTACCACGACTTCCACCAAAGGTTACACCTACCGACCGAGCCCGTACAATTGCTCTATCCGCGCCGCTGGATTTCAGAATACACGATTTCGACGAATAAGAATGACACTACAGCACAGCCATGGCATCAATTAACCTAAATGAAACATTTTTTGTTGTGTACGGTGTCCGTGCAAGAAGCAACAAGCATCGATGCGACGCGATTCCAGCACTTACAGAGAACGTACGTCTCCCCTCACCGACAGCCGCCGGTCACACTCGCCGGCACTTCTCTGGCTCTCATGCGAGAACACAGACTTGGCAATTCGTATGCTTGCTGAACCAATAGGATAGCATAATGTTTCCGGCGCACTGAATTCGTTTTGGCCAAGCCGTTATGTAGTTGTTGCTAACGATACAGCTACAGCAGTGCGCTGGCACGACTGCACGCGTTGTGCGAAAAGCATCCCAATACTCAATCAGTTAGGTGGGCGTATCTAGGGAATGAGCCTATGGAGGCGTGATAAAGCCTGAGCAGATGTCGCCCTTTGGAACGAGCGAGAAACGGATATTAAACTTGGCAGACCCCGTCGGTAAACGGTACCTGTTCCCTAGTTCACTTGTTTTTTTTTCTTCTTGCGGTTGTGAATTCTAACAAAAACATAGCGTTGATGTCATTATAGCAGTGGCAATCGTTACAGGCAGCAGTTACTTGTGTTTAATAAATGTGCAAATTTTAGTAGCAGGTGCACATCTCGCATATATCGAGTACGCGACAAACAAAACTGAAGTTGAACCGTAAGTTCGTTTGTGAACTAGCTATTTAACATGTGAGTTCCGTCGTGTTGGCATGGCGCAGTGGTTAGTGTCCTCGAATGAGAATCTGCAGGTTGCACGTTCCAATCCTTGGAGGCCAGTTTTTTTTTTGTCTTTACGGGTGTTTTTTACATCGTTTTTATAAAATTTTATGTTATTTGCGTGGCGGCTAGTCATGGTGATTCTAACGCCATTTCGCGCCCAAGCGTTGCCGGCACTGCAGCATCCACCATATCCCACCATACACCATGCATGGTGGACGTTTTCCAGCATTACCACTACCCACCACACTAATCACCACTACTCACTACACTACCCACTACACTACCCACTACACTACCACTACCCACTACACTAATCAACTATAATGGTGGGCGGTGGTCTACAACATGCCCACCATTCGTTTTTTTTTTCAATGGGGATATTATAAGTGTTTCAGCACATGTGGTGTTATTTTTTACTATGCAGTTCAGCTGCCCGTCCCAGCGTACGTGCTGGCCGCCGGCTACTTCTCCATCTTCTTGGTCTCCCTGTTCCTGCTGGCGGGTCTTTTCCTGGTGAGTGTGTATACACGCACATCGCGATCAAATGATGACTGGCGGCAACTACACATTTCCTCTGCCAAAATGGCCCGTAGGCTTTCTGCACATGATTCGTGCGCGATGTTCGTCATAAGGAAACAAAACAAGGCACAAAAGCGCCATGTTACCAGACGCGTTATAAAAAAAGATATATACTCGTTTTTCATGACAATTGTACTTGCTTGCAATCGCTTCATGCGAAGAACGCTATGCGGAATAGTCTCAAGTGCTTTTGATTTACTAAACGTTTTGCGATTGGCTCGAAAACATTCGAGCGCAGTTGCGACTTTGAGAGTAAGAAAAAAAAATAAAAATAAAAAAAATTGCCCGCAGCTTCCCTCGGGGGAACACTGAGGAGGATGCGGACCATATAATTGGTTAACGGGGTGTTAAAGTGCGACTTACTTGGGTCGATGGCTAAATTGGTTAACGTGGTTGTGAAATGGGGTGTTAAATTGCGACTTACTTGGGTCGATGGCTAAATTGGTTAACGTGGTTGTAGGAGGGGGTGTTAAATGAGTGAACACGTACACACGTATGCGAAAGGGCGGCGCTGGTCGAAGGGACGTCGATCATTGTGTTTGTGGATTCGTTGGAATTCATTTCACCGCTACCTTGGACGTCGACGCGCCGTACAAACCAACCGACGAGCGGCAACTGAGCGAGCGAGCGCCGACCTTGAGTATATATACAGCACGACGGCGCATGCACTGTCAGCTGTTGAATGTTCTCGAAGCACGACGCCACATGCGCGTCCACTGGAGAATCAGGAGAATTGTAGATGTCGAACGCGGTGTGTAGAGGAGGAAGGGTGCACAGATGGTGGAGGAGTGAAGCGCGCGCGGTGTGTAGAGGAGGAAGGGATGCACAGATGGTGGAAGAGTGGGCGACGGCGCGACGGCGCATGCGCGCGCGTCGGCTGTCGAATGTTCGAGAAGCGGTGCGGACGGAGCGGACAGCGCACTACAAGGCGCGAGTATAAGATGCTCCGCATCTAAAAACCGCATTTAGAAACCATGACTATCGACCAAGTCAGAAAGCAAAAATGTATCCATCTTTTACCACGTTGCACGAATAGTTGCGACGTCGTACACGAAAGGCTTATCCTGTTTACGAGAACATTGCTGTAAAGGTGAGCACGACCTGCCGGAACTGGCTTGACGATACGCCCGCAAACGTGGGTGGCGACGGCAGACGGCGTATCCTTGCGACGACGCAGAGGAAAAGCCGAACGAAAGGAAAACTGTGGCAACAGGAATCGAATAAATGAAAAAAAAAATCTTGCATAAAAAATGAGAAGAAGAAAAAAGCGAGACGACGTGCTCGCATGCAAACGCTGCGCCATCGCTCGGGCATTCGCGAACGTACGCGCTTTCGCGGAACGCATTCCTCGGTTGAAAAAGCAAATATGTACAAAGGAAGGTTAAAGCTGGACGGCGAGTTTGCTAACGCGAGCGTAATCCTATATCGGCTTGTGTCTCCCTAACATTCAAAGCCAGTTTCGCCGTCCCACGGTAATGAAGAAATAAAACGAGGCGAAGCAAAACAATGCATAGAAAATAAAAGTTCCGCGTTTTGTCTGCGGAACGCGGCGCTAAAAGTAAAAAAAAAAAAAGGCGCGCACAGGCGCTGCGCTTGACGCCTCAGCAGGCATATGATGACTGACTGCCTCTCCATGCGCAAGCCTGCGAAGGCGCGCCGATGTTTTTCTTCCGCGGCAGGAGACCTCCTGTGTGCGAAGCGGGGGGGAGAGCACGTGTTGCGTGCACGTGTGAGCTTGTTTGTGCGCATTTGTGAGTGTATTTTGTGCGTGCGTGTACGTGTTGGTATGCAAACTGCGGCAGGGTTCACTAAAAGCTGTCGGTGCCTTTCTCACGGTCACGCATATCGTCGTCGTGCTCGTGTCTGTTGAACAGGCGCCTTCGCGGTTCTACAACGTTGCGCGTCCAGCGAAGAAGAACCGTGGGATAGAGCTTTGAACGTCCGACGGTTTTAGGCGGGTCAGTTGCCCCTTTCCGGGCGTGCTCATCGCGAAATGATCGCTGCCGGCGGGGATCTTTAGGCCGGGCGCGCTACGGTAGATAGGTCTTGTGGAGAACCGATAGCGAATCGGAAGAGTTAGTACGAGGATGTATATTTTACCAACAGCTCGAGGAAACGTGTTATAAAGAAAATGTTGCTGACTTTCTGAGAAATATTCAGTCGCCGACTCTCCAATGAAAGTTGACACGACAGGCGCTGCTTGGAATTGGCTTATTGTAAACGGCCGTTATGGGATATACACCTTAGTGATGCGCAGATGAACAGAGCGAGTATATGGACTATACCAGTTCTTAGGCTGCATACGTGCTGCATCAAGAAGATTTATCTCTCTTTTTATTGCAGAAATGGGCGCGTCACTAACACAATCATTTTTTTATGTGATACGCCTCCCACCCGCCATGGGGGTCTACAGGTAACCCTCTTAAATGAACGATGATTATGAATCCGTGCAAAAAAATATGCTCTCTGGCGTACATGTAATAATAGGGCCCTTGCGCACTATAGTTGAACGTGACTATAGGAAAAGTTAGGCTACAACTGTTAAAAGAGGCACATCGTAGAGGAGACGTCAAAGTTTGATATAATGCAGATGCTTTACATGGTGCTGCATTCATTTATCCCTTTTCACTCATTCTTTAGTACATATCTGTGCGGCATAAGCGTCCACTGTGCTTTTTTGTTCTTCTTTAGGGAAGAGCTGAGGGGGAAAGGGGAGACATTCTGACTTTCTTCACTCCCTGGTTAAAGGGCCCCAGAGTAATGAATAACGGCATGCTTTTACTTCAATTTGTTGTTATAGCATGTTCATTTGGAAGTTATCTTGGAGTTCATGCTCAATCACAGCAGAATGCGGGCCAGTCTGAAGCTTATTGCGTGAAAAAGCATGGTACCGTCATATCGGCTTTCACTGCATGCGACGTATGTATACGCCCGCACGATGTTGGTCTTCAGACGCTGTCGCGCCACCTATAGCGTGTACCCTGACCCTCTTCGTTCCGTGTTTCGCAGAGGAAATCGAATTACCTACTGGGTTGGCTCTTCGTGTCCGTGCTCTTCTTCTTCCCCGAGTGTGGACTGGCTCTCTTCATGAGTCTACAGTACTGGGTAAGTATACACATCACACCTCACTATACGCTCCAGTTCCTGTGCCGCTTTAGTTTCATTCAGTGAGCTGTCACTTCCACTGGCAGCTGCGTGCCAGTGGAAGAGACAGGAAGGTTTGCTTGAGTTGTTTGTCCGATCGAAACAACTGTGATCACCGCTGCCTAATGATACGCCGCGAACTGCACACTTCCTCCCGCAATCGCCTCTCTCTTCGTCGCAGCTCGCACACCCGTAAAAATAATGGTGGAAGCTGACTGTATGAACTTCGCGTTGCTTGCGCAATTCCGGCTTTCTCTCCGCCCTCTTGTCGAAAAAGTGGGGCCACAGTTTACTTTTCTGTCTTTTTTTTCTGGCACCGTTGTTTATATACATTTCTCTATGACGAAGCTGGTGTTGGTGCAAACACACAACCGTTCGTGTGTTTGCCGTTCAGTGCCCCCTAATCTCGACGTTATCACTCTTGTGTGATTCTCACGCAGAAACTGGACAGCAAAGGGATTGCGGAGCTGGCCTTTTACATCGCCCGTGCAGTGATGAACGTAAGTAAACAAACAAAAAAACGTCAAATTTATTTTTGTTGTGTCGGCGTGGCTTAACAGCGCTGTTCGCGAGAAATGCCCGTATAATTCAGTCGGACCTGTCAGTCAGCCACACAAGTCACGTAATCCGTGCAGTTTTTCCGCTCTATACAGTATAGCGCGCCACTTCCGTTCAGCAATTCGGAGTAAAACTGTGGCCGGGTTTGTTGAAAGGCTGGCTGGTAGACGTTCCCTTAAAGGAAGAAACAGTGCGAAGACTGGACACAAGACAATGAGCACGCAGCGTGGTCAGTAGTCCTGTGTCTAGTCTTAGCGCTGTTTCTTCTTTCGAAAGAAACAAAAACGGATCACACAGAAAGCCATTCTTCGACATTTTATACGTGGTCTTACTCCTCACAAAACCGCAGATCTGAATATCAGCTCACATAGCATGATAGGCGATGTAGCGCTATGCGTGCGACAAGCTCTACACGCGCAGTGCGTTTTGAAACGACGTCAATGACGAGGACGTGTCCTGGGTTAGCTTAGCACTCTCGTTCGTTTCTCTCGAGAACCCACGCGTACTGCACGCAATTATGCAGCCAGGGCCGACAGTATACGGCCTGAACAGTGTAGAACGGTCGTTCCTGCGGAAGGGTGGTCCGCCGCTTTCGAAGCGGCTTCTAAAATGACGCCTTGCCGCGCGTGCGACCGGCGTCTCGAAGGAGCGCGCGACGCGACGCTGAGCGCCTAATTTTCGACGTCGCAGCGCAGAAGCGCGAACGGGTTTTCGCGGAGAGCACCTCGCCGGTATTGCCTGCCATACCTGGCCGGCTGTTTCACACTCCGCTGCGTCGTGGCCTCGTTGGTCCGACAAAGCGTGAAATTCGCGTCTTCCCGGACGAGGAAACGCCAGTCGCAAGAGGCGTCTCGCATGCCACCCACCGATCGTCTCCGTTTGCCGCCTCGTTCTCGGTACGGCTTGTGTCGCGCCTTTTTTTTTTTTTTTTCGACGATATTTCGTTCGGTGATACAGCTCTAAATAGCGCATCTGCAGTCGTTACGCATTTGCAGACGCCGTTTGGTTTTAAAAGGGTGGCATAGTTTATACATGGTTGTATATTGTCACGCAGCAAAGGACGACGCAGTTGTCTATAAGGGAAACAAGTTTATTGGAGCGAACCTGTGCTCCCCTAACAACTGAAAGAATACACAGGCGGCGAAGCAGTGGTCGGCAAAACAACGTGCACGCTAGTGAGCGTCGGCGATCGAATGTCGTGGCATCGGCTGTGCGGGAATTTATATCCCTCGGCGCGAGGGTTTCTCGAATAGTCGAATTGTATCGAGAACGCTGTGATAGCGTTTGTTCGAAACGCTGTTTGTTCGGAACGCTCGGAACGCTGTTCGATAGCGTTTGTTTGAAACGCTGTGATGGCGTTTGTTCGAAACGCTGTGATAGCGTTTGTTCGAAACGCTGTGAAAACAGTGATAGCACAGGCCGGCGCAGCCAGGCCGAAAATGCAAAACACAAATAAACAAACCCAATGCATGGTTCGTGGCAATATATATGCTATAGACATGAGTCTCCGGCGTGACTGCGTCAGCCTATTGTGAAGCTGAAAATAAACAATGCAGGTTTCGAGTAAACACTGGTCATATAGGTAAACAGAGTATACATGCTAATGTATTTTTGCCTCCCTCTGCGTTCAAGCATATATCTAGGTTTCCTTCGAGGAGGTATATGCAGTCTGACTTCCTGATAGTTACTGTTGAGGTTTATTTATTTATTTATTTATTTATTTATTTATTTATTCAAAATACCTGCAGTGCCCGAAGGGCAATATGGCAGGAGGGAATACAGAGGGGAACATTTTCGCATAAAAAAGATAACTATGAAAACAAGATTAACACAAAAACATTAGAAGAAGATGTAGATATAAGTGTAACAGTATGTCTCTGAACGATGTTTTTGTGCGACAGTCAACAACCTCCTGCAGAAACTGATTCCACTGGGAGATTGTGTGGCGAAAAAAACCGTGTGTTGGTAAACGTTTGTTGTCCAAGAACCTTCTCTTATTTTAGAGATTGGCTTCTGTGAGATAAGAAATTGGGAGGTAAAAGGTAAAAATTTTTGTCTATTTTAACGAAGCCGTGAAAAATTTTGAAAAGCAATTTTAATGTCATGTTTCTTTTTTTTTCTACGTGTACTTGATAATTCCCACCCCAACCGGCCCTTTAGTTCAGTAACACTAAACGTGAAGTCACAGTTGCAAATGACAAAGCAGGCTGCACGGTTTTGTACCAGCTCGAGCATATTAGATAGTTTGTTTTTTTTTACACTCAATAACAATAGTAATACTAATGTACTTCCGTCCCGGGGTGCATTCCAGTGACGCAGCAGCGGGCAAGATGAACTTCATTGGTTTGTCGCTTATACCGGACATGCTGCTTCACATGAACGTCACAAATGATAAACCAAGGCAAGGAGTCAGGCTAACCGGACACACGACCTCGTGCATGTACATACCGACTTCTAAACATTATAAGTCTTGTAGCACGAACTGAGTGGCTGCTACGCATAAAAGTTAAACTGACGGTATCGCTGTTAGCGTCGGCGCCGAAACCCGGATGCAGCAATGTTCCGCAATCCAGTACCCCCAGGGCGGCAGCTTTGTGGGCTTGTATACAGCTGTCACCCGTGTGTACAGCAAATATACCCGTGTATTCTACACGTACATAAGCAGAACAGCTTGCGTGATGAGTCTGCGTTTTGATCTCGCTACGTGGTAGTGTACTACGGTTATGTACTGCGTGGTAGCATTTGAGTGATCGCATTTACAGAAGCTTGTTGTCAGAACTGGATTGAAGAACAAGGTTGAAACTTCTTGAAGTTCATGCATTTACCTTTGTGTTCGTGAAAATTCACCTTCATATTGGCGTGTTTCTTCGCCTTCCCAATTGTTCTTACTCTTTTTTTCTTCTTATTTGCGCTACCGCGCGCAGGTGGTGTGCATCGTGTGCATCCAGTCTCTGTACACCCAGTGGAAGCAGGAGAAAGCCGTCATGCGCCGCCTGCAGAACCTGAACGTGGTCGGAACACCTCCTTACACATTTCCCTTTCCCTAGTGCCTACACATGTTATAGGGGTTCTATTGTGTTTTGTAGTAAGACGCAATCGCAAGTGCTGCGCAATACGTATACATTCATTTCGCATATGCATGCGTTATAAGCTGTTGTATATATACGCCAGAGAAACGCAGCTTACTTTATAGGTCTACCTGATGTATATGCTACCTATTTACGAGCAAGTAATCGCTTTGTTTTGTGTGCAGAGATAGTGGTTCAAATTCGCTGACTCGTCGCAGAAATTGTTATTTTACCGCCGCACACTAGTTGCACGACTGTATAAACAAGCAAATAAATAAATAAATAGAAAAATTGAGTTGTGAACGCGCAGTCGACACGAAGCATGGCCTCGAAAAGTATCTCTCGTATACTTCACGATACCCCGACGCCCACCGCAGGTCACCTCTTACCGAGACCTGGCGCCCAGCAAGAGCAACGGCTCGGCGGGCCCCAGTGGCTCCGCGAGCAACGGCGTGGCCAGCGGCAGCGCCAGCCCGGGCGTCCATCGCGCCAACGGCAACGCCGGCGGCGGCTCCCTGTCCTCGAGGTCCCGATACGTGACGGCCGCCGACAGCGAGCCCACGTACATCGTGGCCCACAACTCGGCCCTGAAGCGGAGCACCTCGTCCGTGTCCGGGCTCATGGTGCGCGCCGTGGGCGGCGGGGGACACCACCAGCAGGGCGTCTACAACGCCGCCTTCAACGGGAGCCTCAACGGCTGCGTGCTGGGACCGTC
The DNA here is from genome assembly GCF_043290135.1 of Rhipicephalus microplus. Lineage (NCBI taxonomy): Eukaryota > Metazoa > Arthropoda > Arachnida > Ixodida > Ixodidae > Rhipicephalus > Rhipicephalus microplus. Next base: position 213,041,095 of record NC_134701.1, on the reverse strand, counting down.
GGGCGTCGACTTCTACGCGCCCAACCCGGCCCTGTGGGCCGGCCCGAGTCCCAGGTCCGAGTTCGACGCCTCCTCGTTCGCCGACCTCGTTGCTCGCGGCGGTGGGGGCGGAGGACTTCTCAACGGTTACCGCAGCATGTCGCGCTCCACGTCGGAGTTGAACCGCGGAGAACCGTGGACGTCGAATGGTTCCGCCGGTGCCGTCGCCGTTTCACGTACCCCGCTCCAGAGTTCGGGCCCCGTGGAGTACGCCACGCAGAGCCTGGACCGCCCCAAGTTCCGGCGCCAGGGCGGTCGCAACAATCGCTGGGAGGTGCTGGACGTGCGGGGCTTCGGGGACGTCACGCTGGAGCGGCTCCCCGAGAGGCCCTTCCAGTACCTCAACAGGCCGGGCTCCGTGGTGCGCGGCAACGAGTCGGACACCAGCTCCAGTCACAGCATCAGGGACATTGCGCTGTGATCTAGACAACGGCGGTGACACTGACTGACCGATGACCGTTTGGTAGGCTAGAGGACCGCGTGCATGACGTGTGTGCTTTTAGCGGCGCCATTGCTACTTGTCGCACGTGTTGATCTTCGTTGAACCCGAAGAGTTGCGTCTGCACGGGGGAACTCGGCTTCTTCTGTCACATCGGAGAAGAAGAAGAAGGAAAAAGAAAAGAAACTGTGGTGTGTACAGTGCTGCCCATATCTGTGTGGCAGCTCTTTCGCGTGCAGCGCCTCACTGTCAAGAAGCGTAGCCATCAAAAGCGAACTGTGCACGTGCAATCGACGAGTGTTAGGCATGTCGTCACTTCCGCAAAGTATGCCAGTTTCAGAGTACGTATACGGTGAGCTTATTCGAGTCATTGTTGCAGATGATATGAATGGAAGCAACACGTACGCCCTTCCACTTTCCATGCTGTCATTTTGGAAATGTCGAGAGATGTCTTGCATAAGTCGTCTGTATGAAGTCGTTACGGAGTTAAGTCGCCCCCTCGACCACTCTAGAAACGTCACTTTCGGTCGGCTTGTACCAGCCGTGGGGCAGTGGCCTTCTCTGCAGAAAGCTTGACCCCCACGTTACGGCACACTGAACTACGACTGCATGTTGTTTCAAGTCTCTGCTTTCATCTATGCGGATTACGTTGGCATAGAAATTTTATTCACAGAGAAACGCTTGGAACGAAATATAGGAAACAAAGAACAACAAAAAAAGATCGTATTTACTTGATGAAGACGTATCTCACTTCATGCCAAAAATATACAATTCCGTCACGGAATATAAAGTCGTCCAGGCAGAGTTGCCACCGAGGCTCGTCGCAATTGACTCTGTCTTTGCCAAGGTCCAGTGGCGCAGCTATGATGTAATACCTTGCCGAAACGAGAGAGAGAATTAAATAAAGCTATTTTTGATATCCACTGCATTATTACGTGGCTTTTAAGCAAGCAACCACCAAGTGCAATTTGTGGCTTAACCACTGCCGCTTTCGAAGATGTACAGGTATATCTCAACATGCAGTTTCGCAATTGCTGTCAGCCTTACGCGTCCATTACTCTACAATAGACGCTTGCCAAGAGGACAACGGGGCGTTTTAAAAACAGCGTCCCCAGGCGGTGCCGTGTATTTAGAAACTTCAAAAGCCAGCAGCTTATTTATAGCTTTTTCGCTTTTCTTTCGTAGCCGTGACCAATATCGTCCCCCAAGTTATACGGTCCAATATCGGCGCAAACAACGCGCACCCGCTACAACGCGATATCATCCATGCCCATTTTCTCAAGTATCTGCGTATTGCTTATTGCATTTTTACAAGTTAAGACGACCTGAACGTACCTTTCTGTTTCAAAAATTTTACCCCAAATTGTATATTACCCCAAATTGTATATTTTTTAACAAATTGTCCCAAGTAAACTACCAGAAGTTGGCTGTATTCATAATCTCCCCAGAGCTGTTTATCGAGGAAGGACATGTCGTGGCGACTGGAGGCATTGCATGTTTCGCCACGCGTCGGGCAACACTTCTCAAAAAAATTATTGCAGGTAACCTTGAGCAATGTCATCAATATTTCTGCCTTCGTAATGCCAGGACAGCACGGCACAATAGTGTGAAAATAGGTATTGCTCCTTAGATGTGCTACAGTAATTATGCTAATTAATTAATTTAGTTAAAATACATACATTTTCGTCTTGTGAGGAGGCTTGACAAGCGATAAACAAACGCCAAAATATTTGCGCCAGGGCCGTTTTGGAAGCTGCCCGATGCGCACAGACGTCGTGCGTGGCTTCATTGTTTTTTTCATCGCGCCTTCTCATGTCTGTAGTTAATTAACTGAAAAGTTCTGCGTTGTTGTATTCCAGCTGTAGGAGCCAAAGAGTTAAATAGCAAGTTTACGTTTACGCATAGCCTATATACTACCCCCCAAATGTTACAGCTCGAAAATATACTGAGCATTCCGTGACAAAAAAAAAAAAGAAAGAAAACGGAAGCTGCGTCTTTATTTCCTCTTATAGTAGTCGAAAATAAAGAAAAACTTTTGAAGGCACGTTTTGTTATAGACCTATTAACGCCCCTTCCCATGAAGTAATCGCCAATAAAGCAACCAACGTCTTGTGTAGATATACTTCTTGCCTTTTGTACATATTTACTGTAACACTGTCATTTGCCTGGATCTGTTCGTGACGGGACGATGTTGCGAGCATTTTAATTTTACCCATGTGCGTGTGTGCGTGTGTGCCAATGACACGATTTGTGTATGTACGCGATGGGGCGTGTGTGTATGTGCTCACGTTCAAGCTAGTAAGCCAACTGTGTTTTGTCTATTTGTCACATTTCATTCGATCGTCTCCCCTTCCCCATTTGACTGCTGTCTGTTTGCTGCACTTCTGACACATATGACATTTTCTTTGCATTGTTTTCCCTTCGATGTGAAGCTCTTTTGAGAGTGCACGCCCGTGAACAGTTATCACGTTTTTACGCAACACAATTATTTATTGTGGTTAGCGGAGTTGTTCTTTGATTAGTTGATTCATACTTAAAGTGATGTCCGTACCGTAAAGACAGCAAGGAAGGTAACATAATTAGCCCTCTTATAATAAGTAAATGAAGCAAAGACGCATCACAAATGCCGCTCCCCCCCTTCAAACCCCATTCTCATTTTCCTGTTTTATCAATGTACTGCTCTACTCAACTGAAGCAACTGTTCCAGCTACATCATGCTCGCCCTATAGACTACGTCCTATTGACTTTCTTGTGTTCGTTGTGCAAACGCTGCGTGATATTTGATTTAACTATTACGATATTGCACGTTGAATTAACCAGTAATACTTATGGGCACCCGTGGCGGAATTATTGAGGCTTCCTGTACGGGAGAAAGGACTGTATTCATAACAAGGCTGCATGGTCGCCCTTATTCAATAATAAATCGCAAGTCATTATCCCGAATGGCAGGTGCCTGTCGGCTTTATGAAACCGAAACTTACGCAAGCGTATATTGCAATACGTACTTCATATTGCGATGCAATTACCATGAGTAAAATCGACGCAAGAAATTTATAATATATTTCAATACGACTCACTTGTTCGAGTTCTATACAAAGCCCGTCGCTTGTTGCCAGGGTGTCGACCTTATTAAGCAAAAAAAAAAATTTTTTTCTGAAGATATATTGATATCTCGATGTTCATTTTAACCGTCGCCAACATTCTTGCCGAAAACTTTCTTTTCCTCCCCCTGTAAAACGAGGGATGGATTCCTTAAAAGCTCAATAAAGCTTTTTGTCTATTTAGCTTCCTTTCAAGCGACGACTGAAGGAACGTCACAGTCATTTAAATGCAGAGCTAAGTAGGAACATGAAGGGTAGTTCACGTTGGGTTTGTTCTGTTCACGCGTGTGAAACAGCAGAAACTTGTGTGAAATAAAAAAAAAGAGAGGCAAGTTATCGCATCGCAGGTTTGGTGTCTATAGCGCTCTGTATGAGGTCTCGGGTTGGATTCCCCGACGTGGTGGTTACATTCCCATTGAGACTTTTCTTGTTAGCGCTTGTGCTTTTGGACTTCTAGACCCGGGGTCTTCCGCATTTTGATGTTTCTCAAAGCCCGTGCGTTAAACATTTACGTTTTGACTCGACACTGAATATATGAAAATGACCAATGAAAAGAATATGTCTCCTGCAGAATGTTGTTTATGCGGTTAAAAGTTCCACGATGATATCTTGTTGCACGTCTCTCTCGTCTTTCCTTTGTGCCTTCGACTATTTCCCGCGCTCCCTTGTCGTCGTCATGCCTAATTAACCGAGTGTTTTACGAATAGGAAGTGTTTATATCGCAATTAAGCGGACCACCGTTGTTGGCGAACAAATCACGCTCTGCTCTTGCCCCGTTGCAAAAGTGAATCGTGTGCTTCGTGATGTTCGTATTCTCGATGTCGGTGCTGTTGAGAATGCATGGTTGTTGTTGTTTTCTTTTTTCTTGTACACTTTCTGGCTGCGAAATAAAAAGGACAAAAGACGTGCTGGCGGCGTACAGTGCTCGGCTTTGTGTTATATACGACAAGAAGTGTCACTGCTGATGTGTGTATTCTTTCTGTCGTTCATTCTCCATTTCTTGCTTCCTTAGTACAAGTACAGCGAACCAAAAGCTTCTCTCTGTGCTTTCAGCAAAAAAGAAAAGTAAGATTCAAACCAAATAATGCCGTGTTACCACGCAGTTGAAACTGAAATCTGACTCCTTAACGTTGCCGGTAAATAAGTCCGCCTCGCTGGTACACGGTTTCAGTGCTCAACTGCTGACCCCGAAAGTCGTGGGTTCGACCTCCGCCGCGGTGATTGCGTTCCATTGCAGAAGCACGCGTACTGTATGATGTCAGGGTGCACGTGGAAGAGCACCAGATCGTCGAAGTTTGCGAAGCACGTTGCACAACAGCCAGCGTGCCTCATTATCATGCCGTGGTTTTGGCGTGTAAAACTCCGCGATTTAAAACACCAGCCAACGTATTCAATTGAAGCGATAACTTTCTTTACTTTAAAATGAAAACTCATGCCGTTTCGAGTCCGATTCGGACCCTTCTTCAGGGGTGATGGAGTCTTCTTCATGGTTGACTGTCACATCAGGGGTAATAGAACTTTCTTCGGAGTTGACTGTCACCTCAGGGGTAACGGATCCTTTTTAAGGGTTGACTGTCACCTCAGTGGTAACGGACTTTTCTTCAGTGTTGACTGCCACGGGTTATGGAATCCTTTGCAAGCTTTACCGTTACCTCAGGAGTGACGAACCCTTCTTCAGTGTTGACTGTCATCTCATGAATAACGTACCCTTTTTCAAGGTTTGCTGTCACCTCAGAGGTGACTGACAGTCCCATTCCTGAGGTGACAGTCAACCCTGAAAAGGGCCCTTGGTAGACCGAAAACGTCAGCATTTCTCATTTTAAAGTAAATTGGTGTCCCTTTTGAAATGACATCTGCTTCCCAACCAGACAGAAGTCTGTCGAATGTTCACCTTTAAACCTATAGACGAAAGGCCTACATGACTCATCAAACGTGAAAATTGACCGCGATGTCGATGGCGTCAGCGTGAGCGGCGCAAAAAAAAAAAGGGAGGGGGGATCACATGATGACGTCACTTTGCAACGTTATCATGATGTAAATTATATGGCGTAACATTGTGACATCATCCCGGCATGTCTCTTTGTCAAAGGTGCACCTTTTGCGGAGGCCGTGCAAAACTAGGTGAGGAGCAGAAAGGATTAATTGCCTCAGATCTTGGACGCATGCAGTCTAGAAACTCTCTATAGGTGCAGATAAAGCTTTCGGAGGTTGATGGATCAATAAATCGAGCGAGTTGACATCAACAAAAAGCTAGCCTTCGGCTTCGAGTCGTCTTCATGGGGGTCCCTGTGAGCTTCATTACGGTAAGGTAATAAAAAAACGAACGAAAAACACGCCCTTCGATGCAGTAATGCGCTTCCCTTATCCGACCTGAATCGGACGGCATTGCCGCATAATACGCAATAGCCACGCCTGTAAATCTCCACCGTATCGTGCGGCGCTCGATTTCAGCGGATAGGTTCCACGTGACTGCGCATGCCGACGCTCACTTTCGTTCCTACTTACGCGTGCAGAATCTCACAGAACGCCTATTCAGCGGCGCAGTTGCCGCTGCGCGAGAAACCAACCTGTACGGAATTCCCGTAGCGTTGAACGCGTTGCGGTATATAAAATAAGAGAAAACGCTGCTATATGGCACGATCTGGAGCGCGTTGCCCTCTCGCTAACTACCCCAGATGTGGGCGCGTCGAGTGGCTCCATGGTTGGAGCTGAGACTTGTGTTCGCACACAGCTGCCACCGTGCCTCTGAACCGTGTACTGCGAACCTGTGTGCAGAATAAACCCATCCGGCTCCCCGCATGGCCTGGTAAATGACGAAATCGTGCCTGTTTTTGAAGGAACAAGATGGAATCGTTGATAAACGCAAACGAAGCTGTTTGTTTATATGCTGTTTGCTACTCTTTGTGGACCAATTTTATATAGCTAGTCACTGTCGAAATCATTGGGCTAACGTTTCATCGCGGTACTTACGATTTATTTTAGAAACAAAGAGGACGATTGGCCGACTGCTAGAAATTTGATCTCGCCAATTTATTCTGTGAGGCCAGCTTGACTATTCTCCCGCTCGGCCTTGTTTCGACATACATGAAGCGTATAACTCAGCAACGTGCCTGCTTGGGCTATAATCTGTAATCCATTACAATTTATTTAACGCCAACGTCAGATACAATGGACGAAAGAAGTGCGCCACACGCAAGCGCAACGGAAACATGCATCTTTGGCTGAAGCCAGTCCTATACGTGTACCCCTATGATTCCAGCCGGTTGTTACAAAATAGAAGGGGGTGGGGGGGGGGGGGGGTTCGCTCATTGCGGTGACGTTTCCAAAAAAAAAAAAAAAAACTCCTCTATTCCTGATAGAATGCCAAGCTGGGTGAATCGGTTGGTGGTCTTTAAAAAAAAAGAAAAAAACTGCAGGCGCAATAAAGGTAGGACAAGAGAGACAAGAGAGCTCGTCGCGTCACCGTGTCTCTCTTGTTTTGTCTTTTTCTCGCTCTGCTTGCATTTTAAGTCTTTAGGTCTACAAACGAGGGGGAAAAACAAACACACATACAAAAAAAAACGCGCGATGGCAATGCGGGGAGAGTGACCGAACTACCGACGGCCCTTCTGCTATCGCCTCACAACCGCGCACCGCCCCGCCATTGCGCCGATATAAAACGCCGGCTCGCTATTGTTCTCCGGTGCGTGACGGGCGCCGTCGCGTACTTTGCGTTACAACCGTGCAATGGAATGGACGCACGCGCGGAAGCCATCTCAGCGGCTCTGATTGCTGTATATCTGCCACCGTATACGCGACCGAAGGTCGCCGCCATGCCGTGTTAACCGCTCGCTGTCGCAGCTTCGAATCACGGGTCTCTGTGTATTGGCTGGTAATCATAGCGCCATGCGCTTCCCCATCTCTCTCTAACGTCGCGTATATTCGGAAAAACAACAGTGTCTCAAGTTACATGCTATCGGAGTTCTTGGCACCACGATGTCTCTTATATACAGGGTGTGACAGTCTTGCTGATTGTGCAGGAGCATATATATAGGCGTGCGCAGGGTTGCACTCACCGCAGCGCACCCCTCCCTATATTATGTCAATACTGTTGCAGGGCTGACTTTGAGCACCCCCTTAAAGGTAGCTAGGAAGGCGGCCGTCTTTCCTCCCCCACCCCTCCCCCGCGCGCTCGTCTATATGTGTGTGAGGGTGGTATGTAAAAGCACATGGTACTGTTCATCAGCGTCGCTAAGAGCATAATTAGAGACCGAATTACAGGCAAATGCCTATTCTTTTTCCTTGCATTCCAGTCGTTGCACTTCGGTACGTGAGCATAACTCATAAGTTAAGCGCGGTTTTATAGTGTTTTTATATTGTCTATGAATACCTATTTTTTACATTTGCGCTTAAATTTCTATAAGTGTCTATAAATGCCTATATCCAGAATCGTTGTCTATATGAACTCTATTTTACCTAAAAAAATGCTTTCGAGTACAGTTGGAGGCCGGTATTCAAGTTACCGGGTGAAATTGAGTTTAACTCTATGGAGTGCAACCTATACTACATCTCAGAAGTTCCTTTCAGCACTGTTAAGGCTACAAGGCCTGATAACCTCTACACGTGTATTCATCAGCATAGCGTCTCCTGTTTGGGATCTCCTCCACGTCTGCTCTCGCCTGTAGGGAACAGGAGGTGCTTCTGTGCAGCCGCAGGACAATGAAGAACGAATGCGAAACCGTGGAGTGTCATCAGGAGAGAGTGAAGAGTAGGCAAAAAAAAAAAAGCAATCTTCACATGGTTTTTGTTTTGTTTGTCATTTGCTTGTGAAAGGCATCTTCACCAGGTCCCATGGGAGATTTTAGTTAGACTCTGGAAGTTGTTGCGTGCCCAATGGAAAGCTTCGTAGCGCAAGAGTCTTTTAATTGGTTCATCACGAGTCGCGAAAGCGCGATGCGAGAAGCTCAGCCTGAAACCTTTGCCAAACTCGCGCCTGTGTTGGCTTCGCAAGCCAAATTCCTCCCCTGCCCTCTTCGGTGTCGGAGCGGCTCGGAGCTGGAAGATCACACGACGCGGCGCATCAACACGTCATGCGCACGCAAGGTGATGCACGCACATGGTGTTGCACGTGGTTTTGCACGCATGGTGGTGCACACGAGTGGTGTTGTGTCGTTTTGGCGTTCTCTGTATTGTACTGCCTGTTTATGTGAGATTGATCCTTCTATGCGCGCACGTTTGGAGAGGCTGCCATGGATCCTGTATCCTTACCGTTGGAACTGCTGTAAAGGACGATGCACCAAAAACACGTCATGCCTTGTCAGGGCTGGCACCAGCACATCGAGAGAACGGCAAGAACATTCACGCAAATGAAATAGAAGCAGCTTATTCTGGCATCTCGCTCACTACGAAGTAATAATTATATAAATAAATAAGTACCATGCACAGATTACGTTTATATGTTTTAATATTGCTATCAACCCTCATAATTCTATTCAAGCCACAGATTGCAAAAACTGTGGCTATGCTAAAACATTGGCGCATCTATAGATATGTTAAGACGAACTTCTCGCTTCCCTGTCGTAGACGCAGGTCACGCACGTGTTTCTTATATATATATATATATATATATATATATATATATATATATATATATATATATATATATATATATATATATATATATATATATATATATATATATATATATATATATATATATATATATATATATAAAGACAGAGGGAGAGAGCTAAATGACCGTAGCCCACAGAAACTTTAAGCGGGAACTGTGACGACAGAGAAAAAGGGAGGGGGGGTCAGCCAGGGGCATGGATGGGGGGGGGGATATGCACTCACGCACACAAACTAACGCGCGAATGTATACAAAAAATATAGTTGACCCCCCCCCCCCCCCTCCTGAGAAAAATAACAACGTTTGGTTACGCCCCTGCTATGAGCCGAAATAGTCGTCAAGCAAAATCAAACCTCTATACCGAATCGGAGCACGTCACCGTCGCCATATGCGTACCGATCCTTGGTGACAGTTCGTGCTGGAAGTAATTAACCATCGTCGCTTTAATGGCTGAAAAGAATGGGAAAGGGGCCTTGGCGCAAAGAAGACGTCTCGTTCAAGGACTAAGGCGAGGCTTGGCCCGCAGCGAGAACCCTTCACTGCCGCCCACGGCGCTGGCAGAGTGCCGTTCCTCATGGCGGCATGCGCAACGATGAGCGTGTCCTTGACAAGGGTCAACAGCTCGGCGGGGCGTGAATGTTTGTCTGCCTCTGTTCCGACTTGGCTCGCCGTCCGGGCCGAGACGTGCGCAGGACACCGCTGGGAACGAGGTGCGATGCCAGCTACGGGAAACGGGGCACATTCAAATCCCGGCGCCAGGGTTGACAAGTCGAGAGCGCGCAGAGAAAGGTAAGGAGAGATGCCGACATTTGCAACGACGGAATAAGGATAGTGACACTTCCTCAACGTAGTCAAGTTGCGCTGTGATTTCTTCATTGAGCAGTATCAGTACCCAGTAAGGTATACCCAGAAATATTTTTTCGGGTGGGGGTGGGGGGGGATTATATTTTTGTATGTTTGTGCGTGTGTTTAGGTACACTTGCAAAATTGAAAATTTTTGGAGGGGTAAGTTTGAACTCCCAACCCGCCCTCCTGCTCTTGCGGGCACAACCCTAGCTACTAACGCCATATATAGTAAGTCTTCATTATTTACCGTTGTCACATGAGAGGTGCGAAATTGTATCAGCTTACAAACAAAAGAAACTATGTGTCGCTATACGCATGGTTACTCATCAGGACCGGTGCAGACGCTAAAGTGCGGTGGCGTATGACGTCTCATCGGCTTGCCGCAAAGCACAGACCTCCAACGGTATACTTTCCTACCGCCGCTGTGGTTGTATACATAAGGTGCAACGTGGTCGGTGAACAATGCATACACAAACGTATATTCGTATATGTACACAGGCATGTACAGTACGAACGGAAGAAAGATTTGCACCATTCCGCTCAACGGTGGCGTGTGCTGATCTTTTTTTCATTGATACACGTAAACGATTATTTATATGTGGAGTTTAACGTCCCCAAACCACCATGATGATTATGAGAGACGCCGTAGTGGAGGGCTCCGAAAATCTGAGCACACGGGCCTACAGCATTTTCGCCTCCATCGAAAATGCAGCCGCCGCAGCCGGGATCCGATCCCACGACCTGCGGGTCAGCAGTTGAGTATACCTTAGCCACTATGTATAGACCACCGCGTCGGGGCTGTCCGTAAACAATAACATGCGCGATCGCATGCGCTTTAGTGCTAAGACGAGGCTGGCAGAACACACCGTACTCTGTATTGGAAGAACTCAAGCCTATTTCGACGCTCTGCCCATTACCTAAACTGCATAAAAACCCCTTTGATACGTCCCCGCTTAATACGAGTTCCCGGTTCCTATGCCCACAAGCGCGAAAACTAAAAAATAACCTGAATCAGATTGTACATTTTCTCAAATTGCACACTTATATTCCACTTTTTTTTTTTGAAGGGTATTAACGATGATCTACTGCTTGTCGAAGTTTTGTCCCAAACACGTTTTACTCGATCCAGGATATTCCAAGCAGTTTGGCAGTGGGGTTCGGTGGCGAAACTTCTTCTGGTATCGCAAATGACACCAAAATACACGCAAAAAGCTGCATTATGCATATAACATTTAGGAAACATTCACTGTATTTGCTTCCCCCAAATATTATTATAATCGTTCAATATTGGATCAAGCGAAGACCCGAGTTCCCTTTTTTGAATTTCCGCCAATGCAATCGACCGCACCCGTCAGTCACCCACGACACTATACAGCAAACATCGTGGAATTTCTCAATATCTTCACTCGCACGCCACGAAAGTTGGCAGTTTGAGCAATATATACAGCAAAAATGCCATCTCGTATATGCATTGGATCAGCATGAACCGAGCCATACACCAAGCCTCCACGCTCATGTTGATCGAAAGTTAGGATTGCTTTTGCATTGTCGTGCTACCTTATTTATTGAGTGCGCTATACACACCACATGGAGACATGGATACAGCTAACGACAGTCACCTCTTCAAAAATATAAAAAAAGCGCACACGCAGTTTCAGAGCTCACCACCGTCCGAACCGAACTTAGACATCCTGAAAAAATACGTTACTGATGAGAATATTTTTACCACATATTTCAATTAACGGACTTTATTGGCCCTACGCGACAAAACAAACTTTTATAAAAATGCTTTGAATTTAATACTAGATTCGTCAGAGGGAAAACTAAAAAAATTGGGGGAAATTTTCGGCACAGTTGAACCCCATTATGAGAGACACTGATATAAGGGAGAAATGGGTATAAGAGACACCGCTGTGCCTACAGTAAACTATGGGTTGATAGGTAAATGCACATTTGTTACCCTGTTTGTAAGAAACATCTCATATAAAAGACAAAGAATTGCTGCCAGCATGCCTCTTACAAAGGAGTTCAACTGTATTTAGATTATTTCACACATCTTATATCATACGTCTTATAACTGTAGTACATGAGGTATACTGCAATAATTAGTCAGTAATGCGTTCGGCAAATTTAACATTCTATAGCTAGATATATTGTGCGTGTTATTTTTTAGGCACGGTCACACGTATGTGACTCAGAGCATTTTTCCCACCTGGCCATCCTGACGCCTTCTCCTTCTTTTGTGTAGCTGCAGGGTACAGCTGTTTTTTCGAGCTTCAAATACGCGCGTTGCCAAGCAAGCTTTTTTTTTTTTTTTCATCTCGAATTTCGCAATCCATACGGGGAATACTAGTAGATATTTCTGCACGACTAACTTTGTTGTTCAGAGCCCGCGAATTACACACAGCTTCGTTGGTTGAACCATACTGCTATACAAGTGACACGTAACCAATACCCGTTGCTTACGATTCATTTCACTTTTAATGTTTGGAAAGCGAATTCAGCGTCGGAAACCAAGCCTATTAATGCTCCTGCAGCGTGAGAGGGGCTAGTGCGAGGCTATGCTATAGGTGCCAAGTGAAATGCGGTTACGTTATCTCGTGAAATACTTTTCAACGTACATGTCACGGACGTATCCGTTGCTATTGCATTGGCCAATACCTCCGGTGTTGCACTGGCTCGCTTTCTATTTTTTACTAACTTGACGAAGAAGCTCCGATGGTGACGCACGTTCCTGCTTATTTTTCAGCGCCAACATTCTTTCATCTGATTCCCTAGCTTCCATCCTCGCAAACAAAGTTTCCCTTGCCTGTGCGGGTTTGCGAACAGGACCTCTTTTAACCCTCCCAGTCTACGTCGTTGTGTGCCTAAAGTGCTTGCGCTATCTATGTGATCGAAAGCGTGAGCCTACGTCATGTGCTCCCATATATCTTCCGTTAACTGACGGCGCACTGATAAATTAAAAATAATCGACGCGCACATAACAATTCCCAGCATGCCGTCAGGCGGCGTAAAATACGTTACTATCTGCCGTACACCTTCAAGCGTGAAATAGTTTTCCACCGCGTGCAGCTCAGTGACATGACAAGACCGCCCCTTACTCGTTAGATAAAACCGTGGGAATATAATTATCATAATTATCAAGTTGAGGATTAAATAAGTCCCAGGCCGGTAAGCCAGCGTCTTTAAACTGTCACCACGCGAATTACATGCATTTATTTACATCTTTCGTGCACGAGGTATTAAAAAAAAAAAACACTTCAGAACGACCGGTATATTGTCGGATATACTGGTCGTTCCGCCAATTACTTTCTTCGTTTTTATCTTTGACGTCGGCGCGCAGGCCACGCACGATGTAGCGCTGTTGCTGACGCTCGTCAAGGTCGAAGCTAGCGGGAGTTGTATGAATGAAAAAGAAAAATAATAATAATAATAACGTAAGAAAACAAGCACGATGCGATGCAAGGCAGTAGTGTGAGTGGAGCTGTTCCGCAGGAGTGATGTCAATGGCTTTGAAGACGCATTAGCGCAACTGTTTTAATAAATCACCTGAGCCCTGAGTCACTGTCTGACAGCGCGCGCTGAAAAAGGCGGGAAGCGCGGGAGGTCTCGCACGCACCTTTTGCTTCATTCTGACGTCATCGCTACGTTTTAGAATATTGAAGGACTCTGGCAAGCACCGGCTGTGCGATGCAGAGCAACGTCTTGTTACCAACACCGGGCAGCCTAATAAAGTCTCCACTGCTTGTATTGTACTCCACGGTGACCTCATTTTTGGTTGTCTCGCCGGCCGCGCTCGTCTTCCTGGAACATATACCGATGTCGAAAGTTCGTTAGGCGTCCGCTAGGGGGACGGTTGGTCGACAGGAGGTCATGGTGGTCGCTTTGGGCGGAGTGGCACCTGTGGTAAACTGTGAACTTGGATAAAATAACGCGAACGGCAGTAAACGTAAGTGTCATTCTTCACATTTATAGCCGCGGTAGTGTGTCCTGCGCATGTCTGAACCGTTGGCATGGCCGTGATTGAGTTCCTAGCTGCGCGCAGGCCCCGCTCTTTGGAAACGCGGTCTTCGCACACCGTCAGCGCACGTCCACGGTTGCAAGATTAAATCTTGGCTCTCTGCCGGCGTGTCAAATAACTACGCGCTTTGAGGGACGACACTGCAGGCATCAACAGATGTGTGCGAAATTCCGATAAACCCAGTGGCTGGTGGACGTACTCGCAGAGTTCCTGTCAACGTTAATTGGGGTTGCAAGAGATCTAACAGGAAGTAACGGTGCTATCTTTCTCGTGCGACACTTTAATGATCGGAATCGAAAGGAGGTTGTTTTGAGGAGGAAACCGTGACTTTTAAGAACATTTTGCTCGAGGAAGGTATCTTTGCGCGTGCCAGCGCAGCCAGCAGCCGCGGATCGTCGCTTGTGGATGACGCGCACAGGTGTGCCAGCTTGCTTTCGTGCATGCATCGGCTGACGTTTGAAAAGGGTCGTTCCTTTTTCGTAGCCGGACGGCACAACCACGACTAAACGTGTATCGGGCTATTGTTTGTAGATTTGGAAAGTTTATCGCGTAGGATGACACTTGCAGCTGGTGTTGCTCCAGTCTTGTGCATATTGTGTAACGGCGTAAACGTGTTCGCGTCTTCGATGATTTCGCAATGTGATACACCACGTTGTTGTCTCTCTTTTTTAGTGAACTAAGATGCCATGAGCTTTGGCTAACATGTCTAATAAAAGGTCATCAGTCATGCTGGTAAGTTAGTCGCCTACACGTTCGGCGTTGCACGTTTAACCAGCTGTTTTCACCGGAAGCTTTGGCGGAGTCTTGAATGGGGTGGCGATGATTTTTAGCGGCAACTTTTTGTGTGACGATCGGGCGGCTTTACTAACGCGCTGCACTGAGGCTCTGTCGCTTCGAAAATTTTGAATCCCGAAGAACCGCGCGCAGCGCGCGTATTCGCTTTCGGTTAGCTGCAGTTAACGGTACATATCGGCAAAAATGGTATCCCCCGCTGTTCCCTATTAATAGATGCCCGACTGCGTGCTGCTTTTGTCACCTCTGCCCACCACCTCCCTTTCCCATGCTTTCTGGCGTCACTAGAATAACACTGGCGGCTAAAATAGTGGTGCAATGCCATTTGCATGTGCTTTGCTATATTTTTGTCTGTAGCCGTTGTTTTGTTGTTCTATAGTGCCGGCTTTAATCTAGCAGCTGATGCACGCAGCTTTCGCAATGGGAACTATCCGTATACGCACAGCTGCTTAAGGGAAGATGCGATTCTCAAAAAAAAAGGGGGAAAAAAAGCGTTAATCTGTAGTCTAAATTAAAGAAATTTTCGCCCTATATATGGACTCTTATGCAGATTTCAAATATGTAGTTAGTTTTATGCTAAGTGGCACCGTTGTAGTTTTATGCCATGACAATGTGTAATGTATAATTGGTTTTCGACAAACTTTTTATGCCCCTAAAGATATGTGGTTCTCGGCCATTAATGGCCCATATTGCTCTACGTTAACTGTAGAATGCAAATATTTATCAAGAAAGTGCATATAAGACATTTTAATGCACATTAAAAATTGTAATGTGAGAATGCTTAGAATCCTCAGCCCATACTAATTGTTTACTTTATGTTTGCAATAGTTATACAGCTGTTACCAAGTTTAAAAAAAATATATATTTGCACACCTCACATGTTAAGGACAAAACTATGTTATGTGGGCAAAATTTCATTCGGATCGGGCTATCAGAAATACCAAAAACATGATGTCTAAACTCGAGAAGTTGCCCAAAAAATGGATCTTGAGAAAAACTCATTTTAAAGGTATAAGTGAAAGCTCATCTGTGCAGAAAAAATATGTTTTTTTTTTAATTTCTTCCATTAGGCGAGCTTTGCAATCAATGTTATTTTTAGCATGTGAATTCAGTGAACTGCCCGTGCACAATGCCAAGGCAAACAGCCAGGTGACAGTTTCCAGGGGACTCTAGGCAATGAGCTTTTAGTTTTTAGTCACCGCTTTGTGCTCTAAAAAAAGCGACTTTAACTTAGTTCCACTTTTATTGCAATCTTCAGTTTTTTTGTCACAAGTGTAGAGAAAATATGCTTGTCAAAGCAAACAGAAAGCATGTAATTTTGGAAAAAAGATTGCTTATTGACTCGCATCTCCCCTTAAAGGACACTTGCTGCATAAGTATCGAAGTGTAATTTTTGACCTTATGTTCAGGTACGTTTGAAAGTATGTTAATCGAACTCGGGAATCGTGAGTATGCTAACATAATTCTCTAGTAAAGAGTTGTGTAAAATTTAACACGAATAGCATTTTATTAGAACTCTCAGTATTTTGGTTATATATATTATTTTTGATTTCATTGTTTTGAAGAATTTCAATGTGAGTACCCCGTTAAATTTTTTTTAATGAGCACCCAACTTCAAATTAGTAGAGCTTTCTTTGTGTAAAGATGCACGGTTATAGTGTTCTTATAACTATGATTTTCTTCTTAATAGATAAATAAATAGATAATAAAAGAAACTACCTGCTGCACAGCAAAATTACCAGTCAGGGCCTTGTTTTTTTTTTCTAATTATGACAATGGAGTGACTGTTCTGCTTTGAAAGGCAAGCATGGAACAGTATTCTGGCACCGGAATTTTCATATTTCCTCGTAAAATGTAAATAGTTTGTATTGTTATACTTTTATTGAATGCTTTTCAAGCGAATGGTGGAAAGACAAAGGGTGAGATTGTGCTGCTTCTTTGATTCTTTTCCATTTGCATGCAGGCTGCAATTAAATATTTTTCAAATAAACACTTCTGTAGAGTGCTGAAATAGTTTAATGCAGTTTGAAAGTACTTCCTGGCAGGCTCAATCAAACATCGTTTTAAAGAAGTAAGATTAGAAGACAAGGCATTTACATATATGGTGGACATTTGCTACAGAAGTATGAGTGATATACTCATATCTTCAATTAAAAGCAGTTCTTAATCTATCATAAGTCACTAAAATGGAAACAGTGCTGAGATTTAAATATATGAGACCGATGAACATCTGTACATCTTAATAGCATTATTTACCTCCACCCTCTTGAAGCTCTGCAAAAAATGTAGGGTAAAATGGGGTCAGGTCACTTGCGAAAAAAAGTGCTCATCGGGATTCAAGTTAATTTCTTCCAATAACATTAGTGCTATGCTTTGGTCTTTAATAAGTGCAGATCTCTGGCAATAAGCAGCCGCTTGATATCATACTTGCTTTGGATTGTCCACTATTAAAATAGCACAAATTTTCATTACAACGTAGTTAACTATTTCTGCACTGAATGCGGATAACTTTTCTTGTTGTGGTTGTAGGTCATGTTCTAGCCAGCATGAATGTGTACCTCTGATGCTGATGTTTAATTCCAGACACGAAAGTAAAATAAATTCAAAGTTTTTTTCTCATTTTTTTGTTTCACATATTGCCGATGCATAGTAAGCATGGTTCTCTTGTCAACTATTGTGCATAGAGCTTACATCAGTCTTATACTACTGTTCGTGAAAAATTGCTGCAAGGAAGGCCACCTTGTTCTCACAAAAGAATGGACTAAAAAATAAAATAACCCCCTCTCTCTTCTTTGCCGATGTGGTTTTGTTATGGTAGTCATCCAGTTAGAGGAGGGAAGGCTGTTGGGGATGTGGAAGGTGTGGGCGGTTTGTCAATAGTTAAGCGGTTTATTTTAGTGCAGCCAGAACTACAGTTGCTAGAAAGTTCGGTTAACCACAGTGTTTATTGAATCCCTCCAACACTTGCGCAAAATTACGTTTCTTTATTAGGTTACAATGCAAGAGAGAGTTTCTACAAACTTTGCAGTTGAGCAATAAAGAAGCAATCATCTGCTATTTGCCGAAGAATTGGCGTAAAGCTCGCTTGTGTGTGCCTACTGCATTCTAGCTGGACATGTTTGGAAGTCGAGGGCGAAAGAAGCCGTCCAAGGCGGGCGGTGGCCAGCCTTATCCAACACAACCGAGGCCCACGTCAGAGAATTACTCTGCCGAGCCTGCAGTAGAAGTCTACGTGAACAGCCTCAATGAAGAGGAGGTGAACCGGGAGTTTGAACGAATGCTGGTGAGTAAATTTCTCGATCCATCCGGTTGGCATCAGAGGTTCAAAATGCTCCTTAGTTGCTTCTGGGTTTGGACAGAAAGCTTACACGTTCAACTTGTAACGATTATCTTGCATTGTGCATAGTATGCAGCCTGTGTATCGTGTAATGATACAAGGTATGCAGGCTTAACATTCTTGCAACAAAATAGATTGGAATGTTGCAACTTCTCCTGCGTTCTTTTTTGTGATTTGTTGAAAGAGACGCCTGCTGAAACGCTCGGACAGTCTTTCTCATGCGCACAAAATAAAATCCTGGTAGTTGTGTGATTCATTATGGGCAGTACCAGTGTACAAACTCACCGGATGAAGAGAAGAGACACAAACAAGCGCTGTACAGCGCTTGTTTGTCTCTCTTCTCTTCGTCCCGTGAGTTCGTGCGCTGGTACTGCCCATAATGTATCACCAACTAGCCCAACTGTTTGTCCTGCTGTAGTTGTGTGATAACATACTAATGTGTAGAAGTCGAGTGGTGATAGCGTTTGAATGAAGTCTAAGCCATTGTATTACCCTTATGTGACAGGGGTGCAGTGTATGAAAAAAGTAAGGTAGGAAAAGGCAGTTTAGCTTTATAACGTACTCAGACATTCAAATAGAAGTGCCACATGACAAAACGTGAAGGGGAGCATTGTCCTGTTGTAAGCAAGCTGCAGATGTTAAAAATCTGAAAGGATTTCATTGCTTGCCTCATGCACAAGTATCCTCTTGTATAGCATCAAAAGCTGTATTAGTGTTTTGTAAAGTTTGTACTAAAAGGTGCATCCAAGCTTACCGCTCAGCTGGCCATTTATGTTCTTGAGCTATTATGTTCTCCTTCGTCATTGGCATGAGATTTTTGCAAAAGTCCACCACCAACTACGCAAAACGAAAATGCAGCGTTATGGGTATTCATTAATTAGAATGAGTACGTTAGTGCTTTCTGAAGTTGGAAGCATGGACAACATCAATGTAAAGTTCATCATGTCACTGTTCATACGAAAACTACATTCAGTAAGTTTTGAGGGGGTTTCCACTGAGTCCAAGCGAGCAGAGGCATGTCGTGTACTTTTTTACTTGCTCAAACCATTGCTCATAATGTCTTATCCCTACATTGAACGCGGGTTATTTACGTGTGAATACCTCTCTGGTATTGTAGTACAAATCAGTATTACAGCACAAAACCTGCAGTCAGCCGGCAACAGGGCAAGCAGCTGTTTTTTAATCCTTTCTGTACTCTTGACAAAAATACCGTAGTTGCCCCGAGGAAAAGCATTCGCTTTTCAAACACGTGACGATTAAATCAGCCAATTGTACTCTGGTCTGTTTCTGACACTGCATGAATTGTGTGTAGCAATCTTTGTCTCAATTTTTCCGTCTTTGAATTCTTGTGCTGGAAACGAAACTTGCCTATACATTATTTCTGAGAAACTTGTTACAATATTTTTCACCTTTCTTGCGATATGGAGAAAGTTAGTTTAGCACACGGCTTGGTAGCATGCCGATTCCACAGCACACACATCAGATTACGACTGCATACCACCCACTTTGAGCCGGCACCATCATACTGCTTGAACAGGTCGTGCCGTTTTGCTGTGCTATTGAAGCTTCCACAATGATTTCTGAATGTAGAAAACTCTGCTGCTCTGTTGTTTAGACTTGTGAACGTGTTAGTCAGATTTTATTGCGTTGTATACTTCGTTCTTGGCAATGTTTTCATGGACTACACAGGAGGCTGTAGAAAGTGAGTGTGACAGTTATTAGCAGTCTTAGCGGTCACGTGCGGTGTCTAGTAGGTACTGCACGAGCCCACGATGTGCTGCCACACACTAGAATCTTCTCGAACCAGAACTATTGGCCGATGCAGTCATAGAAAATTGAAATGGGCTCAAGGACATAGAGTGTAGGGCAGCAGATTTTTGGGTGGCACAAGCCCCACTGTGCAATTCGTGGCAGGCTCGTGGTGATGAGAAGAGAAATTGTATGCCAACTTGCACAATCAATTCGAAACCTACATCTTTACTGCCTGTGTCTCTTAGGGTGATATGCCTCATTGTGCAGTTGTTTGCAGTGACTGTCTTCTATATGTCCATCTCTTTATTTTGGTTTCAGGATGACATGAACCTGACCGATGAGAAGCGGGAGCCACTGCTGAATCGAACCCTTATGGAGAAGCGGGAGATGTTGTCGATGCATTTAAAGGGCACGGCGGCTGTGAGTATGCAAAAATGTTCTGTTCCGGAAATGTCGGTTCATTCCAAGTGGCATTGTGCGACATCAGAATGGCAGAGATGCTAGGGTATTGGGTGCAAAGAGACCCTGATGCAGATAGTTGCTGCCTTAGATTGCAGCACGATGTCAACAAGATAGGCCAAATATTTTTTAAGCTGTGTGTTTTGTGAGAGTTTGGAACAATGCTGTCTTTTTGATAATGTTTTTTGTGCATTTCAGGATCAATGTAGAATGAACTAAATCACAATAAAGATGAAAAGTTAATTTAACTTTAGCAAGCAATTTTTGTAAGTTGCTTGTCTTCCCTATACCAATGTGGCTTATGTAATAATAATAATAATAATAATGTAAAGCCGCCGAACAATGAAATGGGTCGAACTCTCAAGTGCTTTCTAGTGGGTCTACCCAAAAAGGACGCCGCTCGCGCTGAGAGTCCGTGCTTGGCCGTTACTGTCGCCATTGTGTATGCTCGCTGTGTGCCGGCTAATAAAAGCCCTAGCAAATTGGTGGAGAGTGCTACAATTCCTTTCGATGCCCTTGGAACTACGATCACGTGCCCTGCCATCTACCATGTCCCACGACGCCTCTAAGCAAACCCCTCCTCCCATGCCACCCCCTTGTCCCGGTGTCCCCAGGATCCGTGATCCACCCATCTTCACAGGCGCCGATACCACTGACGTGGAGGACTGGCTCGCCATTTACGAGCGCGTGAGCGTTCCCAACAAATGGGACGAGAATGGCAAGTTGACAAACGTGGCGTTCTACTTTGCGGGTGTTGCAAGTTTGTAGTACAGCAACCACGCGTCCGATTTCGCAACCTGGTCCGATTTTAAGACCGCTATCACCAACGTTTTTGGCCGCCCTGAAGTTCGTAAGCTGCAAGCCGAGCAGCGCTTGCGCAAACGCGCTCAGCAGGCCGGTGAATCATTCACCAGTTACATCGAAGATGTCCTGGACTTGTGCAAGAAATACAACAACAGCATGTCCGAATCTGACGAGATCCAGGACATCATGAAAGGCATTTACGATGATGCCTTCACGATGCTGCTTGCCAAAAACCCAGGCGCAGTGGCTGAGGTCATCACGCTGTGCCAGAGCTACGAGGAGCTCCGCTGGCAGCGTTCGATGACCCGTCGCTCGACACCACGAGATGCAGGGCTTGCTGGCGAGATGTGATCAGGTGGCGCTGCTGGCAGACCTCAAGTTCTTCATTCATGAGGAAATCGTGCACCAGTTCTCTCTCCTGCCCTTTGCCCACCCACCGGCTGTTCAACTATCGGCCCCTACCATTCTTCCATCCATCCGCCGAGCGATTGAGCATGAAATAACGGAGGTCATGCCTGCGTACCACTCACAATAACTGTTGGCCCCTGCACCCCCAAGTTACGCCCAAGTCGTCACCAGGCCGCCTCCAGTCGTTGAAGCGCCCGCCCCACTGACTTACGCTGAAGCTGCCGCACGACCTTCGTCCTTTGCAGCGGGTATGCCGGCTGTGTATGTTGACGCGACCCCTCAGACTTAGCTCCAACCCACCATGCAGCCACCGTTCCGTTCATCGGCCCTTGCGACATGGGTGAGACCTACCCCGGTGAACAGATGGCGCACACCCGACAACCGGCCCATCTGCTTTGCCTGCGGTTATGCCGGTCACATAGCCCGTTATTGCCATCGCGTACAGCCGGCTCCAATTTCTTCGCCTGTTGCTGGCCACCTCAGCCGTTCCTATCATGAAGAACCGCCGTCTATGCCACTGCTGTCTCACCCAGGTCCATCTCCTCGAAGACCACAGTCTCCACGACGTCGTTCCCCGTCCCCCATGCGGCCAAGTTCAGCTGCTCACGAGCGGGAAAACTAGTCGTCACAGTCCCCGAGGCAAGGGCTGCGACGCTATCGCATTGTGAAAGCCCTCAGAGCCGCCCATCTAATGTCATTGATGTGCTTGTGGACGGTGTTCATGCATGTGCTCTTATTGACACTGGAGCTGCCGTATCAGTTATAGACGAAAACCTTTACCGCTTGCTTCGAAAAGTGACTACGCCGATTTCTGGGTTGTCCCTTCGTACCGCTAGTTCACATCGTATTCATCCTATAGCAGGGTGCACAGCTCGCGTTGTCGTTCAGGACGTTCTGTATGTCGCTCAATTCATCATCATTCCTGCATGTTCTCATGACATCATCCTGGGATGGGATTTTCGCTCCCGCAATGATGCCGTCATCCATTGTGCCGCCGTTGAAATTGAACTCTCACCCTTCTCGCATTTGACGCCAGAAGACAGTCGCTCGACACTGAGCAAGATTCTCGGGAAAGACGATACCTTAGTGCCTCCAAGCTCGACGATGGGTGTATCGGTCTACTGCACCGGTCTCTCCGACACAATTGCACTCGTTTCGCCATCCGACCGTGCTTCCAGAAGGAAAGGGTTGCTAGTACTTTTCGCGACCGTGCAAATCATCCAGGGCAACGCCGATATTTTTGTGACCAACCCATCCCCGTACACTGTTACCTTCGAGGGGAATGTCTCGGCAGAGTGGAACCAGCCGAAGACGCACAAGTCCTGGATGTGCCCGATGACTCGCGTTGTCCCGATTCGCGTACCATCAGTGCTGTTTCCACTTCTGATTCATCATCTCCTGATGTATTTGGCCCCTACATTGATGACAAACTTACGTCGGTACAGCGTTCCCAGCTTCTGGACCTGTTGCAAGAATACCGTTCTTCTTTCAATGTCGGGCGAAGTTCTCTTGTTCGCGCATCCACTGTTATGCATCGTATCGACACTGGTGCCCATCCACTATTA
Source organism: Rhipicephalus microplus (assembly GCF_043290135.1). NCBI lineage: Eukaryota > Metazoa > Arthropoda > Arachnida > Ixodida > Ixodidae > Rhipicephalus > Rhipicephalus microplus. Next base: position 213,017,921 of record NC_134701.1, on the reverse strand, counting down.
CGGCAACGTCCATACCGCGTGTCGCCTGCTGAACGTCAGGAAATTAACGAGCAGGTTGATGATATGCTTCGACGCGACGTCATTCGGCCGTTGGACAGTACATGGGCGTCTCCTGTTGTTCTTGTTGCGAAGAAAGATGGTTCTGTGCGGTTCTGTGTGGACTACAGACGGCTCAATAAGATCACTCGCAAAGATGGCGACCCCCTGCCGCGCATTGATGACGCAATTGACAGCCTCCACGGAGCCGAATTTTTTTCTTCTCTCGATCTGCGCTCGGGGTATCGGCAAGTACCATGGCTGATGACGCTCGACTGAAGGCTGCCTTCATCACACCCGACGGCTTGTACGAATTCAACGTCATGCCGTTTGGTCAGTGTGATGCACCTGCGACCTTTGAGCGCATGATGGACACCGTTCTGCGCAACTTGAAATGGCACACGTGCTTGTGTTACCTCGATGACGTTGTTGTCTTCGCTCCAGATTTCTCCACGCATCTCCAACGTCTGAAAGAAGTTTTCGCACGTGTGAGCAATGCCGGCTTGCAACTAAATCTGAAGAAGTGCCGCTTTGAAGCACGGCAACTCACCATCCTAGGGTACGTCGTGTCCAAGGATGGCATTCTTCCTGATCCAGCCAAGCTTCGGGCCGTGGCCGAATTCCCCAAATCTGCGTCCGTCAAAGAACTGCGTAGTTTCGTGGGCCTGTGCTCATACTTCCGACGCTATATACGAAACTTCGCCACGATCATATCACCGCTGACGAAGCTCCTTGGAAGCAACGGGCCCCTCAATTCCCGGTCGATCGGGTGAAACAACGCCTTCGCGAAGCTCCGCCATTTGTTGACGTCCCCTCCCATTCTACGCCATTACAACCCTACGGCCCCAACGGAGGTGCACACGGATGCCAGCGGTGTAGGCCTCGGCGCAGTCCTGGCGTAGCTCAAATCCGGATTCCCTGAATATGTCGTGGCATATGCAAGCCATACGCTCACTAGTGCCGAGACAAACTACACCGTCATGGAGAAAGAGTGCCTGGCAATCGTCTGGGACTTCACAAAGTTTCGACCTTATTTGTATGGTCGTCCATTCGATGTCGTCACCGACCATCATGCACTATGCTGGCTGTCATCATTGAAGGATCCCTCAGGTCGTCTCGCCCGTTGGGCTCTTCGCTTATAAGACTACGACATCCGCATGCTGTACCGCAACGGACGCCAGCATGCTGACGCCGACGCCCTCTCGCGCTCCCCTCTGCCTGAAGATGACGTGCTCTGCTCAGTATCCTCGGTTGCTGTTTCTGCCATTGATGTTGACATCAGCGCTACCGAACAGCGAAAAGATAATTGGATCATCCCGCTTATTGACTTGCTCTCTGATCCGTCCGCAACGCCATCCACGCGTGCCTTGCGTTGTCGAGCTCATCATTTCGCCATTCGTGACGGCCTCCTACACCGACGCAATTACGACGCCGATGTCCGGCAGTGGTTACTCGTGATACCCCGCAGTCTGCGGTCAGAGATATGTGAATCCTTCCATTCTGATCCGCAATGCGCGCACTCTGGGGTATTCAAAACCTACCATCGCATTCGACAACGCTACTTCTGGCGCAGGATGTACCGCTACGTGCAGCAGTTCGCTCCTGCCTCGCTTACCAACGCCGCAAACCGTCAGCACACATGTCGCCAGCCGGTCTGCAACCGTTACCTTGCCCTGACCGTCCGTTTGGGCGCATAGGTATCGATTTGTATTTACCACTTCCTCTGACGTCGGCTGGTAACCGCTGAGCTATCGTCGCCGTAGATCATTTAACGCGATACGCCGAAACCGCCGCTCTTCCTGCGGCTATTGCGTGTGATGTTGCCTCCTTCCTACTGCATCGATTCATACTGCGCCACGGTCTGCCCCAGGAGCTTCTTAGCGATCGAGGCCGTGTCTTCTTGTCAAAAGTCGTCGAAGCCATTCTCACTGAGTGTCATTCTGTCCACCGCAATACTGCTGCTTACTACCCGCAGACTAGTGGTCTCACCGAACGCTTTAACCGCACCCTCGGCGACATGCTTTTGATACACGTTGCTGCCAACCACACGGATTGGGATACTATACTGCCCTTCGTCACCTACGCCTACAAAACCGCGCCTCAGAGCACGACCGGTTTTTCACCTTTCTTCTTCCTGTACGGGAGGCACCCGTCACACACCATCGACACAATACTCCCGTACGCGCCCTATCCATCTGAGTGTGCACCTATTTCTGAGACAGCCAGGCTTGCTGAAGAATGTCGCGAGCTTGCCAAGACTTTTACGACGCATGAGCAAGAGTGGCAGAAGAGTATTCGTGATGGCTCCGCCACTTCTGAGCCAACGTTCTTTCCTGGTTCTCTTGTATGGCTCTCATGCCCGACCTCTGTAGCTGGTCTTTCTTCCAAACTACTCCCGAAATACGGAGGTCCCCACCGTGTGATCGAGCGCACATCTCCGGTCAACTATCTGATCGAACCAATTGAATCTTCAGACATGCGCCGTCGCGGGTGCGACATAGTTAACGTGGAGCACCTGAAGGCCTACTATGACCCGCTCATAGTGACAAGCTGTTTGGTCGACAGGCGGCTCCCTCTTCGACCCGGGGGTAACTGTAGAGAAGCCGCCGAACAATGAAATGGGTCGAACTCTCAAGTGCTTTCTAGTGGGTCTACCCAAAAAGGACGCCACTCGCGCTGAGAGTCCGTGCTTGGCCGTTACTGTCGCCATTGTGTATGCTCGCTGTGTGCCGGCTAATAAGCGCCCTAATAATAATAATAATAATAATAATAATAATAATAAACTTCATTGCTGTATGTTGATGGAGGGAGCAGAAACAAAAAGTGATGACTTGTTTAACTAGGTTTTCCATCCCCTCTACAATAAAAGAGTGGCCCTTAGCAAACGATCGAAAAACGGCCTCGCAAAGAAACTTTCTATTTGGTCACATCTTTGACAAAACTAGCGTAGCGCAAATAAATAAAAAAAATCTGTGACAGTACGTACTGTAAATTTACATCATGAGTTGTTGCCTACATTAAATAAAAGAGGGGACCAAACTTGGTTACTTATGCTGCCTAGCCGTTTTATCTCATTTATTTATGTATGTATACCAATTTGTAATGGTCCAATTGCAACCTGACTAGCTTTACAGTCTTAATATTGTTTCCTTTTCTCAGGGTGGCAAAAGGAGTAGCAGATATGAGTCTGCAATGGATTACGTTAACTTCCTCAGCAGCGAAGGCACATCTGCTGACAAGCTCTTCCGAGGTATTGAATCGCTGCGCATAGCCCTCACAAACAACCCTGTCAGGTAATTGTTGCTGTTTTTGTGTATAAATTGGTCACCATGAAATAAGGGCATAGCTCGAAATATTTCTTTTCAGGGTCCCACTAGCTTTTATGTATGTGTTTCCGTGTGTTTGTGTGTTTTTTTAGACAGAACAGGTTTTTCATAAAAATTTTATGGCAGTCCAGGTTCTGTTCTTTTCTCAGAAACTTTATGTTGAAGTGGAAATACCTAAATTGAAATGACATGGGACTAATTAAAAAGTTCATTAATCAACTTTTGAATTATTCACGTGAGTGCTGTCATTTATATTAGGAAGTTGTATTGCGTGCCATTTTATCACATACCTATTTTTTTAAAGTTGCAAAAGTTTCGTGTAATTTGGGATATTCGTCATCGAATCTTAAGGGCAAGATCAGTGCTTATAGTGCTCGGCTTGCAGATAATCTGGCCTCTCTGTTACATTAGACTGGAACCATACACCTTACCAGCAAGTCACTAAATTTGAATCAGTTGGCGCATCAAAGCCGAATTTGGTCAGCAAAATTGGCATGATTCCAGAGTCCTCTAGCATGCATGCTAACCATATTGTTATTTCGGAACAAAAAAAAACTTAGTGGTTTAATTAACGATATCATGATGTCCTGCTAAATTATTGAAAGAGCACTTCATTAAACATGTGTCTCATTTGTTTCGTATTTCTTTCTCTTTCTAGTCTGCCTTACGTGAGTTCCTCTATTTAGCAGCTTCTCTTCACTACCTGACTGTCTCATTAGGTTTTATATCACCCCAAAAATATTACTGTTTTGCAACCACATTTACAAATACTGTTGTTGGGTATTGAAGATGGGAATAACAGGTTTAAAAAAATTATTTTCATTTCAGAAAGAACACGCTTAAAAAGCCATGACTGCTGATTGTTTGCCTTTGTTAGCTGCTTAGTTTAGGTAGTGCAGAAAACCAAACCTTACACTTGTTGTGAAAATGACGCTGTGGCCCATTTGGCTTTAAAGAGCCATTTTCCTTCTGATATATGTGTTTTTGTAACAGTGCACGAGGAAAGGGACATGTTTTTTTTAACTGACGTGGCAATGTCTTTAAAATGTAACGCTGTGTTTAAATGTAGCTTACGTTTGAATGTATCTTCCATCAGTTGGCTAAAGGACTTTCTACAGGAAGGCATGGACAAACTGCTGAAGATTCTTCAAAAGTGTAAACTGTGAGTGTCATTCATGTGTTATTTCAGAGTCAAAGGCACTGCCATGCACTTAAAGGCTAATCGAATTGGATTACGCACATTCAGGATCTGCATGGCTTTATAAAATATTGCTCTCAGAACTGTTGAAGCAGAAGTTGCAGATGTCTGCAGCAATCAGTGGAAGTTGTAAATTTTTGGCATCTATCAAGTGCGACAGAAAGAGGGTAACATCGTACAATTTCTTGACCAAATGTCTCGTGGAATTTACGCATAAGTGTGTATTGTCGGATACTTAATACTTTTATATGTGCTGCTGTACTTTTTGTGCCAAAAGAGTAGGTGTACGTTTTGACATTTATGTCAAAATGCAAAGGGACATGGAGCGTCCAGTCGTTACTGTACAAATGAACATTTACCTTCATGACTGACCAGCCAGAAAACTCGTGGACTTTCACGGAGATGTCTGCTCGATGGTAATTCGGCATTCGCAATAGTACCTACAAATTAATTTTTTTTTTTTTTTTCTGTTCAGACAACAGCGTTCACGTAAGAGGCAAGTTCAGATTTATCAGTAACAAACGTATGAAATATATTCCCAATTTGTGTTGGACTGAAAGTCTCGCAGCTGCTTTGTTTTCCTTTTCTGTTGTACAGGCCAGGCTTCTGATGTTAAGGGCAAGTTGAGCCTTTATGGCCGCAAAATTTTGCCGAGGTGAACATGGATCGTAGCTGTTCCATCCCGTTCCATCTTGTTAATCCTATCTCTCTTTACACAGATGGGCTTCCTTCCGTGACAGGCAAGTTTAGATGATTGGCAATGTCAATATTGATTTGTGAATGCAGTTATTTCCGCATGTATTGATTTCTCAGTAAAGTTGATTGCACCAAGATCTGAGGAGGCAGTGAAAATAAAACACGAATTTAAGTGTATAACAATTCCTAAGAGCAGCGTGCGATGCTTATATTATCTTCTCTTTTTTTTTTTTTATCATTGAAAGGTGCTCCAGAGACAATCGGTATGAACGAATAGAGCATGAAGTCATTCGGTGCGTTCGTGCTCTTATGAACAACACGGTGAGTGATTGAACGGTTGTTTTATATTTTTGTTTTTGTTTTATTGTAGAAGTGGGCTCTTTAGAAACAGTAGACTTGCATACAAGGACTATGGCTGTCGCAGTGGCTGTTACTAAAAGTTCAGGTTGATGCTTCATCTCGAAATTCCGCTTTCATTGTTTTTTAGAATCGAAAGCTCATAATAGTCTTTTAACCCTATGAGAGTTCACTATGATCTCATCACTCACCTCACAGTGTAGATGATGCTGTAAATCGCATCATTGTTAATCATGTCACATAACATATGCAGACGATTTCTGTGCTGTAATATTGTTAATGATTTTTATTTCATAACAAACTGATCCTCTATGTCTTTGTTAATTGAATGCTGATATAGGCTTAAAATATTTTTGCTACCGCTGCTGTCACTAATGTTTGTGTTGGGATTGTTTCACATACTGGCCTTTATTTTTAAACTGTTCGGGAACTATGTAGTCAAGAACACCGCGTCATCACCAGAACACACGGAACGTAGTCTTTGGCGCTGTACAGAATAGAAGGCATTTGCCCACTGATAACGGGAACACTTGCGCATTTGTGACAAGCACATGCCTAACCCCCACGTCACTCAGTTTACGTTCTCTTGTACTTATGTGGAATATGTCTTTGCTGTGCAAATTTGCAAACAAATTTTGGCCCATTGTCACCTTTCATGCTGTGAAAACTGACAGTGCTCTACAAATGTACCCGACCTGTTGAGCTGACCTGATCTCAATCTCGCTCTCCGCAGCCCGGTCTGAAATACGTCTACGAGCATGAAACTGCCCTCACCATTGTGTCGGCCAGCATGGATGTCACTAAGCCTCACATCATGGTGGACGTAGTGAAGCTCCTCGCTGCTGTTTCTATAGTTCCACCTAACGGGTATGTCATCAGTCGGCTGATGCTTGAGGATATGCGCTTAAAAATCTTAAACCCTGAGGCATCTTTATGACAAAAGCGTCAATGTATGAAGCTTCATACACATTTTGTGATGTTACTAAACGTATGAATAACTGTACAGCAAGCCGCAAACGGCTTAAAGGATCCCTATTTGGTAATTTAAAGAGAATTAAGCATTAAAAAAAGAAATTGTTGTTACATTTTTGATAGCGACATTTCGCTGTTGCTTTTTTCACCGTCGGTTCAAATGTGGCAGTATCCATGCCAGCACGTCACGTGTGCTAGCCATGTAAAGGTATTTGCAAACACAGTATGCATGGTTGCTTGAGCTTCTTGTTTATGCATTCATTTGTTTGTTCATGAGAGATTTCTTTCTTGCAGGCATGAGAAAGTACTGAAAGCAATCACCGAATGCGCTGAGATAGAAGAGCGCGAAAGGTTTGCCCCCATTGTGGCTGGCCTGGCATGCACGGACAACGATTCTCTTAGAGTATGGTTGAATAGCTCGTTTATCTGTGCCATCATTCATTTCTATTCATTTTTGTTCATCTCTTCATTTCTTATGAGTATTCAGATTCAGCCTCATTCATAACAGGCAGAGTGAGTGGCCCACCTTGAAGCCCGTGCTTTAGTCATGTCGTCAATCAAACCCACATATTGAGTAAATCACTAGTTGAGGTTTAGTTCGCATGTGTGGTCAGTTAGTTCGTCCTCATTTTGTTTGCACTTCACTCTTTATGTATTTCCTGACATTTATCTGCAATATTTAGGGCTCATTTTATGCTTTCTTTGTTGTTCACGACTGATAGGAAGATCACAGACGCAATACCAAGCTGTAGAAAGCAGCACGAGTTGGAGATAATACGATTGTAGCTGATAGCTAAGTTTATATTTAGAGGACCAAATAGATTCAGGCATGTTTCACAATGCCTAAAGCACTGGTCAGTCAGGGCAATAGAATGAGGACCAAGGGAAGCAAAGGGTAGCAAATTGAGGCAGAGGACGATATGTTATGAATCGAGACTGGTACATTCGCGCCCGTACATTGGGATTGATTGAGGAATGACAGTGACGTATAACTAGATATATTTCTCGACTCCCTTGTGATCTGGTGTAGTTGAAAGTGGGCTGCTGATTGTCAATTGCTTGTCATTTAAAAGAGATTTTGTTGAGTTATTCTGTTGGTCATATATCTAATTTGTATTACAGTAAAATGTGCAAGCTAATGCACTTGTTGTAAGAGTACTTGCTTCTTATGGTTAGAACTATTGTCTATACACTGCTTGCCAGCACAATGCCTCTTTTTTTTATATGTTCATAGTAACATTAGCCAATTCGGAACAGTTCTAATTAACCTGTCGTGGGATTCGATGGCTGCCGACAGGAAACTTGGCGGTCGCATTTCGATGGATGTGTAATGCTAAAGCCCTGTGTACTGTGTGATGTCTGTGCACATCGAAGAACCCCAGGTGGTTAAAATTTTCCAGAACCCCCTCTGATAGCCTTAGTTGCTTCGGGATGTTAAACTCCTTTAACATTAACCAAGCAACCTATCTTGGGTACACAGGAGAGTCTGCCATTATGTTACTCTATGCAAGGTTGTAAACATGTGTTAACTCTTAACATGCTGTGGCTTTATTTGGTTGGGACAGAATGCAAAAATGCATAGATATTGACTCTTTGGTTCACATAGAGAAACATGAGGTGTAGTGAATCTGGTAACATAGGTTCAAGTTCTTGATCAGTTGAGGATTGCTGCTTATCCACTGCATCATTTCCTCTTATTCAGTTTAAGGATAGTTGCACAGTAAGTTAAATTGAACCTCCCTGTAGATTTCAGTGTTGCTTGTTGAAACGAAATTGAAGAGCTCTGGGTTCGAGTGGTGGGTTTACTTGTAAACTTTTCAAGACTACAGGTTCTGGTCACTTTTGTGCTGGAAAGAATTGCCAAGATATGTTTTTTTTTTGCCGTAGGGACATTTATCAAGATTTAGAAAATAAGGTCTGAAGTCAAAGGGGCAACAGTAATTGCTTGACCACTTGCTGGGTGTTTCGTGTCCTATTAGTGCAGCTTGTACATATTTAACTAACATTAGAGATATCTGTTCCGATGCTGCTTAGCATTCCTTTTTACTTTACATCAGGGATTAAAATGACGCTGCCTCTGTTGAAATGATCAGGATTGGCCAGTAAAGGAATGGGAAAAAAAGGGGGAATTTCGTTGCTAGACTAGCCTGGGTGCCCTGTTATTCTTCTCGTGGTCTTATATGCATTTTCCACTTGTTTTTCAGGTAGCATGTATACAGCTTATTAATGCTCTAGTCTCAGGAACAGAAGACTTCGATTTTAGGTTGCATCTTCGAAACGAGTTTATGCGCACTGGTATGATGGACATTTACGAGGTGAGTTGGAAGGGATTACTGGTTTCCAATAATTTTGTGCCTTGTGCTGTGCTGCTGTAAAATTATGTTGTCTTTGTTTCTGCAGAATCTTATGAACGAAATCATCGAAAGCCCCGAGCTCTCCCTCCAGCTCAATATCTTCAAGGAGACAAAGGATTTTGATTTTGAGGAGCTTTCACAAAGATGTGAAAACATCACTCAAGAGTGGAAATATCCTTTTTCTTGTTGCTGCTTGTTCGGAGATTCTAGAATTCATTCATTAATAAATACAAACCCCAAAAAAGTCTTTTTTTTTTTGGGGTAATTTAGGTGATGCAGGCAATCTGACCTGATAATCATGTGGTGTAAGTACAGTGAACTTATAAAACTTTAATAAAATGCGACATTTGCAATCGATAAGTTCAGATGAGTTATTTTCCACTATAAAAGTTTCAAGAAGAAACTTTGGTTTATCATTGAAGCAATTTTACCGGCTTTGCAATGTTTGAAATGTGATGGAATGCTTGTAAAATAGCTGCTGTTTACATATATGTAACATTCTGTTGCATTTTATTTATGACATTATTTTGTTATAGTACCCATCAACTAACCCAACAGCCTGAAAACTGCTGAGCCTTGATACAGCAACACACTGCAATAAAATGAAACATGTAATTTAACGTGCTTAATAAATCTCCCAATTCCAGTTTTAACAATGGTCTTATCAATCTGGCTGTGGCTCGAGGCTTTTTCAACAAGCTAGCAAAAATGTTTAAAGGTTGTGGAATCCGAGAAATTGTTGCTTGTGCATGTCGTATTCTGTGGAAACAGTGTTCAACAGGAAAAGACTTCACCATTCGCTGCAACAGTACATGACCCACCTTAATTGGCGTGCGCAGGTACAGAAATTAGTTTTATGTACATTATGTCAGTCTAATAGCGTAATTATATACATGCACAAGCACATCAATCTAGTTCTGCAGTAGTTCTTTGTTGGCCTGTTGGCCATGCACTTCCGTGATTAAAATGAGAAGTCAACCGACTGAGTTATGTGACCTTGACTTGTGCTCACTGATGTCACTGAGTGCTTTCAGCTGTTGAAGAGCTCAGTGGCCGGCACGCCGTGTGAAATGTCCTTCCTGTCAATACTGCAGCACCTGCTGTGCATACGTGATGATGTCATTGTCAAGTGAGTTTTGCAGCTTATCAGCTTAGCATGTTTATTGCATCAGTAATGTTCATGTTTTGAGATACTTGGACAGCTGTACTACTTTTCTTTAGCAATGTGTCCCCGTGGGGATATATTTCATTGTTTAGTCAAAGTGTATGTAAAGTGGTGTATTTCCTCATTAAAAGTGTAAAAAAATGCAGCCTGTCTCCAAAAATGATGGTGTCATGGGTGTCAAGTAAGTGGTGACCAATTGTGGCTGTCTCGTTTAGTAGCAAGTTATCTCCCAATTATTTTAGTTTTTGTGTAGCTTTCTGTCCAAGCGAACCTAAATGTACCATAGCTAAGATCCCTGGCAACATATAACATGTAAAATGATTTTGCTAGGGTGTGATCAGTGCTGTCAGACACATTGGTGACTCTTTATATTTTTTTAAAGAGAGGGGGGGTGAGGATTCACTTGTTATTCATCTATGACAGAAGCTGTATCAAAATGAAGCTATCTTACAGTTATTTATACCTTCTATTCTTTTGTTTTCCTCCCAAAACAGACCTGCATACTTCAAGCTCATTGAAGGTTGTATATCTCAAATTGTTCTGCACAAGAATGGCTACGACCCAGACTTCAGGCGGTTTGCACGATTCCCAGTGGACATTGACACTCTAATGGGTGTGTGTTGCTTCTTTCTGCACCTGTGCACTTGGAAAAAAAATCATCATTAGCTTTGAGTCTAGTTGCAAAAACTGACGTGCACTTGATTCTGGGAACTATTTGCATTACTTTCCACGGTGGCCTAGCTGTTATGTTGCTCGAATGCTGACCTGTAGGATGTGGGATCGAATCTCAACCGTGGTGGCTTGGGGCCTGTGGGCTTAAATTTACGTACGCGCTAAAAAACCAAAAGTGGTCGAAATTTTCGAAGCCGTGAACTGCGGCATCGCTCATAACCATATTGTCATTATGGCATGCTAAATGCCAAAAATTTTAACAAATAAAAAAGCATTTGCGTTTATGTTTGGAGTACATTGTTGCCTCTGCTATGGTATAACTTTGTGTTATGCATGCTTCTTTGATAATGCGACAATGACATGATTTGGCATAAATGGATAAGTGTTTATGTTGTAATATTGAAAGCAATTTTACCAATTAATCTATTTTGTTGTTCGCTGAATACACTCTTTAGCAGTGATGCATGGCATGCAAAACTCATTCAGAGACAAAGAATTTAATCACTGCCTTAGACTGCCATGGCCTGTTAACTGAGTGGTCTCGACAAAAGGGCGATGTATAAGCACAAAACCACGAGCAATGTAGTATAACCATAAATAGGTATGGAAACTATCATTTTTAACTCGTTACTTTCACCTTTTCACAATCTGTATTTTAGAGCACATCATTCAGAGTTCAAGAAGTGAAGAACAAGAGAACGTGGAGCAGTTGCAGAAGAAGCTAGAAGAAGCGCTCACGCAAAAACAGGAGTATGAGGCCAGGTTGGCCAACTATGAAGCTCGTCTTCGAGATGGACAAGGCTTCCAGGTGCGTTGATGTGCAGCTATTCTTTTTTCTTAACGGTGCTTTCCTCCGTGTGTTCTTCCTGTAAGTAATAGACAAGAGGAACAGGAGGCTAAAGATTCTAGAGCTGACAATACTGCTGTAGCCTTGCATGATTTGAGCTCTTACTGGCCCAACCTCTACTTTGACTACATCTAGCTTTTCGCTTGTCACTCGTTTAGTTTATAAAATTGCCGAAACAATTAACAATTCAGTGTGCTGTAGAGGCTTCTATAATGAATGCTAATCAGGGAAACCAAAAAATGGGACAAAGGGCAGACAACCGGGAATGTTGCTGTACTATCAACTGACCTCTATTTTCATGCACTCTGTCATGTAGTTGTGTGTCCACTGAAACCAACCAGATTACAACATGTGCACCTTGTACTGCTCGTGTGGTCATCATCGTCTCCCCTTTGCTCTTTGCTTTTTTCAGTTCTTATATTCGAATTCATGCTAGCTATTAATCAACTACTTTAGTTGAATACTGATGCTCTTATAATTATTTAGGCAGTGAGAACCCAATAGTTACTATTTCCAAGTTACATTTTTTTTTATTTCATGCAATTAAAATCAAGCACATTAGCTGTGATTTTATCTGTATTGCATAGTATTTTGCACTTATTCACAACTGTCAAACTACACTAGGTGCATTTTCTTAGCTAGATTTAGCTACAGATGCTACACAGTGTGTAATGGTTTCTGCTGGTTCGCTGTTGTCGTGCTTATTGTCACACACTTACTTGTTCCTGCCGCAAGCAACATTTAAATGGAGATAACTTATAGGTGATTGGCATTGTAATTGTACTCCAGTGTCACCATATTTGTGTGTCAACCTGTATCTTTGCAACATATGACGAGTTAGTGTGACAGCAACATCCCGCCGGATAATTCAGGATGCCTTATCTTTAATTACTATACAGTCAAGTAATACTGGTGCCACATAGGGAATTTCGATTGTGATTAGAGCCAGTTCGGATTAGGCTCGATCTGGATTACATGCTCCTACACATGGTCACTTTTAATTGCGATCACGCCCCATCAGGAGCCTGACTATCATGGCCTTCTCACTGCAGTCTGGTTTCCCATTTTCAATTTGACCGGCGCCTGCATCAAACTTGATCTGGATTATTGTTGTAATCGTGTAGCATGCAATGATTGTTGATTGCGACCAAGAAATCCGATCCAGATCTACCCTATTAGCAATCAGAAGAGCTCATGTGACAGTTGCGATCTCGAAAGAGACAAGTCCGCTTGTTGAAACGTCGGATCCAACACCCACCCCCATTTACGAATTTCTCACCGCAAGCTTCCCTCTTCCCCTTCTTTCCTTTCTTATCGATATAACACAACTATTGGGCTTTAATGGGTTGTTTACTTTCAAAGGTATTATGAAGATGCTTAATTTGAGTCATAATTGTTTTACATATCTTGAGTATTATTAGGGGCGAAGCTCCTTATGGCGTCACTCGTTCGTACCTGTTGTCGTTTGTTTGTAACCACCGCTCGTTGAGTCTAATATCCGGCCATAGTTGGCGCTACTAGTACTATATAACGAATGCATATTCGCTGAAAAGTGCAAAATTGTCCCACACTAGACGTTTTGTAGCCCTCTAGTTGGTTCCAGTAGAAAGCGGCAGTTTTACTCTTTCAGCCTTCCGATTGCCTCACGTAAATTAAGACGCCACGGGCAGGCCGATCGGAATCGTCGACACACGCGACGGGGACGTATCCTGTTTTGCGACTTTCCGAGTCTCAGTGAAGCGAACGATGGGGCTAGAAATTACGGGGTCTCGTTTCACGTCGTCTACGTGTGCAGTGAGGGAACGATATTGAGGAGAGCGAACGTGAATTCGGTGGCTTGATCGACGTCTTGCTCCAAGGACTGGAGGTATTGGTGCGTGACGGTGAGCAGCCGGTGCTGCTCGAGTCGTCGAAATTCGTCTGCCACCATCTATCTTCGTTGTCGTTCGTGTGATAAAACTTGTGGTCTCCCTTGGCGTTCTTTAATACATAAGAGCTTCGCCCACTCTCCATCATTTACCCTGTGGATATGCTGTCATTTTTTTAGGACAGCCTACTTTTTCTCCTTGGCCCTTCATTTCAATACGTATGATGTTGGCCATTAAGACTGCTTACCCTGATGTCTCAGTGGACAGTCTTTTCATATAGGTTTCCTATTGTGTTGCACAATTGTATTGTCAGTTGCTTGTATCACAACTGCAGTGTCTGACTGCTAAATTTTCTCATTCTCCACTTTCTCTGTCCCGGCCCAGAGCCCCAATAGTGCCAAACTGAACGTGCCCCCTGGTCTGCTGTCCGGAGGTGGGGCACCCCCACCTCCGCCTCCTCCACCTCCACCATTGCCAGGAGGTGGGGGCATACCTCCTCCACCTCCGCTTCCTCCTGGTTCTGGCATCCCACCACCTCCCCCGTTGCCTGGCATGGGTGGGCCCCCACCGCCCCCTCCCTTACCAGGGATGGGGCCACCCCCACCTCCACCAATGCCTGGGATGGGGGGACCCCCACCCCCTCCCCCGCCACCGGGCCTGAGCGCCATGCTGGGCCAGATGCCCAATGGGGGACTTCCCATGTCGCCGATCCAGCCTGAATCCCTACCACACGGCATGAAGCCCAAGAAGAAGTACACCGTCGGTACCACTCTCAAAAGGGCCAACTGGAAAAAGGTCATGCCCCAGAAGGTAAGGGCACTGGTATTGCTTCATCCTTTTTTTCCTTTTCACTGTACCTTAACATTATTCTGCAGTGCAATGCATTCAGCAAACGCACTGTCATACAAAACGAAATGACAGTTTTCTCGGCCATCGCTACTCTGGTATGCGTGTCCCCATGCAAAGATGGATACAGTGGGCAGGAAATGGGCGAAATGAAGTACTTCTTGCGATTTAATCAAAATTTCGTTCCCAACCTTGGGGCTCTGTCTTAGCATTGTTTATCACAAGAAGCCACCAACCAACTAGGTGAGGTAAAAGCAGTCTCCCTCACTGAATCTGCATTAAAAGACTGTGAGCCCTAACAACTGAAATCAGAGTGATGTGAAAAAGCGTAACGTATTTAGTTGCGTAATCCTTGCAAAATCGATAAAAAGTTGGGGGTTGTGAGAATTACGTGGGGAAAATTTAAGTGAAAACATACAGAGCGAAAAAGAAAATGAAGTGGCCGCAAATCTGTATTCTCAGGCTATCAGCTACAAGCTTAGCGAAGTACTAATAAAGACTTACCTTAGCAATAACACCACAAGTTCAACACACGGCAACCTTTATTTAAGACACAAAGGCCGCATTCAAATAGTAGAGAAATACCGTACGCAAAGCTTGCGGGTGTTGTGGGCCTAGCGTTAGCGTTCACCACTCAACAATTTAACAACCCTGTATATTGCTACTTTTCAAATATATTTCTCACGACAGGCCAGTGTAACTTGCCACAGAAAAAAGAGTATGGCTGCTACCACACCCCAGTGCATATTGCTTGGAAGCTGCAATCATTGCAAGCCAGTACATGAAAAGCAGCAGCAGCGTTACAATATGACAAACAGGGGAGCATGTGGCAGAGTTCTTTACCTGTGTGTATGTGTACCGCATGGGTGTATCCTAGAACCACTAAAGGTGTCTACGTTTCTGGACAGCGGTTTACTAAGAGATGTTCTGCACACATAATTAACATTTACTGTAAAATTCATGACACATTTGCTGTCCCTATAAGTTCTCTTTGCAGCTCTGATCTTGCTGCAAGGTAGTTTGAAGGTTGCCGGTACTGTGCGAAAAGAAATGAGACGTCGTTTTTTGTTTTCCAATGATCCACGACGCCAGTGAGTGAAAACAAGCTGGTGGATCTGATAAATTTTCACCAATGTATCACTCTCCTTTTTGGTATACTTAAGGTATTTATTCTAGTTTCGTAATTATGATGTGAAGTTGCATTGTTTTGCTGCTTTTTACTTTCCAGTAACTCTGTCAAGTGTCCTCTGTTGTACGCAAACTGATATCTAATATGTTTTGAATAATACAACCCATGTTTGCTTATATATACTTCATTTTGTTGTAAGCTGTCTGTGGTGATGTCATGAAGAGCCTTCAGGCACTTCCAAGCTGTTTACGACAGCTTTTCACCTGAAGGACCCCCAACAAATTATAACAAAATGTGGGAAAATGAAGATTTGATTGATTTCATTGATATTCATCGATGAGCTGCTCTTGACCTCCCTTGCAGGTGTCGGAAAAGGCATTTTGGGTCAAGGTGCGGGAGGATGAACTCGAAAGCGAGGACATCTTTGAAGGATTGGTCTCCAAGTTTTCGTCAGAGCCACCCATGAAAAAGGACAAGACGGAAGAGAAAGTGAATGTGAAAAAGACAAAAGAACTCAAGGTTCTTGATGGAAAGGCGGCTCAAAATTTGAGTGAGATTTTTTTGCACATTTCTGTTTGCCCTCTTTGAAAGTGTTGTTGGCAATGTAGCACTGCTGACGTGTATTGTGCTATATAATTCTCCTGTGACTAGGACTAATGTCGTCCTGTAATGCCGCATAGTTTTGCAGAGTGGGGAGGTGTGAAGGCTGCTTTTCAAGCTCTTCACATTTGTACTTGCACTTATTAGGAATAACGAGCAGATTTGATATAAAGTTTGTTTTTGTTCTTTTCATACATCAGTCAACCTTCCTAATTTTGAAAGTCGAAAAATGTCACTCAGTGTTCATGGCTTGGTAAACTTAAGAGGGGCAATCTGATTTTGTAATCAATGTTTTTGCTATTCTGTTTCTACAAGCAATATTAGTTCTCCTGCCCTGCTTGTAGTGAGGTAGAGATGTTTATTTGGTAAAGTGCTGGGATTAAAACTTAGCCCTTCTAAGTTCGCAATTTGACAGCATTGGTTCATTTCGTTGAGTAGCCTGAACAATGTATAAATATGAAATTCGGTTGGCAATGGCTGTTACGATTCATGGATGGCGAGCATGGTAGCCGGCTTTGCTTGCTACTTGCTTCGTAACTTCACAGAGCTTGACAAATGAATTTTAGTACCTTAATAAAAGCCTTGAGATGCCATCCTGCCTCTACTGTGAAGGCATAGTTTTACTGAATTTCTTAAGCAAAGCTACTAGCAAATTTGTGCGGAACTCTTGCACAGTGCTCTTTTTGGGCAGCACCTTGGCACCACCTCTGGCAAACAAATTTTGCAGCGACATGCCTAGCAAAAGCAAAAAAAAAAACAGCTGCCGGCACCGACCTGTTTAGTTTTCTGCCGGCTCTTCTAATTCTTGCTCCAATTCTTCATGACCTTGCCGACACAATGCAGTGCCAACAAGCTGAAGTTTTGACATTGCAACACCGCGGAAATCACTCTTGGTTATGCAATGGTTTTGCAGTCATACTGCTTTGATGTAGAAGTTAGACGTTTCCTTCACCAATTCACTGAATAGAAGCCTTCTTTTGGCCTTCTTTTGGTAGTCTGAAATGATGTCTTTTAACGTGATAGCGTCAAAGAGCTCGTTCCGCCAAAATTAGAGTGTCGGGGTCGAAATCGTTGGCTGTGAACGTAAAATCATCATGTCCGAGGTCGAAAAATCAAGAAAGATGGGACCAAGTGAGGATCAATTTCAGGCCATCCTCGTGGCTGAATATTGTGGCTGAAGCCACAATATTTCGTGAAATTGCTTTTGAAAAAACACTACCATATGAATGAATGCCATGTAGTGGAAGTGCTGTGCCAATTGTGCCATTCTGCGCCAATCCGAGCTGCTGCACCAGGCTCCGCATAAACGTCAATTTCCTCAATAATTGTCGATTGGGGAAGTGTAGGCCGCCAAATCTGACCGAATGTTATTGTCAACCGAGCAACACTGAGCGTTGGCCAGGACAGGACGCAACGGCATCTATATTCAGTGTAGTTCGCATTGTATTTTGGTTTGCTAGTGGTCTGCTCATTGCAGTTATCGCCGTGGTATTCCCGCTATAGTGGTGGCTTCAACATTAGTGACTGTGAATTATCTAGTAATAACGTGGATAATTTGTACCAGCCGGGAATGCGGCATGATCATGCACTAAATAGCACTGCGCGCTTACAAGCACAAATGTATATCTCCTGAAACAGATACAGTAACACAGCAGATGTTGCCGAAAGTACCCACCAGAAAGTCTTTTCTTAGTTCTGCTGAAGTGAGAAATAGATGCTAAGCTTGCACTCTCGGAACGATCCTTTAATAGCGCGCAGTACTGACGCTAAGGAGCATTTCAAAGCTATCACAGGGTGCGGTCTGTCCGGAATACGCAGCGACTGAAATAGCGATAGAACAGACACTATCGGCTTTCTGCAATACATATGTGCTCTTCTCTACCGTGATACTAAGAGACAACTGACAGTTTCATTGAAACGCAGAGCGGTCACGTGGACTCTGATAATTTCCTGGGTAGTTGCGTACAGCGTGGCGCCTACTCTGCCCACGCTGCCGGGTGGCTCGCGCTTCTGTCTGCTCAGATTTGCCGAGTTTTGCTCGTCCCCATTTCGCTCCAGACTGAGCACAGATGAGCAGAGTTGTGTGCTTAATTAGCGTCAGAAAAATAAACTTCCGCCAAGCGAAGTGTGCCGCGATTATCTATACTTCGTTTCACACATTAGGTGCAACAGCAGTTGCAACGCTGCGGTGGCTAGCAAGACTCTTTGCAGTGGGTGTGTTGATGTAAAGAAATAGTTTGTTGTTTTCACCACGTGGAATATGTGTTTCTTTTCGGTTCAATCCAAGTGTTGATTGAGCATGTTTTGTATCACAGGCACCACACATTTGGGGGTGGTAAGTCTGGTAGCTCATTAGTACTGAATGTTTAGTGAGAACCATTGCCTCGCCACTGTGATCTAGCTGCTTAGGTATTCGGCTGCTGACCCGTAGGTCGCGGGATCGAATCCCGGCTGCGGCGGCTGCATTTTCGATGAAGGCAAAAATGCTGAGGCCCGTGTGCTCAGATTTGGGGGCACATTAAAGAATCCCAGGTGGTCGAAATTTCTGGAGCCCGCCACTACAGCATCTCTCATACGGTGGTTTTGGGATGTTAAACCCCACATATAATTCGTTAGTAAGAACCATTGGATTTATCCTTTTACCAGAAATAACTTTTACTGACGATGACGTTTGACTCTAGAAAGCTGCTCCCAAAATGATTCACGTTCCTTTAAAACACACTTTTTGGAGCCCCGAACTTGCTCCAAAACTTTCCGTTTACTGTGCCAAAGCTGCTCCAAAACAGCATTATTCCTGCTCCCTGAGCTGCTCCAAAACACTTAAGTTCGCTTCCACGCCTGTGGAAGGAGTCTTTTTAACGCATCATATATTGTATAGTAGAAGTGTGGAATTTAGCAGTGAGTGGGTGTTTTAAAGGCCCACTCAATACAAAGCTTTCAGACATATTTAATCATCATAAGCAGCAGAACCATCAAAAAGTGAACCACTGCATAGGTTCGCGTGTTGCCCTACGGACACATAGTGGGCCCTTCACTGACTAACAAAAAGAATAATTATGGCAAAGTGGGCACTTTACAACTGTGCTTGCTATTCGTAACTCCATAAATCGCTCAGTGTGCTGGCAACTATGATCGGAAAAAACAAAGATGGCTTCGTAGTAGGGTCAACACGGCACTTTAGCTTACCGCTGTGCTGAAGTTTCTCAATTGTGGCGTCAGATCGCGTTGCTTTGTCGAAGGCGAAAGGGTGCTGGCCATAAAGGAACATAAAGGAACTATGCCGCCACTTTTTAACGCGCGCAACGTGGTAACATGTCTTCTTCCAACATTGACCCTTTTAGTGCTGTTCACAGGCATGGCTGCTAGGTGGTGAGCGCTAATACTTTGAAATGGCCACTGTTACCAGCACAGCCATTCGTTTCCTTATGGCAGGGTTGAGACGTGCACCGAGAACTGAAGCAGGCCAGCAGTTCAGAAGGCGAAGTGCACGAGGCTTGACTATGCTTTCGCGATCTACTCTTGATGGCGGAGCTCAAGCGTTCTCCTGTGTTTTGTTTCTTGTGTGTCTCTTGTTTAATCTTCGAAGTGCTTACATAAACACAGCAGCCCCCTATAGTTTCACTTTTATTTTGCACTGTGTTTTTCAGTGATATTGCAAGGCTCACTAAAGATGTCGGCAGCCACGATACGTGACTACATTCTGGAGGTTAACGAGGAACACCTGACGGAAGCCATGTTGCAGCAGCTCATCAAGAACATGCCAGAGGCTGACCAGCTCAAGAAGCTCTGTGAGCTCAAAGACAACCTCAGCGATTTGGCTGAGGCTGAGCAGTTTGCCATCACGGTGAGGCAGTTCTTGCGAAGCATACACAAGAGAGAAAAATGTTTTCCTTATACTAAGAAGTTGCCTTTCTCAAATACCCCCCCCCCCCAAAAAAAAAATGCTGCTCTTGTCATAAGAAGAGTCAGAAGACATTTGGTGAGACAGAAAAGGCACACTGTCGCTGTGGCATTACCTTGACCCTGAGAAAAAAGCTGTGGTGTTGCAATGTTTTCTCCGAAAAAAAAAAGGTTAAAGACACCAGTTTGCCACAACGTTGTAGCTTTCACCAGTGTCTTCCGGGTGATATTTAGTCCTTTATCAGTTAAAATAGGTTTTACATCGTAAAGGAGTTGGAGATAACCCAACATATTTCAGTGTTATTATTGTTAAACAAGCAATAGCAAATATTCATAGACTGGAGCGCTCAGTTGCAATGTGCATTGTACATTAAATTGTGATTTAAAAACCTTGAAGAACTACTGGTGGTGTCTAATATCTTATTATGCAGCAAAAGAAAAAACAATAGTTACCATAGTTTCAGTTTAAAGCGTCACTTCAGTATTCTTGGTTCACGTCTTTCATTTAGCCTGATTTGTTCTATCCACTTTTGTTGCCTTTTTCTTTGCCACAGGCAAAGGTGTCTCGCATTATTGCTTCCTTCCATCAACAGTGATTTGCTTTTTGAAAATTACTTCTTTTATTGATCACTTCCTGTCTGTCTGCACTGGAAGTGATGTGATTGCTTTTTCATGATTTCATCTTGAATTTAGAACAGTGCAACAATGGACAGGAGTCGAAAAGGGCACTCGCAGTGCTCGGCAAAGTTTCTCCTTCAGTCGCTGGTACCACTGTTATAAAATCAGAAATAGCCAACAAGCCCAAAAAGTTTGACTGCATCAATGCTTTCCAGATTGGGAGCATCAAGAGGATTCACTCAAGGCTCGAGTCTATCAGCTTCAAGCTTCGATTCACAGAAATGGTGCAGGACCTAAAACCCGTAAGTTCACCATGCCTGCAGCACCAGTTTTTGAGCGGAAGTCTGCTATCTACGATGCATAAATGCGTCGTTGTGACCCTGTTTCTGTTTTGTTTGTCCAGAGCATTGTGGCAGCCACTGAAGCATGCGAGGAGATCAAGTCGAGCCAGAAATTCGCGAAAGTGTTGCAACTCGTCCTGCTGCTTGGCAATTATATGAACACTGGTTCCAGAAATGCGCAGGCCATTGGTTTCGACATCAGCTTTTTGCCCAAGGTATCGCAAGCATTGGCAATTGCCTTTTAACATTTTTCATCTGGAAGCATCTGGCCATGCTCTCAGTGTTCAGTGTGGTAGGGTTTTAAGCTGCAGGTACATTTAATGCAAAGGTCTATAATGGACTGTGGATCCGTTTGAAACTTTGCAGGAGAGAAATATTCATTAGTTAGCATAATCACGCATGTGCACATGCACATCTCCTTCTGGACTCTGTTCTTTTTGTGTTGCAATAACAGACATTGTACTCATTGGCAAGTTGAACAACGTATCATCTCCAGTCACTGTAATCGTGGCTTTGCAGTGTAGGAAGTTGTACGAATGGTTAAGTAGCACTTGCTGACAGAGGAGAGTGACATCATGCCTACTTCTTTAATACAACTAGCGTGCGTCTCACTTTCTGAAAAACTACTTCAGGCTTCAGGCGTGTTGCTTTGTTCAGCTTTCAGGAACGAAATCGCACGACCAGAAGACAACCCTGCTCCACTTTCTGGCCGAGACAATAGAGAAGAAGTTCCCCGACGTGTTGTCCTTTGGCGACGAGCTTAGCTATGCAGAGAAAGCAGCACGGGGTGAGTTGTAATCGGAAATAGTGTTGTTGAAAAAACTGTCAGTGTAGTTATGGCTTTTCCAAGTTTTAATGTTATAAAAAGATTCTTTGACCCATGTGAATGTTACTTCCATGGCTTGTGAACTTTTGCTTGCTTTCTAATTCTACAGTTTCTGCCTCAACGTAGCACTGCTTTTAACAGATTTGTTAGATTTCTTTCCGTTTGACCTGGCATCTTCGTATGCTCCTCATTCGTGGTAGTAAACGAGTGACTTATTACTTTAGCTCATTAGAGCATCAACTATTTTATTTCAGCAGCGATAGGTTACTTCAAGAGAGAAGTTCATTCAAGAGCTTGGTTTGAAAAGATGCTTTCTGAGGTTATTGTCGACTATAATATCCTTGTCTTGTCAACATGCTAAAGGTACTGCTTATGTCACTGACACGTTCCTAAACATCTCCATGATCAGAGATAAAACATGTTTGACATAAACATCAGTGAAGACCTATGCAGTTTCCGGCCCTGTAAGTGCCTCGGCAACCCATTTTTCTAGCTGCATTCATGTTGGGTGCTGCCAGTGTGCATTTGTGGGCATCTCCTTAAATTAGCATAATTATAACACAGAATCAGCTTCTTGAGCCTGCTAAATTGGTAATTGTAATGTGTAAACTTCTCGGGAGGCATCTTGGGGAAGTGTAACAAATTCATTGAAGCAAGGAGAACAAAAGTAAGCCAGGGACTGTCGGACATACCCCGATTTGACTGGCGTTATGTGATGTATGGTAACTCACGCTTGCTACTGCTCTTTTCTTCTAACCCCTTTCAATGTTCTTTACATTTGCAGTTTCTCCTGATCAGTTGGAGAAAAACCTTGCGCAGATGAAGAAGTGCATTGCTCAGTTGGGCACCGACCTTAAGACATTCAAGTCCCAGGGTCCCAATGATCGGTTCGCTGAAGTCATGAGTGTATCCTTTGCAAGTGTGTACCTGTGCATGATACTTCACTTGCACTTAGACATCCATTCTGACCATTTGTAGTTCGAGTTTTTTTTTTTTTCAGTAAAGTGTAAAGTCGAAGGAAATGATTCTACTGAACATATTGGCAAAGATTCAAAAATTTTTCATATGAACCACCAACAACTCAGTCTGCCAGGCATGATACTTGGTTTTTCCTGCTTTTTGCTCAGTTCACAATCATACTGTTCATATCGTGCGCGCACGCGTTTAAATAGCGGCCTCCTGCGGCGATCTCTGTAACGAGCGAGCGCGCTGTGTTCAAATCAGCCAATGGCTGATAGATGGGCTTGCTACTTGGGATTTTTGAGCATATTCTGTGATTTGTTAAGAGAAAAGAAAGCAATTTTTAGCTGACTTTGATCATTTATTGTGAATTACAGGCCGCGTGCTGTGCTATAATATTTGGCTCGCATGTTGTCGGGAGCCTTGACTATTGTTCGGCAACGTTTTCCGACCATGCTAAAAAAGTGTTGCAGGGCCCCTTTAAATTTCAAAGTGAAAAACTGTCAATGTCAGTTTTCCAACTTTCTTTCTTTCTAGAACCACCATTTCTCGCGATGTAATTTAAGTGCTTTTTATTTTTGCTTTATTTTACTGTTACTTGAGGACACATCATTGCTGTAGTGTTCAAAATCGCCGTGTAATTTTTATGCTAAAATTAGATAAGGATGCTTTCTCGAGGGTATAGACTTGAGAAAAATTGACCCTCACTGAGTAGTTCGCTGTATTGAAACTGGTTATAATCAATTGGGTCTTATGATTTTGACGCATTCAAGAAGTACCCCGGCTCCTATGTGGAACTTTCTCAAAATATGAGTACGGTCCTGATACAGGGAAAGTCGGCCTTTTCCGACTGCGCTCTGAAAATCGGCTTGTTCCTTTACGATTGAAAACAGGACTTTTACGACCAAGCCTTACAAGAGCACGAGCTGCTGTCGGGCATGTTCGCGAAGATGAAGAAACTGTACGATGCCTTGGCGGAGTTCTACGTCTTCGAGTCCAAAAAGTACACTCTGGATGAGTTCTTCACCGATATCAAATCCTTCAAGGAGCAGTTCTCGGTAAGCCTTCTGTCTGTCGCCACATTTGTGGGATCTGTGGCATTCAATGGGAAGAGCACACAATACAAAATAGTGCAAACAGTAGGCAAACAGTAAGCACACAATACAGTATGCTAGCTAGCTGTTGATTGAAACGAAAAGTACTGTTGAATGAAACTGCAGTCAAGCCCCTTGATAAGAGACACTGATGTAAGAGTCAAGTAGGTACTGCATAAAAATAGGTGTTGATAAGAAAATGCATATGTGGTGTCCTGCTTATAAGAGACACCTCATATAAAAGACAAGAAGAGCTCCCCGGTGCATGGCTCTCATAAAGTGGTTCAACTGTAATACGATTATTCGTGCAAAATAAAATTATACAAAGCAGGCAGCCCATCTAATCATGCATTTATTAGTTCCTTTATCCTTACCTTTTCATCGAACTCTGCAAGAAAGTTCTTGCATGCAATAAAATTCTTATCAGCATTGATATCTACCTATGCACTCTTGCTACTACTAATTTGGAATTATTGTACTTCCTTTATTAGTAGCTGTCAGCTCAGTTTTGTAACGAGGCATATAATAAACCCTACCATGGCTGTCGAGTTGGCCTAGTGTCTTGATAGTTCAAGCAGTAATTCAGGCATTGGTGCACAGATGTGAATTGATTGCAGTCATTGATTAGTCGCAATTGGGTTAAAAAGTGGTGAACAGCGATGGCACATTAAAGCTTGTGTGGAACAAAACGTGCACTTTTGAAGGAATGTCAAGTGTGGCAGACATTGAGTTGAGCTGAAGCTGGTGTGTGTTTACATTGCCACCTCGACACCGATCATTTCAGGCGGCACATGCAGAGAACGTCCGGTTGCGAGAGCTGGAAGAGAAGCGGCAACGGGACAAGGAGGCACGCGAGAAGGCCGAGAAGGAGAAACAAGAGCGGATGGCCAAGAAGAAGCAGCTGGTCGACATCAGCTCTGGTGAGCGAGCTCTTGCAGCTCGTGCTCCGTTTTTTCTTGATCCTAAACTTGTTTCGTGTACCTTGCTGACCGTCCAACGTGTGTGAGTAGATTAAATTAGAATATATTCAACAGGAGGATTAAGAGAAGGGCTTTTCACACTATCTCACTCATGGGCTACAGTGCTTAGAGTGTTCGAACTCAAGTACACACACTTTGTTGAAATGCTGTATATAACAGAGGCATTCCTCCAGGCATGTGATGCACCCTATCCTTTCAATGCCTGACAAAGATCTGAAAACAGTATCTAAGGGGCAGATATGATGATTCTACAACTTGCTACAACTTTGGCATGCATGATTCTCATCTCTCTTGAACATAAAGGAGACAAGCACATGGTAGGTGAGAACAGCTTGCTTGGTGCAGCACAGCCTTAGCTACTTTTTCACCACAACAAACCGAATCAACAACTGAAACATCTTGCGTATGCGTTGTTGGCATGCATGGGCATTCAGCCAGATGGTGTGTGGTGCAACACACTTCACGGAGAGCTACAGATAGTATCAGGCGTCTGCATACCTTGTGTGTGGTACCGCTTAAATGAGATCACCGCTGGTTCACCGTGGCTTTCATCCAAAGCTTGGTTTTATGTATCGAGCATACGTATAGCAAGCTGATTGTAAATGTTTGTTAACATTCATTATACACATGTTCAAGTACGTTGGATTACTTTATATACAGTAAACTCCCATTAAACAGAACATGAAGGGGCCAGGAAGTTGTGTTCTACTTAACAGGAGTTCCGTTTACCGAAAAATGAACAAGAGGGGAGAATGCAAGCACAAAAACAATCACATCAGAGGCCGTTGTTTTATTTAAGAAGCAGTTCCATTTAACAGATTTCCGTTTAGCGAGAGTCTCTTATATATTATACCTAACTATATTCTGCACTTGCAAAGCACTTATAGACAAAAATAGGCATATATGACCGACTTGTACTAAAAATATATAATGTGTTAGTCATGTGCTGTAACAGTAGCGTTGCTGTTGCAGGTCAAGATCAAGAAGGTGTCATGGACAGCCTCTTGGAAGCATTGAAAACGGGCTCTGCCTTTTCACATAAGCAAAGACGACGGCCACCGAGGGGTGGAAATGGTGAGTGATGTTCCGAGTATCGACTTATATGGTCTAAGTGGAAAAAAGGCATTAGAGCCAAACTAGATGCTAGGGTATGATTAATTATTCATACACTTATGAGATGAAATAACTTTTGAGGGATCCTTACCATTGCCAGCATGAAATGAAATATTCATACTACCTAATGCAGCAGGACTTGATATAATGAGCATGGATGTAAAAAAGTAACCATTAATGGGCCCCTAAGCCATCAACAGACGCTTGCATGCTCCTCTCTGTGCCTTTTCTCCATTGACAATCGCTGTCCTGACGTTATCTCTATGATTAGGTGATGTTGTCAGTAACAGACACCATCAGTGGGTGAAGAAGAGCCTGTTTTATGTTAACACATGCACGCGCTATTGCGTTTTCTCCTCAGACCCTGAAGTAGGGGGCTCGTAGATGTGGGTAGACGAGACGAAAAACGCAGTGTGGCAATGGAAAGAACGAAACAATAGAAATGCGTGTAATTTTACTAGCACTCTCTGAAGACTCTCGCACAACTGCAACGACACAACTACACTCAAATCTCGTTATAACTAATGTGAATATAACTAATTATCATTCATGAATAAGTAAGTGAAGAATAGCTTTGTAATAGGTACAGTGTTACGAACAATCGTTTATAATGAATTTCTGGACATAGCAAAGTATATTTTTTTGGCAGATGTAACTTTTTCACAATGAGACTTGAGTATATTTCGTTCGACAGGCAGTTTAGGGGCTGCAGCCTGCAGCTGCTAATAAGGAAACCGAAAATGGTGCATCTGACATGGCTTCGATCATAGAGAAATGAATTGTTGTTTATATGTGCTTCAAAAATGTGTGTGCAAAATATGTTTACAAAAATGTTCAATACAGTTGCCAAATAATTTCTTGGATGCAATGACACTGTAACCTACCCCCGATAACTGTAAAACAGTTGCAAGAATTCCTTGTGCTTCATGGTTTTCTGCTAATTAATTTTTGCTCATTATCGGTATGTGCAAGGTGCCTAACAACACAGCAAAAAAAAAGTGCTGTCAACAGGGCATGAAATTCCAACTTTGTTTTCTTTTTGCTTTCCTTTCAAAGGTGAAGTGGTACTGTAAGTACTTACCTGTTGTTTTTTTTCTTTATCTTGTGGTTATGCCTAGCAGTCTATTTACATATAGCCGGTGAAAAGGCTGGTGATAACATGCAAACGCTATAGCAGTTGATTCCTAACCTGTATGTGCATTTCCCTCTGTGTTCAATAAAGTAGACTAATGCACTTGGCAACAGCAACTTGAAACGACCCGAGCTGCCGGTATAGGCATAATCGTTTTCATCAGCGGCTCAGTTTGAATGGACTACGGATTCCAAGCCAACGTTCCGGTATGACCCCATGTGATAGCACTGATTGCACAGTTGTGTTTTCATGTAAGTGTGGAATGGGAAACACTCGCGAAAGTAGCAAGTTCTTTGGCAAGCATCATGTGACCTGGCTGTACGAGGGTTACTTTGCCAGTACTTTTCACATAGACTAAACTGCTTCTCGTTATTGAGCCTCTGTATTCCCCCAAACTTCTTTTTTTCTCTGCATTTTATAAAACTTTGCTTCAGATACAGTTTAAATGAGCACTGACATAAAATTTACAGATTTCGACATTTTTGCATCAACGAGTAGCTATCGACTTCCTAGTAGCGATTCGCAACCTCTAAAGCAACTGAGGCACGAATAACTATCACTTTTGTTCATTTATATCACTAGTATCTAGCACCATTCAAAACGGCCGGCCCGCCATTTTTAGCACTACCTCGTGGTCTCTTCCTGATTGCGCCACAGGTGACCACTTCTCCACAGAAAAGAGTGACATGAGGCTCAGCTGCTCTGCAAACATTTCGTCTGCTAGGTGCACACATTCAGTCATTACTTGCCACCTGCATTGCCGTCGTCTTCGCACAAAGCATGGACTAGTGTTGAATATGACAGTCAGGAGCTCAGAAGTGCTGCAATCGAGACGTCGGGTATCATTCATGCTTCAATCGGCCCTTTGCAGAACAGCGATTTCAAAATGGACGCCGTTTTAAGCAGCAGTGAGGAGGTGCCTGAAGGCGCATGCTTCGGCCATGCTTGCTCGTGTGTCTCTATTAGCTATATTGTTGTCTTTTGGTGCACAGCATTCAGGTGATGATGATGATAATGAATGGAGGCGGGAATGATGTAAGCTCGTATGCTCAGATTTGGGTGCACGTTAAAAAACCCCAGGTGGTCGAAATTTCCGAGGCCTTCCACTACGGCGTCTCTCATAATCATATGGTAGTTTTGGGACGTTAAACCCCACATATCAATCAATCATGATGATGATATTTGTTGACCTGCCCTTTCTACCGGGTGATAAAATGGGAAATCGGGATATGGCACAAGAAGTCTCTATTATTGGTTTAGTGTATTTGCTGCCGGACCTGTTCTAGCCCGCAGATAGTTCGCACACCACCAGCGTTCTAATCGATGCTTTGTTGCCTCCACTGCTTCCCACTGCGGTTGCTCTTGTGACTCCCGGGAACCCAGCACCATTGCCAGCAATTTCTGCCGTTGTTCTGGTGGTGTAGCCGTCGCAGATGATGAAGTGGCGGAGACCTGTGGTTTCAATGCTAGGCAGCAGAGCACGATGTGCTCATATCCAAAGGGGTCGATGTTTCCAGGTTCTTCTTTGCGCCTCTTGATGGCCCCACCTATCTGGCCTCTCACGGTTGTGACGGCAGTAGCCCGGTATTAGGTGGACGGAAGTAAGTCATTAGTCTACAGACAAACTAAAATTCACTATTAACAATACCTGCGTGTTACTTGTCAGCGATGATTTCTGTATATACGTTACTCCACTTTGATAGCTTGTGGTCGTGTTGGCAAGTAACACAAGTGTAATAAAAGGACACCCTCATTGTGCTTTTTCCATGCTTCGAACCAGACGACTGTAACTCGCAACGGTTCTCCGACATGCTGACTGACAATGACACGTTAAGTCTTGCCCAATTCTTTCGCCACTCTTTTATGGGTGGTTTGCATCTTGGTAGTTTTCCGAAATCATTCAGAGCGGTGTGGCAAAGATCAAACATGATGAGTGAGTACGTTTCTAGGCTTCGGTGCCATGATAAGAACACTTGAATAGTAGAAGTCATCACTACTAGCGCATTGTCACTCAGGATGGTATGCGTTGAATGTATCACACCGAACACGTACCACTAGTGTCAGTGTTGCAGGGGCACTCCATTTTCTATTCAGCTTTCGTTCGCTGTTTGCCGTTAAAATAAAATAACTTCGACGCGACGGACGCGTTTCAAATTTGGCCATGAGGACCTACGCACACCGAACAATTGAATGAAGCGAACATCTATATTCTGAAACTTGATGTCAGTGCTTCTTTAAGGTTTATTTAACATGGTGCAATATGTTGAAAATGCCCTCTGCAACATGTTAAAATGCCATTTGCAATGTTGGTGACACGTTTTCTCTGTCATGTTATTTCTTTTCTTTTTTTTTTCCTCTGAAGCACATTCGGCTGAGTATCGAGCAACTTCGTTTCTTGTTCCTTTTTTTTTCAGCATCGAACAAGGCTCAGTTGACGAGGAGTCGCTCCCGAGGCGGAGCAGCCATGTTTGGTGACGCCAACTATCTCGAATGTCGGACAATAACGCAGCAGAGCTGACAGGAACTGCTGTGCTCCTGACTTCTTCTGGTGGCCATCTTCGAGAGTTGTTTTTACCCGTGTTTTCTGTTTCACATGACTTTAACGCGTTGTGAATGTGCCGACGGGAAAGGGTTCCCTTGGACGTGTCCGGAAAAACGCACAGTGCTCTTGACCCCGCAGGAATAACACGCTTTATTTGCCTCTCATCTTGTATCGCTAGTTTTGTACCTATTACTTTTCTTTCCCTCTCCGGCTTTGTATTAGACTTATTGTTTGTTGCTTCACGTCGATGAATCTGTTCTGTGTTTGAAATTTTAGAACAAAAAAAAAACTTAAAGGAGGAATATATGAAGTTATAGTGTTCTTGTTCCTTTTTCGCAGCGTTGAAAAAGGCCCGAAAGAAGGAACCCTGAATGTACTCGCACATTTTTTTTTTCTTCACAATTTGCAAGTGTATGTGTTATATCAAAATATGCCTTGTAACAGAGTGTAGCCTCACGAGTCTAATCATTCACATTAGTTTTCATGCAATATAGGCTCAGAAGAATATGAAGTCTTATCACAACAGTTCATAAGTTCACATTCATAGTCGGCATTACTGATTTTATACAGGGCTTTACGAGGAAAACCTGCTCCTTAATTATATACTGTAAATTATTTCACTTTATACGATGAGGCTGTGCTCCTGCGGCAAACATTCCAAGATGCCAGGTCATGGAGAGGACAGCATGAGGATTTTTTCTGGCGTAGTATAAGCTTAAGGGGGAAGAAAGAACGAGTTACTTTGTAATTAGTCTATGACTGTGTGCTAAAATTTGCCGTTAAGAAATGTAGCTGAGTCGATGAACGGCAAATACATACCCGCATTCACTTCGTAATGTCTTGCGCATAGAATGCAGGCACTTTCAGCACTGGAACAGAAGCATCTGTTACGGTTAAAAAAAATATGAGAGGAGGGCTGGATAAGGCCTGGATTCATTTTGAAATGTTGCCGCTTCTGTGTCATAATAACTTTTTAGATAGTTTTGCGATCCAGACTGCGGGTTAGCGACGTCGGTCACCGGTGGTTTCTGATATACAGCATGGCTCTTTGCGATCTGCATTATTGTATGGAAAAACCTTTAGTGAATGCGGCAATGTTAAGCAAAATTTTCAACGGGCATGTAGTTATATTGTGCAGTTAAGGTCGTATTGGCATTAAAAATACAGAGTAGGCCATTATTACAGTTCTATTTCACTTTCTGTCCATGTTATTTAACTGCAACATTTAACTCCACCTGTGCAATTTATAACTTCGATGTCCAGGCACAAGCTGCATTGCTGGCAGAAAGTAACAATCCTTTTTTTTTCTACTTTCAGGCCATGCATTTGCACTCTTCGTGATCTCCTTTTTGTCGTTATGCTCTGAGCCCTGCAAACACTGAAACACAAAAAAGGCCTCAGAGTAATGCAAAGAGGTTAGTCTTGGAGAAGAAGGTGTGTACCATACAAGTTAAATCTTGCGAGACATTGGTGGCCTCTGCTTCAGAAATCTACTGCTCTTGCAAAATGTACTGGTAGTAACCGTTGATACTGGCATGTGCTGTAATTGTCCTTAATGGCAAGGTGTGTGTCACGGCCGCAGTGTTGTATGGTGCCCACTTTGGTCCATGTTAGCATAAAGCTGTGGTATGAAGGTTCATAATTACATGCTGGTACCGTGTAGATTGGTCCTTCTAATGACTGAAATGTGATGAAGGGGAGGGGAATTGAAGTCGTGGCTGGTGGTCCACATGGCCTTTCATTCTTCTCATTCCTGCGATATATTTGCAAAGTTTTTTGGCCATGGTGTGAAGCTTGTGCGTAGTATATTTCCTTTATACTGCCATGCCTTGTTGGCTATTCTTGTTGATAGCATGGCTATACGGTAGTTAGAAAGGCTTTTGTACACTCTCTTTTTTTTTCTAAAGGAAGTTGCACCATTCGAGATATATCATGCCTGCCGAGAATAATATTCATCTGGTTACCTCTTAGAAAAAATCCATGCTCACTGCATTTCTTTCAAAAGTGCTTGGTCACACTAAAAAGGTGCATGCAGTCAATAACATTAAAGCCCTTCACATGTGGTGTTCATAGAAGGAAGGCTATGCACGAACAGCCATGATGGTTCATTTCGCCAAGGTCAACCCAAATTGTGCAATTTTTTTTCCCCTTGAGAGTGTAGGTTGTTCTTCTCCCTGTTTCTCTTGATGCTGACCAAGACATGGCTATCGAAGCCTGCAGGGGTTTGAAAAACTATCATTTTGCGCGCTTTTCATGAACTTCATCTGTGTTGTGTGAGTGTAAGTACCGTGCTGTAACAAAAGTGTAAGATTGTTATATGCTTGTACATAAAATGGTATGTAAATTCACGCTATGTGCACGGTTGTGGTGCGAGTGCCTTACCTCGACGTAAAAGCGACTACTCGTGATGAAGGTTCTGTTCTTGTAACATAGAGACAGTTGTGCATATTAATGTTTATACACTATTTAGAGCAGTTTACACACTGCCGTGGGACCATGCTTACAGGCAGGTCGTATTGACAAGACCTCGCCAAATGCTGTGATCCTGAATTCTTGTGCTGCGGTGTACAGATAAAACACTTCATGTAAACATGTAAAGATGTTCGAAGACTGCAAGTGTGGTTAACCCACTTCAGATCGATTTTTTACTGGGGCGTGTCGTTACTTGTAGACTAAAATGTGCACCATGCTCAAAGGAAGTTTCGTTGTGATATACAAGACATATTTTTATAGGTGAGCACAAATGCTACGGCACTCACAAAGAGCTGTGCATCGTATCATGTATATGGCAGATTATCTACACCCAATCCATGTTGCAGTATGTTGTTGAGCATAGCGGTGTCTAGTACGTCAAAGGTCTCTCTATTTCATTTGTTATCCTGCTAAAGCATGGAGTACTAGGCACAAGCCGCGGGACTCCTCTGCCAGCTTAGTTAATTGATTTTTACCTCACTTCATTTGGAAGGTAACGAGTTTGATTTCGTTTCTTGCCCTTGGCTTGTCACATGCGTGCTTTATTTTCATTTGCTGGAACATCTCGCTGCATGTCGCAGAGCACATCTACTTGCTGCAACTCCTCTCGCTGTGCTGGGAACCGCAACGGACCCCCTCTTTTGTTCCATCTCTACTAAAGCTTTATAAGTGCAAATTAAAGCCTCATTTGGCCGAAGGGTGGCATCAGATGCCACATTTTTCAGCAGCGCATGTATTTCATAGTGGGACATTGCTCAATGCTGGCATATGCTGTGTCCGTTTATAGTAGAGAGCTTAGATTCATTAAAGTGCCAGGACTATGCCGGTACAAATAAAATGAATCTGTTGTTTTTATCAAGTGGTTCATGTTTGTCTATGTGTCTGTTTTCACTGTTTAACCCTTGTTGGTTCAAATGCTTGTTGGCTTGGGAATGTGCATCTGATCATGAAATTCCTGGTGAACAATTTTTTTAGGCAAAATATATATTGGGACCTGGTGACGGATAAATCTGAAAACGCTTATGTTGATTCATAATTTTAAATAAGTTGTCATGAGCGTGTCGGAAATGGGCATTAGTACTTTAGCAGGTATTGATAGGCTATTTAACAATTAGTGACTTGGCCATGCATTGTAAAACGCAGTATTAAGTCAAACACAAAGTATTTCAAGTGCTTCGTGTGCATCTTCATTTCTTCTGCGTCCAAAGCAGCACTCGAGATTGACATCTGAAAATTTTCATCAACTACAAGTACCGCCAGCTAGTATTAAAATTTAAATCATACAAGTTCTGCCGTCATTTAGATTTATCAACTACGACAGCGAGAGAGAATAAAACGTGTATTTGCGACCAAGGAAAAAACTACAAGCATCATCAGCTACACACATACTTCACGCATATCGCAGCAGCATATCCACGGAGTGAAGGATGATGAGTGGGGCGAAGCGCTGGAGGGTTTCATCGCTAAACTGCGAACCATTCGCGAATATCGCCCACTACACAAAGACGTGACAAACACTGTATATGCTTATACAAGAAATTTTTATTATTGGTAAGTGGTAGCTATACGTCGCTTCCGTTCCCCCCTTAATTATAACGGCTTTATGGTCGGTGAAGTGATGGATCTGTGATGGGGCGTAGCGGGATGTTTGCGAGGATGAAGTAGTGGGCAGTTTGCAAAGGTCACGTAGAAACAAGGGATGGACACACTGGGAAAATTTATGGTTCTTCAACGCGCACCTGGATACAAGTGAACGACCATCTTGCATTATTGGCTACTTCTCAACAGTAATGGCACAGAACACCTATACACTACCATTGGCTTTATGGCCGCTGAAGTGGTGGATCAATGATACGGTGTAGTGAGATGTTTGCAAGGTGGCTACATACACTAACGTCGGAAGGGCAGACCCACACCCTGAAGAGCTTTGCCCCTAAAAGGCAAAAAAAACTAACTCAAGGTTTATATAGTTTCATAGAGTTATGTGAAAACTACTTGTAGCCATTCCATGAACGCTCAATGAAGACGCTGCTAAAAAAATATACATAGTGTTCATGTGATGTCACTTCCGCCGTTGTCGTCCCCTCCCGCCATGGCCGGGTACCTCCCTGGGTACCTACGGCAGCTCGCGGGCTGCAGGGTTGTTGGGGGCTCGTCATCTGTTGCTGTGTACGATGTTGAAAGGAAAGCATTGTGGTTTTTTGTTGTCGTACTTTAACGAGCTCATCGGATTAGGAAGGCCTCGTTTGTTCACTTGATACAAGACCAGAAAATCAAGGTATGCGGCACGTATACCAGCCACCGCGAACTCGGGCTGCCCACCACGACCTACGACTACAAACACTACAAATTGCGTGGCCCAAGAAGAAGTGAAAGTCCAAAGTCTCTCGAGCCGCAATTTTAAGAGTGGATGGGCGAAGCGCAGCAGCTCCCGTCGAAAACGAGTCGTGCAGAGCTAGGCAACTTTACAAAAGATATAATATATATATTAATTTATTGCTGCGGCCCACGCCACCAAAGTAGCAGCCCCCCCCCCCCCCCTGGTGTTTTAAACAGTGCTGATGTTGAGCCTCTTTGATTGAAATTTGTGGAAACAGCCGAGGAAAATATTATGCGAGGCAGATAGACTTCGCGCGGTGGGTGCCGCGGTAATGCCGGTCATCGCTTTTTTTTTTTTTTTCGCGTATGTTTTGACACCTTTTTCACCTTGTATTTTACTTTTTTTGTACGCTAATGTACAGTGGAGTCCCTGAAAATAGTGGAGACCGTGTTAGGAAAATAATTGACCAATTTTTCAAAATCCTGACCCCCCAACTCGAACCGATCGGCTATGACGATCGGTTCGACTCATTGATCTAGTGGAGATCAGTGGTTCGACTCCTTCTTGTCTTTGTGTCGTCGTTTTGTTCTCGCGCTATAACTATCGTCATGCCATACCAACTAGCCCAAGCTGCCACACTTCTAAGTTACGATCGGCTATACTTCAAAGTGAACTAATATTGTTTCGTATCTATTTTCACAGTTTGTTTCAACGCAATACCCGAATTTCCGCGATCGCCATCACATTTTAACCGCCTCCCTGGCACGCTGATTGTGCACGCAGTGGTCGCGAACAAGTTTGTATGTACATTATCTTGGTGAGCTATCTCTGTGTGCAGGTAAGTGCTTGGTTATGGCACTTACCCGGAATGAAGTAACACCTGAAGGCACAAATATCAGCAAGTTTCTTCAAGTAGTTTTTTTTTTTTTTTTTAAATCCGCGCCAGCTAAACACGCCAGTACGTTCTAGCAAATGCTGCAAAAGTGAATTTGCAAGTTTTGTAGCGCCCTCTTGTTTGTGAGGTAAGCAACAAAAACGGTAGCTAGACTATCTATTATAACGAGTTTCCGTTTCCGCACTTATTTTCGTCCTGTTGGGAACTCGAGGAGAACGGTGGTGATCGTGAGGAACGTCATGGTAGTGGGAAACTGGGCTCAGTTTTGCGGACAGGTGTGAGTCAACGCAACTTTTACGGACGGTGACATCCGATCTGAAGCGATCCTCAGCATGAATAACGTTGTGTACAAATCTGCTGGCAAACTCAGGCATCTGCGCGGCACACGCGCAGGCGCGAACTGCGTCAAAGGGGCGCTTCTCGGAGTCGGCTTCACCACTGTGGTTGGCGGCTTAGTTTTGTAAGTAGCGTAACTCGTTACTCTCGGGGTGCGAGTGACACTTGTGCGGGAAAGACGTAAAAGTCACCTCGGTGACCTAGTGGCGGGTTTTGCTTCGTACGGACGTCGGCTACGCAGTAGGAACTCGCCATCTGGGTTGGTACAATGGACGTGGTTCGTCCGAACGAACAAAGGAACGAGAACTCGTATCGATGCGCTGAAATGCGCAACGGCGAGGCTCGTCCGTTTGGTCGCTGCCATTGACACTTTTTTGTCGAAGCCCGTGCTGATAACACGTTTACGGCTCGAGGCGTATCTATAAGCCTTTGATGCCTGTGAGGGAACGCGGGTATTCGTGTCAAACCACGTTCTTTGTTTGGAAAACCGAACCTCGCAACTCGTACGTTCACTGTATCGTCCACAGTTGGTGGTGTGCGAATGTTGACATAAAAGAATAAACCGTTCAATATGCTGCCCCTGAAGACTAAATACAACGTGACACACATACGCCTTGAGCCCGCAGATAATCGTACAGTTTCCTCCAAAGCTTGTGAAAAAAAAAAAAAAAACACTGCAAACCTACTTACCGTTTGCTGAAGCAAGATAGCGGTCCGGCGACTGTCGCTGTAGCGATTACTGCACGTTACTGTAATGTAGTGTTAAGTGCTGTCCGTGATTGCAACTAAGTGTAATATTGTAGGTTTCCTTTGATACCCCAGTGCTGCCGTAATTAAGACTTGTTTATTTCAAATTTATTCACTTACATCGCATAAACCAGTACAGCTAAGCTAGTTTAGCCGTTAAAGGTGAGCTGACGGGGCAAAATGTGATGAGGTGTTGCATGATGATTTATCAAGTGGGGGCCAGACTAATAAGATGCACCTAAGAAACTACCTGAGGTCGTTATTGCTGGAGAAACTCGTTTACCTACTGTGTAATGTTGTGAAATACCCAGGAGAGCCACGTGCTTTGAGCCAAGCATGGCCTCCGATGCATTCTATGTGCATATGCTGTTTATATTTCCAACATAATCCTGACGTCATTTTCTTTTCTTTTCTTCTCATTTCAGCCTGTTTGCACCCCTTCATTACATAAAGGTTTCCCAAAAGCCCCTGTCTTTCTCGTCGAAGTTTACCAGATCCCTTGACGAGTCCTACAGCTATCATCCCTCAAAAGATGGCAAAGTTATTTAGTGTCCAAGACACGACGTAGTGCCATCACTGATGTTGTAGACAGTGCACAGCAACCATACTTTAGAACTGCCTTTTAGGATATTTTTCTACAAGCAAGCTTGTCTTTTTTTTTTCTTTATGTAGTGATTAAGCTTATGCCTATTTAGCCACCTCTTAAGACCAAGCACTTTTCTTGTGTTATTGTACTCTAATCACATTGTTTTTTACAAATCAATTTGCCAG
The DNA here is from genome assembly GCF_043290135.1 of Rhipicephalus microplus. Lineage (NCBI taxonomy): Eukaryota > Metazoa > Arthropoda > Arachnida > Ixodida > Ixodidae > Rhipicephalus > Rhipicephalus microplus. Next base: position 212,980,808 of record NC_134701.1, on the reverse strand, counting down.
TTCTGACTCGTTTATCTGCATGTTGCATAAAAGGCCTGATGTGTGCATCTGCAATGCCATGTATGCCAGCAGCAGCAGCAACACGTAGCCACATTTGCAGCTCACACTTTTTGAGAAATCCTGAACAGCCAGTGGTGCCTTGCGACTCTAAAATCAGTAGTAAACTCTTAGCATGGACAGATGTGCTGTGTGGCCACGGCCTGAGGCCAGGTGCCCGGCATGTGGGGAGTGTGTGGCCGGTGCCATGGAGGCCCACGTGGAGAAGTGCTTGCAGCGCTTCAGCAAAAACCCCAAGTCTGCCGAGCCATGTGTCTGTGTCGTGTGCCGCAAAGACATCACGTCGCTTGATGAAGCACAGCGGATGGCTCATGTGAACAGGTGAGTGTTCTGCAACGAATCTTCCCTTTGTGAACAGTTGACTGCGGCCACTGAAACACCCCATGTCTATACCTGCCAACTCCTGCTAAGCCCGCAAGGCTGCATATTTCGGACCTGTCTTCCCAATTGTACGAATGCGGCCATAAGGCTTCTGATAAACTGTAGGAACATAATTATAAAAAAAGCTACAGTAAAACTAACTGTTAGTCAGAACGATGCAAACTTATTTATATGACACAGCCAAGAAAGGAGAATATCAGTGCAGCTAGAAAAATCCCCTCGCCACTGCTGTTACCTGCCATACACTGGGCTTGCTTCCTTTCACCTGAAGTATATGCACACAGCCAAGATGACACGGGTGAGCACACCCCCCGATTTTATGGCCCAGTTCGGAGAGGGCACAGCAACAATAGAGTGGCTGGAAAGCTCCTTTAGTAAGCGTTTCAGCGAGGCTGCAGGCCCACCTAAATATTCCAAAGCCACAGGCACTGGGGCCACATGCTGCAAAGGTTTATTGACCAATCACAGGCATTGTCCCTAAACAATTCTTTTTCTGCCCCCCCCCCCCCCCCCCCTGCTACAAGGCTCCCGATTTCAGAAGTCCCTAGGTTGGCATGTCTCATTGTAGACCTTGGGGCTATTTCTGCTGTCGTAAACTCTGTCTTCCTTATGAATTAAATTAACGTGGAGTGATGATTCAGTACGCTTTAAAGTCAGTTTTGTGAACTTCAGCTTACGGCAGAAAAACTCGCAATAGAAAGAGAAGTAGTTGCAGACCCTTGCTGATTTTCTCACACTTTGAGTTGCCTAACCTCACCCTGCAACCTGGTTGATTTGGATGTTCACGATTCAAATCCCAAAAACAATCTTTTTCTGCAACCATGTAGCTCTTCGACAACTCATGCAAGTTCCCTTCGTTGCTTCTTTGTAAGTGGATGACGATTTTACTTTAATGCATTATAGCTCTAGTCCACATGTTTCTTTAAATGCCACTGATTCACACACACTATTGCTGTATTGGCTGTGTTGGACACCCAGCCTGGTCACTTTAGTTTAGCTTGACCCTGGTGACTCTTAACGGCATAAACAATGCATGATTACAGCATTGATGGCATTACAGGATGGTTAACGAGCTCTGAATACTCGAGAATAATATCTCTGAAGGGGAGAGATGTCATTGGGTTACATCTTTGGAACCTAAATCTCCTGCGTTGTCCGAGTGTAGCAAAATGGGCTTTTTGTGTGTGGCTGGAGAAATCTGCTTGCAGTTAGTCGTTTTGCTAGCTTCATGTGGTCGATTATTTCCACGCATAAAAAATCATTGGGTAGTATGAAAAGGAAAAATTGCAGAAAGCAAGCAGTGTGTGTTTTTGCCGCAATCGGGAAACCACGTTCTGCTGTGATATGGGGGGGGGGGGGGGGCTCTGGGAATGTGACTGCTGCAGCAGATGGATACCTGAAATTTGACTGTGTTCTTTTATTGGGTAAGCTACATAGAGGCATCTTGACGTTCATCCCAGATTTCGTTGCTGAACTAGACATGATTAACTGGCACTTTTTATTGAGTTTCCTCTTGTTCATAACCCTTAACTAAATAAAAGCAATCCTTATTTAACAATAATAAAAATAAATGTTTTTAGAAAAGGCATTACATAATTTACATGCCTCTGCACTTGTGCTTATGATGCTCTGAGTCTCTTTTACTTTATTAACTTCGATCATTTATCTACAGTGTCTGCATGTAGAGACTTTTAGATATGCGTTCTTCATGTAGCCTTGTCTATGTGAATAAATAAACATACAATTCACTGTCACTCGGCATGCTATCTTAGAGTTAAACAGCAACTTGTGAGAAAGTGCTCTGGTGAAAACGAAACATAAAAATGACCACTTTTTCATGGCTCAGGTGCCTTGACGGGGAGGGGAAGGAGCCTGTGCAGGAGCCGGTCGTCTCGACACCATCTCGAAATGGATCCCCTGGATTTATGCTTCTAGACTGTCCCCTCTGCGAGCGATCATTCAAGACATCAGAGGTCTGTGTCTCTTAAAAACAATAATAGTCTTTCTTGGGTTACTTCAACGCAAAAATTTTGGTCTGTTTGTCTATCTGTGTGCTTGTCCGCCGAAACAATACCAGTAACGGCCAAAATCCAACCACATCCATGGTGCCTACCAATATTGCTCTGGTTTCTGCGTTCATACTTGTGCGATTGTCGAATAAAAAAAAATATTGTGCATATCAGAGGCACAATATCAACCCGCCAATACTATGTGTGTTTCTTCATACTAGAGATGGCATACATATGTAATTCTAAGGACTGTAGCGTTTATCACGCTGCACTGACAATGCATTGCTATGCCCGGAAAGGCAAGTGTTTCCTACGCTTTGCTAAGACGACACGGTGGTGGCACCTACCCGTCGCCTTGCATTCTACGCATTATGGCCTCCGAGATGGGTGCGCATGCCACGTGCTTACCATATCAAAGGCCATCCTTTCGTTTTCCAAGGTAACTGCCAGATGGCGCTCATGTCCCGCGCCGTACAGTGCTTCGATGCACTCGTTTGACTTCGCTGCGCGCATTGAGGCACTGCCTCCAGAATAACATTCACAGATTTTCTCACGCAGAACATTAAATAAAGCTTTTGTTAGAACTCTCCAGACGCAAGACTATCATCTTTCTATGACATTTGCAATGAAACATGCAGATGCGGGGCCAACTTTTAGTCTGTTCCTCCATTCAATTTTGTTTGCTTCCCTGCTTATCCATCCACGCTATTGCAGTATTGTCAACTCAGCCACTGTCAGAAAATGTTTACAGATCGTTCATTTCTTAATTAAAAATAACTCTTCTAGCAGTTTGGGTGGTCATGTCTGGTATTCTGATTTCGAGCTTGTACTAATGCATGAAAGAATTTTAGTCTTGTTCTATATTTTTGGCACTTGCTGTAGAAGAGTGCATGCATTCTGATTTTTATTCTGTTGTCCTCGTACCTTTCATTGTCAATTGGACAACTTGGGTTACTTAGCCTTACGGCGGCAGGGCTTGCTCATCTCTAGGAAATGCCTCATCTAATGACTGTCGTATAACGTCAGGGATTGCTGGAGAATGTAGCCACTGCTGGTGTCAAGCATTACTGATACAGTGGTAGTAAGTTGTGGCGAATGGCACACTCGAATGCGAAGTGTTGCATGAATGGCCATGAGAAATGTGCACCAGGAAAAAAACTACGCTGAGGAGAAGTGTAATGATTCTTCTTGCACGTCTGCTTTCACTGACTGGCCAGTAATTTGAATCTGGTTTTAAAGTGTCTAAATGCATGCTGGAAGTGATTGATCCCAAGTGGGAGTTTGGTGAGTTGCTTATCACCACCGTGGCGCTTCACTCGTGCTGCAATAGCCTGGCAAATACAGTTAATTGCTGCATAGACGCTGAGCAGCTCAGTTATGTTTGTATAACAACTGTAATTATTTTTTTTGGTTGTAGACTTTACTTGATATGCTTTCCTGCTTTTGCCAATGCAGGCTTGCAAGAACCATATAAAGCAGTGTAGCACAAAACTAGGCATGTCCCCGAAACAAGTTGTTGAAGCCATCCGCTTGCAGCAGCGCTACGTGCAAGAAAGAATGGCTGCTGGCCTGCCTGTAGTGAGAAGGAGGTGATATTCTCTTTTCCTGCACATTACCTACATTTTTCTTCATTTGTGTTGGTAATTTCGTGATGCATGCTCTTTCTTGCCTCGTTAGTACTTCAGGAGGTATGTGCAGTAACGACTCTGCTTCTTTACTGTGTCACGTGGATAGTGTCACAGGACAGTTAGCCAACCGTGGTCATTAGGAGGGAGTAAAGTGAAGGCAATGAAGGTGCGCCTGAGCTCATGTGTAGATTCGGTGTATTCCTGGTAGCATTACGTTGCACTGTAAATATCGTATTTACTCGCGTAATGAACGCACTCACATAATAAATGCACCCCCGACTTCGGTTGTCAAAATTTGAATTTTTTCTCTCGCCCAATAAACGCATCCCCTAAATTCATCCGCTGCAGTCCCGCTAATTGATGCCTGGCACCTCTTTGCCCGTTTGATCTCTTCCGTTTTTTATTATTACACTGACTCCCCCCCCCCCTCATCCATCTCGGCTCGCTCCCTCCTCCCTTTCGCCTGCTGCTGTATTGTTTTTCTTTCTATCCGTGCGCGGCACTTCCCCTGTCTTTTTTAATTATCTGTGTGCCACAGCAGTGTTCACAAACGATGCAAGTGTAGAGACATCGCAGCTGACAAGCACCCAGTGAGCGAAGGTCACGAAACTGCCCGCACCAATCGACAGTCGCTCCTTGAAAGTACATAAGTTTAAAGGGGCAGACTGGTCTTACATTTTTTTTTAATTTCTTCAGTGATCTTGATTAAACTGCACAGGATTATGCAGATGCAGCTTTTTCTGCTGATTTCAAATGTATAAATAGTTTTTCTGTTACTGATCTTATTCCCGAGGTAACTTAAGTTCACCCCCTATTGTTTAAGGCCGCCATGGTAAAAAAAAGTGCTTAACTAAAAGTGATATTTAAGATATACCAACATAGACTCATGACTATAGATTGAAAGTATGCAAAAATTTTCTGTTTTTAGGCCTTTGTTGGTTATTTTACACCAAGATGAACTATTCATATTCAACAGCAGTTGGAATTGTATTATAATTTTGATGATTATTTACTTAAAAAGGCTAGTGCTCTAAATTATGCTCCCATACTTGCATTCTACACTCATACAAGTTTCCACTGCAAAAAGAATTATTGTTGTACGAGGCTTAGCTACAGAAATATTGAGGCCTCAATATCGAACAGTCGCAAATTTACTTTTTTGAGAAAAATGGAAAAAAACTGAAAACACACAGCTTTTTCAAAAAGCAACAATCATAGTGCGCATGTTTTGCAATCCTTATAAAGGTGCTCATAAATTTGTAGCAGAGCTTCTAACACAGGTGCCGGCAAATTATAAAGAAGCCTTGAAGTTGGTTTCCCTTTTTTTTTTAGGTTCTACATGTTAACAGTATCAAGAATCTGGACAGTTTGAATGAAATTACAAAAAAAAATCCCCTTTTTCTGGTGTGTGAAAATTTGCAGAGAGATAGAAAAATACTTGCAGAAACCAAATAAGTCAATTTTAAAAAATGAAAGTTTTTGTCACTTTTGGTCTCGAAGACCAGTCTGCCCCTTTAAGGCCCGACCACATGCACGTGATTTTCGAGCGACAATGGCAGGATTTGCTGTCGCCATGGCTGTCGTCGTGAAAAGGCATTCGTCGTTATTGCGTCACAGGTTTCTGGAAAACCAGGAATGAAAGATCACTTGTTGCGCGCAAAAGATTGCGACTATTTCCGCAACATTTTAGCATCCCCAATTCTCTCTTTGGTTGCAATTTGCTCTTCATGCTTGTTAACCATGCGTACTTCGAAGAGCGCAAGATATAGACTACCTTTTCCATAGTAACTTGTCTTGTGAACAGAGAGACAGCGCCCGTATTTTGTCGTTAATCTTGTTATCGACTGTTTGTTTTGATGCTTCGGTGGTAGCTTGCCGCAATGTTGGTTACTTGCTACAATGTCAACAGCATTGTCGAGGCCGTCGTGTGAGGTTGCCACGCAGTTGGCAAAGTGCGTCGTAGCGCACGCTTCTGGGTACCCCTTGCTATCACAGCAGCCACCACTGTTGCGATTAAGTGATTGCGAGAAAAGATAGTCTCGAAACACTTTTATGGCGTCCTCGGTAGGCGCGGAGACAGGTTGTAGAGGATAGCGCCATCAACCACTGAAGATTAGTGAAGTGCAACAAAGAAGCTGTTTCCAAACAGTGTATGCGTACGTCAGTTGCGAAAGGCTAAGCGACCAAATTTTTTTTGCATGATCGCATTTTTTGCTCAGCCCGAAATAGTTTTCATAAACTTTGCCCTGTATAATAAACACAAACCCAACTTCGCTCCGATTTTTGGAGAAAAAAGTGTGTTCATTATGCGAGTAAATATGGTATATATTTGTAGTAGCATGTATAACTACTCATGATAAGGCGAATTCATGCACAAGCTTACGTGATTTGGCAAATTCATGCACAAGCTCAAAGGTGAACATATTCGACAGAAATCTGTCTGGCTGGGTGAAAATTCATACAAAAAATTAAGCTCTTCAGCCACTTTTAGTCGAAAGTTTCTAATAGTAAAATTAAAAACTATAAACTGACCCAAGGTTTCGGTACCGATTCAATTTTTCTTCATTTCAAGTCATTTTATTTACCCTCAAGGCCATGTGGCATTATGGCAGGGAGTGGTTTAGAAGTAGACAAGGAATTATATACAGCTTGAAAATAAGTTATTCAACAGGCAAGGAACTCCTCATTATACAAAGTTAGCAACATAAGGACAACGACCTCAATACAATATGAATATGATACATAATAATACATAATATGATACATTGTACATTTTCTAATTATACTAAATTAGGTAATGCTTGTCGTAAATGATGGTTATTAGTAATAGTTGCTATGTCCTCGGGTAGGTGGTTCCAATATACTGGTGTACGGGGTATGAATGATCGACAAAAACATTGGAAGTTGCATTGCGCAAGGGTGACTGTTAGGCCATCTCAATCGTCCTTCTACCCGCCATTTTTGTTGAGCGGTGTTTTCTCCAAGCTTGTACAACATCAATCAGAGTGAAGGAATGGTATGCTAGCAGTTGTAGCAGTGCGCACGTGCCAGGGATAATCGCAGTTAGTTGCTAACCTCAGTAAAGACAGTGTGCGATAGTGTGTTGACTTCAGCGAAAATTGTGCCATCTCGTCTACATTTGTGGAAATGAGATGCTCGATGCACACAATCCAGTGCCTGACAAAAGAAAGAGAATCAGTCGGCAATAAAAATTGCTAAAAGATGTACGGCAAGCTTGTGTACTTCTTAGGATCAGTGCGCTAGAGAAAAAAATAATTCAAAGGAAACTTGTCTCAGGAAATTTGTCCTGTATGAAAATTATACACCATGTTGCAATTCACTGAGGGAGAATGCAGATTTCATTCATTGACAAGTTCTAAGACTTCAAAGGCATAAAACGTATTAACTTTCGTACTGAAAGCCCTGAGCAATGACACACCATTTTGTGACAGTAACATTTGCTCATCAAAGTTTGAATACATCGGGTAGTGAGTGGTTTACAACTGATTTAAAATATAGTTTTGTTGTTCATTGAAGCCAATTAGTTCTCAGGGAATGAGAATACCGTATTTACTCGATTCTACCGCGCCCTCGATTGTAACGCGCACCCGATTTTCCCCGCGAAAAAAAAAAAAAAAACATAAGACATCGATTGCAACGCGCACCCATTTTTCTCGCTGGCCCGCACGATCACACCACTCGAAAAAACGACTCCTTTCGGGAGCGTCTTCCATTTAAATATAAGGTACGGGCGAAGCTTGTGCCCATCTGACGTGTAACAGAGCATTGCCGTCACTGTAGTTTTACCGTGGACCGATGTCAGCACGCGAACTTCCTTCGCCCCCTTTTTACTTCGCCTCTTTACTTCGAAGTAAAGACGCATGTCGAAGTAAAGACGCCTGGCATGTCGAAGTAAAGACGCCTCTTTACTTCGACATGCCAGGCATGTCGAAGTAAAGAGGCGTCTGATCGGCATTCCTGATTTGCCCAAGCAGGTAGCCGTTGTGGCGCCGCAAGTTTAGGACGAACCTCTGAAAACTGTGAAGCTTTTCATCGTACTCCTCCACAAAACTTTTCGCATATGCATGTTCCCCTTCCGAGGGAAAAGCCTTCCCTCTTCATAAAGTTAGTTAGCCAGCACCTGCTTGCTTTAAACTGGCTCCGCATTAGACCTTTTTCTAAGACTAATTGCATAGCCCGCACTTGGAGCAGTTCTGTCGTCACGGGCCACTGTGCCGCTCGCTGCTCAAGCACATACTCGCCGAGCAGCTCTTTAATTTGCGGAAACCGACCCAGCTGTGGTCCACTGAAGCCTTTGAGTGAAGCTTTGCTGTCGACAATCTTCTGCTTTTGTTTCCGCCGGTCCCGCACGCACGTTTCGGGAACTCCGAACGACCGCGATGCGGCCCGATTTCCGTCCGTCTCTGCACACGCGATGACTTTTCTTTTAAAAGCGGCATCGTGGTGCACTCGAGTTTTTGGAGTCGGCCCTTCCACGCCGTCGATGCTAATGCACTACTAGATGACGAACTCCTCAGCACACGTACGAAGTGCCGCACATGGGAAACACATAGGCAGAAACGGCGGACGCGCCATGCCGACGCACGTAAGGGGCGGCCATTTTGGACTTGCCGATGGCAATAGATTGACCGTAATTTTTTTGTTCGTACTCGATTCTAACGTGCATCCAATTTATGAACTCGCTTAACCGGAAAAAAGGTGCGCGTTAGATTCGAGTAATTACGGTACATGCTGATAGAGAAAATACAAAGGTTTTGTTCAATGGGGCCTTATCAACGAAAGGGTTGAAGCTGTGTCATTAATAACTTAGTGGAAACTTTGGCTTACCTTATTTCATACTCTAGCCATCACATGCCAGAGAGCAGTTGAAATGAACAAAGAGGCAAAAAAATGTATGACATGAATAACAAATGGGCATGCGTTGACCGAGGCCAGATGCAAACTACTGCTGACTCAGAAGGCTTACGTGAAGACCTTTCCTATGATCGACATTATCTTGTATTTCATGTGCATAACATCCATGAACAAAGGCTCTAATTTCACCAAGTGCGAGCCAGTGGAGTGGCATAAGATCCCATTTTGAGCACAGTGACAGCTTGAGCGAATGTATTTCTTAGAAATGCTAAGTAGACTTAGCATCAACACTAAAAAAAAAGACTGGAACACCCACCACACTTTAGTATCTACAGCACATCTTCTTTCCCCTTGAAAAGGTTGTCCTCGGCACTTCACTTTGGCAAAAACAGTACTTATGTTAACATTATATTCCTAGGCTTACTCCAGTTTGCCTTGCCTGCCAAAGTGACGATAACTGGCATCTTTATTTCTTTTCCTACATAAATGTCTGCTAGGCGAAATGCACCAGCTGATGCGTCAGCTGCACAGCGACCAGCAAAAAAGCCAAGACCGGTGGCGTCAGTACCGAAAAGGTAAAGAGCAGAATTTTTTTTTGCCTCCTTTGTTTTTTAGTATGCATTGTTATCATGCAATGTGTATTTCCATACAAAGCATACTTGAGTAGTGGTTATTCTCGATGATTAGTGGGGTTTTGTAGTGTAAGGGCCATGGGTTGCCAAAGAGTACGATTACTGATGAAGCACTTATTCTCATTCTGCTTAATTAAAGGATCATATGACACGAAGTGTCGACCACGTAAGACCAAGGTAAACAGACTGGATGTTTAAACTGGAAAGCTTCAGCTTGTGTGTGATTTGGGCCAGATAAGGCTAAATATTCCATGTAATCGGGGGAGCAGGAAGTGAGCGATGTAGCACTTAATTTTCTGCTTGGCACATCTTTGGTTTAGCAAGCATTTTTTTTTTCCTTCTTTTAAGAAGAAAAGACGTCTGTAAATAAATATCAGCCAGCATTACTGACCAGTTACTGTAGCGAAAGAAAAAAGTAAAACACATAATTAAGCAGTTATGTCACACTTATAGCAAGATAATGTTTTATGCCTTACACAATACTGTTTTAAAAAACGATTGTCAACAGTGATACAACTTTTAGAGCGGTGTTGTACACAATCCTCTAAAACAGGAACGGAAGGTTGTTCCTTATACCTTCCCAGTTTTGGAACACATTTTTATTGCAAGTTTCTGTGCGAAAGGAACTCGTTATATTTACATTTTGAAAATTGGAGTGTGTTGTCATTAACATTACATTTGACTATTTAATAAAACTTATGATAATTCTGAAATGAAAGCTCATACAAGCAAAAGTTCGAAGTGAAAATGAGCAAGCAAAATTATCGCACGACAAACGCGTGGTACATTTTTGTACCAGACGCTGTTGACCATACGTACTGTTGTGCATGATGTATTGCGTGCGTGTGCCTGTTCATTGCTGTTAAACGTTTACAAAATGAAGGCTGTTCTCTCTACTGTTCCGTCGAAATTGTAATGAGATACCGTTTCAGTTCCACTGGTCCCAAATGGAATTGTGGCATTCCTCTGTTCCTCCTAATTCTTGGAACATCTTTCCTTGAAATCCCATTCCCTACAGCGCTGCTTTAGAGAGTACAAAAGACTTTGCTTTAGTAATAACCAATAGGTTCGAAATTGATGCTGTGTTAATTGATTTCTCAAAACCACATGACTGTGTTATATATTCTATACTAGTTTTAAACCAATCCTGGAAATCTTGTGTTAAAGTGGGTGAAGGGTGCTTGTTTTCTAGTTCACTGAATGGACACATACGGAATATTCCTGCAGTAATTGATGCTATAACTAACATTCTCTTTAATGTCATCTTAAATGCATATTTGTTAACATGTGCAGCTTAGTCTGTTTAGATCGGAATCTGAGAGCTGCCTAAAATAGACCACTTATTCACGCAAATGCAAAAAGTGAAATGCCGCAGTGTGGTCAAAAGGTGCGTGTACTGACAAAAAAAAAAAAAAAATCGTGCATGAACAAGTATTTTGTGTTCACATTTTATCCAAGTATACTGCAACACATCCGTGATATTTATTTGTAGCAAATATCAAGAAGAAGTTCAAATGGCGCGTGCCCTGTCTGCATCATTGACGACGGCAGGCAGAGACCAAGACGAGGCTCAACGACGATTTTGCGAGTTGTTGGGACATTCTTCAGGGAGAAGAAGAAAACATGCAGTGTGCGTAGCTTTTACTAATGTTACACTACATATATGCGTAACTATATGTGCAACTCTACTCTCACAATGGGTGTGCCACACTCGCCAAAATGACGACAAGCGGCGCTGACGTTTAAATGCATGTACATGATCTATAAAGTGGACGGGAAGATAGCTGCTGTTGTAGCTCATTTGGTACAGCATCTGGCGCGTGATTCGGAGGTCGCAGCCCACAGCAAGTTATCTTTTCGACCACTTTTCTTTCTTCACAATTACATTACGATTAGTTCTGTTCTCCTGCTCTCATTAATATTGTGCCTAACACCCTTTACCCTTCTTTCCTTCACTATATATATATGTGTGTCGCTAGTAAATTGTGAGCTTGTTGAAAAAATGTTTTTCTTGGTGGTAAAAGGCAGTGATGTTAATGGTTACAGTAAAAGCTTCTTACTAATCAGAGCTTACGTTTAATTTGCATCAATTTCCTGCTTCCTATACAGCCCTGTGTATTTCTATAGGTGACAGCTTTCAAATATTATTCGAACGTGTCAGTATTGAATGCGCCTCAGCCCCTGCTTTTATAATCGTTCCTTGCACTAGTTGGCCTTGAGTGATCACAGTGTGCTGCGAAACCAGACCAAACCGAATTTAATAGAGATGCAAAACAACAAAACAGCAGTATGTTTTTTTCAGCAGATGAGAATTCAGATACTGTGTTAGCGCTCTGGGGCAAGCTCCAAATGGTGCTCATGGAGTCGCAACAGAAGGGACACAAGCAAATGCAAACAGCTGATTACTTTTATTTTTAATTGCGTTGTCTCTGCAATCTAAATAAATGTGTTTCAAAGCATAAGTAGCTCCATATATTTCGACATTAGGGTGCACTGCTCACATCATTGCATGTCGGTGCTTGTTTCTGACATATCACTACGGATCAATTAATTTCTGTTGTCTGTCTGGGCTCCATCAACCTAACTTATGAAATTGCCAGCCACGAACGTGCAGCAGCACTTAGTTTGTGATAGTGAGTCCAAAGGTGGCTTCTGTGGGCTCTGCCTGTGCTGTGTGGTACAATGTCTGTTCATTGTAGGGCCCTCCCACAAATCCCAATTTTGTTTAATTTGAAAAATTTAGTAGCCCTCCTCAAGTTCGAATTAAGCTTTTACTGTATCAAACCTTGGTCAACTTGATCTGCAGATGGCAGTGTACAGTTTATATTATAGTTAAGGGACCGACGAAAGTTGTTCTGGTCAGATAACATCATGTACTGCCTATTTTGTACTGGCTTGGGAGTGAAATGCCGTAACACCCGTGTACCAATATTTAGGTGCGCATAAAGAAAAACTACAGGTAGTCAAAATTCATCTAGAGTCCCCCCTCTGCTATGGCATTTGGGCACACAAATCTCCAGAATTTATAATGTTTAATAAACGACCGGCTAGCCTCAGATACGGTTCTTTTCTTTTTATGTGTGTGTGATTGTAGAAGGTGCAAGTGTGAACTGAATGTATGTAGGGTGATTTTTACATCCACCACAAGGGAGAGAAAAGAAAAATATTAAAGTGTTTGCATTTGCTTAACTGTATGGCCTCCAAGAGTGGCAGCGTACACTAATGGGGATCTTGGAGGCTGTGGCTGGTGTTGAATAAAAGTTGAATGTAATCGTCTAAAATATTAACATCAAATTCAGTTCCTATAATAAGAACAGGAGTAAAAGGAAAGGAAACACACAAATAAGTTTTTTTAACATTACACAAGAGAAGCAGAAGTAAATAAGCAGAAGTTACTGATAGAGCTGTACATTGCTAGCATAGTAGTCTTCATTGCAGGTTTGTGAATTCTGCTTTTTATATGCTGATCATGGATGCGAGTTGATATATGTAACAGGATTTATTCATTGAAGTCCCCAGTTTGTCTACCGTGGAGGTGGAAATGTTGTAGGCCCGTGTGCTCAGATTTGGGTGCACGTTAAGGGGGGGAGGTGGCATTGAAAAAAAACTTTTTTATTTGTTGACCTACAACAATGAAATTTGGCATGCATACTCGTAAGTGTCTCGAATAGGGAAATGTGCAGTTTCATCATGATAGCTTCACTAGTTCTCAAGTTACATAATGCTGCACGATACAATTACATGGTCTGCTCGTGGAAAGCGTAGCGCTGCAACAAAACATGCCAGGAAGCTGCAAATGGTGTTGATCTTTACTCAAATAAAAAGCTACAGGGTATGACACTGTCAGAATTTTTTTAATAAGTTCTCTTTTTTTTTTTAGAGATCATCATGGCTGCTGACACACATTGTCAGAAACAGTGGCACGAACAAATCATCGTCTAGAAAAATAACAGGGCCATAAAACAGAAATTGAAGATTGCTGTACCCTCAAGCAGTGTTCAGGGATTCAGGAAAAAAAAAACAGAATCAAGATCGGTTCAATCATTCCCGTGCTACCCTTTCCACGAGCAATGCACAATGTCCAAAACACACTTGTGAGAAAAAGCCTGTCGAAGTTTTCGACAGGCTTTTTTCAATGAACGTTTTTGTTTCTCGTTGTATATTGATGAAAATTGGCACCGACACTAAGAATGACCTCACAGTGCTTCCATAAAAATTTTGAAGCGATACCACAAATACTTTACGAGAAACAAATTATTTCTTCATTGAACCATGTGGAGGGGCTGAGCATAATGTCAAAAAAAAAAAAAAAACAGTATTGAGAAAGCTGCGTTTAAAAGTTTCAACTTTTCTTTACGTCTCTAGGACACCTAAAAATTGTGATCTCAGGTTTGTCTTGTGATATTTGACTTCTTTTCACGATTTACTCCTTTTCATGATTTACAAAGAACAAGTATGGATTTCAAACCAAGTTCTTTGTATGAAGGAGTGGTGTGATAGGTATGACAGAAAAGATTGTAGTTGAATAAAACCATATACTGAAATTATTACATACTTTTTGTGCTGAAGTTGTAATTAGCGTAATTAAGTACTTAATTACAAATATTCACTGAACTTTTCTTTATTTGGAGAGAGGTTTTATTGCATCAGAAAAATGGATCACACCATGACGGCCTATGCCTTCTTTCTCAATAACAAAGTTATGGGCAGAAGACTGGTGGCACGGGAATTTCTAGCACTATAAGTAATGACACGAAACGGGCATATAAAAATTCGTGCCCCTGATTCATACATACTCCTTCGCCGCTCTTGCTGTAAAACGCATCATCATTCATTCATTTCATTAACCTCGGAACATTCATAGACGTTCATGGCGATATCAAGCACGCCTCCAAGCACGTCTGAATCGCATCACAAAAGCTTATTAACAGCACTCCATATGACCGTGGGGTGCGCGGGCGCGTGGACAGTGCAGCCGGCGCATAATGCACTTGCCGGCGGCGTTCGATGACGATGCGTGAAATGTGTAACTACGAAGACAAAAAATCGGCACGCACTGCACTTGGCATCGCATTTTCGAATGACGACGCGAGAAACTGCTAGCCGCTGTTCCGAGCGATCGTTGGCAGTGAAGGGGGGGGGGGGGGGTGACGAGCTTGACTGTGTTGTCCGCTGCCGATGCGTAAAATGCCCGTACGTGATTCAGAGGAGCTAGCGAGTGATGTGGTACATTCCTTGCGAAGAAGCACGTCGCCAAGAGTGCGCTTGCGCGTGGTTCCTGCCCGCAGTCTCGCTGTCAGCGGAGTTAGGCCTAAAGCCGACTCCGATGACGCGCCGCACTCGTAGACCGCCGCGCGCCCGCTCGTAGTAATCTGATTGTGCATCCGGTGCGGCCACTCGTTGTAATCAGATCGTGCCGCCGCTTTCAGCTTCGTTGCTTGCGAAGAAGCACGTCGCCGCGAATGCGCTAGCGCGCCGTTCCTGCCCGCAGTCTCGCTGTCGGCGGAGTCAGGAGGGCTAAAGACGACTCCGATGACGCGCGGCGCTCGTAGACTGCGCTCCCGCTCGTAGTAACCTGATTGCGCATCCGCTTACTGCTCGTAACTAAAGCGTGGTTATATCTCAAGTGATTATCAAGCCGTGAACACGTCACGAAGTGGCGATTTTCGAGAGTCGTGTCCTCGCGACGCACTAGCAGCAGACGACGATCTCCCGGAGCGAGCATCGGGCCAATGGCGAGGCGAGCTGAGGCAACAACATGGCGGCCACGGCCAATCAAGGGCCTCAAAACGACCTTCAAACATTTGCTTTTTGCTCGCTTGTTGTTAAGAAAGTTAAACACGGAGAAATGCTCTTTCCGATGAGCCCAAGAAGCCGGCTCCCGGCCCAAGCATCGCGAAGCTAAATTTTTTTGAAAAACGCCGTTTTCTCGCCATTTACAAAAAAATTTTCCCTACCTAGGTGGGTGAAACGAATTTTCCGAAGCACTTCTGCGCGGTTTTCAGTGTAGATATTTTGGAACCAGATAGAAAAAGGGTTCCAGAAACTGAAAACTTGAGTTTCAAAAAATCGATTTTTTTGCCATTTTTCGCGATCCCAAAGCCGCGTCCCCCCTTAAAGAACCCCAGGCGGTCAAAATATTCGGAGCCCTCCACTACGGCTTCTCTCATAATCATATGGTGGTTTTGGGACGTTAAACCCCCCATATCAATCAATCAACGGGTTTGTCCACCCTTCACGTCGTTTGAGTGCTTATTCTGGATCTTGTGGCTCCTGTTAGATTTGATGCTAGACTTGTTCGAACCGAGACACATACTCGTTTTTATTTTTTATTGTGACCGGGTCTTGCTGTTGGAAAGTGTTGTGTGTTTTACCTAGGCTTG
Source organism: Rhipicephalus microplus (assembly GCF_043290135.1). Classification (NCBI taxonomy): domain Eukaryota; kingdom Metazoa; phylum Arthropoda; class Arachnida; order Ixodida; family Ixodidae; genus Rhipicephalus; species Rhipicephalus microplus. The sequence goes on along the minus strand of NC_134701.1, from coordinate 212,964,843 downwards.
TGCAAATATTACAGTATTCGAAACGAACGAATAAGTCGCACGTAACCTCCTTGTGAAGGTGATTTCACTGCTGTAGAGCAGTGCTAAGCCGTGAAAGCATCAATTCAGGCATATATTAGTTTGCATGTAACTGTTTGTAAAAGTAGTTTCACTGCAGTGAAGGAGTGCGACGCTGTGAAAACACTGATTTGGGGGAGATCTGCACTGCCGTAGAGCCCCCTTCAAGGTTAAATTAACATATTATCCTCACATTGGTTCACCATTTTTTAAGTTTAAAGCTTGTGATACCGGTGTATATGCCCTAAATATAGTAAATTTTAAAACGTAAGATATTTTACAGGCTATCACTTGAATTCCAGTGAAAGTCATATTCCGCTATTATTCAAAGTTGTTTTCCACTTCCTTTGAACCAAAAGAAATGGCACTTGCACAGACCATTGTTTCAATATTTAAGAAGTATTGTGGAGGTTAGTTAGGCCATGAGAAATGTGCCCATTCTTTATAATATGTGATATATACCATTCGAAATCGGTTCGAAGTTATTTAATCAAAATCACTATTCACTCAAGCCTAGTTTTACCGATTAAAGTTTGTTATCACTTAGTGCGAGTCACACTTTAATGTGTCTGAAACCTGTCCAAAGGTTTAAATTATTGTAATGAGATCGCATTCACGCTGCATACCTAGGAGCACACTCATGTATGTGCCCTGATTTATGTACGTAGATGTATATAGCTCATAGTCGATGACTGTGCTCCCAGCTATCATTCTATCATGAGTGTCCTTTTCCTTGCTAAACACAAGTGTGACCACCATATTCTTTATTTGTTTATGCGAACATAGGGTTGCCTCATTCTTCACCATCACATTGTTGCAGCATCATCTTCAATTCATGCATGCATGCCTTTGAGTTAATTCAAAAGCATGTGCTGGCGAGCATTTAAATTAAGTAAAAATCTGTTTCAGCAATAGAGTGCGAATTATTCCTGCGGCAAAGCTTGAGATACGTAACTGAAAAGTTGAGGACACCTTTACTTCCAAAAGTAACACATTTCTCTCCCTTTTTTATAATCAGCAAGGAAACCCCTCTGTTGTTGTTGACCTCGGCTGATGAACGTGCCAAGAAAGTTGAAGAGAAGATTGAACTCCTCCTGACGCAGAGGGTGAGAAAAGAGCCAACATTTTTGTTATGGCTTCATCTGCTGAACTGTGTTATTGTTGTTCTTACAGATGATTGGATTGGAACTCGGGGAGCTGTCGTGGTGCACAAAGCTGAAGGCCACTGGCAAGCTTTCAAATCGCATTAAGGAGCTTTCAACAAAGGTGCAGTATTATGTATTATCGTTGTGGTCGTTGTTTCATAGACACATTGAACATTTTAACGGTGGTACTTGTATGCTGTGGCTTGTGTACAGCTGTGGTATTACATGTCTTATTTATTGCTGTTGTTTCGTAGAGACAGTGGGTGTTATAGCAGTGGTATCTTTAATGCATGCATCAATGTACGCAGGCCAAAGCACGAGAGTGCTTCGGCCTGTGTTTACGTTTAGCCCAACACACAAGTCACAAGTACCTATTCTTTTTGTTTAACTTACCACTAACTTTGGATCCACTAACTTTGGAGTTGCACCGAGTAGAATAATAATTTCTTGCATAAACTTGAAAACCACATTAAGCAATTTTATACTTGTTTCTGCAAAATAGTAAATTAAAATTGAGCTCAAGCATTTTAACCCCTAGTGCTTGTAGCTAATCTATGCGAGGGAAAAGTGTTCATTTAATCTCGAAACGAAGCGTTGTGGCAGTGCTGATTTCCTCTGGACAGGGGTTTTCACCGCTTGGCACACCTTCACTACAATGAAACAATCTTTACAGAGGCGTACATGCGACCTAATATACGCCCAACTTCGAAAGTTTCAACAATATAAATTTGAATCGAAGCAAATTAGAGCATAGCAATATTCGTTTGAATATTTTCACAAGCACAAAATAGGTCATTTTTTTTTTAACGCTAAAGTGTTTTATGCCGGGGTCCACCATTGCCGTACTCTCGTCATGGAAGGGAAGTTGAAACATATGTACTAAATGGGCCCTGAAACACTTTCATGAGTAACCATGGAATTGATTCACTGGAAAAACGTATTGACTCACAAATTCAAAGCTGCAGAAATTTTAAGAATCCGTCCAGTACGAGCAGAGTTACAAAGATTTGTTACACGCTGCAATCGCATTCTCTCTTCTCTTGTCCCAACGAAAGCGCTGGAAGCTAAGCAGGGAGGGATGGGAAGGGCAAACCAAAAGCGTCACACGCGCCTCGTGACATTGAGCACTTTCTTTTTTTTTCTTTGAATACGCGGCTTTTTCAGTGCGATCGTGCCCGCATGCGTGGTCAAGTGACGGCTTCTTGCGGCAATCTCTGTTACAACCGAGCGCGCCATGTTCAATTTTGCCAATGGCTGATAGATGGGTAATCTACGTGTGATTTTCGAGCGTTTTTCGTCATTTGTTGAGAGAAAAGAAAGCAATTTTTAGCTGACTTTGATAAGTTAATGTGCATTCCAGGCCGCGTGCTGCGCTATAACATTTGGCTCACATGTTCCCAGGAGCCTCTACTACCGATCGGCAGCGTTTTCTGACTATGCCCAAAAAGTGTTTCAAGGCCCCTCTAAGAGATTGCAAAAAAAAAATAATACAAGCATTTGTAGCGTGGAATTGAGCCAGCAACCTCTAGATTCTCAGGGTGCGGCGCTAACCACTATGCCACTGAGCGTACATCGTCTAGAATGCTAATGGCAAGCCATTTATATGCTGTATTCACTCGTATAGTGAGCGCACTCACATTATAAGCGCACCCCCAACATCAGCCGTCAAAATCCGTTTTTTTTTTCTCCTCTGTAATAAACACACCCCCTACATTTGTCAGCTGCAGTTCTGGTAACCGACACCTTGCACCTTTTTGTCTGTTGGATCTCATTTAGTTTTTTATCATGTCGACCCCTTTCGGCCACCTCGGCTCGCTCCTTCTCCCATCTTCGCCCGCTATCATGTTGTTTTTCTTTCTATCTGTGCGCGGCATGTCCCCTGTATTTTTTAATTATCTGTTTGCCACAGCGGCATTCCCGAACGGTGCGAGTGTAGACACATCGCAGCTGATAATGGTGCATTCAGACGATGGACCAAATACGCATGTGGCGGGACGGACAGCGCGTCACGTGACCTCACATCAGCTATTACCCTCGTCCGCGTGGGTCGCAGACGGATGACCCCAACCTGTTTCTCACAACGGGATTCTGGCGGGAGAAAGCCCGATTAGCTCGGGGTTTCTGGCAATCAGTACACTTTTCGTCTGCTCGCGGCATATCCTCCATGGCTCGTGGGCGGCTGCATGACTGGTCGGCATCATCGACCCTTGAGCATGGTTTACTTAGTGTCCGGGGGCTTTGTTCTCAGGTGATTCAATACGCAGAAATCACTTTTGGTGGTTCGGGAAATGTCACCGCCATCGTTTGACACGTGAGATTCTTAGCCGTCATGGTGGTGAAATATTCTAACTTCTGCAACTGGCAACATGCCGTTTCTAAAAAAGATGGGAGACGCATTCAGAAGTTTTACAAGTGGGGAACAGTGTACTAGTTGAGAGAACATTCTGACAGAAACTCCCTTTTCTCCTAAAAGAATAACACTCCTCGTTCACTTGTCGCAACGCGACACACATCGCAGCCAAGCGTCGCTTCTTGCGGGCATCCATGTTATATACTCACAAACCAGTTTGCTGCCAGCGGGCGCAGGTGAGCGCCGCATCTGCTGTCGAGGGTAATCGAGCTGTTTTTTCCTAGGACACCGTTTGTCGTGTGGATGCGCCTGCAGGCGGATCATCCGCGGATTAGCCGTCCGCGTCCACGACAAATCCGGATTCAGTCCGTCGTCCCAGCGAGCGAAGGTCATGACCACGGTGTTAGAAGTATAAGTGGAATGACGTAGTGCCACCGCCACGTGCTCGCTGCGCTCAACTCTGGTTCCTTCACTCCACTGCGCCGTGAGATGGCAGAAGCAGTCACTTGGCTCACAGCCGAGTGAGTGGCGAGCGGGCGTTGTTCAGACCACGATATTGTTCAGGCAAAGCAGTTGTCGTCGCATTCCACTCTTGTTTTCGTTCTTGTTTTTTTGTGTGTGCGCGATGAGAGTCCATGCTGTTCATGTGAGCAAGTCGTGAAATGGGAAAAAAGTGTTTTGTGCCCTAGTGCAAATCTGGCGACATGTGCACGGAAAAAGTCGATTTCACAGTGTGAATTAACATTTTTTCATGCCATGAATCCCAGACAACCTAAGGAACATCTAAGATTGCGCGGAAAGAATTTTGAAGTGCTGGAGTCTTTTCTACAATGGCTCAATATAATTGGGAGGAAGAAGTGAAGGCAAGACAAATTGATCCTCATAATTTTTTTTTTCATGAACCACTGCTGCGGGCTTGCGAGTGACTATTCTGTCGACAATTCACCTGTCAAACTACTTGTTAAAGAAATGCGACTTCAAATATGTGTTAACTGCAAAGTTCAACGAAAATGTTTTGGAAAAGTTTTTTGGTTTTACGCCAAGCTGGAGGCCAGAATCAACATCCCTGCTTGCCGACGTTCTTGCAATTATACAGCATGCTATCCATTTACAGTCTCATAAAGCCACCAGAGTACGGGAATTGCCAGTAACTTCCTAGGGAAGAGCGACGACTTCTTAGCTTGCGTGATTTAACATCAGCTTTCAAGGAGGATCTGGCTAGCCATTCACGTTTGGATGAGCTTACGAACAGGCTTGACGGATTGATGCAGGATGATTGAGTGCGACGATGTATTTAACTCAATGCCTGCATCAGAGAGCATTACCGACTGCATAATTTATTATGTATGCGGGTTTCCTTGCCGAAAACTTCTAAAAAATGCAAATTGTTCTAAGTGCAAGCTTGGACTGACTGGGACATCTGATATGTCAAGAGCTGCATCAGCTCTTGTAGTTTCGAAGACAAGAGGAGGACTTAAACACCATAATGCCACGCTATTTGATCTTTTGAAAGAAGCTGAACGAAAATTTCAGAAGCACGCCGGCGATAAGGAAGTGTATGATTTGGCTGTTGACTTTGTATTATATAACTACAACTTGTCATTTCCATGTAAGGAACATAAAGTAGACATGATAGCACAAGTGCTCTGCTATTATGTAGGAGTACGTATGCGCTAATATTGTAAACAAGTGAAAAAGATTGAGGCAAACAAGTCTCAAAAGTTGCGCAAGCTTTCGAAACTAGCCCAGTAAGTTGCTACCTCGCCCCGCTGCGGTGGTCTAGTGTCTAAGGTACTCTGCTGCTGACCTGCAGGTCGCGGGATCGTATCCCGGCTGCGGCAGCTGCATTTCCGATGGAGGCGGAAATGCTGTAGGCCCGTGTGCTCAGATTTGGGTGCACGTTAAAGAACCCCAGGTGGTCGAAATTTCCGGAGCCCTCCACTACGGCGTCTCTCATAATCATATGATGGTTTTGGGACGTTAAACCCTACATATCAATCAAATTGCTACCTCGAAGTCAAAATGCATAGCGTTGGTTTTTCACATGTGTCTTCAATACTGCTTTCTTTTTGAGTTGAAGTGCTATCCTACTCTGTTTGTGGCCATTTAGATATGAATGTATCTCTACGTCGCTGTAATAAAATGTGCCGTTTTTGAGTTAAGAATTTCTCTTTTGCTTTGAAAAATCTTCATAGACCGGTATGTACTGTTCTCCTTTCCCTGAGCGAGAACTATGCTTGTTAACAATGAAAATATCTGTGGTTTTATGCGCTGAAACCACAATATGAATATGAGGCACGCCGCAGTGAAAGGCTCCAGAATTTTCGACAATGTGGTGTTTTGTAACGTGCACTAGCATCGCAGAATGGTGTTTCGTCTGTCTCGTCTTTAGTTTTTTTTTTTGCACAGTTTTTTTTTTTACTATAAATATGTACCAAGAAGCTCAAGTTCACACGCTTCTCATCGCACAGCACTTTGGCCCGCTTCATCAAAATGCGACCGCCACAACGAAAATTGAAACTACATTTTTCTACTGCAAGACTTTGACTAACAAGTTATTTTTGTCTAACTATTACGTAAACATTACTTAAACCAAGAACTAACTTTTGTCATAAATACACGGTACTTTACCATCATATATTTGAATTCACGATCTGATGTTTGTGCATGAGAAAACATATGCTCCTATCACGAACCTTCGGTGTGGTGAATGAGACATTTTCCACGGCTATTAATGCTGTATTGTCAAAATGTAGTAATTGTTAGCCACGTTTAATAATTTATTTACTTTTCACTCGTTATCAAACAAAGGCAGTTTTTTTTTTTTTTTTTTTTTTTTTTTTTTTTTTTTTTTTGAAGTTGCTTTCGCGGCCCTGAAGCAACCTGCGCCTGAGCCATGGTCATTGTGGCGCCATCTCTGGCCCTCTGCAAGACGGGGACAGAAATTCTTCACTTCCAGAGGCGCCGTCAGTCCGCCTAAAATATTACTAGCACCGTGGTCATGACACTGCCCGCGCCAACCGACGGTTGCTTCGTGCAAATACGAAACTTCAAGACCCAACCACATGCACGTGATTTTCGAGCAACGATGACAGGATGTGCTGTCGCCATGGCTGTCGCGAAGGGCCATTCTTTGCCATCGCATCGCAGGTTTCTGGAAAACCAAGAAAAGTACCGCTTGTAGCACCCGCGATTCTCGCTTCGGTTCCAATTTGGTCATCATGCTTGTTATTCGCGCGTACGTCAAGGAACGCAAGATATAGGCTACATTTCCCACAGTAACTTGTCATGTGGCTAGCGAGACAGCAGTAGTATTTTGTCGTTAATCTGGTTATCGATGGTTTGTTGGTGGTAGCTTGGTGCAATGTGAACGGTGGCGTCGCAGTCGTTGCGCAGGGACAGCTTACAGGAGACAATGCCTTCAATCACCAAAGTTGAGTGAAGTGCAACAAAAAGCTGTTTACAAACAGTGTACGTGTATGTAAATTGCGAAAGGCCAGGTGGCCTTCTTTTTGCATTACCACCTTTTTTGCTCACCCTAAAAGAGTTTTCATAAAATTTGCCCCGCATAATAAACACGCTCCCAACATTGCTCTGATTTTTCGAGAAAAAAAGTGCGTTCGTTCTGCGGGTAAATGCGATACACCATACACCTCAGAGCCTCATACACCTGGGCTACAATCCTCAGAGCTTCGAAACTTCAGCACGCTTTCTTTATCAGTGGCGAAATGGCGCGACAGGCTCGCGTTGGTGCACCCTAAAGGTCGTTGCCTCCACAAAGCGCCGCCTCGACGAAGCGTGGTCTCTCCTGGCGCGCTTATCAGACTCGTAATTTGGAAGAGGACGAAGGTCACTTTGCACGCTGCCACGGCCGCGTATACGAAAGGGGCGCACTGCTGACACACGACGCAGGAAGAATTGTGACAGTTCGCATTTGTCCCGTGTATACTTGTGCGCTTGTTTCCTGTGTCTTTCTTTCTGTTTGAGCAGCGCGCTTTAAGTGTTGAGCTGTGACAGTTGTTAGTCCACGCTTGTCCTGTGTATGCTGATTTCGTGCGTTCTTTCTGGTTGAGGTGTGCGCTGCAAGTTTCAAGCTGCTTGCCGTTCCTAACGTGACTTCGAAATTTGTTGCTGTTGCTGAAACAATGCACAATCAACGCTCAACTGACTCAGTAAAGACACGTTTCACTTTCTTGTTATACTGATTCCTATAGGGAGATAAGCTTTTTTTTTAATGTCCACTCCAACTGTGCGAGCTCTGCGACTCTTTTTGTTCCCCCTCTCAAATGCTGGATTTCTGTTTTATAAAGGACACACCACTCTGGAGCCTTGCGGGTGAATGCAGAGAGCGGCAGGAAGACTATTATTTATGCAGCCTAAGTCCCGTCGTTACGCCGTCCACAGTTGAGGTTGGGAGCCGACTGAAGTCTCTGAGTCAAGTGCCTGGCCGCAGCCTGTCAGGAGACCTCGAAATTGTGGATGGCCTCGCCACAGGAAAGCCCAAGCCATTGGTGAGTGTCTATCCATGTGGCTCATGTTTATGTTATGGTAGGTATATCTAAAGCAGTGGTGGAAGTGCTGCCCCAATTGCTCCAAACTGCTTCAAAAAAAATGCTGCTGTAAACTGTGCATATTGCTGTTGATTGCTCCAAACCTGCTCCAAAATGGCACTGAGAGAAAGAGAATGAAGAAACTGTACGCCCAAATCTTATGACTTAAAAAAACTGAAACAAATCTGTATAAGTAAAACCTTAATAATTCGAACTCGTTTATTTCAATATCTCGCTAAATTGGAAGTATTTCCGTAGTCCCGTATTTTGCAACATAATTTTCAATAAATAATTTGAAGTAATGGTTGCAGCAGTCCAGTTAATTCGAAAACCTTGAGTGCAGTGTGCCAATTCACGATTTTGCCACAAATCTGCGGAAACGACTGCCCTTTAGTGCCACAAGGCAATGCAACGTAGCGATACTAATGAGTGGCAGCTGAAGCAGTCCAGCCTCGCTACTTCCAGCACAAAAATAAAATTATACAGTAATACCTCGTTGACTCGGAAGTCGTAAAAACCAGGGAAAATATTGAGATAAATACAATTTTGAGATAAGCAATGTTGTGGCACTCGCTGAAAAAAATGAGCACTTTTAAGAAAAATCACTACTATTTACCAGCTCTCCAACGGTAGTTTCTAATTTTTCTTTTCGTTCAGGTTTGAAAGAGAAAAAAAAATAACATACAAGAGATTTTAACCAGCTGGGTTTTGCCGCACTGCCATTTTATTTAGCAGAGAAAAACTTCCTAATGCTCGTCTGCTTTGCGGTTATACTCGGGCCTATGAAGGCGTCCTTCAGCTACTTGACGCATCGCATCAGTCGATCTGCCCCAGCGCTGCACTCCACCTCACTTCGAAGCAAATGCAGCAAATTTCTCGTCTCAGAAGATATCGGCACCTCTCAAGGTGGTTTGTTTCTGCCTTTAGTGGCCCTTTGAACGATTTTGGCATCCGTCATTTCTCTAGTCACTGCCACATCTTGCTCACACAGCGCGCACTCCAGAAAAGTCGCGTCATTTCTGGCAGCACCTTTAGCTGTAAGCTTAAAGGAGCCCTGAAACACATGGAACGGATTCACTAATAGAGCAAACAGTCAATCCCGGATATATGGAACTTGAAGGGGATCGCGAAATAGCTCAATATATCGAGAATTTGAAATACAAAATATGCATATTTAAAGCCTAAGTTGAAGCATTTCAGCCCTCAGAGATCGTTACATAGCAATTCACTCAAAGTATAATGAAAAACAAGGTGCGAACTGCATGTTACCACACCTAATTCCGCATGAAAATAGTCCTTAAGCTTGTCTTGCTTTTTGCACGCCGTCAAGTTCCAGTCACCTTCATTATCATTGAAGCTTATCAAATAAGCGAATTTGGCTCCTTAGGCTACAACATTGATTGACGCAGAGCGCTGATGCCAGCTTTGTAGCGCGGCGAAAGGTTATTTAGCGGCGGCAGCGAAAGCATTGGCACATTCATAACCGCATGGCTACGCTTCCGCAGCACCGACAACGGCAGCCAAAATCTCAGCATTGATGCAGTCAAAAACAGCTACTTCGTCATCTGTACTGATGATGTCGCTCACTGTCCGAGATGGCGCCTGGAAACGCTGAGAAGTTGCAGAATTCACCAAGCCACCGTATGCCGTTGTCAGCAGTCATGACGTACCCGAAGTCGTCACCTGGCTCGCAAGAAACATTTACGGCAGTGTTTTATTTGACGTCTCTCCAAGCGCCAGTCATAATTTTTATTGCTACGTGCGGGTCAACGTTCAGGTTAACTCCCGAATGAGGATTTATAAGGAATTAAGCGGAAAGTACACAAGGCCACAAGGCGCAAAAGATGCCGCTGAGTTTATTCATCGACATGTTGGTGATATTGATGTCACTGTGGCTTTGTGGCTGGCAGATGCTGCTTTCAGTGGCTTTGATGCGAAAAGGTAAAAATAAAGCTAAGCCTCCGAGATACACATTTCGAAACTGAAAACACTAAAAATACATCAAGGTTGCACATCTCGAAGGCCATGCTTTTCAGGATCGAATGCCATTGTGTGCCAACAAACAAGGAAAGAAGTGCGAACATTGCAATGAGATCGCTAAGTCACTTACTCTCAATTTGGTGCCCTCGGCAATCGGTCTTTGGAAAACACTATGCCGGCGTGCTTAGAGCTGCAGATCGCGCATCAAACGTACAGATGTACTCGCAAGGGCCCCGCAACGAACCAGGTCAGCGCGATGGAATGACACTATTTTTTTCGTCGCTTGCAAGTGAAAAATGATTGGAACTTGTTAGAATGCAGCCTAATATTGATCAATATTTGCTAGGAAAAATTCACTTTCTGGGCTTCGGCGCGGCGCAGTGTTCGATATAGCGGATGTCCTGCTGTGCGTGAGTTCGATATACGGGTGCACCAGTCCCATATTTTTGGATGGCGAATTCAAGGGGACTTATCAACCGTTTGATATAGCCAATAATTTGATATATCCAAGTTTGATACATCTGCTATTGACTGTGTTGCTTCATGAATTCAATGCAGCAAAAATTGTAAGAATCCATCCAGTTGCTTCATGAATTCAATGCAGCAAAAATTGTAAGAATCTATCCAGTATGAAGCGGGACTTGTCACATCATACTGCAATTGCATTCTCCCTTCTCTTGTCCCGGCAAAAGCACTGGAAGCTAAGCAGGGAGGGATGATATGGGCCTAGAAAATATGTCATGCGCGCCTCGTGACCTTGAGCACTTTTTCTTAATTTTTTTCTTTGGATACTCGGCTTTTTCAAGGGGATCGCGCGGGAGCATGCGGACAAGTCGCGGCCTCCCGTGCAGATCCTTGTAACGACCGAGTGTGCTATGTTCAAATCAGCCAATGGCTGATAGATGGCCTTCTGCGAGGAATTGTTGAGTTTCCTCTGTCATTCGTCTAGAGAAAAGAAAGCAATACTTTGATAATTCATTGTGAATTCTAGGCTATGTGCTGTGCTGCATTATTTGGCTTGTGTGTTCTCGGAAGCCTCTACTACTGATCGGCAGCATTTTCTCACCATGCTCAAAAAAGGTTGCAGGGCTCCTTTAATGACCTCTTGACAGAGTTCCTCACAGTCTGTGAAGTCATCTGTCTCTGCTGTCTCTGCTTCTGGCAAACGCAGCAAATAAGAACCCAGCGTGCGCGCAAAGCAGTTGGGTTTTGCAGTGATGTTTTCGATGACTTGGCTTGGCTCATGTGTCGAGAGAGTAACGACGATGGGACAAGCCATCCACGACACAGGCGCAACGAATTTGGGCGAAGGCGCACGCAACACGGAACAAGTACAGAGAAGCTGTATAAAGCCACATCGTCTCAATGTAACAGCTTGTTATTTTTAAAAATAGTTGTAAAGCCCAGAATAAATGTGGTTAATTTACAAGAACTGCTGCGAAAGCAGAACGACAGCATACACAAGTCCCCAGAAATGCTACCGGCATGGCTGTCAATTCTCAGCGTTGCTGTATGAAAAGGCTCATCCATGTTCAGAGCCTTTTAAATAAAAAAAATACTGCTTATAAAATGACTATGTGCTTTTGAGATTAACTACTGCAGCTACAACACCACAAAGAGTAAGCTCTCTGTAGCATCAAAAAAATATCAATTGTCAGTCCCTTTAGAAGACATAATAAAATACTGCTTGTTCTTTTCTGTTTGATTTTTGGAAAAAAGAACTATTGCAAAATACTATGGGGAATGGTGCAAGTGGTTCAAAGGTTCAATTTTCGCCTGGTGAAACTGGACAGGTCACGCCATCTAGCGGAGCCCAGTGTAACCAAGCACGCCTGCCATCTCAGAGGCCATGGCAGGAAATTGTTAAATGGCCATTCAATGGCCTCTGCTACTTTCGTTGTGCTTCTATTAGTGTTGGTGGCCGCACAGTAAAGCCGGGCAACGTTGTGCACGGCAACAGTGTCATGAGAGGTTTCAGTTCATGCGAGTAATTTTATGTGTGCTAACGCGATGCGAACCACTAAAACGTGATTTTATTTCAGAATAAGCACTTCCTTGGCAAAAAAGTAGCACTATGAGATTTCCAGACCGCTATTTCAACAATCAACATCGACTTAATATTTGCCTTTAGTGTCCCTTTAATTGTTTGTTTCTTTAATATTTGCCTTTAGTGTCCCTTTAATTGTTTGTTTCTTGCAATTTGCATTGATTGTTGTGTGAAATATATTTCAGTATAGACATTAATATCTTTGAGATGCTTCGGTGATACTTTGAATCCCAGGAGTCGTTTGGAAAATTTTGCACCTGCTCCTGAAACACCAATGGCTGCTCTCTAAACTAAAATCTTTTCTGCTCGCGAAACAGTTGCGGCTGCTCTAAAGTGGTACTCTTTCTGCTCCATAGTCTTCTCCAAAAAGTACAAAGTCACTTCCATCACTGCAAAAGTGATGCCTATTGTTCACCTGTGGTAGTGTTGCATAAGGAAGCACAAAGGAGGCAGGTGCTATCACTATGTGTAAGTGTCATTTGGGAACAATAGAGCACCCAAACAGGCATTCATATAGAATGAGAAACACAGAAAGGTCACAATCCTTAACAGGAAGAGAGGAGATATGCGTGTTAGTGATACTTCTATGGAGCTTTGGAAGGCGGAGGTTAAAGCATTTTGATCATTTTCTTCTCAAGTGATTTCATGCTACGGTACTCTGTTTTATTTGCTGTGCATATTTGTTTTCTCTGTATAAATTTGCTGGCAAAATCTAAAATAACTTTACAGTAAAACCTTGTTAATTCAAAGTCACTGGGGCCACAAGAAATCTTTTACCTAATTAGGCAGTTTTTCAAATTAACACAAAATACAAAAAGTGGGATGCAAGGAACTTGAAATCTAATTAATCATGAGCTGGTCGTTTGCTGTGCTGGCCAGTTTGCAGTTCAAATGGCTATGTTGTCCAGCAATACCTAGTCTTAATTTTGCTGCAAACAAGAGAGAACGGCGGGCCTCACTGCTGCCACCGAAAAACAAACAAACAAAGAAAACATTGTCGTGATCAATTGGAATGTGCACCTGCAGAAAACAAGACATCTCTGTGACAAATGTTGGCTTCGTCGGGCATCCTTGAAGCACATGAGAACTCGTAATAAAATCATGGTTTACTCACACAGCATAATCCACGTGCCACACAGACTTTACTCAAACGCCACACAGGCTACAAAACGCCACTCAGGCCAAACTGCACGAGAGTCTCTCTGTCTACGTCCTCATCTTCCTTCACTACCTGCCTCAGGCCTCGTGCATTTCTAACACACAGTACTGAGTAGTGATACGCGGGCAGCATGTCGCCTGCTCCTTGCTTGGTGAGCACGTCCTGATGCGACCATTCGCTCATTTTTTCTTGTAAAACAAGGAATTCATTAATGGCCAGTATGCCATTGTTGGTGACACATAATCTTTAACATTTTATGCTCTTTTAGGGCTGTGGTGAATGTCGAAATTCGCGATGTGTTTTGGCCGGAAAAAAATGATCATTGAAACTTTCGAATTTAGTTTTTGAAGTAGGCGTTGCAAGCAGAAACTACGCCGGCAGTGCAAGGGGCGATTGCTGGAGGAACCGGCAATCGGAGGTTCGCATAAATCACGAATTTTGCCAAACTGTCTTTTATTAATTTTTCTTACAATCCCAGAAAGAATGGGCAAATCATGACATTCTGACGTTGCGAGAAACATGCAATAGTAATGTTGCCCGCAGGTCACCGCTGTGTTGCAGTGAAGCACGTCTCATTTTCTGCAAGTGCACGTTTTGATTGACCACGAGACCATTTTTTTTGTTTGTTTTTTCCAACTGTAAGGAGCGAAGCTGGGGTGCTTCAGCTGCCACTCATTAGTATTGCTACGTTGCGTTGCCTTGTGGCTCTTAAGGGTCGTCATTTCCGCGGATTTGCGATGAAATCGGTACAGGGAATTGGCACATGACACCCGAAGTTTTCGAATTAACCGGACTGATGCTGACCAGCGCTTCCAATTATCCGCTCAGTCTTACATTGCAAAATATGGGACCGTGGAAATATTTTGAATTAAGTGGGATTTTGAAATAACCGAGTTCGAAATATTGAGGTTTTACTGTACAAAAAATTATTGCCACTCCTGTGTTTTTGCTTCTAATATAAATGTCTGCTTCTTCCTACCTTTGGTCCATTCTGGTCCGAAACTAAAAAGCTCACAGCTCAAGTAAAAGAAGTTGACTTACTCTTTTACAGATGGCACATAATGTAGTGAGAAAGCGTGCGTGTGAATTAATTGTGAGAGAAACCCAGCAGTGTCCAATTACAGACTGCTGCATATGTGTTGCTTTGCCGTACAAGGGCCAACAACGTACTACATATGGTTAATGTTCCCAAAAGCTGCGCACCACCTTCTCGAACATCAAGTTTTGTTAAACATGCACCCGTAAGCAAAAGTATATGGACCACGGGAGTGCATCCCGAAATCGCTGTCTGCATAGTTCATTGTCGAGTCATTCAGTGTCCAGACCGATTGCTCTGATGGTATGGCTGTCGAGAACATTCTTCTGAAGGAATTCATAAAAAAAAAACACTCATCGACAGTAAACAGCTCACCACTAGGCAACACGGACGGCAAAAGTATGCGAAGTTCAATGGCCCAATTTACTTTTGCTCATGGGTGTACGTTTGTACTCGAGCGCCGTGGATTGTCAGTGGTGGCTAAATCTGTAACCATATTTGTTACAGGAAAACGACAGAGAACTCAGCACGCAGCTGCATCGCGATGGCCTCCTCTCTGCACTTAACACGACACTGTCATCCACAGCAGCGTGCCTTGACGTCACTCAACTGAAAATGCCAGATTCTAGTGAAATTGGTCAAGGATTCCTCACTCAAGTGAGTTTTTACATAGCTTTTGTGTAGTCTCCCAAGTTGAACACATGCACACACTACAGAATTTGTATAGTTATTAGTTGAGCTAATTTTCATATAATGTACCAAGCTTTGTCGTTAGTGTAAGTACATTGTGTGCCTGTTTTATAATACAAAAGGGCCCAGAGCTTGACGTTGGTCATTGTAAGCAGGAGCGTGCTGCTACCGTAAAATGTGCAAGGTAGAGGTTTTTCTTGCACATAGCCTAGTCATCTTATAGAAAAGCACAGGGTATAAAATAGATTCTTAATATGCAAGTCCTGTGTACTTCATTTTCTTTTTTTTTATTGCTACCTAGAGCTAGTGAACCTTTGTCGAATGTCTTGAATATTTAGGATTGGCCCTCTCAGATTTCATTGTCCAAATTATTTAAGGTTTGTCTTAAAGCTGAATATTTTTTATAGCTTTCTCATTTTTTTATTCAAAGTGAAAATGCTATTTTGTTCACGAATTGTTAATTGTGTATGTAAAATACTTGTTTCATAAAATTAAAGGTGGTGATGTAAATTGTTTTTGTAATTTTTTGTTCAATTTACTTGTAGTTTGAGCTGTGCGAATAGAAAAATTTTAGGCCAAAGCAATTTAGAATATTGAAGCGTGACTGCTAATCGAATTAAGTACTCTTTTAATATTTTTCAAATATTTTTATAATTCTTTTTTTATAGTTCAAAGTGAAATTGCAGGAATAAAAGTTGGAGGGGATTCCTAGGCATATTCTTATAAGAAATAGCAACATGAAAGTGTTTCTTTTTACTTGGTTAATGAAGGTCTTGCAGGGCGGTATTTCATAATCTTATCTATAATGAAGGGAAGGGGGGAAGCAGAGGCCGAATTGTTTTAGTACATGACTTGGGCACAACCAAAGCCTTGCCAACAACGCTTTGCAGGTGAAAGGCAACGATGCTATTTCCTCAGTCTCTCCTCCTCTTTAAAATTCTGTGGAAGCCCAGCTAATGTGGCAGACAAGGGGGTCCTTGCTTTGGGTCCACAGTTCCAAATCTGCCTCCCAGGTGTCATCTTACAAAAACGTTTGAAATTTTGGATGCTAGAAATCTTTAGCATTCGATTTTTTCCCGCCCAAATTTGAGGTTTAAAACAGCATTAATTGTGCCCCCACCTCTGCCACATCTTTAATCTTCATGTTAAACAAATGTTCTCTTGAGTCAATGCATTTAAGACCTTACTTGAGCCTGAACGGCAGTCTTGCCGCAATACGGGAATGTGATGAGGTGAGGCATTTGAAAAATCTGAAGGGTCACTTTGAATTTGATGTTGAATGTACTTTAAAGGGGCCCTGAAACACTTTTTCAAGTAACCATGGAAGGAATTAACTGGAAGAGCTTATTGCCTCCTGAATTGAATTGACACAAAAATTTTAAGAACCCGTCCAGTGCGGGGGGAGTTGCAAAGGTTTGTCGCATGCTGCCATTGCATTTTCTCTTCTCTCGTCCCGACGAAAGCGCTGGAAGCTAAGTAGGTAGTGATGGCAGGGCCGCAGAAAAATGTCACGCAAGCCTCGCGACCTTGAGCACTTTTTTTTTTTAGCTTTGAATGCGCTGCTTTTTCAGTGTGATCGCGCGCACACACGTGGACAAGTAGTGGCCTCCCGCGGCGATTTCTGTAAAGAGCGAGCGCGCCATGTTCAAATCAGCCAATGGCTGACAGATGGGATGTTGAGGTGTGATTTTTGGGCATATAACGTGATTTGTCGAAAGGAGAGAAAGGAATTTTGATCTGACTTCGATAATTTATTGTGAATTACAGGCCCCATGCTGTGCAATAATATTTGTCTTGCGTGTTGTCGGGAGCCGATCGGCAGCGTTTTCTGACCATGCTCAAAAAGTGTTGCAGGGCCCCTCAATAAACTGTAACGGAGTTCGAAAGGCAGCTTTGCTGCATAACGATAAAGTGAGTAGGTGAAGCACATTAAAGATTTGAAGGGGTCACTTTTAATCAGATGTTGACTGCATTTGTCTTTGGGAAGTTCGAATAGTTTCGAACGGTAACAATTCAAATGCAAATCGAATTGAACAGCAAACACTGTTCACAAAATATTTGAAATATAGAATATTCGCACACCCCTACTTGTAATACAACAATGTTACACAGTTGTCTTTTTCTCTCGGGATGATTTCTTTCTGTGACTGAGATGTCACACTAAAGAAGGCTGTGCTTGTTAAACTGTTTAGGCAGCCATTTTTATTGGTCTGTTTGTGCATTCTCCGGGTGATTAAAAAAGAATTAAGAATAAAAGTAAATGCCTAAACATTTAACTCTTTCAATGCTGATTCTACACTGCAGGAAAGTGAGCAAAAAACGACTAAGGAAGACTCGTTACTGACACCTGGAGGAAGGAAGGTCTTGCAGGATCTGGATGCTTTGGTTGGCCACAGACGATTTTGCGACATCCGGATATTTACTAAAGATAGTGGGGTCATATACGCACACCGGGCGATCTTGTTCACACGGTGTCCTGCTGCTGAAAAGGTTCGAGCGCTTGCATATTCTTGGCTTGATTCCAGTTCTTTTCAAGGGGTGAAACAAGTGCTGTGTATACCCGTGAGATGATTTGCATGATCATTTCTAACGGTAGCTTTTTTTCGTGAACGTCAGTTGTCACTTCGCGTTATCATTCTCCACAATGAACTTGAATTACGATTAGTGTAGTGTTAATATCTAGTAAATTCGATTATCAAATGAACATTGTTGTATGTGGTGTGCTCGTCCAATATAATAAATGTTATTCGTAAATGTGAATATGTTTCTGAACACTTCATGGCTATTTCAGCTTGTAAACTGTGCCGTGTAAATGCCAAATTCATGCAGAAATAATTATAAAGTCTATCACTGCAGGCATAGGGTAGACGAAATGTCAGAGCTTATGTACAAGCTTTTTTATCCTCAGGGGAAAACTCTTAGCACATGGTATTGCATTGTGGCGAGCGCTGGAGGGAGATGGTGGCAGGAGCTCACACGTACATATGCTTGAGACGTGTCAAGAGTCCCATCGTCTGCTACTGCAGCGTGCACTCGCCACATTTTCTGGAAGCGTGCTGCTCTAAGGGGTTGTGCACGAACTTCATTGTTATTTCTGTAACCGAGCTCATAGTCTTGACCAAACGTTGTGCTACACCAAGAAGGGAACTCTACAAGCTTCCTTTGATAGCGTGCTGTGTCTGTTCTTTCGGGAAGCCGGGCTATAGGTAGTGTGTATGCACATTCCATCTCTCTGTGTGTGCTACGGTGATATGCAGTGACAAGAAAGAGGCGCCGAAGTGGACACGCAACGTGTTCGGTTTTCAAGCGTGCCCCTGAAAGTACCACACTTCACAAAAAATGTGGCCAGCATGTGCTGTCATAGCAGACGACGTGATTCAACCATATGCCCTTTGAGCGGCTGCGCCTGCATGAGCTTCTGCCGGCGTGCAACTGCAGCGCTCTCCACTTAACGAAGTCCCACGCTCTAAGGTTTCCCCCTAACTGTGAAACAACCTGTACATTGTGGAACAGAAAAAAAAAAATGAAACCACTGAGGAGGCGACACAAAGAAGCGCCATCTAACCACTGAAGCTTTATTTCAATGGACAAGCCAACATATATATGGTATATATATATATATATATATACAGTTGCCTCTCATTAATTTAAACTCGAAGGGACCTCTGAATTTGTTTGAATTATCAAAAAGTTTGAATGATCTCAGATAGATGACTCTGGGTGAGGTGACACCACACATTATATGATAAGGCATTGATTTCATCACCTTTAAAATTTCTTAAAGTGTTTTTAAGCCCTAACTGCAGGCAGTGAACAGAAAACAGGGTAAAGTCCACAAGTTTATCGGCCCTTGACTGCTGATCAGACCTTTTACATCGCAAATCGCCAACTGCTTCATTGCTATAAGTATGTGCCTCCAGCACGAAGCTACCTATACAAGTTGAGAAGAATCACGGTTTACCATGCATGTGCTTCGTTTCAAACATATGCTTACTTGCAAAGATTTTTTTCGTGGAGGCCTCAGGTGCTTATTTTTTATTTTAGATTGTTAGGATTATATAAGCACACAAATTTTTAAAAAGTAGTGGGAAAGCAGCAGATATTTTCTCGTATACACCTGCAGAAAGTATGAAATAACCGAATGATGGAGTTGAATTAAGGGGCTTTTAAATACGTTTGAAGAATAGAGGGCCAACCAACAATTTGAATTTTGTTTGAAATACCCGAAAGTATGAATTATTAAAGTTTGAATTATCGTGAGTCTGCTTACAATACCCCGGCGTGGTGGTCTAGTGGCTAAGGTACTCGGCTGCTGACCCGCAGGTCGCGGGTTCGAATCCCGGCTGCGGCGGCTGCATTTCCGATGGAGGCGGAAATGTTGTAGGCCCGTGTGCTCAGATTTGGGTGCACGTTAAAGAACCCCAGGTGGTCGAAATTTCCGGAGCCCTCCACTACGGCGTTCCTCATAATCATATGGTGGTTTTGGGACGTTAAACCCCACAAATCAATCAGTCTGCTTACAGTGTGTGTGTGTGCGTGTGTGTGTACACACACGCACATTATATATATTTTTATATATTTATATATTATATACATTATATATATATTTATCCTTGTTGACAACGCTCCCGTTGTGCCATATATATATATATATATATATATATATATATATATATATATATATATATATATATATATATATATATATATATATATATGTATGTATGTATGTATGTATGTATGTATGCATGTATGTATAAGAACAACACAGAAACTGCAAAAGCTGCAGGAGAGAGAATATATGTCCCCTTGTCTGGCATTTCATCCTTTTCTTTGCTGTTCCGCTATGAACCATCTCTAACTGGCCCTGTTTACCATTCTTTTGTGAGACTGTGTAGTGGCGCAGGCCATATGACCCTGGAAGCCAGTGATCGTTCACTCTCTCTGAAGAGTTATGTGCAAACAATTTTTGTGCGCAACATCTGTAAGAGTGTGTTTGACGATCATTTACAGCCAGCCACTAACATTTTCTATTTGCAGGAGGTCGTCTCTCGTCCGGGTGAGAAAGGGCTACTGTTGAACTGGACTAAGAGGTCCAAGGCTTGCATTTTAGCATTCCTTCACTACATTTACTCTGGTGCTCTCGACCTTGACAAAGACGACAGAAGTCTTCATCTTGATCTCAGGGGCATGGCTTTCAGGTAGCATTTCGTTTCTTTGTTATGCCTTTTGCAATTACAATATAATATAACACAGCTAATACATCCTCTGCATTTGCACTTTCCTGCTTGTTTCTGAGTACACTTGAAACTCAAAAACTCATTATAACAAAGACGCATCGTACACGAAAATAAGTTCTCTATATTCAAAATTTCGTTATAAAGGTTTATCCCTAACGTTATATTTATTACAAGACTATTTTTATTTACTTCATTGTAATCTATATTTTGTCATATCCAGGTTCATTATATCAAGGTTAGAGTGTATTCGTGTAGCTACATATATCTTGCTTGTGAATTTTCTTTGTCACTGTGCTTTAATTGTAGCATAGTCAGGTGCGGTTGACTGTCCACTGTTGTTATCTTGCCGCCATTCACTGTGTACAGTCTACTTTTTATTTCTGGTGTGTGAACACCAATATTATCTTAACCACGAATGGCATTTCCTTGGAAAGCAGAGTGGGTTTCATATGTGGGATCCGAGCCAAGTTGAAGTGTGCCCTGTGCATTGAGAGTGGGACGCGCAAAATAAACCTGTCATCGTTGTTTTCAAAGCGTATTTGTGCGAGGTTCCTTGATTACGCTGCACATATAGAACAAAATGCAGCCGCTGATGGGCCTGCTGAGATATGACTCAAGAAAGGTGGGGGGGTGGGAGGGGGGGACTGAACTTTCTACACACATTCTGATATGACTAGTGAGTTACGTTTGTATTCTATTAAGTTGCCTGGTTTCACGGTTTTGTCTGTCATCTATGCAATTGTGACTCTATTCTCTTTCTTTTTTTCTCTCTCTCACACATTATTCAGATACGGCATGGAAGAGCTATGTGAGGAACTGAAAGACCGCTACTTTAGAAACGAGTCTGAACAAGATGATGATGGTGATGGTGTGGCTGATACTAGTCTGGATGAAATCCTTTCGTCATTTTGGATAGACGATGGTGGCAATGGCCACAGAGAGGAGGATCCTGTCAGTGACAATGGTGACAATGTTGAGTCATTAGAGGAGGTTTGCGAATTCTTGTCAAGTCAGCATCCACAAAAGACTAAAAGTGAGTACATCACGGGTGGTGTTTACTTGTCTTGCAATGAGTGCAGTGCTGTTTGTACTGCATATAGCTTAGTCTTTCTGTAATTACCATATTTTGCTCATAAAAGGGCCTGCTCTTGCAGCTTGGCTCACTCTTGTGTGCCTCCACAATAAGATTTCTGGGAAAAAAAAAAAGAAAAGTCGCAGCTTTGTCGCAGAGGCGAAGCAACGAAGACGATAGCAACAAATCGAAAGTCACGTGGAAAATGGCTAGCAGATCAAAACGTGCCCCGCGTTTCTCACGCACAAATGATGCACGAAATGTACTCACAGGTACAGATTAACGCGAATAAGCGTCTCAGTTGTTACTTTGCTGTGTCTGAAAAGCACGTGCTCTTCGCAAACGGAGACTGTGCAATGATTTTAGTTACTTTTGTGCGCCTGGTAACAACAGAATTGTTTCGGTGAAAGCCCAAGGCATACGATTGTCCCCACCGCGAGATAAGCAAGCACACGCGTGAGCATCCACCTTGCCTGCCCGTCTCCGCGGTGCAAAGTATGCATGGGAGATGGGAGCGCGCGCCTCCGCGTCCGGACGATGTGGCGGCGCGCGCTCATTGCGCCATCTTGCTGGTAATGCTGAAAACACGATAGTTCCTCCCGAGAGGTATATCGCCAGCGGTAAGTGGTACATATAAATAGCTTGCTGTTTGAATGTTGAAGGAGGTGCTATTTCGTGGCGCAGTGGCCGCACGCTCACAATTCAGAGGTCCAACGTTCGATTCCGCGCTCCAGTCTTTTTCTGGGTTATTTTTCATTCTTGCCTTTTCATATATGTAGATAGATATACATATACGGTGAGTGATGACGACACCGGCGGCAAAATTAAGTTGAGAGTGTTCACATAGTTGCTGTCGCAATACAAAAAACTTTCACCTTAGTGCACCAGCTTCAACATTCTGTGCAAAAACGAATCAAAGTGCCAACAGTGTTAGTGCTGAAAAATTCTGGGTTGTAAATGTTTTCTTAGTTTGTTGTTAGCAAATCTCTATTCAATGTAACATATTCAGTACAGTACGCACTGTCAATGGGCAAAAAAGGGTGAAATGCTTTTTATATGTTGTTACGAGGCAGTGGGCATGAGCCCGCCGTTGCAGACGAAACCAAGAAGAAGACGCTCACTCGCCGTGTGAGATGCTGATAGCTTTTTGGTGACACATTTTCTAGTAAATGCTGTAGGTACACTCTCTTCTGTCTACCGTGTATTTGTAATTCCCATGACACTATATTATATAAGTATATTGATCACACGACGGATCGGCTGCTAGAGGCAGCACGTTTGCAGCAGTAATTTTGGTGTGTCACCAGTCTTTACCACAATATAATCTTCATGCGCCTATCTTGGTTTATCGCACCTCTTACCTGAGAATGCATCAACTGGCAATGTAACAATTCTTTATGTCAAATGATGAAAACGAGCCAAATTAAATTTGAATCAGTAGCCATGTCTAGGAAATGAATTTGTGTGAATTAGCCAGTGTATGAAGTAGATTTGCTAATTGCAAGGTCATACTAATATGAAATGAGAGTGTAACATGAGAATGGCTGCTCACAACTTGTATAAAGTATTGCTTCCGTTCTAACTAAAGCTTATTTCTAAAAACATGAAAAAGAATGCCACAATGTTCTTGCACAATAGGGAATGTTAGAGGTGCAATACCCTGGCAAGTCTCTCCTTTCATTGCTGTTATTTTATGTTTGTGTCAGTACAGTAGTTAATAGCCGTTTCCAAACCTCTTTCTTTCTCTTTTTAAAAGTTTGCTTGGGGAAGTGCATTCAAAGAATGGAAAATATGTACTTGCTCAGTTTTCTGCAAAATTAAGTCTGTGTGGCTTCTGAACACTTTTTTAAGGTGTCGAATGCTCCAAGGACGCAATGGAGCACACCAGTGAGACTGTGCCGGTTCCTGTGCCACCTCGCACTAGTCTGGAACTGACAACGCAGACAACAACGAGGTCTTTGCTGGAACAGAGCAGCGCAGAAGTCTCGCAGCAGATTCGTCGACGGCCGGGAACTCCTTTCTCTGCACCTGCTCCCACCAGCCCCATTCAATCTGAAGACGAGCTAGCGTGGATGGACCTTGACGAGAATGGCCACCACCGTGACGAGGGTCGTCACGATGACTCCAGGGGTGAAGAGACGGATCACCACGCAGAGGGCACAGCATCGGCCCACGACGACAGTGACAGCTGCTCGGAGGAGCTCTTTGGACAGTCCAATGATTCGGCCTCAAGTGTGGGCAATGCCACAGAAGGAGATGAGGACATGGAAGACAGAGAAAGGGCGCCTTCGCGACAGGAGGCAAAGCGGAAGCGAGACAGCGATGTCGATGAAACTGCGGCGCAGGATGGCTCTCAAGGGAGCGGAGAGAAGTGCAAGGACACGGACGATGTGTGGGACTGTGTCTGGGATGGCTTCGACGACGGGGTGCAGCTGGACGCTGCTCCTCCTGAGCGTCGTCCACCCTCTGCTTCAAGGTGGGACCGCCAGTCACCCACTGCTGCCAAAGCTGCCGGCGTGGAAGAGGTTCCTCGGGAGATGCTCGACTCCTTCTTTTTCGAGGAGCAGGGAGGTGAGGCTATGACACTGTTCGCCAGTTTCCTCCTGTGTTTTTTTTTTTTTTTTCAAGCCAAGTCATTTTATGTCCTGTGCTTTTGAAAGAATCCTCATATTTGTGCATCCCGATGAAGCCATGGCAGCACAAAAGAGCGAAAACAAAGCGAAGAGGATGGACAATATGCCCTGTCCTCCGCACAGGACATCTAAAGCTCCTCCCCACAAAACACCACGTGTCGTGAGACATGGGGTTTTCGGACACAGAGAGGAGAGGGTAGAAGAACACGGAGAGAAAGGGGGACCTCTCCTCTGTCTTTTTTTTGCATTAGAATAGCTTCATTGTGAATCAGCCAACGTGCCCAAGAATGTTTTCTACATACCGTATTTACTCGCTTATTGAACCCACTCGCATAATGAACTCATCCCTCACCTTGGTTCTTGAAAAAAAAACTTTTTAAAAATTTATCTCTTTATTTTATTTCCGTATGATAGCCAGTGCGATTTACCATCGAAACAACGTTCAAACAAGCCATTATATCACAAAATAATAATGCAATAAAAGTAAAAACATAGTTTTGCAACCATGCTAAACAGTTGCGAGCAGCGCGAGTGCGGATGACGTTAATCAAAATTTGAAAGTCGCGCCTTTTGCGGCAAAGCACCATCTGTCGAATGGAGGAGAAACTTCTATGCTGATAGTGCCACGCAAGCACAGCAGCACAAAAACAAAGCGCGTGGCCTCCGGAATGGTAGGTGCGCGGCATAGAAACACGCCGCACGCACGGCATCTTGGAGACCCTGCAAAGCGCAACTGCGACGATGGCGCGTCGTGCACCCGCAATGTTTACCGCAACGTTTGTGTGCCGCCATACGACGCTGGGTTTTCATTCTCGGGTTTGTTATTGTGAACTTTTTTTAGACACCTGCTGCACAGGGCGCATTCGGCCGGTGCGCTGGCTACACAGCGGGTTATGAACAGCATGCGCTGTAGCATGGGAACTGAGTGGCTGGACGACATTTGGGCGTCGATTCGTGCGCTTTTATTACGAGAGGAAACAGAGCTTCTGGCTACAAAAAATATTTGTCACGCATTTCTCAGGCCAAAACAAACGAAGCCGTCACGCAAAATTTTCGCTGTTATAACTCCCGCGACTTTTTTTCTTTCGCGTAATGAACCCTTCCTCCAAATTGGCGTGAACTTTTCTAAAAAAAAAAAAAGGTGAATTCATTATATGAGTAAATACGGTAATTGTCCGCGGAGGTACTTGGAAGAGCAAAACACAAGATACACGTAAAAAATTGGACAAGATGAGCATTTACTTTAAACTATAATTTGTTATCAGGAAATGGCTAGCTTTTATCGCTCACAATAAGGTAAAAGGAAAAATGAAGCGCATGTGTGCACAACAACTGAAGAACAAATGAGAAACCAGACCACTTCTGGGGCAGGAAGGCCATAAATCTAAAGTGAGAAAGCTGTGGTGAAGAAAACAAACACTCAGGTCATGCCAGGTGTGCACGTGACTGTCTCTGATATATTTCCAGTGCAAAAGAAAAGTCAAGATAAGCCTGTTCACTGTCTGGTATGTTAATGGACGGTTGACTGGGACACACATTTAAGCATTTCTGTGGGTTTTCAAAGCTTCCACTGGTATTGCTCTCGTTATCGTGTTTAGTTGCCCGAAAATAACGGTGGTTCTGTTACCTACTGTAAAGTAATGTGTGGAGCAGCTCACTACATTTTCAGTACTGTAGACCGACTTGTGTTGAAACCAGCTTACTGTAGCAATAGTAATAATGCAGTACGAGAAAAGTTCAGTACCCGCAGTTTTGCACAAAACAAATCAAAAGTTTCTGAGGGAGATGCATAACGTATTTGCATGAAGAGCGCATTATTTTTTTTTTAGAAGAACTGGATGCACTGTTGAGGGTGGCAAGCTTATCATGAAGGATAATATTTTAACATGTTGTTTCTCCTCCTTGCCTCTTCCAGTTACATTGCTCTAAAAATGCATCTGAAAACCAGCTGCCAACAAGTGAAACATGGAGGAAGTTACCGAAACTGGGTAGTTAAATCAACGTGAAAGGCACATATAGTGCACATATAGACTGGGACGACATAAGTATACATAAAACACAGTGCTTGTATATCCTTCCATTGTCGCCGTCTATACGAGCACTGTAGCCTTTCATAATGAATTATTAACTAGACCATCAAGCCATTCTAACCATTTTTTTTCTGTCACCTTGGTCACTACGCAGGTGCAGATAATAGAGCGGCTCCCACTGGTCTTGAACACACACCTGTGTCATTGCCTCAATATTTTGGAGCACCGAGTCGCGCCTACACACCGGTGACCCCTCTGCCGGACTATGGCGCCATGCAGACACCAGAGCTGCGAGACCAGCTTCAGCAGTATGGTGTACGCAGGCTGCCGCGGAAGCAAGCTGTGAACGTCCTGAACCACATATACAACGAGACTCATCCACGTACGTAAAGGTTTCTGCCGAGTACTTCATATTTCAAAGGAATACAAACATGATCATGTCGTGCTTTTCTTTAAACTATTGTGTGTATGATTGCTGATTATTAAATTATAGTAGGTAACAGAACCTACTACGCTAAAACCTCATTAAAGAAAATTGTGTCTTACTTGGAAATATATGAGCACAATATTCACTGCATTTGTTCTTCATTCTCTTCACCTGTACATAATCATCATCGTTATGAGCATATTTTTCGTCCAAAGATTTGGTCTGGCGGCTCCGCTGAATAAACACCGTCGAGACCACGATAGCGCTGAGGTCTTGCTATAAGTCTGTTTTATCCGAAATTTGTTGTAAAAGTGTATTCCTTACACTGTATCTATTGCAAGGCTATTTTTCATTTACTGCCCATTAACGGACATTTTGTTATATCCGGGTTCGCTATGTCGAGGTATCGGTGTATCCTAAAGGCCAAGCAACAGTAGCTATTGGGGCATGATCTGTACTGAGTGTAGAGAACTGCTGTACTATGCACATGCTGTTCAGATTTTAAAATGCACTCTGTGTTCCTTAAGCATGAAAGGTGACTGTCAGAGAGAAAAAAAAATTGTACGCATTGAAAAATTCAAACTTATGCGCATGCAGTACTTCTGAAGTACAGTAAAATCTCTTTGATACATTCCCGCTTAATATGATTTCACAGCTCCTATGCTCGAAATCGCGTTAACTAGAAATGGCCCCAGAGAGCTATGTGTTGATATGTTCTGTATAAAGGGGCATGACGCCCAATTTCCGACCATAATCTGTGTTGTGTGGGCTGGTCCTTGGGGGTTCATAAACAAGCTGGCAAAATTTCAGCGCATTCGGTCGTGCCGTTAATATATAATCAAATATTTTTTGTAAACAAGCGAGCAGCCTAGTGGTCGGACAACACTGGCGCGCTCGCTAGCCGTGTTGAACGAACCGTTTGCTCCGCGAGCTTCTTAATGGTGTGCAGTACAGAAAGCGATCATGTTTCATGGTTTGCTGCGCTTGCAATCGAGTTGTTTCAGCGTTATTCAACGGGTCGCTAGAACTGAATGACGCAGCGGTTGAAGCAATGCCACCGCGTCGCCCATGCTGAGCTGTGGTGTGCCACAGCGTACAACACTTGGGAGATAAACGTGCGCAGGGAGGACTGGTGCACAAGTGGCGCATCTGTTTTGCGCTCGGGGCACTTCACGGCAGACAGCTACAATGATGAGCAGCGTCTTCTCGGCAAGATTGGTATACCAGTTAAAAAGCCGAGGCTGCGGTCGGTCGCTGTGTCGACTGTGTTTTCGCACCGTTCCGTCCTCCAAGCTAAGCGTCGGGGTGCTTTTTTAAAAGCATCAAAGAAAAGAGATAAGTGCATTTGTCATTAGCAGTAGCATTGTCATCTGCGTTCGCCCCGTCTTTCACGCTTTCTTCATCACTCGAGCTGGTGGCAGTGGGGTTGAAATGAAAGTGCGAAGTGTACACGACGTCGTCGCTTCTGCTGCTCGATGAATCGTTGCTCATATAGTGAGCTGATGACGGTGCCGACAACATGGCGATAGTATTGGTACTACATCGCAACACTTGCGGACCATGCGGCAAGCAACACTCGCAACACAGTGTACACACTGACCTCGTGCCGAAGGTGCCATTTGAGAGCAGACGACGGCACTGCTCCCATCGGTTTCTGACGTCACGCACGCCAAGACAAAATGGCGGTTGCTGCGGTAGGCAAAGTTTACAGCCGAAGACTTATATGGCTTATTTTGGACTGAAATTATCCCTCACAGTTCAGTTTTCACACGCGTGCAGGCATATTCGCTCTCCAGCTTTGTTTTTTGCCGAAAACTGCGAATCATTGGGTGATCATGTCCTATGTTCCCAGAAAATACAATTATTGAGCAGCAACGTTCAGCATTGCGGCAAACTGTAGGCGTATGAAGCGTTTCGCAGGCATAAAATCTCATTAAGGTGTGCAAAAAAAATAAAAAAACCTCGCGTGTTTGTGAAGCGCCAAGTGGCAGACTGCCACCGCGCGGCGACGGCGGTCCTTTGCTACGCTCAATTGTCACGATCAATCATCCCAATGCAATCATCCCACACACTTTTGCTCAGACTCCATGGCTACAACAGCCACAGGAGAACACTACAGATAACTATGTGGCACAAAGAATGGATGCGCTGTCGGTCACCTCCACTTCGCCATGATTTGGCACGAGACGAACGTGCTGCCTCCGCTACACAACGCCTCCTCTCCCGACCCCGTCTCACGCGGAGCTGGCGTCTGCCATCACGTTTTTCCTTTAAAAGATTTACAAAGCCGTGCGCATCTATAAGTATGTTAGCCACGCACCTTTCAGTGGGAAAGATGCGAACGCGACACCATTATCTCCCCACGCTATTCCCCCTGTCATTAGAGGGGGATGCGTGCCCGTTGTGTTATCTGGGCGTCTGCAACTCTGCAGGGCAATCTCCAGCAGAAATGAGCGTCTCCCAATGCGAGTCATCATCGGAGCCTCATTGTTACTATTTCAAGGAGAAAAAAAAATTGAAGATACGCAGGCCGGGGCTGCCCGGGTCTGTACGAGGCTGCATGTTACTCAACAGTTTGGGATTTGAGACAGTTGCGTTTAGCATGGTGTTGAGGAAGCGTAATCCTTGTCGATTAAGGAGAAGCTGGATGTCCTTCGGCAGCAGCTTGAATCTGAGAATCGCATAGCGAAGACAACCCTGCGGCATTCACATGTGACATCGACGACAAAACTGTGGAGAGGTTCCTCTCCGCCGGCGCCGATGCACCATTCGTTGAGTTTGTTTCGATAGACAACGTCCGGACTTGCGAGCCGCAAAGTGTGTCAAGAGATTGTTGCGTAGGTGGGGGGGGCGACACAGCAAAGGAGGTAGGGGGACGAGGCGATGCGAGGCAGCGGCAGAAACGAAAGCGTGTGCCAACTGGCTAAATTCGCCAAAGCCCTTCCTGGATGGAAGATTTACTAGGCTTCTTTTGCACCAAAAACAATTAAAATGCGGACAAGGGTCTACAGTGTTTGCAGAAGGAGCTTTTCTTGTCCAAGGGTGAGAGGTAGCAGCAGAAAAGCACCATGTTTTTGAGAAATAAATGTTTTTTGCCCATACACCTATATATGGACTTGTCAGCCTCAATTTTTGCTGGATTCAGATCGCACGTTTTCCTGGATGCACGTTTATTCCCCGCATTTTTTTTTTTTTTTCGAAAACGTATCAACGAGGTTCTACTGTACTGTTCACATAAATAATGT
Organism: Rhipicephalus microplus; assembly: GCF_043290135.1. Lineage (NCBI taxonomy): Eukaryota > Metazoa > Arthropoda > Arachnida > Ixodida > Ixodidae > Rhipicephalus > Rhipicephalus microplus. The sequence goes on along the minus strand of NC_134701.1, from coordinate 212,935,182 downwards.
CCAAATATGGTGGCACAAATTGCTGTCAACATGTTTTGGCATAGAGCATGACAGTGTGAAAACGATGGCAGTAACGCAATAGCAAAAGAATGCACTGATTGCCACTTGTAAAGTGTGATACAGTGAGATCATTCATATGCTCTTGCAAGGTTTCCTCACAAGTGTTATTGAGAGCTTACAATGTTGCTTTTAGTCTTGGCCTCTAGGAACTGATGTCTCTCAGTCGAACACTGAAAAAACAAAAAAGATGGGCCGTCGTGCCTATGGCTCCTGTACCTTGGGTCATGGTTAGCAGTAACAGACATCTTTGTCTGAATGGAAAAAACCAACTAAGCCTAGAGTTTGGTTGGTCCTTCTTAAAAAAAGTTTAGTACACTTTCTGTTGTTGCATGATCAACGACCCTGATATAGCTGTGCATTGTTTGGAATAAATAGCACAAACTGCAGGAACCATGAATAAGTATTTTAACACTTGTTTAAGCCTAGTATCAGCACATAGGTAAGTGCCCTTCTTCGATGATGCTTTGCAGTGGTTCCTGAAACGCCCGTGAGGATCACGTTCCCGAAGAGGGGCATGAATGCAGGTGGCGATAGGGACTATAGGAGTGCACCAATGTTGGGAAGCGGCCGACCCGAGTCGTTCTCCGGGAGTTCCAGCGCTAATGAAGAACCCTCTCACTACAGTTTGTCATCAAGGTAACCTTAAAGGGCTGCCCTGGGCAGTTTTGCGACATGTCTGTGCGAATAATGTAATGTTTATTGTATATTGTTGAAGGATTTGCTTGTAGGAATAATAAAGTATGTTTGTTTATGTCGCCTTGGGCACATCATGCATGGCTACTCACTTTCACATGCACTGTAGTGACGTCACTTTGTTCAGTTCGAAACTTGCCTGTGCACGGAAGACTACGTTTGCATAGACAACCCAATCATATGTGAGCGTAGCCATTAGAATGGAGATCATTGCACTAGCTCATCATCTGATCATGAGTGCAGATGAGCTTAGTCATGGAACATTAAAAACGCTATGTGTGTATAGTAAAGAAGAACCAATGCTATACCACAGCAGCCCATTCAAGAGTTGCACAGTTATCTCAAAATGTTAGCAAGCTTCAACTTCTCTAAATAAAGTATAACAGTATGTCCTCGTGAACAATTCTGCTTTGGATACCATAAAATGTGGATGGGTCATAACGCATTGACTCTTGCTTTTTCCAGCTGAGGCAGCCAAACATGCCCACACTTTATGCTTTTTTACAAGCGATTTCATCATACCTAGTCTTACTGTTGCAAACTTTGCTCGGTGCCTTGACATCACATTTAAGTTGGTAATACTAGTTAAATATGGGAGCAATGATACTTCATAGAGATGCACACTTTTTATCGTTGTTATTATGTAACTGCTTAATTAAGGGGTTTGTTAAAGCATAGCAAGGATTACCGATGGACGCTACTGATGCACAGTCGTCGTCTTCTGCTTGGAAACCTGTCGAATTGCAAGATGTTGAAAAATAAGAGAAAACACAAGTCACCATGCGTTTATTAAATGGGAATGGGTATTTTGTTAAGAAAGCCATGTTGCAAGCATCATCAGTGTTGTCTATGAGCAAGAACATTCTAGGATGCAAAGAATATCGGCTCTATCTAAAATCAAGCCCAATCATTCTGTTTGAGAGTCAAGTATTCTATCACAGAGGCATGCCAGTGCTTGAAAATGTTTCGGAAAAAGACCTTGTGGAGGAATGAGGAGTCGCGTTAGCAGATGTATCATACATTGCACAGAATTTCACTGGGCGTAAGACCATGTGGATTGTGTAATGAGCAAGTGATTTACAGCTGCTGAGACATACAAAGGGCTCAGGCATGATTCATCATCATTATCGGCCTCAGCATTGGTAAATTGTGCAGCAATGTATTTACACACATTGCCTTAGACATGTAATGGGTTCTTTGCTACTTTGTAAAATGGGGAATTATGGTTTGTTGGGTACTTTGGAATTATGCTTAGTAGATGACCAAAAAAGAGTTTACAACAGCCAACGTTGCATACAGTTGTTCTTTCCTTCACGGTGCGCTTGTGGTGTCCGCTGAGAAGCAAAGCATGGCAACTGAATGAGAAGACGATGCAACGCCTCGTTATGCTATCGCATTCAACTCTCAAAAGTGAAGCCTACTTCAAGTTTTTACTAGTAATTGGTATAGTATGTCAGTAATTAACAAGGCGCATAACTTACATGTCTTTTCATGAAAGAGTTGTTGTTCTTCAGTAAAGACACCGAAGTGACATTTCTATCATTGCCATGGCAAACTTTAATTCCTGTCGTCAAGTAATCTGACAAGTCATTCGGTCAATATGTCACTCGTTTGAGGGTTCATTGATATGGCAAGCTCTCTCCATTCACAAAGGGCTTGTAGCTAGACTCACCAGCAGGATTCATGCGGATCCTTTAAATCCTTGAAAACTCTTGAATTTGAAAAGTTTGTTCTCGAGGCTTTGAAAGTGCTGTAATTTCTGCAAATCCTTGAAAATCCTTGAATTTCCTGTTTTTGTTTTATAAAAGATTCCATAAATCATTTTTCATTAATCATCAAGGATGTCATTTGGGATGCCATAAATGTAGCAGGTGGCATATGTCATGTGCTTATAACAGAAAAATTGAGAACATCAGTAGCTTCTGCACAGAATCAACACCATTAATTTCTAGAGACTCAGAGAAGGCAGGAGCAGGAGGATGAGAAACAGAAAAAGAAATGTTGTGTTGAGGAGGAGGGCGAAATGCTTCAAAAAAGAAAACGAGACGCCGCTGTTAGGAAATTAACAACTAAAGCACACTCATATGCAAAAAAGGGCAAGGATAATTGGCAACCTGACATGTATCAAGTCAAATAACCTTAGGAATACTGCCAAGATCCAGCAGCAGGAGATAGTGGATATCGATATGAAAATTCAGAAAAAGCGACAAGGCGTTGCATGATAACTGTTTCTTAGTTTTTTCTATTTGAATAAAAGTTTGTGTCTTGTGTCGACTAAAAGTGATTATTTATGCAGCTTTAAGAAACTATGATTGAAAGTTTTCTTTAAAGAAAATGTCATCGGAGCCATGCTTTTGACGTCTCCTTCAGTGATGTTATTCTTTTTAAAATGAATTTTAGGTATTTCAAGCCTCCATCCTTCCCTGAACATCTGTTAATTGAGTTTCTAACAGACAATGTGGTCCTTGAAAATTCGCACTTGAAAGCCTTTGAATTTTCGTCATGCAAACGAGCATGAATCCTGACCAGTGCAGTACCGAAAGGTGCTGCTGGCATAGCGCATGCAATTTTTTTTTTTTCCGTAAAGACTTACTATGCCAAGTTTTTCTTCTGTGCTGCATATTTACCATGGGTGTCATTCCTACACATTTTTTCATGCACTTGCCTGGGCATTGGTGCCTTTTGTTTGACCACATTAACTAATTGCATGCTTTTAGTTCAGAGGCAATAGCTTTTCGGCATTTCAGTTGTCTGTAGGGTTAATTTGCCACTGCCACAGTAGACATTAACCTTGAGAAAATGCTTGCTTTTGGCTTTTCTTTTCTAACTTGCAAGGAGCAGTGATGAAGATGGGAGCTGCAGTGATACTAGTGACACTGATATCAAAGAACAACTGAGACGGTTCTTTCGCAAGAACACTGAGCTGTCAGAGAGCATCTTAATGTACGAGGTGAGCACGGTCAGCACAGCCACTTTGCAAGAGACGATTATGGAATGCTATCTTACCGTTAAAAAAAAAAAAAAAAATTGTAACTTGCAATCGTGGTTGTGTTTCTTGCTTATTTTCAGCCTATTGACTTCCAAAAGCTTCGACTAAATCTCAAGCAAGCCAATATCAGGATATCTTCTAAGAGCCTGATAAACTATCTGGATGAGCAAGTGAGCATCATTGTACATAAGCTTATTCTTGCCCCGTTTTAACAATGTTTGGTAATGCCAGGACCCCCAAGCGAGGCTTTTTTTATCGAGTAAGACCAGGTTCCTGTCTCAAAAAGGAGTCATTGTTCTGAGCCCTATCGCAAAAGTATTGCATGTTTGCAAGCAATTGGCAGGAAAATGGGAACTGCTAGAAATACATTTTACCGAATCTGCATAGGTGTATGCAATCGTTGCTTGCCTTAGCGGATCACTTGCAGAGGCCAACTGGTTTCGGCATCGCTGTGCATGCTGCTTCGTCCGGGAAAGCTTCACTCTTTTCCTCCTGCTTACCCATCCCATTACTTCAGCACAATAACATGCATGACTACAGGCAGGGCCTCTTACTAAAGCGAGGGATGTATGAAGTACAATATCTCATTGTAATCGCTTACTATTATTATTGAACGTTTAGTTTCCCCCTATGCTTTATTTGGGAATACCTTACTAGGATAGCAATGTCGTGCAACAACTCTTGGTTTCCCACTTCGAACATGGAAATTGCAAAAGCACTCTCGCTATGCAAACGCTGGACCAATTTGATTAAGGCCGTTTCACATGACACAAAAAGTAGCGATTTTCAGGCTGCGAATTCGCTCGCAGCGAAAAAAAGGGCAGTTCACTCCCGCCGCAGCAGTCCACTGCGAGCTTCCAACATGTTGGAAATTTTCACTCCGATCGCAACGGCGGGAGCGATTTTTGGTCGGGACCCATCGAAATAGGGCTGATCCAGTCAAGCCGTCGAAATAGAGTCGACGTGTTTGTGTCGGTAATGGCCAATGTTGTGCATTTTAAAATGAATTCAGACTGGAAGGTGTTCTTAAATGACGAAACAAGTGGGCCCTTCGTTACCATTTACGGTAACTTCATGATATCATAATGCACATATTATTACATTACATTCGTGTCTGTCACAATGAGCGGTGGCAAGAACTCGCCTCTCCAGTCGCAGAGCGAAAATCGCGGTCCACGTGAAACGAAACCGCCATTAGCGACGGTTGCGAACAGAGCGATCGGAGCGAACGGAACGATTTTTTTCGCTGCAATCGCCGCATGTGAAACAGCCTTTAAACGCATTGTACGAATTAACTTTATTAGTGGCCATTGTCAGCTAATTTAGGCTTTTTTGTTAAAATTCAAAGAAACTGTCGAACTGAATTTCAAGCATATTTCTGTTTTTCTAGATTCTAAGATGTTTTACCAAGCCTTTTGAGAAAAATTGATTATCTAAATCAAAATAACTCTTTTATGATTCATCAGAATTATAGTATTATGCAAATCAAGTTGTTCGAGTCATAGCCAGCGTGGTTCTGCAGCTTTTACATGCATTGGTGGAAACTTGGCGCAGCAAATCCATGTCGGAATAACTGTTTCAGTGCATCACATTCACCATGCCTCGCTCTGAAAAGCAGCAGGCAAAGCAGAGGCGACGACAGGAAAACTTCAGACGTAGGATGCTTGGCAAGCGTGCTCTCGGCACCGCACAGGAAGGCCTGCCATCGTAGAGTGGTGAACGAGGGCACACATACAGATGTGCCCTCACATTTCTCAGTCTCATACCCAACAAGATATAGCAAGAACCAAGAAATCAAGTGCTTAGGGCTTTACAATCAGTTTTGTACAAGAACCGAGCAGTAAAATACATGCCTCTTTGTTTTCATTCCTTATGCTCTATATTTATTCTGTCCTGGATTAAGAAAGGGTCTGTGGGGCTCATTTTTGAACATTAAATAAAAGTAATCAAATAGACAGACAGTTAAGCCAAGAAAGGGAGTTGTAGTGATTGAAAGGAATTGAAGTGGACGAAAAACTACACTTTTGCGTAGGTGGGATCCGAACCCTCAACATTAGAATTGCACTGCTATGAAGCCAGTTGCCCACGACTAAAGTCCTGGATTGACATGCCTATCATTAGGTAGTGGCAAATTGTTTTGAGACACTAGCCACTATCTGAAATAAGCAACCTTTAACCCTTTTGCCTCCATGGACTCCAAACTTGGCATGTAGAGGTATACAGTAGACTCTCAGTAAACGGTACCTGAAGGTACCGGTAAAATATGTTTCATTTAACAGGAGTTCTGTTTACTGAGAGGTGAACATGGTTGCAGAATACAAGCCAAAAACCAAGCATTGCAGAGACAACAGTTCCGTTTAACAGATTTCCGTTTACTGAGAATCTACTGTATTTCATACACCCACTGCTATGGAGCATGTTCTTCATTACACATTGTGTCAACCCCTGCTTCTGTTTTTCATGCTCATATGGTACAAGGTACAAAAACATTTTTCATTACAATACAAGTAAAACTGCAAACCATGCAAGGAAAGCCAACTTTCTGTTAGATGACCACTTTTTTCTTGTGCTCTCCTTTAAAAAAACAAAAAGAAACTGTTTGCTCTGAATGTGTTTCACATTACTTGATGTGCGATTGCGTAGAGCACTCAAAAATCGTTAATTTGTGATAATTTTTGTCAAGGAGTAAGTTAAAGGCCAAGACTTTTCAGCCGATTGGCATACTGCAAACTCTAGTGAAACTTAATGGAAGTCTACAACTGTTGGTGTAACATTACGACATTCTCTTAAACAGGTAGACTAACTTCCACTGAAGCCGAGTTTGGCACAAAAATATGCTAGTTTGTCCAATATCCATTATAAGCACACAATTGAGTCATGTTAATGCAGGCAAAAAAAAAAAAGCTTGCTTTGCTACGCTTGTGTTCTCTATGTTCGTTTGGGGATGTTGCTAGAGCAGCGTTCTTTATAATAAGTTTAAATATGCTTGCAATTGCATGCTGCCTGAACAGTATGCTGATGCGAGCCAGCTCACAGAATTACCAGTATTTACTGAACAATTAAACTGGGACTTGGAAGGATTCTTGTCCAAGACAAATCTTTAGGAACTATATTACAAATTCTTTCAGGGGGATAGGTTTTACAGAATGACAGAAGGTGGCTCAAGTAATGTGGCGCATAAAGACTGGTTACTTTCTGTGTTTGCAAAGCTTATATATATATAGTGTTCTAGATGACAACACCATAAACGTAAGCATACCTGCCAAGTTCAAGAATTTTGAATCTGGGAGATTTCCGCAACAAGGGGAAGGTCGTGCTCAATTATTTGCCCCCTTTATTATGCACCATAAAAACATATCGAAAAACAAGACAAGTTGGGGGGAGGTCCCAATCGCAAGCGCCAACATCGGCGTTGCGGTCTTATGATGGCTTGGGAGTGGCTGAACACATGAGGGTAGGGTTCCCCACTAAGGTTAAAGTCTAACTCAGTGGGGGAGCGCAAGTATTCCCAAATATTTGTGTCATCTAAAACATCTAGGAAGATCTATTTCTGTCAAAACAACTCGTGTATAACTTCCTGAAACATTTGAACAGAGGGGACGGCACATCTGGCTGCCGCGAAAGCGCGGGTCAAAGTTCTGCTCGCGACTAGATTCTTTAGACAGGAACGCCAAAGCGCGTCTAGCCTTTTTTAACGTCTTCTCTGCCTTTAATCTAACGCTGCGTGCCCTCCTAGCTCGTAGATCACTATTGCATCGCCGCGACTGCGGTTTCGTGCGCGGCGATTGTGGCAAGTGGTAGTTCCGTTTTCAGTCCGAGTGGAGTGCACTGGCTGCACACGTGCCTTCAAAACTAAGTCGTTTTATGCTATTTATCATCACATCTGCCGCGGATTTGCCCACATAGTTTGCAGAAGGCAACGTTGCTTTGACTGGTCAAGCATTGGACGTGCGCACACTTTCGAGGTTGTGTCAGTTACGTCGTCGCCATACATGATCGTTTCAAGAACGACCGCGGTTACGTCTACAGTGGTTGTGGAAACGACAATTACACACACACTGTGAAAGAGTGCGTGCACTGGCTGGGCACGTACTTCCGAAGCTTCAAGCACGCTGCTTTGGCCTTCGTGTGATGGTTTTAAGTACGTATTAAAGTTCATATTACTCGCCACGAGATTAAGAAAGGTGTTCGGAACAATCGAATTTCGGCCCAATGGACACTGGAATTTTGCTGGAGAATTTCATGAATTCGTATCTGCCGCGGTATTGTATCATTGAGATTCTACTGTACATTTAAATGAAAACCTTCTGAACTTGTTAATAATAAAATGTGGTGGTTCCGCAGAAAACCTGGAGTGGATTGAACTGCATTTTTGTCAATGCGACCAGATCACGCACAAAAATTTCGATTTCCGGGAGATGTTCATGACAATCATACAAACGGAAGAAACGGTCAAAATCCGGAAGCCTCCCAGAAAATTCTGTAGACTTGGCAGGTGCGAGTTAAGTATATCATGCTGTACATATATTACTGGATAGAATCACAGCATGCATTGCCTCAAATATTAAATGAAAATTCATCTGTTCCTTCTCAAAAGGCCAAAAGCGAGGCATTACACATCGGTTAAGTCTTCGAAAATTTAATTTTTGAGCCAAGTGTGACTCGGCGAGGACTAACTTTTTTGTTTTATCGCACGTTCAGGATCGTGACCTGTATGAAAAATAAATTATCCTTAGCGACTGTGAAGTGACAAAAAATGATTTTTCATGGGTTTAGATGTACAACTTCTTTATGAAAAACAAAAATGAGGAAGGAGCCCATCTTTTTAATTTAAGAAAAAAGTATTTACATTGGTATAAACATGTTTCCCGGGCTTAAAAAACTGCACATATCAGGAAGGAAGACACCCACGCATAATAGCATTGTATGTATTAGCACTTTCCTGCACAACTGCACCTCTTGGGGCAATAAACGACCTATTACCAGTCAGTTACCCTCTCAAAGACAGAAAGCAGACAGATGTCTGTTTCAGCGAGCGCAACAACAGTAAGTCACCAGTGAAGCCCCCCTCCCCCCCCCCCCCCTCCAAACCAAACTTACCGTTGCATACCGGTGCATTGGTGCTTCATTCTGGAATGGAAAGTGAAGTTTCGCAGCGCAAGAAAAGAATTCTCTGCATCATCTTAGGGTGATGACTTTGCTGTGAAAAAGAAGGATGAAAACGTGATTTTCTTTTTTCTACAAGCAGGCAGCACCAACCATTTCAGACTTGTTTGCAGTACTGCACACGTACATCGCTGGCTCTCAAACAGTTAAATAGGTTATAAATTATCAGCGCACATCTGCAAAATATGAATTTTGTTGCAGAGATCCTTTAAACATGCTTCTTGCCTAAAAAAAATTTGATAGATTATGGTCTTGTTAGACAAACCCTTGTCAATGCTATACTTTGGCTTCTGAGCCAACTACATTTGATGATAGTAAGTTCACGTAGTATTCCTAGCATTTCCAAATATCCACCGATCGCAATATAGTACAGGGTGTTTGAAGTCTTGTGCCTGCAAGTTCTAAAGAATAAGTGAAATGCAATGTTTGGTCATGCCTTTATGGATTACATTGTGGCAACAGACTATAATTGCCACATTAAATATAAAAATTAAAATAACTTTTTATTTAGAGAAGATAGGCAGCTGGGTCAAATGAGAGAATTGAAGTCCTTCCTGCAAAAAGCCCATCGCCGTTATGAGATTTTCAATAAGCGTCCACTGGTAACTTTTGCGGAGTGACGAAATTCACCAGCGAAACAAAAGCCCGACGATGCAGGCATAGCACAGCTGACAACCAAGATGGTGTCACTGTTTTCAACAGTTGCAGCGGTGATAGTTTTGCATTCTTCAATGCACGTGCGTCATGCATGCTATCGTGGCAAGCGCAGCCCGCACGCCCATTTCAAGAAACTCACTTGTCCTGGATGTCTTGGAATAGTGGGACAATTGTGCTAGACTTTTGGTTAATAGTGGTCAGATTTTATCAACCCTTGAAAGTTTATAACGGCCAAGTTTTGGAAATATCAAGGCAGCAATGGGCTCTTCACAGAAAGGCTTGAATTCTCCCTCTTAACTGAACCACTTCTCTCCTATAATTGAATAGGTATTTAACGTTTGCAATTACATGCCATAGTTAATGATTCTAGTCAGCTTCAGATGTCTACCTTCACACAAACATTAACACCAGCGGTGGTGAGAAAATATAGCCATCCTCTTACTATCAGGATTTCTGAGCACATTTTGTTGAAACATCCAGCATTGTTCACTTCAAGTAACTTCTAGTATTTTGAGAGCACTAGTGAATTATCATTCATCAAGAACAGACGAATGCAAACATTTATGTCAAATAGTGCCTTTTTAATGGTAGACATTAAGTCATATACATAGAAAAAAAATCATAAATAAGTCTCAACTCTCTTTTAACAGAGAAAGAAAGCAAGGAAAGCCTGCAGTCTCAATTAATTTGGAATAAACTCCAGTTGTTTGCATTTTCTTTGTCATTTTAGAGATATTTATAAACACAAACTTTTTTTAGCAGAAGGTAATTAGCTTTTCTTTTTCAATACTGAACTGAACAGAGAAATGAGCTAGGTGAACTGCTAAAGAGATGGTCAATGACCTTCATAAACCTGTACATCATAGTTTGCAAACATGGTTAGTTTTTGGTGCTCTACAAAAGAATGCAGGGCGCGAATTATGGAAGCAGGGGAGACACACACGTCCTATGTACACGGTCGCCTTTGTAGATGACAGTGGAGGATGAGTTGCCAATGTACAGATCAGGAGTTGGTGACAGTGTGCAAGCAACTTGGCCTGTGAGGGCTCAACAGCCACATGAAAGTAAAACTTGAAATGACTGTCTACAATAAATAAGTTAGGAGAGACCGACTGCTGCAGACACCACCCGAGGCAAGGATGCAGATGAGAGGAGAGATCGCGGCATGTCGTGATGGTCCCGCGGAGAAAAACAACGCACCGGAGGGGATGACGAGAGCAATTGTCTTTTAGTCTCCCGCCTCTGCCATTGTTTGCACCCTACAAAATAGACTTCGCAACCCTTCCCAGAAACTGTACAAGGCCCCATTTTACAAAAGAAAGTACAGCCACCACACACAGTCAATCACCACAGAACGACGGATCACTGTCCTCATTGTCACTCGATCCGTCAGAGCAGATGACCCGCTTTCGCTTTTTGCGAGGTTTTTTCTTTGCCTTGTCACTCACTGCGGCAGCACCTTTAGAAGTCCGACCCGGAGGCCGGCCGCGATGGGTCACGGCAGCTGTCGACAACCGTTGCCGTGGCACTGAGGTGGCCACGGCGACTGTGGGCAGCGCTGCCGTGGTGGGAGCGGCTGTTCCGATGCTGGCAGCGGCGCCTGCATTTGGAGCAGCACCGTCTTCTGTGGCTGAAGGGGGCGCGGTGGCTGTAGCCGCTGTTGTGGGCCGGGGCTGGCCCGTGTCCTGGTCATCGTCGTCATCGTCCGGGTCGATGGTCAGCATCAGCTGCTTGAAGTCGAGATAGCGGCGGCAGAGCTCTTCTCCACTAGTCTGTCCCTCGTCCCCAGATTTCAGAAACTGCACCGTTGGCTCTGGATTGAACCGAACACCCGAACGCCGGTTGAGGGCCTTCTCGTACGTTTTGGCAGCTTCGTTAGGAGAATACTGCTGAATGCGGCTGTCAGTAAAACCGTACGTATCCTTCAGAGTTTGCTTTACAAAGAGGAGCAAGATGCAGCCTTGTGCTGCCTGCATGCTTTCTTCAAGAGGTTCCAAATCTGCCGGGAGCCTCGCTGTCAGAGCATCCAGGTCGTCGTCATCTTCCTCGTCGTATTCTTCAGTACGTGTGACTCCCTCGCGAGGCAACAGTGCTTCACGAAAGCTCTGCAATAAGTTGGAGCCTGACACAGACAGCAGGACATCAATATGGTGCATGACGAACAGTGGCTCGTCCTGCACCTGATATGGAAAGTACACAATGTTGTCAGCCACATAAAGCAGCTCTGCCAGAGGCACCCTCGCCTGCTCGTCGAAAAGCTTGAGCAGGGCCAGCAAAAAGGCACGCCTGCTCTGCCTCGTTGCTCGAAGCACGGAGTACAGGAAACCATTACGGCTGACGGGCGCTTCTGGACAGCGATACCCACGTACGAGAGAACCCAGCTGGGAAGTTCGGTGCATTTCGAAAGAGAGCCGCATGCCTGCGAGGGCTTTCATCTGCACAAAGCCCGGATATTTCTTTTCCAAGTCTTGCAGCAACTGGTCGGCCTTTGTACGCAGCAGCTTATCATCGTCGGAACCCAGACAGGCAAGGTGTGGGACCATCTGCACAGGGTGTACCAGGCCCTGCCCTAACACCAGCTGCAATACTTGCAAGGCAGCACGACGCACAACCTGGTCGGGGTGGGCAGCTGCAGCCAGAATATCTTTAAGGTAGACCTGCACCACTGTGCTGGCCATTCCAGAGGACACGTCACCCATTTCTTTCAGGTTTTCCCCTTTGGACAGCTTGCTCCATTCAGCATCTCGGCGAATCATCTTGGCCTCTTCTTCCATTAAATATGCTGTGAGGTTCTTGAGCACTTGCACTCTTGCTACAGCAGGCGCTAGGGGACTGCTTAGCAGGTGCTTATACAGCTCTTTGATTTCAGGCCCAAGCATCAAATCGTACTGGCGCACAAGCATGAAGCCAAGACCTGTCAGTGCACGCTGCCGAATGTCCTCGACTTCGTGTTCCGTAAAGTACATCATTGCAGCAAACACCCTCTGCTTTAGAGGCTGGTCAGCGTCTTCAGCAGCAGCAGACTCTACAGTACTATCTAGAGCAGGTTCTAGATGCTCAAAGTCAAAATGCCGGCACAGCAGGCCTAATGTGTAGAGGCAACGTTGGAGACTCTGGCGGCTGTATTCACGACCAGCCTGATGCTGCCGCTTCACCAAGCACAATAGCATAAAGAACTTGTGAAACATGTCTCGAACTAGTGGGTAGTTGTGTGTTACACGGTTCACCACTGCACTAAGGCAGCTAACGCTGGCCGGAAGGATGGCCATGGCATTGCGAATGAGCTGCTTGGCCAGGTCTTCTTCGATTTGTGCTAAAAATGATTCACTCGGGTGCTCCATCAGAGGCACCACCAGCTCGAGGCAACGAGTGACATGCTGCAGCACCTGATAGTCTTGTGGGCCCGATACACGCATGCTTAGGTATGGTTGGATGGTGTGAGCGTGGCGCACGAGCAGCTGTGGCTGAATGCGGCTGAACAAATACAAGGTGCCAAGGCAGGCTACTAAATGCTGTGACGATTCAGCGCCCTCTTCCAGTCGAAGCAGTCGTTCCACCAGGCAGTCCACTATCTGCCGGCACGACTCCAATACACCTCGACGTTGCCCGTCTTCACGGTCCTTCAGGAGGCCACAGAGCAGTTGCTCAAACAAGTCAAGTCCCATCTCGCGACACGCGACTACAACATGAGTGATGTGGCGCACCTTTTGCAGAAGTCTCTCTTCGCTGTTCTGGGGTGTGAACCACATGCTCTGGAACACTTCTCCAACTAGTTTCTTAATGCCTTCCTCGTCATTGACACGACCGATGATCTTTACACATATTTCTGGAATTTTCTCGAACTCTGGCTGTTCCAGGCACACATCCTTGAGAATTTTGATGACTCGCTTGCGTACACTTACACCTGTGTCTAATATTCGCTCCGTTAGCATGTCGTAGTACTTGTGCGTCAGCTCTGGTCGCACCAGGATGAACTTCCCTACTAAGTCCACAGCTGCTTCACGGACACTTGTTGAATGATCGAGCAGACGTCCATGCACCCCTTGTCGCATGTCTGGCCGGCCCAGGATAGAAGGGTCTGCTTCAACCACAAGTGTGAGACACTTCATTGCCTTCGTGCGCACAGCAACTGCCGATTCACTCAGGACTCGCAAAATCTGGGTGAGGTATACGTCAAAACTCTGTGAGAATGGCCGCCGAGACGCTAAGAAACGCGAGATGAGCTCCGCAGTGGCGTAGTCCAGTGTGCCTTGCTCAGATTTTAGGCCACTTCCAGAGTCCTGAGGCTTCGCCAAGTGCAGAAGAAACTTCTTTCGCTCTTCCACCAAAGCTGCAAGCTTGGCTTGCTGCTCTTCATTTGGCGCGGAGGTCTTCTTTTCATCTTCTTCATCCTCTTCCTCAGGCTCGCAATTTCGCCGGCTTGCCTTGCTCCTACTTGTGCGGCTATTAGTTTTGCTTGGCGACTTTGTACTTTCTTTTTCTTCGTCACCATGGTTCTTTTCAGCCTTGGCTTCAGCCATAGCATCCCTATACCACTGTGCCACATAGAAGCGTCTTGAAAACTGCAGCGATGGGTCGCTGTCAAGGTTGGCGTCAAGGTAGTGAAGTAGCGCCCTCTGTAAAAGCTGAGTCTCATCTTTTGGCCGTGCACCTTTAGAAAGACTCGTCAAAGGCAAGTCATCTTCCTCATCCTCCTCGATCTGACGGAGAATGTCCTTCACAGTTTCTTTCTTGATCTGGCTGCTTACGGCATCTTTACGCAATCGCGCAGCAACTACTCCGAGGTAATCGAGAGACGCTACTCGCAGAGACATGTCCAGCGATTTGTTGCTGAAGTTTTGAACAAGCAGTCGTCCAAGAAGGCTTAAAATTAACTCTGATGCGGGCCACTCTGGCTTGTTGACTGTGCTCAGCAGGTCTTGGACGAAATTTTCAAACACTGGCCTATAGTCCATGTCCTCGTTCTTTGTGCCGCACTTACGCAGAAACACAGAAAGAAAATTGGCAGCAGTGTGAACAGCTGCATCGTAAGATGTTACAATCAAGACATCTGCATCTATGGCTTTGTCTTTCCCCTCTGCTGTTTTGTCTTTGCTGGTTTCTGCCAATTCCCTTGGCACAGGAGATCCTTCAGGAAGTCTTACGACGCTGTGTATCAGCTGAAGAACCAGTGCAGTCAGCATCTGTATGTACTCTTCAGAGTTTAGGCGATAGTTGCGCAAGCTTCGCTTGCTGGTAGGCAGGCGTGCAATGGAAGCCAAGATGTCCTCTAAAATGAGCTGCCGGTGCTTCTCATAATGAGCAAAAATGGTGGTCACCAAGCGCAGGGCATGCAGCTGAAGCTCACTGACACCTTCAACAAAAAATGGACCAACGCCCAACGTTGACACCTGAAGGATTAAGGTGTCTGTTAATGTCTGCAGTCCTAAAAGTTCTGCGAGCAGCCCAACCAATTCATGAAGCTTGTTGTAAAGCTGAACCACTGTACGGTCTTTCACTTTCTGGGAGGCATGGGCACGCTTCTGCCTTGCATTGCATCCCTCCTTTCCACGAGAGTCCACCCGGTAAACTGGGTCAAACAATGGGTAGATGGTGTTTTGAATCTGAAACTTTGCAAAGATGACAATGCGCTCAATCAAATCTTCCAAAAAGACCCGCTTAGGCATGTTGGCTGAAGTCATTATGTACAAGGCAGTTAAGGAGGCATCTGCAGATCGCGTAATGCGCTCCATGGTCAGTTCTGCATACAAGCGGCCTTCCTCATCCTCTTGATCATCCTGGTCTACCGGACAAAGCTTAGCACCGTCCACTACATTTCGTTCCAGTATGGACAACAAGCGAACAAGACGCTCTGGTGGCACTTGGTTTGTGGCTTGCAAAATCTTTAGCTTGGCTGCTTCATTGCACAGCTGACGCAAAGATGACGCAGACACTAGTGCTTCCGGAGGGCATCCAACCTCATCATCCAGCTCTTGGGTAAGGTCTAGATCTTCCATAGAGTCGAAAATGGCTTCAACAGTGCGTGAGAAGCGCTGGTATGTATTGCTCTCCATTAGCTCCTCTGCAGAAAGTGGGGTGGGCACAGGCTCCTTCCTCACCTTCTTGGGCTTTACCTTCGGCTTTTCCCGAACAGGCGGAGGTGCTGGAGCAACTCGGCTTGGCTCTTCATCAGGTTCAAATGCAGAGTGCTCACTCTCGCTGTGCTGTGACTGTACTGGGGACTCCGCATACTTGGCCTTCTGGTGGGTCCTGCGCCTGTTCTTCACTCGCTCGCTCAAAGAACTGGCGTACTTGTCCATGCTTGATGTCTCTTTAGTTGGCGATGGTCTGTGGCAATTGCGTCGATCATTCCCTTTCGCAGTCTTGCCATCAATGCTTTCCCTCTGCTTCCGCCCTGGTCGCTTTCGTGCTACTGCGTGTGAACCATCATCATCATCGGAGGATGACTGCAATCGGCTATTCTCCCGCACGGAGTTTCTCACAACCTTGCTTCTGTTTGACGCAGCCTTTGGTGTAGCCTCTTGCGCACTTTGCTTGGCCGGGGACGCTTGTGCTGATCGCCGGGTAGCTTTGGGTCTACTGCTTTCAACATTGTTTACCACACACACTTTCGGAGGCTCTTTGGACACCTCGCGTACCGGCGGGCTCACTACAGGAACACTGTTAGCACGTTCCACAGGTGGACACACAGGTGAGGGTGGCACTGCATTCTGCACTCTCACAACACCACTAGCACTAGCACTGCCACTACTACCAGCACAGGGCACGGGCACAGGACACACTGGCACTGGCGGCACGGGGCACTGTTGCAACGGTGGCTGCTGCTGCTGCACTGCTGCGTGAACCACTGGTGATTCTGTCCGCTTGTCACACGGGGTCACACAGTTTCCGTTGGAGTAGAAGTTTTGGCTTGACGGCTGCTTGGGCACTTGGGGCGAGAAGGGTGTCCCATCCAGGATGCCAGCCACCGAGTGGTCGTGCAGCGGTGGGTGCGGAGTGAACGGGGTGGGCGGAAAGAAGCCTGGGCTCCCATCCAGACCTTCTGCAGGCGAGCACAGCTGAGCGGGGCTGTAGCTCTGCTGCTGCTGCTGCTGCCAAAGAGGTGGCCCCTTGAACAGTCCTCGTGCCACCAACAGTTGCAAGAGTGGGGAGCAGCCTTGGGGCGGCAGGGCACCGTCCCCGCCATCCTTGAGCTCCACATGGTCGGTGTTGACTTGGGCCAAAGCATCCAACAGTGGGGGCAAGAGACGGGCATCACTGGCCAGTGCCCGTCGGGCTTCCTCAGCCTGGGCTGCTGGCAGCAGAGACCGAGCAGGGCCGGCTCCGGGCAGGGCAGACGGCAAAGGCAGCTCCAAGAGCAGCTCAGTGATGCTCTGGATGCCTGCGAGCGTTGTGATGGGCACGCTGGGGCCCTCGCCATTCATCATGCCGCCGGGCCGGGGCTCACGCTTTGCCCCGGACCTCTGGCCACCTGCAGAGTCAAGAATATTTGTGTTACAACCCTATAGCAAGCACATTTTGGTGATCAAGTAACAATGCATGACCACCACATCGTTACTGCTGACATTATAGAGTTCATACGGAACGGCTTCCGTCAACTATCATGCTTGTATGTCATATATACCACGCACATAATAGCTGTATCGACGGCACAGGTAAACCACCTCACAATAGGGAATGTCGCATACCAAGCAAATTATCATTCACCGCGAATATATACATATCTTAATTGGATCGACCACGGCTGACACACAACGTGAAAGCAGCGTTCCTCCTTGTTCAGAGGTCGGACTTACCGAGACTGATGACCCGTCGTTGCACGGAGCACCATTTACGTCAGCTGGTATCCAGGTGAGACAACGTTCAGCATTCCCTCTTCACGCAGTCACGGTGCAAGCCACGACTTGACGGCACGTCTTCCGGGCCACTCGTGCGCCTTCGCGGGAGGACAGCATTGACGCCCAAGTCAAGAATACGTGAGCACCGCCTGCATGAAGCAGGCGCGGCAACGGTGTTTTCCGATCACTGTTGACACATCTGTCTCGTACACTGATTATGGGGAAAAAAATGTCATCACTGAACACGAATGCGGTCAGTCGACAACCGTACGCGAACGTGCACACGCGCAGTGACAACTAGCTTCGTAGAAACAGCAGTGGGTCAGTCAAAACTGACGCTAGCACCCTGTCGTCGCCGTGTATCCCGTCACCGGCCAGTAAATGTCAGTCGCAACGTTGCTATGCTTACACACAGAGTCCAAGAGCTTCAACATGACGAGGTGGCACACGAAACGACCGGTAGTAGCGATAGAAGACAGCTTACACTACTCCGTGCATAGCGACGGCTCGTCTGTCCGACGTTTCCGTATACATAGCGCCGTATTAGGCTTAGCGAACTACGGTGCGCGAAGGTTACCTTCCACGCGTGTTACCGACGGCCGCGCAGCAATGCTCGGACTGCGACGGCGGTTTTTGGGCGAGCAATGTTACTTCTGCCTAGCGACGTATTAGTAAACAAGGCAAACTCGGCGGGACGAGTGTTTACGTGCTCTTTAGGCCTAAAGTGGTTGCTATCCAGCCAGAGCGGGGAAGCGCGTAGCCTCCGATTCATGTCATATGATCGAGACAGCGAAGGGAACCGGCTTACCTGTGCCACGCCGTCGGAGTCGGTCATGGTGAAATTATTTTTTTTCTCACTACCGCTCCTCTGAAGGAAGCATCGTAACCCTTTACGAGGCGACTGCGAATTTCTTTTTCGAATAAACTCTCAAAACGGATCATTGTCCGCCATTACGACAAAACAGGACGACATTCTCAACCCCGGATTTCGGTGAACCCAAAAACGCGGACAATTGGTACGGATCGTACTTTCACGGTCTACGCTTTTTTTTGTTTTAAAACACTTTGTATTAATTATGTAACAGCCATCGGGAAACACGTGTTTGTAGCGTCATGGAAAAAAATTGTCTCTCGCAGCACGCCGTTTCGAGGCTAGGCAAGAAAACCCGTTATGTTTTTGTTGATTGCGTTGTCTGCTTGCTGTGTGTGCGGTGTGCCGCTCTTCAGCTACGCTACATTCAGAACGAAATAAAAAAAAAAGATCGTCGTTCAGCCAGTGTGTACCACAAGTGTTGACGCCTTTTTGTGATGCGCTACGAAAGCTGCAGGCTTTCCGCGCGGAGAGCGATTTAAATGCGCTGCCTGCGCAGAGGTACGGAGCTGTGTGCAGGCCAGGTTTGATTAATTTCAGTCGCCGTGTACACCCTTATTTAATACAGTTATGGTCATAACATCACAAAAACGCTGCGGTGATAGTACGTGTGTGTGTATGTATGTACTGTTCTGATTCATGACTTAATTTGCTGATTATACTGTATATCTCCTGAATTCTTTCTTTTCTTTGTTGTTTTTCTTTGCGCTAAATTGCCGTTACATGGCGTCCACTGTAAGGTGAAACCACCAATGTGAGTTTTAGGGAGAATGTTAGTGCCCCTTGTGTTTAGTAACGCAAACGACGTTCAATCAAATTGAACCACACCGTGAATTTAACTGAGAGGTGCACACTTGCTTCGTTCGCAATTCAGTATCAATTAGCTCGCCCTGACGATGTGTGAAGGTACATTGTTCCGCGTACGCGAGCTCTATGCTAATTTTTTTGTAGGCGATGCTGGGCACGGAATATTCTGGCGATTGAATGCGCGATATCTTGACCCTTTTCAAACGCTGCGCGCTTAAATTTTGAGCCGTGATATTCATTGGCGCTGCACACCAATCCCATTAAGAAAGCGGTTTTGCATATGGGTATTAAAGCATTATATTAAAGAAGTAATGTACACGGTCTGGTATATTAGTAGGTGCGATGATCGCTTTTATTACCCAGCGACAACATTTAGCGGAGACACGCGCGCGCTACTGCTATGACAAACGCTGAATTTTTTAAAAAATATGCACCTATAGAGATACACGCAGTGGATGCAGCGTGGTGTGTGCTCGAACGATGCCCTATTAATAAGAATAGTGGTCGGTGTGCGTTTATCAACATTAATAAGTCAAATATATTCCCATTGTTCATACAAATATAGTTGCGCATGCATATCTTCGCAGATCCTGCTCAAGTGCAATTAAAAAAGAAATTGCTTTGATCAGTAAATCTAGAGTAATTAAGGGTGAAATACTACATTGGTTTAGATTAATAAGTTCTATCAACATTCTTGGTTGTTAAATTGGGATAAAGCTTCATTAACAAAAGCGGGAGGGATCAATTTGAATTACGCGCCTAATTTGAAATATGGGCATTGCGTAATCGTGACGTCCTCAATATACAGGGGCGGCGCCAGGGGGGGGGGCAAGGGGGGGCTGGAGTTTCCCCCCCAAAATTCTCGCCTGCCCCCCCTATGCCCACCCAAGTGCCCGGAAGCATATATTGAAAACCTAGTAGGAGCAGAGCTAGCTTGCCCCCCCGGAAGAACTCACTTTTCGTGGTTGCCCCCCCCCCCCCCCCCCCAGTAAAAACATCCTGGCGCCGCCCCTGTCAATATATAAAAAAATCTAGCCATGTCTTGGACACGTCAAGCACAATAAAAGTTGTTATATCTTGAATTATTGTTTCTCTCTTTTCCTTAGAACACACTTTTACCATTAAGACATCATTTTCAAGTTTCAGCCTGCAGACGACGTCGAAATCTGTGACGTCAGGTGAGCTGTTGCGGAAATTTCAAGAAAGCGTCGCCACCTGCATATGTCATTTTTTATTATTTAAGCATTGTTATGTATTAGCCAAGTGTAATAACACTCTTTAGGGCACGTTTATGTAAAAGTGACAGTTAGGAAACTACGCAGTAAATGGTGCCGTCTGCTACCTGTTGTTTTGTTTGTTTTACGAGTGCAGAAGTTAAGCTGTTGTTCACGTTAAAAATAAAATTAAAAATAATTGTTACAACCTTTGTTAACACATGCACTGCTCTATAGACGTGTTTTAACGGTGTACTGTTATCTGACCATCGTTAAAAATTCAAGCTGTTAATGCGCCGCATATATGATAGCTAATTTCAATGTTGGCAGTAAATGTTGTTGCATTCATGTCCTTCAAAGGGGCAATATATTCAGATGGCTCAGTAAAGTTTCTTCAATCAATCGAAGGAAGCCCCCATGTTATTCAGGAGCGGGAGTTCGTAATACGAAAACACCATTGATGTACAAATTCCCGAAAAACAATACATTTAGGCCCACAAATGGTTCAAATAAGAAACGAACTGAGTGTTTATTGTTTGTATATTAACATATATGTGACATTTTCAGTTTTCCCCCGCGTTTTTTTATTGCTGGGATCTTTTGTCGTCCCCCAATACTTCCAGTAAAAAAAAACAAGGTGTCATGTATCTCCTTATTTTAACAGACCCCTGACTAATCACCCACCGTGGATGTGGGCCATTTTCCGCGCACAAACAAGCAAAAAAAAAAAAAACGAAGAAACAAGCTTACGCGATTCTCGTGCCACAGTTTACAGGCTCTTCTTCTTCCTGTACGGCGCAGTCCCGTCTGCAAGGTGATGGCGATCTTCGATTTCCGACGCTTCACTTGGCCTTGATCGAGTCTATGGTACGTACGATAAGCTTTATCGCGTGCTGTCGTGCAGTATCGGCAGTAAATCGTGACTTGTTTTACGCATCCAAATAGTGGCAAATCGCGATGTGGTCACAACCGTTGCAAATCTACTTCTGTTCGTCAAAAAGATTGCGAGTGAAACCGAGCGCGCTTGTGAAGCAGAAGACGCAAAATCGAAAGCCGGCGAAAGCCATCTCGAACTACCATAACTAAGCGCATTTTTTATAAAGCAACAATGTTATTGCTAGAAAGCTTTTAACATGCAGTAAACGAACGCATAATTAACCAACGCCTTTAGAACAAGTAAAGAGGGCGCGCCAAACTGTGATTCTGTCACTACTTTTGGTGACTAGCGTAACACTGTTCGCAACAATGATAGTGTAACACTTTTTTTCTTTTTTTTTCTGTTGCTTGGCTTCCTCCATGTTTTCGAGTCTTTCTGTTGCGCAGTTTCAGCAGTTTCTTTCCTCAAAGTGTTGCGTTCCGCACTGTCGCTTCATTATATAGTACACTCTAGTAATATCGAACTTCTGTGAAGCAAAACGGGAACATTTGTTGGAAGCCGATTCCAAGCGTTAGATTAGGTTAAGGCGTTTTGCTGCGCCGTCACACACAGACACATTTTTAGCGAGCCTATTCCACTCTGCACGCATACACCCGCGACCATGGCGACTACCGAGGTCGCCGAGCAGTCGCAGGTATCATTGCGCTTCTTCTCGCCCGATAAAGGAGAGACGATAATGTTAACAGAACGTATGTTTTCGTGTATCGCTCATACGCACCGTGCAATTTCAGCCCGAGGATGGTTCGGCGCGCGGTGTGAAATTCAAGTTCACTGAGGGAGAAAAAGTGCTGTGCTACGAGCCCGACTCGTCGAAAGCCAAAGTTCTCTACGAGTCTAAGGTGACCGAAAATGCGAAGTTCATATACTGGCTGAAAGTGTTCAACGTAGTCTTTAGTGACGTGTAGGCGTCTTTATAGCTCTACGCTTGTCTGAACACCATTTTGACATGACAAAATAAACCTTTATGTGAGAACCTTGGGCAACCCAATTACATCGCAAATAACTTAACCAATCAACGTTGTTGCTTGGCAATTCGGGCTAGCAGAGTATGTATAGTAATAAGGAAACAACCCTTCCTTTTTGTTCCCGTCCGAGCAAGTCGCTCTTTTTCTTATTGTAATGGTGTGTCGCTAGTCGCAGGTTTTGCAGCAGTGCGGTGTATTGTGACAAGTGATAAAGTAGCCGAAAATTTTGAACATGACTCGATATTTTCATTATGGTTTAATACTTTTGTGCGTGCATGGCTGCTCCAGGTGTCCCCGAACACTCAGCATAAGCTACAGAGCTCGAGTTTCGCCCAAAAAAAACATCAAACAGTGCACTCGAGTATACATCATGCTTCTGCCCAGGTACTGGAGCTCGTGGCTGGCAAAGACGCTCGAGGGCGCAAGATGCCCGAATACCTCATCCATTTTAGCGGTTGGAGCAGCAGGTACGTTTTCCACTGCGGCAAATGTGTTTGCTGGGCTTGCCATAGTCTATTTCTTACAGCTGGGACCGCTGTGTTGCGGAAGAGTTTATATTGCCCAACACCCTGGAAAATAGGAAGCTCATGAAAAAACTAGCAGAGGAAGCAGCTGAAAAACTGTGAGTCATAGTAGCCGTGCTGCTTCCAGAAACACCAAACAGCAGTGTCGTTGTTGTTTTTCTTATTTTTCTCTCCACTCACTAGGTATCAGACAGGTAAATCAAAGAAAGGCAAGGTTCCTGCCATACTGAAAGAACCTTTGGACAGAAAACTACGTGGCAGAAACAGGAAGGAGCGCAGTGGAAGTGGTTTCAGTAGTGGTGAAGAGTTGTCGGCACAATCTGACTCTCCAGAGGTGACCTGCTGCCCTTTCGCTATCTTGAGCCTTTCTTTCGTGCACTTTGGACATGCGCTTTCAAGCGTTATAACCAGAAGTATCAGATAAAATTGAAATCAACTATTCTAGTTGACTCTATTCCTCAGCCTGGTAAAAGGAGTTGATTTGACACATGTATTTCTATTGCCTTTGTTATCAGTTCTCTGTAGTGAAAGTGAACAAGTAGGTGCAGTTCTGGCTTGCCTATAGCTGTTGTTTTTTGACAAGCCATTGGGGATAAAAATTAGCGCTGCATCTCGGCAAATGCTAGGTATTTATGAGCATGAGAAAGCTGCAAGAACTTTATGGCATTGATACATTCTTTGCATAGTGGAAAGATTAGTATATTTGTGGATGCTGGAGATTTGTTAGCTTCGATGCACTGCACAATCATGAAGCAGCAATTGTGGGCATGGTTCGCTGAGTTAGGCCAGTACTCTTCAACATGTGAAGTAGGGAAGCTTTTTTGACTAAGTAGACAATGGTGAAATTTTTTGTAAATGTAAAAAGCATTTGTAAATAGTCTTTATCTTTGGACAAGATGCAGATTCTTGTGTAGTTTAGTACAGTGTCCCATTCTTGGCGGCATGTTTTTCCAGCTGAGGCTGATCCTTATGACAATTAAAGGACCTATTGCTTTACAAAAACATTTGTTACAGGGTCTATAGAAAAAAAAAAACAAGTGCAGCCTGAAACAAGTCGTGCAAGGGTGTTTCACAGTAAAGCTGGTGGGCCCCTACCTGGTCCCGTCTTGGCTAGGCTTTTACACCCTCACCCCTTTTTTTCCCACCATTTGCTATGCTCTATGATACATGGTTATGCTTTCTCTCCCTTTCTCTTGTCGCTCTTCTTTTGTGTCTACTTTTTTTCAATATCTCTGTCTATATCTTTTTCTGTCTTTCAATATTTTTGCAATGGGCCATACCAGAAGTTATTGACTTTTTTTTTTAATCAAGTTTTCTTTCTTTCTTTAAGTACTTTTTTTTCCCTTGTCCTCACCTTCAATTCCTTTCCTACCACTTTGCTATGCTGGACAAAAGGCTATGCGCTTCCAGCTCCTCGCTATACTATACGACGCAAGGCTATGCTGTCCTCTGATAGCATGCCTGGATAGCCGAGTAATTAGATGCTTGCCCTAATTGCGGGCACACGGGTTCGAATCTTGCCTCGCCACAAATCTTTTTTCGCCGGGATTTCTCTCTATTTTTCTCTCTCTCGGCACTCGCTTTCTTGTTCATCAGAGTTATTGCATGCTGCGCTGGACAAACCGTTGTCGGTGTCCTGGAGCGAAGCAGAAGAGGGCAAAGATGAAGAGACTGAATGCCGGCTCGGGACGATGGTAGTTTTTGGACACGTAGCAAGCCTTGCGAGGCACAACAGCTGTGCTGCAAAGTTACTCCTCATTACTAATCCCACGCCTGTCTTGTCATTTTTTAGCAGCAAAGTGAGGAATCTGAAGAGAAGGACAGTGAGGAGGAGCCAGAGGAACTCGCTACTGAGTACAACATTGATATTCCCAAGGTACTGCGAAAGACACTGCTCGACGATTGCTACAGCATCACTGTCCAAAAAAAGGTGTGGTATTCATTCATTGTGTGCCTTTTATCCCCCGGGACCGTAGGGGCATCTTTTGTTTACAATTGACCACAGTGTTATACTGCATGTCTTCTGTAACATACTTTTTGAGGTAGAAGCAGCACACCTAAGTGCCTACAATAGATCCCATCTAATATATTTATCACAGAACTGCAAAAAAAAAAAGAAGAAAACAAACACAATAGCTGGGAAACTTAATGGTGCGAAAGTTTAAGATCGAGAAAGTATGCTGCTGAATAAAGGAAGAAGTGCATTGCACACATCTATACTGCAGGGAAATTTATTCATCAGTATATGGCTGAAAACACTTCCGCCAGAACAAGATTCTTGTGCATATGATGTGCGAATGGAGCTAGTGTTTCTAAATGCGGAGCAATGTTGCTGAAGTTATGTGAAGTCTGACGCATTTTTTGCCACAACCTAAAATCTATAGAAGTGATTGAAAACAAACCGTTCATAATTTGCATTTACTTGTGGTATTATATTAATGGCAGAAACGTTGTTGACCTGTGTGAGTTTTGTGGCAATAAGCTCTATTGTGCATCATTTCATAAATGATGGTCTTGCCTGAGAAGAAAAGAAGCCAAGGAAAAAAAAAGGAGGTGTTTCCTTGTTAGATGAGATCATATTGTAACAAAGATTAAATGTACTGTTTTTTTTTAAACGGCCACTCACTAGGTTTGACAATATTGAGCTGACAAGCGCAATGCGTAGATGAGGCGTTCATGATCACGTCTGCCAAAATTTTCAATGCTACGCGCCGCAAAAATGGGTCAAATTTCAAGATGAATGCTGCTTTCTCTTTCTTTTGCAGGTGCGCGCCTAGAGAATGAGGGCATGACGTGCATGAATGAATGGCCCTACGTACGCGGCAATGCAGTGACGTTGGTCCTCTACGTAGATGATTATGCTCTGACATTGCCAACAGTGGCACATGATGTGGCAAAAATCATTTAACACAATATGCGTAGTTGATGTTTTTGTTGCTTGAAGACATTAATAAATGTCTTCAAGCAAATAATAAATCAATGTAAATAATAATTAATCTCTAGATAAATAATGAGACGCAATAAGGGAATGTGAGCGTTCTCTTTTTTTTCCCATGAATTGCAACGAGATGCGGGGCTAATGTGCCGGCATTTCGCATGCGTTTGTGTCCCCGCAAATTCGCGGTCAGCGCATTGAGCAAACGACAGCCGTGGAACGCTCCCACGCATTCAGGCACTCATTGTGCTCATCTATTCTACAGCATCTGAGCCAGTGTTTCCAAATCATTCCACAGAAATGAGCAGTAGACTTCAAAACAATGCTGGTCCAAAAAAAAAAAAAGTCGCTCGTGTTTATGGGGGTTGGGCTTCTTCGGGCACGTCATGCGCACGTGACCTCTTGGTCGAATGCCGAAGAGGGTAGGGAAGAGATTTGGCTTGCGAAGGCTACGTGGAGGAGCGGCAAGGGTTTCGAGCTCACCTCCTCTCATTCTCGTTTCGCACCACTTGAAAAAAACAGTTTTCTCAGCTCTTAATGAACCGATTCAAAAATTTGTTTGTGGCAAAATGTTCCTCATCGGACACCCAACAACTTCCACGGTCTAACTAAAATTTGGTATGGGGCCTGGTGAGTGGCCCTTTAAGTGTGGAACACTTTAGGAGCCTGGTTTGTATCCAATTCATGCATCTCCTCTGGCATGGTTATGCTCACAATCAAGTCCTCTATACAAGCCGTGACAATGCCAGCAATGCTCAAAGCTGGGTTGCAATGAACAAGCAAGGTAATAATACAGTGAACTTTCACTTGAATGAAATTCAAGGGACTGAGGGAAATAGTTCACTTTACTGAAAGTTCATTGAACTGAATATTCACTCAAATAGAAGCAGCATTGCGTGCACAGCAAATATCAACTCAACAGCTCGAGTGCAATTTATTTTGAAAGCAATACTGTAATTTTCGTTCAGACTAGTGCGCTTAAAGGCCAACTCTGGCAATTTTTCGAGGTCAATAGATCTTAATGAAATTCACTGGGTGCGTTAATTCATATGTTTTCATAATTCGTTCCCAATTACAGGCTGAAGTCATTCACAGTTTTTTTACAAATGAATTTAGTACTTTGTTTTTTACCCTGCCAACTCGTTTCCAACAATTATTAGCAACATTGTACGTGTGTGCCAACGCTTTTGTCAAAGTGACGGAACCAAGGTACCCCTACATTGTCTGCTGTTCACAAGGCAATGATTGCGTTTGTTGTTTAGCCAGCGTTTTGTTGGTTCGGCGTGCGAATTTCAGTTCGTTGTGGGCCTGCTAGCGATGGATGGCAGGTAGTGTTGCATTGTGGTTGCACACGATTTCCTGTGTAATTACATTGAACATCCAGGAAACACTCAAAGGTTACCCTTTGTCTCAATAGTATACCTATATTGATTTAGCTAGCAATGTGGGCTCACTTCACGAAAACTGTGTTAAATCTGTACCGGCAAAAGAGGGTCTATGCGTGAACATTATGATAGTGTACTAAGCGAGCACATTACCGCATGAAAACACTTTTTATAATGTATACAGGGCGCACCATGACCAGCTTTAGTGCGCGTGCGAAAGGGGGCACATACTTGGCCTAATTAATTTTCTTCAGTTCTGCCAGCGCAATTTTAAACTTCGCTCTTCCTACACTCTTCCTACAGCACTCTTCCTACAGCAATATTGAGAAGCTTCAGTTAGTCCACGAACTTTTCAGCGATAGCATTTCACTGATCACGGCCCCACAAACTTGAGCAGCTTGGACAGTTGGTGTCATCTGACAGTAAAATGCACAGTCAGCAATCGCCATTCCTCTTTGGCAATTTTTCTTGGCCTCCGCAAGTGTCCGAATCTCAGCTGTCATTTTTCAACAGCTGTCATGTTTTAACAGGTGCTCTGCACATAGCACAGTCAGTAACAGACATGGTGTGGTTGTTGCGATGGGGTCAACTCTCCCCTGAGCGTCTGCTCTTCGCAGCCCTCGTACTCCATGCTGGCGAGACCAGCATGTTGTGCATGGTTTTCGGTTTGCATGGTTTTTTGCCAAGGCTTACGTCACACAAGGATATTACTGCGGCTGGGTTTCAGTGTGGGTGTTCACTTTCTTGTTTATTTAAAATTATTCTAAACTTTGCCATGTATTTCTGCTATCAGGCCCATGACAGGAGCGGGGCGTCTGGGGAACATAAAAGGACCATTAGTTTGACATGTTTAAAAAATCGCCAGAGTTGGTCTTTAAAGCAGAAGAAGAGAAAGCTGTCCAGAGAGTCTACATTGCTGTGCAGTGCCTCTGGCCCAGCTTGTTGCTGTGACACGAAGTCTAGCAACTTTTTAATATATGCCACAGTCTCGGCTAGAGATATAGGATTTGAACCTGCTTTAACAATTATCGCTTCTTTGTCATGCTATTCCTCTCTCGGCTCCGTACGCACACTAGAAACAATTTCCAAGTCTAATAGTTCTGGGTGAGCAGTGAAGCGCATGTAGTTCAGTTTTGTATTGCGTGCTACTGCTTTCCCCCTTGAACGCTGCATGCACAAGTGATGTTGCACCGCCACCGATGGATGGGTGATTTGGAGGCTGTACGCGTCGGCTACACCAGTGCTGCAGAGTGCAAAACTGCATTGAATTGAATTAAAAAATTATCCCTAGGTTCTGAGATAAAGTTCTTTCAACTGAATAATTCACTATTTAGAATTTGGGGCTTTAATGGAAATTTTTTTTTTCATAGAATGCTCAAGAAAACCAACGGAGATTTTCTAAAAGTTCAATATTCTGAAATGTTTGTTAAACGGACATTCGTACAAGCAAAAGTTCACTGTATAATTAACAAAAATAACCAAGGGGTAATCACAATAGTTAACTAAAATTGCTAAAAATGTTTCAGTTTCGGCTAACTTTAGGTCCTTGCAAAAGAGGGTGCCACCACCTTTTTGAGTTAGCGAATGACCCTCCCCCAGTGCTTCACCACTGCTGCTTCACTACAGCTGATAGGGCAAAAAGACTTGGCGTGTGTCTCAATGGCCGTAATTAGTGGGGAAGTTGATAAAGCAAAAAGTAGTGTGCATGTCACACACCAAGTTTGTGAATTTTTTTGACAAAATTCTACTTGTGCAGGGGAAACCCTACATACTTATCTCAAACATTAGCGTCATCAAAGCAATGTTAAACAGAGCGCTGAGAACTTCACTAGTGGGCATTGCCACACATTTCTTTACTTCGTCGGCTGCTGGCTTATCTAGAAGGCAGCTTATCTATGAGTGCTGATACATAATGTGCATATAAATGTCGTGATATTGATAAAGGCAAGGGTATCAAGCTATTAATAATGTTATATTTTTCTTAACTGTTTCAGCTTGTTCATCTGCCATGCACTCCAGATGTGGTTGACATGCTGGAGGCCTACCTGAAACACTATGCTGCCAAGCTAGTCATGATGGCAGCCAAAAACGCCAAAAACAACAATTTGCGTGCGACGCACCTCGATCCATCGGAATATGAATTTAGGTACTGTGTGGCAGAACGAGTACTAGAGTATCTGTGCATGCTTTTTTGCTTCACCAAGCCATTATGTATTTATGTTGTACTTGCCTTGTGGTCATTTTTGTAGCTCGTACTTTAGAAACTATATGTTGCTTCCACGATCGTCGAAGGTTCCACGACCCTCAAAGTTTTGTCCAACAGTGCATAAGAAAGCTGTTTAAGAAAGAAATTGGTACTCGTTGACTGAAGCGCAAAAATTATTATCAAGGGGAATATGTGCTATATTAAGAAAGTTACAGGGGCTACAACATCGGTTTCAGTTGTTTTCATATTTTCGTGCGGCCTCGCCATCCTTCTCCCTCACCCGGAGGGGAAGGCAAAGCCCGTCGTCGTGACTGATTTAGACCAATTGACGAGCTGTGTGCTTTGTCAAGTGTGCTGATCGGCGACTTTGTATCACTCCGCGGGTAGGAAGGACTGGTCAGGCATAGGCAAGGAGCACGGGAATGGTTTTTCGAAATGGAGGCTCTGTGCAGCATGCAGATTTGTAATTTTCGTAAAACGAGATTGCCACGGCCTACTCTACCAATTGCCGAGCTTCTTTTGGCGGTGTAAAAAAATGTCGGAGCCTGTTGACTGGCTCTTTAATCTTTTACTTTTTCCTATTAGTTTTATAGTGTGGGGCTCACAAATAGGCATGTAAAAGTTATTGCCTATGGTGATTGCTCGTCGGTATTGAAGTCTTTGTTTCCTTATTGAATCTTATGTATATTGTATGTATCATTGACATCTCTGGAAAAAAAGTGCTCATTAATATGTTGCGTGCCCACACTGCTCACTTCTAATCTTGGTTACCAACACGACCACCACCTCTTTCTCACTACTTTCACAGCCAATCTATGGACCTTTCCTTTTTTTTGCCAAGTAATGTTATAATCATTATACAGGGCTCGGAAGTACAGGAATACTAGAGTATCCCGATAATATTTTGGAAATAGTTTCAAGTATTTATATTTCTGTATTAAGATAAATTAAAAAAATGTATTTGTATCGTACGAATATTTCACTATATTGAAATACTACTTGTCTGATGTATCGATCGTATCGCGATACTATGCAGGACAGGGGTACCTCGTTACATTTTCATTCTGTGAGAAATGAGTCTCACAGTGTTTTCAGTGCTTTTGAGGGGAGGCAGAACTTTTTTATAATTTTGTTTTTGTGCCAAGCCAATCAAATGCACATCGCTGTTTGGCTACACAGGAAGAGAGCGATGGTTTTCCTTCAAGCATAGAACAGCTCCTTTGGTAAAGCGCACAACGCTGCTGACAGCAGAATTGCAGCGACAATGTTGTCGGCCTCTCAAAGTCGTTGTCGGTCAAGGCCAGTGCAGCACGTCTTATTTTATTTTGTTTTGGTGGCAAGCCTTTAGTTCGGCAAGTGGGCGGGCGGGTGGGTGGGTGGGTGAGTGGGATGGGATGGGATGTAATGGATGGATCCATCTGGATGTGCCCTTTAGATCGGGCAGTGGCTCACGCCACCTAGCCATAAAGTTAAGTACTATCACTGTGTGCTTAAGGACTTGCGGCTCGATTGTACCCACCAATCAGTTAGCCTCCTCGTGGTTATTTCTACCCGCTTATAGTCTATTTTGCCTTCACTGTCTCTAAACCGCAATACTTTGGAAAATTCGGTGCCATTATGTTTGACTATAGGGTGGAGCACTTTACAGAACATTATCAAATGTTCAACTGTTTCCTCCTCCTCTCCACACGCACTACATACCGTGTCTGTGCCTCCGTATTTTGCTATGTACGTCTTGGTCCGCAATACTCCCATTCTAGCCTCAAAGAACAGAGAACTACCCTGAAAATTATCGTAGATCTTTTTCTTGCAATTTCCTGCTTAAAAGTTGGGTAGGTCTCCAGCGATAGTTTCGTAAGCATTCCCATCTTCCACATGTCCCTCTCTGTTTTCTTCAACTTATCCTTAAGCGATGTTTCCTTTTGACTTGGTATTCTGCTGTTGTCTAAATACATGCTTGACAATTTTTGAGTTCATTTTCTCCATTTAGTATCGACATTCTTCACAAGTAACTGAAAACTTTCTTAGCCCAATGCTCCTCTCCCATTTTTCTCAATCACTCCTCAAATTCTATCTTGCTGCTGGCTTCCCTGCACTTAAAGGATGTCCATCCCATGTCTTTCTGTACCCCCTGATTTGGAGTATTCCCGTGTGCTCCCAAAGCAAGTCTACCATTGCCAAGTTGTTTAATTTCCAATCTTGCTTGAACTTCTGATTTTATGCACAAGACCGCATTGCTGAACATCAAACCCGGGACCATGACACCTTTCGAAATCCCTCTAACAACGTCATACCTATTGTAGTTCCACAGTGCCCTATTTTTCATTACAGCTGCATTCCTGGTGCTCTTAGTCATTACGTATCTT
Organism: Rhipicephalus microplus; assembly: GCF_043290135.1. Classification (NCBI taxonomy): domain Eukaryota; kingdom Metazoa; phylum Arthropoda; class Arachnida; order Ixodida; family Ixodidae; genus Rhipicephalus; species Rhipicephalus microplus. The sequence goes on along the minus strand of NC_134701.1, from coordinate 212,903,569 downwards.
TCGTGCTCCCTTAGATACTCAGCCCCGTTATTTATCCATACGCTCAAGTATTTGTATTTATCCACTATTCCTAGCGTGACTTCCTGTATCTTATGCTCACTACCTTTGTTATCATTAAAAATCATGATTGCCGATTTTGCCCTGCTGAACTTCAAATTTAACCTATCTCCCTCATCGCCACGGATGTCTAACAATCCCTGCAGATCTTCCTTGTCGGCTATTAATACTATATCATCTGCATACATCAATGCTGGTAATTACTGTTCAATGTGCTTTCCTTGCTTTGCAAAAGCGAGGCGGAATCCGAGTCGACTCTCCTCTAATTTTGCTTGTAGTCCCTGGAGATAAGCATAAATAACAAAGGTGACAAAAAACATCCCTGTCAAAGCCCGCGTTGTATCTCTATAGGTTCAGATACCTGTTCTTCCCATTTGATAACTACTTTGTTACTTTTATAGATATCCTTTAGAAGATTAGTTATTCCATCTTCCACATCAAGTGTGCCTAGTATTCCCCACAAGCCATCTTGAATCACACTATCGTAAGCTTCCTTTATATCTAGAAATGCCAGCTACAGGGGCTTGTGTTCTTTTTCATCTATTTCAATACACTGCATCAATGAAAACAGATTGTACTCCAACCTCCTTCGTTTACAAAACCCATTTTGTAGTTCTTCCAGCACCCTCTCATTTTCCACCCATGTCTGTAGTCTTTACTATCTGAATCACAAGCCTGTAAACTACTGATGTCACAGTTATAGGATGGTAGTTGTCTATATAGGCTTTGTCCCCCTTTCCTTTATAGATCATACTCATCCTGCTTTGTTTCCACCCATTGGGAGCTTCACCATTCATTATTGCTTTGCTCGCTGCCTCTCTTAATGTTTGCTTAGAGTTTGGTCCTAGTTTCTTTATTAGCATGATTGGGATGCCATCAGGGCTGGTTGATGTGCTAGTAGGAACTCTTTTCTCTGCCCTCTCCCACTCTCGTTGTCCTAGTGGAGCCACTGAGCTAATTGGTCCATCCTCATCTGGTACGGTGCGTGCAGCGCTTTCTTGGTGCTTAAATTTTTCTGTAATCATTGTATAAATTTTTCTGTCATCATTGTTTTTATCTATTCTATTGCCTCATCCCCTTCTAGTCTGACCCCTTGAACTGTAGTTATAAACCTCTGTTTCATGCTTGTCTTATCACACAAAGAAATAAGATGGTTCCAAAACTTTGCACCTGCCTTTCTATTCTTTTTGTTTACTTCCGCCATTCATTGGGCCCCCTTTCTTTTAATCTTGTCATTTATCAAATTGGATGCTCCCCTTCTGCAGCTCAAAAAGTTATCCCATTTTCTTTTGACACCATCTTCCGGTTCACCCCTCTGTATAGCATATTTGTGTTCCCTGGAGGCTTCCTGATGTCTTACTATTTCGTCCTTAACTTCCTCATCCCACCGGTTCTTGGGTGTGTTTCTGCTTTTTCCGGTTGATTTGACTCGTACCTTAACATGCTTTGACTCAAACAATCGAGTTATATTTGTGTACGTCTAGTCTATTTTAGTATCTTCGGTGATTATTTTCTCAATATCTTTAGTTGCTATTTCTATTTCCCTTTCTGAATAAATATTACTGTGTGGTTGCTCGTAATGCCACCTTTCCAATTTCATTCCTCTTCCAAAACTCAGCTTGATACGTTTGTGATCACTATCTGAGCTTCTGGGCCCATATTCATTTATGTTCATCACCCTTAGCCGATCATACACCCTATGTGACATTATTGCTTAACTCTTTCCTTACTGCGCCTATTCAATTTCGGTCAATCTGATCGATGGGTTCAAGTTGAAATTCCCGCGCCCCAACGCGCCGTATGGACATGAGGCGCCATCTGAAATGAAGCTCAGGAAGCACACAACCCGTGTCAGTTTCGGTTTTGGTTTCCGGAGACCCGGTGATTTTTGACCTTGCTTGGAAGATAAGCGAGCGTCTGGCGATAGCGGCAGCCATGCCGTCGTCGTCGCGCGCCGGGTCTGAAAGGAATCGTCGTATTTCTCGTGATTCTAGTGTTGTTACAGTAGATTTTTCGGATGAAAGTGGTAGCAGTGGCCCTGAAGAAGATTCCCTATCATCGGAGTTTAGCACCGACAGCGATGAGGCCCTCAACACACCGGGAACGTCTTCGTCAGCTCGACAATGAGTTTTTTTTACGGGATTTATCGCGTTGTTGAGCGCCTGCGAGGGGACCGAGCGTGTTGTCACAGTTATTATCTCTATCCGCAGGGTCTCTACGTCCTATGGGCGCAATTCAATGCCTCCCGCTGCACAGCACGTGCAGTTTTGTCCAAGACGGAAACCGGGAGTCGATCTGGGCATGGCGCGACGGAGCAGCGCTAGTCGGTTTCTTCGAGCCCTGGATTTCTTCTTGCTGTTTTTCACAACGGAACTCGTCACAGCGATGTGCGAGAACACAAATAAATACGCCTGGGCGCACATTCTCGAGAAACCAACGTACTCGGAACGCGACGGATTGTGGAAAAATGTTTCCCCAGATGAAATGATGAAGTTCATCGGACTCCTCATCTACATGGGGATAGTGCAACTGCCTCGCCTGCACCTCTATTGGAGCACAGCAGAGTTGTTTTCTGGGCTAATCCCACGTGGGGTTATGCCAAGAAAACGTTTTTTTCTCCTTCCTCGGTATGCTGAGCGTGACGGATCATGAAGCTACCAATCCCGCTACAGACGGCAAGCTGCACCGAATTGCTTTTTTACTTCGGCACATCAAGGATGTATCTGCGCTCCATTTCCAGCCAGACCGTTACATTTCGGTCGACGAAAGAATGGTGAAATCTAAAGGCCGTTCGGGAATACGACAGTATCTTCGTGACAAGATTGTCAAGTGGGGATACAAGCTGTGGGTCCTCGCCGACTCCAATTCCGGCTACGCAGTGCAGTTTAGTGTCTACACCGGGAAGCGTGAGACACCGAGCGTAAATGGACTCGCATTTGATGTCGTGACTAGCCTGTGTGAAATGTATTTTGACCAGGGATACACACTATTCATGGGCAATTTTTACACGTCCACGTCTCTTTTTTTACACTGCCCGGAATGGATGACTCTTGCTTGTGGAACGACACGGAAGGATCGTTGCACGTTCCCTGCGGAATTGAAGGACTCCACATGGGAGAAAAAGGCCATGAGGGGAGATGTTCGCTGGCTGCGGCATCAAGGCGTCCTGTACCTTCAATGGAAGGACAGACGCGCGGTGCACATGATGAGCACTGCCCATACTGCGAACAGCCATGTGACTGCAACACGGAAACTAAAGGTCGCTGGCCAATGGAAGAAGGTCCCAGTTAGGAAACCAAGACTAATTGAAGAATATAATGCAGGCATGCTTGGAGTAGACAGGTCAGACCAGCTTATCGCATCGTACAATGTGTTGATGAAGTGCGTCAGGTGGTGGAAAACTTTGTTCTTCCACTGCATCGACATCGCTGTTGTGAACAGTTTTATTCTTTTTAAGGCCCATAGGAGAGAGCACCCCGAAATTCCAGAACTGCACCGAGCACCTCGTTACGACCAGCTTGCCTTCCGAATGGAGCTTGTGAAGCAGCTACTGGGAATTGAAGCCACAGGTTTTGGCAGCGCCCCACCCCCTCGAGAGTCTGCACACAAGCCAAAAGTGATTGAAACGAGGCGCAACTGCAAGCTCTGCTATGCGAGCCGCAAGGTTGAGCACAAGACGAGCGTCTTTTGTGAAACGTGTGGCGTTTACTTGTGCTTCATCGCGACCAGAGACTGCTTTGGTGAGTGGCACCGCCACCACAAGGGATAACATTTTTGTGTGGTCTCACAGTTGTTTACGTGTACTCTTGTAACCTCTGTGGTCTTTAGAAGTAACTACTACCTAACCAATGTATATTCAGAATTTGTATTGCCATCTTTTCGCTTCTTACACCCACGTTTTTTGAAAAAAAAAAAAAAAACTTGTGTCCTTGAGAATTTTTTTGTTTGTTATTTTTTTTATTCTTACTGTGTAATAAGAAACTTGTTCTTACTGTGTAATAAAAAGTTGTTCAATTTATTGAAATAAATAGACCATTCATTCCTCTACATTTTCATGGGCTGCAGAACATCTAAAATATTTTTTATCTGCGGATAAAATTTTTTTTCTTGCACCCTCAGAAAATTGTCCCGTAATCACAAGTGCTAACTTTTTTTTTGCTGTGCTAACAATTTTTTATGTGTACTGTTGAAACTTTTAGGATAGTTAGCTATGTAAATATGCCACAAAACGCATATCTTGAATTTTTTTTACTGAGATATTTGTGCCCACCATGCTTACTTTTCCACATTTTTTTGCGGTAGTTGCGAGAAATTTGTTGTTTGGGATTTTTTTTCTGCTATTGTGTTGCAAACACATGTTTTGTATTTATATCATTAAAAAGCGCATTTATTTGTCTACATTTTGGTGTATTACAATCAACAAAAAAACATTGTTATAAACGATAAACTTTTTTTTCCTGCACCACATGAAAACGGGTCTTTGCCTGGCGGTAAGGAAAGAGTTAATCTATCGTCGACTGCAGCCTTCCCACCTCCCATGTTATCTGCCCTTCGCATTTCTTGGTGCTGTTGCAAATGATTAAATCATGCCTTTCACACATATCCATTAGCATTCTGCCTGTTGGGTCAGTATATCCATCCATATCTTCTATGTGCGCATTCATATCTCCTAATATAATTACATTGCACTCTTCTCCTAGTTCGTCAATGTCATTTCCTATGCACTGCACCATTTGTTGATTTTCCTCTCTGGCTTTTGCCCCTGTCCACAAGTATACAAAACCCAAGAGAATCATTTGCCCTGGCACTTTCCCTTTTAGCCATAAATGTTCCTCGCACTCCTGCTTCACCCTTTGCCAGTTTGTACTTTTATGAATGAATGCCCCAATACCGTTTCCCCTTCTGCTGCCTTCTGTTTTATTACAATATTCCCACGCATAGTCCGGATTGTTAGGAGGTTATTCCATGTCTCTAAGATGTGTTTCTACAAAACTATATACCATCGGCCTCTCCTCTCTTAGGTGTTCTTCTATCTCTTCCTACTTCAAGCTATTTCTGCCACCCTGCATGTTAATATACCCTACGTCTGAATTGGCTCGGCCCTCGCGGCTACGTTGATTTCTACCCCGAACTCTACATGTCTTGGATATTGGTGCCACTTTGGAATCGTATCTGTCTACACCACCTGAAAGAAGAGTCCTTCTGGTTGTTTTCCTCGTTACTAGTTATCCTGCACCCCGAAGGGCCCGTGTGCCCCCCAAAAAAGCTACTGCGCGTCCTGCAAGTCGCCAACCCTCCTGATGACCTAGTCTCCCATCGAAGTGAATTCTGTCTCGTTGAAAACCGCCCCACCTATGCACCTCTCTGTTTATTTCCACCACCTCAAAGCCTGCAGGTTGCCGTCACGCATCGGTACCTCCAATATTGTGCATGTTACTACCTGCACCTGAGGAGAAATGGCGCGCATGTCATCGACCCTTTTCACCAGTGTGGTCGCTAGTCCTGCTGTATCTTAATTTGATACATCGTTTAAACCGCCTGGAATTATCATGAGGTTTCGTCCATCAGCTGTAGTTTTGAGTTTCGCGCTCACTTGCCTCATGAATGCTTCCAGCTTGCGTCCTGAAAATGTCCCTACTGCAACTCTCTTGTCGCCTCTTACCCTCTCTTTGATTGCTTCTGCGCATCGACTTAAATTCGAGTCCCTGGCGATTATCACGTGCTGTGACTTTTCAGCTGAAGCGCCCTGCACCTGGGAATTACTTGCACTTGTGACGCCGGCTGCTTTGTCCCCTCCCAGCTCCACCACTACTTCGCCGAAGCTGGGTCTTGCGACCATTGAACCGGCTGAACCTGTTTTTTCCGAACTTGCTTGCTCTTTTTTCTCCGCCGTTCCGGTTGCCAGTTCCCTACAGTTTCCTCCGTTTGCCACTCCTTTGTTCACCTTCGCTAGTGCCTCCTCGGCGGACTTGAGCCTTTTTCTCATAGCCCTCGTTTTCTCTTGCTCTGTCGCCAACGCAGTCTCCAGCTCGGTGATCTTCATCAGCAGTTCATTCTGGGCAACCATCATTTTCTCTCTTTTTTTCTCGATCTCACGTTGCCTACACTTGGCGTCAGCCTGCTCTCTATTCGCGTCGGCACTTGGGTTCATTTTCAAACCGACCCCGTATCCTGAACACTTTACAGCCTTTTTAACCATGTTTTTTTGACACCAAGTGTCCCTATGAATTCTCCCACTCGATAAATATAAAACAGGGCGTACGACAGACCCTGCCCTACCAAAAAAAGAAAGTCTGAGCTCTACTACAAAAATTTGGGTGTTCTGTGTACGTGCGCCTCCCCCAAGAGATGGCAAGAGAAAAAAAAAACACAAACGCACACCCACACATAAACTAGTAAACACCTGGTGACTGACCCCCGAAAAACCGTAAAATGTACTAAGTGCTACAAAGGTTTAAACTTCTGCCTTAATAGCTAGAAAAGCAAGCTCAAAAGATGTGAAACCACTTATCTCCGCACTCGATCAGGAGCGCTCAAAAAACATGTCCATCCACCATGCCAGTCCGAACTGAACTGCTTTACATATACACAAAGCGCCATCTAGTGGGAAATTATTGAAACTAACTAGGAGTGGCCACTACAAAATACTATTACAGTGGAGAAAACGACCCGCATCTTAAAGAGCTTGACCCCTAAAAAAAGTAAACTGCAAGGTTCAGTGCTCTGCAACATTGTTTACAACATTATGCTGCTCTAATTAATGTCTCTGTGGAATATCAGCATACCCGAAAAGAAGTATTCCTGTATCTGTGTGCCGAAATACTTTTTGTGGCATTCGCAAAAGTATTTCCGAAACATCTGTTACATCAACGAGAAATTTATTTTGGTATCTATATTTCAAGCTTCCAACCAATGTATTTCCGATATCTGTATTCCGGAATACTTTTCCACGTATCTCTGCCCATTCCTGGCATTGTATAAATAGTAATTGTTTGTTGAGGGGGGTAGCTGAGTGAAAGATTATGTGGTATTCCATACAGCATCTTTGCTTTGTGCAGGTATAAACAGAAGCAATTTAATTGCACCATTATTTTTTCATTCAACCAAAGATGAGTTTTCAGAATGAGGCCTCCACAATGCCAGATGTTTGTCCTGATCTCAATGCATTTATGATGCCGACATTCCACCATCTTTCCTACTTATGGCATATTTTAACAGGTTTTCTTTGTGTAAGGAAGCTATGGATGGACTGAGAACAATATTTTCGTACACTTTGGCCAACTCATTGCTGTACAATGAGGAGAGGGCTCAGCACAAGTTGGTGACATCCTTCTGCCGCCCTATCCGGATCTCTCGGTGAGTAAGTGAATGAGATTTATTTTTGTAAACTTTTTCCGTACTCACAAGCAAGTGTAGTAGTTGTATTAGTAGTTAACAAGTGCATTATATATTAAACAAGGCCAGGGGTGCAATAGCTGTGTCAGTTGAGCCAATTCGATACTGTTCTACTTTTTTTGCACTGAGCTGAGCCAAAACCATGAAATTTGTTTAAAGTGCGCCACGCTGCGCCAGAATGTCCATCCTGACTCAATATTTTTTCAGCTACGATAACTTCAGCGAGAAATGAAGGCAATGTTAGTCACTCGCAGCTTGTGTCATCAATGAATCCAACCCGCAGACCCTAACTGAACTACGGTGTGAGACTCATTAGGTCAGGACACTCGCGAGACGTGATCGACGTCATGAAGTAACAACGCTGCACGCCCGTCGGTCCGCTGACCGCAGCGGATACTAATTGGCGTGACGACGCAACTTAATGTCAGAAATGCGTTGCTGTAGCCAAGAGCGCCTCGCGGGAAACATGAATTTCCTTATCAGAAAAATGCGACTGTAGAATTTTAGCAACTGAAGCTAGACGTGTATGCTGCGTTTTCGGCACGTGAACAAACTCTACATTCTGCGAAAGCTGGCATTGCCGGTGACCACGTTTGTTGTAATTAAAGCGGCATATAAAACATTTTTCTGTCTTGAAGTTGCGTCGCCCTATCGAGAGATAACTGACGCTGTTGCCACATCCAACAGGTGCATGCCCTCATCAAAAAGTTTCTTGATATCTTTAAAAATTTTATCTGGTCGAACGTGCCTTGCAAGGGAGCCGAAAAGTTGTGAAAGAATGGGGAGAAGGGAAGAAAGGAAGCAGAAGAGAAGGGAAGATTTTCGAATAGTAAAAAATTTGAGGTTCGAAAATTTTTTGCCCTTGTTTTAACTCGTGCAGAATGCTGCTTAAACCACTTTTGCTGCAGTGTACCGTTGCCCTGCGAAAAAGCGTCTTCGTATTTGGAAGGGGCTGTCAGCACTAGTCACACAGAACACAGCGAATTCTTTTCGAATACTTATGTGTGTATACAGCATATAATTGTAAATATGGTATGATTTCTCATGTCTAAAATAGATTGATTGCTCACCTACTGGCAATCAATGGGAGCAATTTATCATATTAAGAAAGAAACTGTGCGAATTTTTTTTTTCTGCCACTGTGTCTTCTCAGTTTTACGAATCACCAGCACTCAGGGTCGCCAGCTTGGCAGGTTCACATTTGCATTTGCAGAGTCTGTCTTAGGATTTGACAGTCGCAGCAAATGCTAACGTGGACTTCAGCATTGTTTATAATGTGGGGTGGTTCAAAATACTATTTTAATTGATATAGCACTGCTTATGTTCCCTATCCTCAATTTAGGTGATGTTGAAAAATTCATGCATATTTTTTTTCTTTTTCTAAATGTAAACCTTTTTTTATGCTGCTGTAAATCTGATCTTTCCTGATAAAAGATGGATTTTTTTTTTTCAGTAACCTGCTCCGAATTTGTATTTTGGTGCTCCAAAAGTAACATTTTGCTGCTCCGAAAATTTATCTGAATTCTATTTAGGCTTTTGCATTCCTGCAAAACTAAAACTTGAACTACTCTTCTACTTCATGATGCACCAGCAGAGTACCCACACACAGACAGTGAGAAGAAAGAATACAAAAACACTGCACTGGCTCACAATGAAATTTTTATTTCAGAAACAGCAATCACAAGAGACAAACCTTGTATGTTTGCAGCCTGGAGAAACTAAAGGACAGCAACAGTCAATGCGTGCCAACAAAAAAACAAAACAAAAATGAACTAGCACACACACGCACAATAAAAATATATAGATCAAACCTGTTGAGATCAAAATTGACATGTACTTGTCTAAGAACTCCTTTTTGCAATCATGCATCCTCATTGATGATTCACTGATATGTGAACGAAGTGGTTTCTTGATGTGGTACACCTCATTTAACCCTAACAAACTGGTTCTTATGTCTCTTGAAGATAATTACCTCATAGAATTTCTGTGCGTACCCGCATAATACACATGCACAAAAACAAAATACGGGTAACCATGCGACCCTATTGATAGTATAAAAAGAAATGATGACTATATCTTTGGAATGTAAGGTCCTAGAAGTTATTTATTAATACATGTTGTTCATGGCCAGGAGTCAGCTCTTGTTCTTGGGTTCAAATCTCTAATCTTTTAAAACAGACATTGATATACTTTTGGCTGCTCTGAAGACTGAGGATTCATGCTCACAATGCAAAAACATGGCCACTGATGTTGGTTTTCCCCTCAAGTTAAGTGAGGTATAACTGGAGGAATCAATTACTTAGAGTATTTATGGGCATAAGAGAGCAAATTGTGGGAAATATTTGGTGACCAATGAAAAATAATTAGTGTCCTTGAAGTTGCTAAATTTATGCTTATAAAATGAAAAAAAAAAGTGAATACGAATAATTGTGATAAGATAGCCGAAAAACTGGCCAATAATGACCAGTATTTGGTGCGCACTGGCAGCCGGCCTACTGTCTGAAGAACCGACCGGGCCTGTCGAAAACTGTGTAGATGGCAACCATAAAGCACTCATTGTCCTCACTGTACATTCTCTAAACATAAATCGGAAAAATAATGTGAAATGGTTAAAATAGAAGAATTTTCCAAGTAGGTGCTGTCATTTGTTAAATGACTCTCGAACTAGCTAGGAAGCAAGCAGTTTTGTTCAAAATGGTCATAGGGAGATACATTAAGGACTCCTCCAAAACAGTTTGGGTACAGTTTAGTTTGGCAAGGACAATTTGTGCTCGGTGAAACGGTTAAGGTGTTAGTAGTAGATTATCGTAAAGAAGAAATCTTAACCTTTCAGTGTCTTGTCCGAGAGCGGTTTAAGGGATCATGGGGAATGTATACAACAAACATTTGTTTCATAGGCCTCAACTTGACATTCAATGACTGAATGTCATCTTTTGTTGGCTCTTCTCAAAGCATAAATTAGGTTCACATTTCTGAAATATACGGGATTCGTCTCTTGTAATTGTTGCTCCAGAAATAAAAATTTAGTTGTGAGTCAGCACTGTGTTTTCGTATTCCTTTTTTTCTCTACCTGTGTTGCCAGTTCATCATGAAGCAATATTTATATCTTTCTTATAACTTGATATCTTGTGCACTAGATTTTCTCATCACATCCTTTTCTCATGTCTGTTATCATTTATGTTCCTGTAGTACTATTGAAACTTATACCTCCTTTTCTTTTTTTTCATTAGGACTGCCTTTTTTGCTTTCTTGTGGTACACTTCGTTGCACACCACAGGCCACGCTTCAACTTGCGTGCTGCTTTGCAATTGAGGCTGACTGTTCTACAGACATTGCATCCAACGCACATGCTTGCGTAGCTTCTGGATTGCGCATAAGCATCTTTGATCATAGTAGAATATATTGTGTTGCGTGTTTAAAATCACATTTCACCAATGATTACGGATAAATGTGGTTACCACTATCAGTGTCCAATGTGTATTGCTCGTCCTTTAACGCTTAATTTTCTGGTTACAAGTTCGCCCAATTGAGCTTTGTCTTCGAGAGCCCGACTGTCATTTTCTTCATCGCCATGACCGCGGGACTATATGATAGCAACAGTTCTCGCTACTGCAAAGCCTTTTGAAGGGCGTGAATTTTTGCTTGGGGATTTCAATTGTGTCAGTTGGTTTAGTTTTACTTTTTCTTTCCAGGTCAACAACAGGCCGCCAATCAAATGAAAAAGCAACGAATGACTCAAGTCTTCTGAACATGGCTCCAGATGTTGCAACAACTGTCAAATGTCGTTCTCGTAAAAGCCTCCATGGTACTCCCGATTCCAAGGGCACCTCTTCTCCAAGGCGAAAGCGTTCTGGTTGGTGTTTTTGCATGTTTGTATTGTGACACATTGTTCTTACTTCCAATGCCACTCAACATGAAAGTCATAGTAGAACTTTCCTATGACAGTTGGCTGCAAATTACCTTTTTGCAGAGATTTACAGAGAGTTGAAAAATGTAGACCTGTGCGAATACTATGAATATTCTGGCTGTAAAGCAAATTTTAATATTGAAGTTTGAGTGCAAATCAAATAAAATATTTTTTTGGAATACAGTTTGTGGAGTCTCGGCGAGGTGAACGAGCGCCTCGCCACGCCACGCTCTTGGAGTGAACGGACACAGCAGACGCGGTCGGTACAAAGCACACGACATACATACATTTATTAACTAATTTAGACGATATCGTCCGCCGAATGTAACATCAATTTTAATTAACACGCTACCATACAAACAACATAACGCAGTGACACACTAAACACACAATAACATGATAAACACACACTAACACACCCTACACACTAACACATACCCAAGGCGGCGTCGCCAACGCCTGACTTTCCACGTGGGACCCCGGCGCGAAGCCCGCGGTGCCGAGCACCGGGGACCCACGCTACAGACAACCGTTCGCGGCAGCCGCCACGCGCACAAGAGGCTCGCTCAACCCTCGCCCACCACCAAGGCCTGCCTGCCGCCAGGGGCCACCGCTGGCGCTACCACTCTACCAACAGTGGTACTCAAAGCGAACACAACGCCATCTATCGCCCGGCGGTGGTCACCACCGAAATAAAGCCTTGGGGCGAGACACATGCGCCACGTGGCGCAGACAACTTTACAGGGGGGGTGTCAGCACCCCCACAAGTTGGACCCTTTTATAAGAGACACTGGTATAACACACTAATGGGTATAAAAGACACCAATGTGCCCACATTGAAATAGGGGTTGATAGGAAAATGTATGCATGGTACTGTGTTTATAAGAGACACTCTATATAAAAGACAAGAATTGCTGCCTGATGCGTGCCTCTTATAAAGGGGCTCAACTGGTATTTCTGGAACATTTTTTTATAACTGTGAAGCGAAATTGCCAGGAAACAAATTTGGAGAGGGTTTCTAGGCATATTTCAGGGAGATAGCTCTATGAAAGTGTTTCTTTTCGCTGCGTTGATGAAGCGCTGCCAGGGTGGTGTGTTGTAGTTGTCTTATTGAGAATGAAGCAATGCAGAGGCTGAATTGTATGTACGTACATAATTTGGTGCAATAAAACTGTTGCCGACAATGCCTTTACATGTGAAAGGCAGAGTTACTATTTCTTCAGCCTCTCCTTTTTTTTTTCAACTTCTGTAGAAGCCTAACTGATGTGAGGGTGTGCTCCTTTCGAGTCCGTAGTTCCAAATCTGCCTCATAGATGTCGCTAAGTAAGAACAACTGAAATTTTGGAAGCCAAAAATTTCTGGCGTTCGATTTTTCAGACATTCTGCCTAAATTTCATGTCCAAGATAGCACTGATTGAGACCTTATCCCTGCCATATCTATGGTTTCCATGTTGGTACCAACTTTTTGTGTGTTTGTGTGTTACAATACACTTGCAATCATAATGAAGCTTGAAGGTTTGAGGTTTTTCTCTTTTTTTGTACATAGGCAAAAACGAAACAAAAGCAAAAGGCTGTAAAGCTTTACGGAGGCTTTTGATCCGAAATGCAGTCTGGTACACAACTTAGATGCAGATAGAAACAACCTTTTACACAAAGGCTAACAATCAGCCAATTATAATCAGACAAACGCTACAATGTGAAATAAAAAACAACAATATGCATAATAAAAGACAAAATACCAATGTAGAAAACATCATCATTGCAATATGCAAAATAGGTGAGGTCAAAAACACATTTGCAGACATATACATTTCTAAAGCAAACAACAGCATTGAAACTACACAGCTAACAATTAGTACACATAAAGTAATAACTAATCAAAATATTATATTAAACATATTCAATGCATTTATGAAAGAGAATTTCCTTTAATGTATTTTTGGAAATTTTTTTATTTAGGTCAACTACATTTTCAAGTTTATTGAGGAGACTGGGTATATGATACTCGGTATGTTGCTGACCATAGGTGGTCCTAGTTCTTGGTGTTTGCGGCAAAGCTTTCTTTGCCACAATACGAAAACATGATGAGGTGAAGCATTTTACAAATCGGGATAGGCCACATTTAATATGACGTTGACTATATTTGTCTTCGGGAAGTTCGGATAGTTCGAATAGTTTGAAACTTCTAGTGCTCATTGAGCCAAATAGTAAACACTGTTCATAAAATACTCGAAATTTCGAATATTTGCACACCGCTAAAAAAAAGTGATTTTAGTGTGGCAGTTAGATCTGTTCAGCATTTCAAATCTCCAGAATTTCTGCAAAGGAACCTTGTTAAATTTGATTGAACTTGTTTGCTAATTATTTATTGCAAATCTGAAAGGCAAAGGCATGTATAGTCCTGTGCAGAAGTTTGCAGATCATTGCCAACTGCGCCGTCTGGTGGCGAACAGTCTGCTGTCAAGACCATTTTTCTGAGGAAGTCTATCAAAGCAATGCTCTTGACAGCTGTTTCTTCAAAGCAATGTTCTCAACAATAGACAGCTCGTGACTAGATGGTGCAGATGGCAATTTCGTCTCTCACTTTCGTGGTCAACATACTTTGATTACTTTGATGGAGAAATGAAATGCAAATGAAAAGCTAAAGAGGAACAGCTTTCACAGATGAGAACTCGAGAGCATATTCTCTCATAAAAAATTATGCGGTTGCAGAAGATTGTTTGGGCCACACACAAAGTATGCAAGGCAAAATTATGGTGACATCAAGTGTACTTGTGAAAAAAAAAAGAATTTAATTAGCCCTAATTTCAATGAGGGTGGCAATTTGGGCTTATTGATATGGTGGCATGATAATTGATGGTAGTGCAGACTAAGGACATGGACAAAAAAAGGCACATTTAAGACAACACAGCAGCGCTGGGTTGTCTTGAATGTGCTTTATTTTGTTCATATACTCAGTCTGCGCTACCATCAATTATCATAGCCCTAACTTGTTTGTAATTTCAACCGGTTATTACTGTACATTGACTTATTTAACACATTTGAGTAACGCTCACTTTGTGAAACAACTATTTGTCCGTGCCTGCATACTGACTGATAATCTGTTTCCTTTTTTTTTTTTTTTTTTTCAATTTGGTATTTCAGCGAGTCCACCAGAAAAGCGAACCTCGCGCTCTGTAGAACCACCTTCAGCACTGAACTCCCCTGCGAAGTCTACGCAGGACGATAGCGATACTGACAACCTGCCCTTGGCTGTGATGATAACGGGTATGATACTAGTGAATTTTTATGGAAATAATTTTGGGTGTCAGTATTTCTATCTTAAACCGTTGTGCTTTTCTGTAACCGTGGATGCAAATAGCGTTGATAACTAATTCCTTCGTCAACAGACCAAGTGAATCAGTTTTGTGTGGTTGGTTATAGTACTCTATAAATTTTTTCAATGTAAGATTGTTTTATGAGCCGTAAAAGTGAATGTGGGGTTAAGTAGTATGTCTAAGTCGTTGCTACTGGGGGGATTCGCTCTGGACTGGAGCCATCCAAACCTCAGGGCGAAGACGAGCACAGGAGCCAGGGCTGATACCAGGAACATTTATTTACAGTAATTTGATGTTGAAGGCTCCGTGATACTTCACAAATAATGGTAGCATCTTTTGAGCGTCTCGGGGTTCGCTTTTTATAGCCTGGGTCTTCTCAAGATTCCCTGCAGGAGAAAACAATGGAGTCTAAGGCAGTCCAGTGAAGAGGTAGCTTTCATCTCGGCCCCCAAAACGGGAAGGTCAAACGCCTCTTCCTTGCCAAACTAGGTAAGAAAGAAGAGGCATGCCCAGTTCATTGCATGACGAGGGAGGAGCGCACAAATACACAATGCGACAATACGACACAACTAACACAGTGCAATGACGTGGAGTCCCACGCGCAGACAAACTGGAACTTCAGGTGCAGGGTTGACTCATCTATAGCGGCTAGCTCTCGGGTGGGCCGCGAAGACATCAAGGCATCAAGGATCGTGGGAAATGTACCTGAAGATGGATCCTAGACATTCAGCTCATTGTACCTTGATGAACAATGTAGCGCAGACGTGGCCACTTTTTCCAAGCAGCTCTGTCTGCGAATAACCCTTCCATCACCTTGCGTCAGACGGTTGGACACACCCAAAGAGGCTTTAGAGAGGGCAGCCGCTGGTCCTGAAGAATTCGCAGTACGACTTTCTTGTTGTCGCCGCTTCTGGACACCTCTAGGAGTGTTGCAAAGCCGGAACAAATCGGGGTAGATTTAGCCGACACCGTCCCGCGCTTCCAAGCGGCGCCAAGACATGGATGCAGGAAGATCGCAACAAAGTGAGAATGCAGTGAATGAGTCAGGATAAAGTGCATAGGAAAGGCTGCAATGTGTTTTAATAAGTCATATTTATCGAAGATTGCTTTGTCATTCTCTGTGTGTTGGTTTTGTACACTAAAAACAGGCAAGCTAAACTTAAGCACGTTTCTAACTGTCACTATTCATCTGGACTACGAAGTTATTTTTTGCAATTTTTGTGCGGAAACTGGCATTGATTGACTTCATCTTTTATGTGTCAGATTTTAAGCTATACTCATAGATCTGCATCTCTTAATTTATTACAAAAAGCAACTAAAGATACTAGGCTGAGCATATGCTTTTCAGTGCACTGTCTTCGGTTATTTAAATTACTGATAAACTTATCTAGCGCTAAGCAGATGTTGGCAAAATCAATATTGTCATTCAAGTCTCTCTGAATCCTTGAAGCAGTTTTTTTGGAATTTCATTGTCATTTAGCTACACTCTTTATGTCAAAACCGCTGCATGCAGTCGAATGTCGGATGTTACCTTTCGTCCCAGCCCTGTTTTTCCTCCTTAATTCACTGAACGTGCAGCTGTCACTGGCAACGGCAGTACTACACTCGATGCGTTTAGCTGCACTTTCCTTCACGTGGCATTCTCTGGCGGCGCATTGTTGCACCGCCGGATTTGTTTACGTAAGCCACTCCCTTTAGCACATGATTGAGCTCTGTGTCGTTGAATGCTGTGGTGATGCTGGCTGCTTAATTTTTTTATTCCCCAGCACGGCAATAATGCCCAAGCACTTAGTATTCTACCAACCAAGAGTATTTGAGGACGATCGACGATAAACCACACACAGGTATACGGGCACTGTGATGGCGCCTTTTGGCGTAAAGTTACGGCTGCACGTTCATTGATGAGAGCACATTTTTGTGCTGATGAGCTGAAGCCACTGTGCTCACCTGTTGCCTCTGTGTCATTTTGTCACCAATTGCTAGATTTGCAGCCCGCTAGGCAGTGAGGGCAATTAAGGGTGTCTGGGAAAAGAAATCTTACGATAGGCACTGTCATACATGTGTAATGCCGGAGGAGACAAAGCTAGGTGGGCAGATAAGATTAAGAAATTTGTGGATATAATGTACCCTGCAGTGGGTGTAGCCAAGCTTATGATGATGATGAGGTTGGGAAATTTTGTAAGTGATGTGTACTGGACATTCAATCAAATCGGTCACCTGCGTTACGTTGCCCATCCATTTGACGTACCACTGTAGTGGGCGATTGAAAACTCGTTTGACAGAATGCGTTCTTGGGTGATACATTTAAACCTGGATATAACTAAATTGACCAATTCTCCGAAAAATTTGTTATGAAGGGGATTTCGTTATATGCAGGTTCGTATGAAAATTCGAAAAATAAATGCACAAGTTAAACAAAAGGGGAACTGACGGCATACCTAACCCAAAACACTTATTTAGCAGTAAAAAAAATGCATTAATATTGCGATAGCAAGTATATGGACACTCTCGGCAGGTTTTTCTCGTGGCCGTCATGTTCTGTAGCTAGTACAAATTATAACATGCCCCCGCGCATCGTATCTTTTACGAGCGGGTGGAAGCGCACGAACGCTGCTGAAGCAAAGATCAAATGAGGCGGCCCATCTCTATTGCCTGGAGTGCGCAACGATAACATCCCCTGCTTCTTACAACTGCCGCCGAGTGATCAAACAGAAAAGAAATCACCCCTATTGAACGAGCATGAAAAATAACGAGCAGGGGGGGGGGGGGGGGTAGGGGTCGCTCGAGTAGCAACGGTAAACTTTGATACTAAGGGTGCGGTCGTGATCGCTGGTGCGCGTGCTATCTGGGCAAGCATCAAGCCGCTTTCAGTGCGAAGAGACTCTGTGAAAAGGGCACTTCTCCCTGGAGCTGCTGTATTTGCTCACATCGGTGTTTCATAGAATTTCTGTTATGTGGGATCCAAAAAAGTTTGCTGACACCACAATTTGTTGTTATCGCATTCTATGCGCCGTCGTATTGTTGCCAGGGCTAATCTGCTAATAGCAAAGGCTACGGTCCCTTGAACTCGCGGCGCAAATGGAAACGTGTGACGAGTTGACCTCCGAAGCTCCGTCGTTGTCACCGCGGTTTCGGAGAGTTTCCATCATTGCTCAATCTGACATTCCCTCAGTAGTGATGACACAGTTGATTGCATTCTAAGAAGACAAAAAAAAAAAGAAATGCATACCCGATCATCATCGAAGGCCACACCATGTTCGTGCACACGGCGTTGGAAACAAAGAGCGAACGTCACGGATACTGCGGAAAACTATTCGGTAAAGCACCCTCCATATTCAGCGTGGCCCCACATATGTGACTCAAATAGAACACTTGGCACTGTCAATGCAAAAGTAGTTTTTTTTTTGTTTGTAGGGGGAGGGCACACACATGTATGCACACGCAAGGGCAGGAACGGCGGCAATGCCAGCTCGTGGGACGCAGGCCCGCTTGCCCGCCGGTTCGCGCACACCCGCACGCAATAACCAGTGGTCGCTCTCACGTGGGAGTAGCCGGGGTCACGAGTGCGCCACCTCTGCCGAAGTGGCGCCAAGGCAACCGTGGAAGATGCATGCTCGTGCCAAAATCACAAAACTCAAGACAAAATTCGAACATTGTCTGTGGCGAAAATTTGTTATATCAAGATTTTCTCCCACTGCTACTTTATTACATAGAGGTCGCAAACATGTGCTTCTATGGAGTAACAGCGGGCAATGGAGAAATTTCGTTATATTGAGGAATTCATAATATGGAGGCTCATTATAAGTTGATCTAACTGTATACAGATTTTAAAGCCTTGTGGTAAATTACATTTGCCTTGTGATAATTACTGTTTGTGCAGAATAAATTGGCCTACTAATGATCATAAGGACTTGCTCTGCTAGCTCAATGGTTTTTTCGAAATGTGGCAATACTGCTTTGAGGTCTTTTGAGGACTAAGTGCACATCTTTTAATTGACTGTCAGCTCTTTTAGATTTTGTGCTCTTCTTGGTTTAGTAAGCCTCTATGCACAGTAACGCTGGTCTATTGAGAGTTACAGGAGAATGCACGTCATTATAGTTTGACCTAGTTCATGTGCAGCTTCGGCAGTTATGTGAATGCCAAGTGATATACATAGAATATAAATCGAATGCACGATAGAAGGGAGTCATAAAAAGTTCCAAAGGTTTACAAAGAAGTCTTGTTTTCAGGCTAGTGAAGCCACTTCGGGACACTTTATTGCAACCCCCTTTTGAAAATAACTTTGGTCTGGGCAAAGAGGGATAGAGCAAGTCATGGACAATTGCTGCATTGTTAGAAGCCAGAATGTACACGGTGCATCGTTTGCAGTGCTAAAAGACCGGAAGAAATACCTAAAAGAAGGGATGACATGAGTTTTGGTTCCTGTTCACATTTTTCTGCATAGTTTCTCTGCATCATTCTGAATAGAACTGTTTTCCATGGTTCTATTCCAACTCAAGCACTATTTCATTCTTGTTCTTTTGGAAAGTACTGTGTTCAGGCTTAGTTTTGCTGTGTATGTACATATGTCCCAAAAGTAAAAACGAAGCACACGAGCTGTGACTAAACTACGTAAAGCTGCATGCCAGCACGCTCTCTTAGAGAAGTGGTTTATTTATGAATGCAGATGATGGCACTATCTTCTCTTTATAAATAAAGAACCACTTTTCTGATAGAGCGTGGTGGCATGCATTTTTGTGTAGTTTGGCCACAGCTGGCATGCTGACCTTTGGGTCACCTGCACATATTTTTAAAGCAGGCTTTGTTAGTGGCGCCCTTCGTTCTGCGATCCATTAACGAGCATTCAAGTTGGGTTATAACAAAAAAATATTTGTAGCACTGTGCTTGCAGGTTAGCCAGGTGCATACAAGATTGAGGAGCAAGTGCAGGTACTACCTTATTTTGTACATGACAAAATTGTTTATAGCATTGTTTTTAGGGTAGAGGCTTGTGTCCATCTTTTCTAGACTTATTATGGGAGCACGATGCATCAAAACACAAGCTTTCCGAGTCTCTTATGGAAGTTATTGCAAAGGATAAGCTGATCATGCCGTGGATACTAAATGCAGAATAGAAAGCTGAGCTAGTTAGAAGGGATGTGTGGTATGGAAAAGCATGTTTTGACTGTCTCATGCAAGAAGAAGTAAAAATTCACAGCAATTGTCAACTGCTGGTGAAATCTAGAACAGTAATATGCTATGTCTTTATGATCTTTGTGTCTCTCTCCTTTTCTGCCACCTGTCTTGCAGTATTGCCTTTTAGCCAGTAGTCAATATAGTTATGTTTGCCTTTCTGTGTCTTGCGTGCCTGCCTTTTCATGCTACATAGTTCACGTTGTTTGCTTTTGTTCAATGAACTTGCTGTTTTTTTTTTTCAACTTGGAGCTGAACATCATTTTGTGTGTGAAGAGACCCTGTTACTAAAGCTCTTCTTTTCTATTTCTATTTTTAAAAGGTAAATCACCAAGGCGGCGTACTGCAAGTGTGTGTTCTGTGTCATCATCTGTGTCAGCAGCCACATCTGAAGCTGGACCAAGTACAGTTGCCAACAAATATGACTGCACGATACTCCCGAGCGAATGCTTAGAAGAAAACCCAGCTTCTCCTGCTTTGCTGTATGGTGTACAACACCTCCTTCGGCTGTTTGGTGAGGGAGTGCTTGCTAATTGTGTGCATTGTAAAAGTTTATTTTTTAAAATTTGCTTGAATGATGTGTTTTTAATAGCAAAAAGAGTGGTTTGCTAATCCAAGCAGATTACTGTATGCACTATGCAGTCAAGTATATTGGCACTTTAAACCCCGTCACTTATTATATGCTCTTTAGATTTTGTTGAGATTGCTGTAGCGACACTGGCATAGCTGGGGTGGAGGTAAGGGGGTCACCCCCCTCTCTCCTCGAGATTTTTCAGTATGTGTATATAACATGCAAACGTACAAAACCCACACAAGGACATGTATAAAGTATAATTGAACAGCCCTTCACCCCATAAAAAAATTTCTGGCTACGCTACTGCAATGTGATCCTCAAAATGAAAAAAAAAAAAAAAAAGAAGTGTGTTCTTAGGAAGCAGTGAACATGAATATACATATTAGCAGTGGAAGAAGCAGCCTGTGCACTGCCATGAAAGTGCACTTGTAGCAAGGGTGGATTGGCGAACATGTGGGGAATCAATGGGATTTTTTATTGCATAAAAAGTCTGCAGCTGGTGCCAGGCACTGCCAATGCTTACTCTACCGGATATCACTGGGTATTTTATTTATTTATTAATTTATTAAACACTCCCGGCTCATTCAGGGCCCAGTATTTTACATCGAGTATTGAATAGCATCGCGATGATACCAATTTGAAGGCTGCGCGCAAAATATTCGTATGATCCCGAATTCGTATGAACCGAAAACAAGTTGAAGTTGATCATGAAGGTGAACAAGAACTTTATTGGGGTCAACTACTTTTTGCTAAAAAAAAGTTCATGATGTTCTTTTGCACTTTCCTGCCTTCCAGATGACGTGAATTGATCAAAACGTAAGCACTTGAGCCTGGAGAATTGAATTAGCCTGTTTTGTGCCCATGGAAGTCCCATGGAAGTTGCATGACATGTTTAATCTGACGGTTTGAAGACATGAGCAAAGATGATAACGGTTACCCATTTACTGCCGGCTGGCAATATTGAGGAATGACTGTGTGTCACATCTGAAAGGGGTTTTACATCGATTCTCAACATTTTGCATGCATATAATCATATAAACCACAAACCTTACAACTGTATATCATTGAGCATAAAAATGGTAGAAGAATGATGCCAAGTAACTGTGTACAAATAACGAGTTATGTTTCCATTTGGCAGCATTACATTGTTCAAAAGTGTGCATAGAGTGTAGCATTGTTGGGCGCTTGAGTAAAAGAGACTCAGCGTCCCACTGATAGGGGAGGCAGCAGTTACGTTACCAGCAAATCATGACCCGGTCTTATAATTAGGCCATTCAATGGCCATGTCATCTAGACCTGACAAATCCCTCTCACATTTGTTTGTTTGTCATTAAAAAAAACACCCAGAGACTGGCTTTCCTCTCTTGTTTCGACTTTTGGCAGCATAACCACCGTGTGTGTCTGCCTGCTTCAGTGACACCTTGTGCTGCTGGGCTGCTGCAACAGTTTTTGGTGATGCGATGCACCTCCTTTTTCTTGTCCGGAGTTTCTGATACGGTGACATGCATTTGTTGTGCGTTATTTGTGTGAGATCAAAAAGCATGTTGCCGGGCTATGTGATTCATGCTATAACTAGAATTGATGCTTTTCTTTTGTTTTGACGGAGTACTTTATCATGCATGCAGACGTGAGGCTTTGTAATATGTAGTTTAAATATTATGGTGTGTGAGAATAATAGATTTGGTTGCAAAGCCAGATAGAATTTGTATCCTCTTCTCAGTGAACTAAAGTCATCTTCACGGCAAAATGCTTGATATTTTTTTTGTTTTTACAGTTAAGCTTCCTGAGTTGCTGCAGAAAATGGCAATCACGAAGACAAAAGCTGACTACCTTGAAAGATTTCTGAACGGCTTCTTGCAGTAAGTGTATCTAAAGTTCTTTATTGTGTGACAACAAATCAATCTGGCTATGCATGATCTGCAATGTTCATGTGTTTCAGATACCTTGCTGGGCGACATGAAGAGCTTTTTCGATCATCTGCTTATCGGGATGCCGAGGAAGTTATGGCCGAACTTGAAAAGTACAAAACTAGCGATGATTAACCTTCGTCATGTGTTGTACATGTATATATACAAATAGTTTCACTCAGTTTTGGATGCTCTTGTATACAACTTAATTTTGTGTCGGTGTTGCTGTGAATAAAATGTTTGTTTGATGTGTGTGGCTTAATTGACCATAGAATCCATGAAATTACAAATGATTTGCATTAGAGTGCATGACAGGTGATCGCATGACAGGTGACGAAATTGGTGCCTCCGTGTTGGTGAAGTTTGATATTTTTTTTCTCGTAAGTTATGCCGTTAATCATAAAACGAAGTTGACTTTCGGGCTACCTGGTGAGAGGTGCACGAAATATAAAATACTCAATGAAATCCAAAATATCAACTTTTGGACCCGTGTCGATCTCTCGTGGAATCACCCATTAGCTTTGACTCTCTAGGATGAATTGCAATGTGGCAGTGCAAAGTACATTCCTTATACTGGGGAAACATTGTCATCGGACGCAAACTGGATGTCTACATGTTCCATGGAATTGCATAAGCAGATGCTGGTGTAAACATAAAACACTTTCATTACTGTGTTTTTTGTAGCTGTGTTGCAATTTTGAGATGCTGAAAGGGGTGGGGTGTCACGGAGACATGTCATCTCTAGTGGGCACATGCAGCACTCAATACTACTCGAAATTCTTAAAGCAAGAGCGCCAGCAATTAACCGGCATTGGTTGGAGGACGCTGCGTATATTTCGTCTGTCCTACCACTGTCGCCAACGTCGGCCGCCAGGGCTGTGAAAAAGATGGATGGTTGTCCGATAATAAACTCAATATTTTATCTGCAGTCTAAGGAACAGCTCTAGAGAGCGCTATGAAGACAACAACGCTGAACTCTCGCACTTCTGCTGTCGAAAAAATATAGTATTGTACATAGTTTTACCGGCTGCCGGTCACAAGTTCTTGGAACGCTTTCGCGGCTTCCGCAGTCTGCGACTCTACGTACGTACTGCACGTTATTCACCCACGCAGGTTATTTGCTCGCTAAGCGAAAACACTCTTGCCATTTTATAAACTGCCTCTGCTTCTGTATGATAACGTCAATCAGTCGAGTGGCTGGCGGCATGCCAGCCTTCGTTGTGCCTTCGTGAAAAAAAAAAAAAAAAGCCTGCTTCGTGCTGTTCACGCAATTTTAGGAAACTCTATGGTTCACGCGTGTCCGCGAAAGTCTAATCGGCACCGGCATCAAACAATGGCTGCAACCAACGTCGGCTTTCCGGACTTGCCGCAACTGAGAACCGAACACGAATGAGCCGGCCGAATCTCTTTTCTCTCGTACTGCCTTAACAGCCTTAACTACGATAAGCGCTAACTACGGACCATTGCTATCACAATGGATGTAGGCGAAGTTCGTATCGCTGATGATCGAGATTTCGAGCGCCTGAAGGTTCTGGCCGACAAGCATGACGGCTGGAAAGTCGAGTACAAGAAGAAAGATACGACCGTGTGGACTAAATCAACGCAGCAGACAGAGTTCAAGATGATAAAGGTACGTTGATTGGGCGGAAGCAGCTTAAGGCTAGTCACAGGTTCATATTCGTTTCCGTCATGATGAAGATATGCAGTTTGTGACGTGTCCTCCTTTCAGCTGCACACCGCGTACAAGGATGTCAGTCCGCCTCTGCTCTTTGACGTGGTGATGGATCCACTGTACCGAAAGAAGTGGGATGTGTACATGCTGGAGAGTCGCGATATCGGATCGTTGAATCCTAACAACGACGTTGGATATTACGCAGGTGACGGGGCAGCGCTGCGTGTTGCGAACTTTGTCGAATTCACTTGTGAGTGATGCCGTGTTTTTCTTGTAGTTCGGTCACCGCCTCCCTTCAGGAACCGTGACTTCGTCCTCCAAAGATCGTGGCTGCAAACGGATAAAGAGTGGCTCGTAATAAATCATTCAGTGTTTCACGAGGTGAGCTTTGCCACGGCTGTCACTTTAATTCACTTTTGCGACTTTTAATTCCCGAGTAATGTATTGAACGGATCGCTTACTTTCGTGGAACTCAAGTAGATGGGCTTCCACAGGTTTTTTTTTTTTTAGTGCTTGATTCACTATTTGACGTAAGACTTATCTAGAACATGCACATTTAATAGGTCTGTTCGATTCACCTGCAGCAATTATAACCGGTTCACGGTTGTGCACGCGAAGTTCAGAAATTGTGCAGTGCGAGTTCAGAAATTGTGCAGTGCGAGTTCAGAAATTGTGCAGTGCGAGTTCAAATTGTGCAGGCACAGCGCGACCGCCGAAACGAATGGCGATGTTCCAACAAGGTGCAGGCCTTATTTCCGTTCGCTTAATTTACACCGTTCAGCTAACAC
This sequence comes from Rhipicephalus microplus, assembly GCF_043290135.1. Taxonomy (NCBI): domain Eukaryota; kingdom Metazoa; phylum Arthropoda; class Arachnida; order Ixodida; family Ixodidae; genus Rhipicephalus; species Rhipicephalus microplus. The sequence goes on along the minus strand of NC_134701.1, from coordinate 212,878,780 downwards.
TGAACGATGGCAAACCGCACTTCTGGACAATTTATGACGCGCAAACATTTTAGCAAAACACACCGCGTTAGTAGAGGCGGGTACGGCGCCTACGCCTAAGTGCTGCGTCGTGTGCTCAGCTGCACGCGCGGTCACCAAGCCGGCACCATCAGCGTAGGAGGTGCACGAAAATTGTGAACCAGTGCTGCACCTCTTCTGCACCTTTTGAAACGAATGGCAGGGTTCAGATGTTGTCAATGCCGCACCGCTGAAACGAATGGCAAAGTGCAGCACTTCGTGAACTGGTTCACGTGGTGCAGGCGAATCGAACAAACCTAATAGCTGTTTTAGCAAAACCTTAGAGGCCCGTGCACTAGGCAATGTCAGTGCACGTTCAAGAACACCAGAGGTTCAACATTTCTGGTGCCATCCTTTACAACATGCCTCCTAATCATATTGTGGTGTTGGCATGTCAAACCCCAGCCGTTATTGAAATATTTTTGCTAATAGTTGTTTTTCCCTACTTCAGTCTGCACCACCAAAGAAGGGCTTCGTGCGGGCCATTTCCTACCTGACTGGACTTGTAATCCAGCCTGACGGCGGCTGTGGTTCCAAGCTGACCTATGTAACGCAGTGTGATCCCAAAGGTAAACATAAAGCGATGTTATGGCTGGCCATTTCCAAAACATTCTGCTACAGCTCAAAGTTTCTACAGTAAAAACATTCTTTATGCAGGCTCACTACCAGCATGCTTTGTAAACAAGCTCACTCAAATTTTTGCTCCGAATGTAAGTAGGCTGAAGTTACCTCTTTACAGCAGTGCCATTTTGTATAAAAAGCAGTGAAGAAAAGTGTGATGTTCCAGTACATTTAACTAACTAGCTATTCTAACTTTGTAGATGGCAAAGAAGTTGCGAAAAGCTTGCCTGGAGTATAACGAATGGAAGAAAGCTCACCAGCCGAGCTACAAGCCTTGGCTGCACCCTGAACAGATGAACTTGCCAAGATTGGATGTGTCCCGCTGCGTGAGCACAGGACATCAGGAATTGCAGGAGGACATCTTGGATGAAAGTCTCGTCGAGGAGCAAGAGATATGCAGTTTTGAGGACCTTGACAACCTGTAGTTGTGCTCAAGTGAGCCTGTTGATGGGGTTTGCCATTGTTTGTTGACGAGAGGTGGATGTCTAATCAAGGGCCATGTCTCTCTTGTCTGCAGCTATTCGGAATTGTTTTAAGAACTGATCGTGTAATACCAAAGCAATACTGAAAGCTACAGTCTACCTGGTGCCTGTTTATGTAGTTAAGTTTTCCAAGAGCCAAGAAACTGCTCATAAACAGTCGCTGTTGACGTAAGCCAAAGATAAGAGTGGCCACTCCTTTCGTGCTAATTTCTTAAATACGTTGGAGCTCTTGCGGTGAGAACATTCTTATGTCGAAGTTTGTCCTGCTTGGCGGAACACCGAGTTTCAAGAAACTTGGTTGTCGAAGTGGTTTGAGCTGCTTTCTGCCGGTGAGTAATTTGTTGATGTGAAATGTGTTGGGAGATGTGATATCACACAGTTTCATTTTTACCAGCACCTGTGATGACATCTAACCCATGTTTCCAGTGTGAATTTTACTCCTATTTTTTTTCTAACTGCTTGCAGGCCTATGAATGTCCTTGTTCCTTCCCATCCGAGGCTACAGTTTGAGTGATATGTGATTGGCACATTATTCACTAAATAGTTATGGTCATTTCATTATATCACACCACTGCCATTAACACATACACTAGCAGTAGCTGGTTGTGTTTGCATTTTAATGCCAGTGCAAAAGGCGCTATAAAAAGGCAGTCATGCAGCTTTTACACCTGCAATGGCTGCACTGTTTGTGAGTCGTGGCTGTGTATGTGGCTTGTGCCTAAGCAAAGAAATTGGGCACTAATTTTTATCTTAACTGACCATTGCAGATCTCTGACATTTCATAAGATTGCGTATTAGCCATTCCTGTTGACTACAGTCTTAATTATTGTACACCACATAGTGTGTAATAATGTTCCATAAAAATAGTAGCCAGCCTTGTGTGCTCTCTTGTTTACCGCTATGGAGTCACCACTTTCCTTTGAAGGATAAAGGGGAATCTTCAAATGGCTCCTCACCAGGCATTGCTGCAAATGTTCGGATTTTGCACTGAGCATTGTAAAGTGCTATCTAGGCAGGACTTTTATGGAACAGATTTGAAAACGATTCTTGATCATACCCTGGTTTATGCCCATGGAATGCCAGAATTTTCCTTAAGAAGTTCAAGACGTGTGAGTCAGTTGAAGTGGTGCTCTGTTGGAGGGAATGCACATAGCCCGCCACCGTGGTCTAGTGGCTAAGGCACTCAGCTGCTGACTCACTGGTTGTGGGATCGAATCCTGGTCGTGACGGCCGCATTTTCGATGAAGGTGAAAATGCTTGAGGTTTGTGTGCTTAGATTTAGGTGCACGTTAAATAACCCCAGGTTGTTGAAGTTTCCGGAGGCCTCCACTGTGGCATCTCCCATGATCATATGGTGGTTTTGGAATGTTAAACTCCAATAATTAATTAGGAAATGCGCACATTTTTTTTCATTAAATGTAAGATTTCAATCATTTTTTGGACGCACAGCCGTTTCATTCATACTTAGATGGTGCAATCACCACCTCGTTATCTATGCACTGTGTATGTTTACAGTTCCCCAAATCTGGTGAGGGGTCCTATAAGATGCATGTGCAATTCCTGACGGGAAGGTGGTGGATCCAGCCACTCATTTTAGGGTGGGGGGGGCGATAGCTTAAGGTAACACCAGAGATGGTCAATACTTTTTTGTTTTTACTAGCACAAAAACTTTATTACAGCATAAATACTGTGAATGTATGCTCAAAGGGATCCTACTCATTTGCCCTAATGGGTGATAGCAGGTGCAGGGCAAGCACTGAAAAGAGGGGGAGTGGGTGCCCACCTGTTTTGGTTTTGGGAGGGGCGATCGCCCCTCCTCTGGATCCGCCAGTGACACTGGGCATGTAGTATTGAAGCAAACGTATACTAGGTGAGGGATAGCTATGATTGTGTGATGGAGCTAGCACCTAAAGGGGTGTACAATATTCAGGACTGTAGTGTTTCATTGCAGATCTGGGTTATGTCAGGAGATAGCATTGGTATTAATTGGCTTTGGGAAACTAATTAGGTCATAAAGAACATCTCGATGTGTCCTTGTCATGTGAATTTTTTTTTATTCCTAACATTCCTGTGTCTTTTTTTTTTGACATGTCTGTATGGCCACTCTAGTCTATACTACAACATTGCTGTGATGCGAAGCATAAAGTGGTAATTTAATTGCTTTCATTTGCTGTTCAAGAAAACTTCCAAGTTAGATAAACAATTCTACACATGCGTGCAGCCCATTTCTAGACAAAAGGAACCCATGTGGCGTCGCTTTCATTATTTGGAAAAAAATATCTCAAACTTGTGCAAGCTGATGCGAAAAAAAAAAGGTGTTTCACTCAGGCTTGGACATTGTTTTCGATATTTGCCAACACCTCAAGTCATTCCTAAAAAACCCGTCTGTTTCCACTAAACTAAAAGGCACTATTGGCTTTTGAAAAAATGAACAAGGTGCCATCCATACATGACGTAGGCAAGCACATCACATATTGTCGGAGAAAAGCATGAAATGAAGGTGTGTCACTTCTTGGGAATATTTTGTACATGGCTAATCAATCTTGGGCAAATGCAAAGAGTGAAAGAAGTTTAAAAAGAGAGTAAAACTATCACCTAATAGACAGTACCTTGAAGCAACAGAGAGATACTTTTTCTTTACCTTTATTCCCTTAAATGTTTGTTCTACTGTCTACAAGAAAACTGTCTTTTTTCCTTATTGCGACTGTCTACACGTGGTCCTAGTTGGCACATTTATTATGTTGAAGCTTAGCAGCAGGCGCCCTGTTGTAATCAGCTAAGCATGTCTTACATGCTAATATAAGCTTACAAACTCACTCTCTTGTAATGACACAGTGCTGGAGAACAAATTTTGATTAGTCTTGGCACTTGGACGAAGTGCATCTCGCGTGTCTTCCATACATCTGTTGTTAGGATTTCACTGTGAGTCGTATTTAATGGTTGCATATACTCTCGGAAGTTCCTAAGCACAGTTGCAAACTGCTGTGTACTACATACTAACAAGTGCAGTTTTATTATGTGCTGCATTAATTTTACCTTGTTAATTAAGATTGAACCAAAGAATAGTTTTTGCTATCCAGTTTACATAGCCAGTGGAGTTGGAACACTTAAATCAAAATTGTTGTACACTGCAAAAATCAATTGGCCAATCAAGTTAGGTCATTGCCCTACTACATTTTAATAAGCTCTCTAATATATATTTATTGCTGCATACGAGCTAGACAAAGTTCGTTTTGTCTCCATAATTTATTAGCTAGATACTGAATGTGTGTATTTTGCAGAAGTGAAACCTTGGAGCATGTTTCATGGTTAGTTTCCTTACCCAACAATCAGATTGAATATTAGGTTCATGATGGAAAGATGTTTTATTTTATGCAATCAAACCTCAATATAAAGAATACGGATATAACAAAATACCGTTTATAACAAAGTAAATGAAAGATAGTCCTTGCAGTACAGTATTGAGAATAACCTTTATAACAAATTTTTTGATATAACAAACTTATTTTCTTGTAAGATGCAACTTTGTGACAATGAGATTTGAGTGTACCTGGGTGCGGTTTTCGATCGTTTGCGACTGCTTTGAATTCACTGAGCGCATTAACAGACATCTTTGACTTCACATTATGGCTTCTTTGTTCTCCACGGCTTTTAAGAGTGAAACGGACAGTGACCAGAGTTCCGTACCATCGGGCAAACTAGTGGAGCCTTGCAATAAGGTCTCGTAACACATTTTTTTAACATAAAAGGTAGCACAAAACCTGTGTGAGAGGCCTGTCAACTGCAGGTTATGATTGACATCTATGTCCTTGCCAGACAAAAGCTATCGAGGGACTTTACAGTTCTAAGCTATTTCTATACTAGTTATTCGCATGGTATACCCTGCATAAAACTAGACATGTTGCTTCGTGCTGGTGACCTTTGATTTAAGCTCGGTGTGCAATAGTCAGGTTCTGCTTGCACTGCTCTGCTTAGTTACAAAGTGTGGCTGCAAAATGAGCACTCCTTATAAGATGTGGCACTCCTGCTACTCTGAGAGAGAACAATTTCACGTGAATTTCCTTTGCAGTATAAATTTCTTGCATTCAGAGAATCTGTTGAGCTGTAAGTGTCATTAACAGATCGCATAATACTGATTGGTGCAGGCAAATGCCAAAAACACATTGAAATCATAACCATGCTGCTCGAGATAGCTAAGTTGGCAAACATTCAAGATAAGAGAAGGCAGGCGGGATATACAGCCTTCAGAAAGACAATACGACATTCGGGGTTGACGTTTCTATTCAGTGTTTTCTATTCTTGTCATTCTATTATGAATTCAACCCTTTCTGTATTCTGTCAAATAGCATGCAAGTCACATTTTGACGACTCTGCTTAGTGCATGAGGGCACCATGTGTTTTATACTAAGAGGTTTATATGGGCTTTTTTTTCACTCAGGAAGAACAGATTATTACTTTTCTGCGGTATTTCAGTTTGCTCTGCACACAGTAGATAGTACAACTATGATCCTTAAAGGGACTGCTTGAAGGTTTGCATGGGCTGTGTGGAATAAACGTATTAAATTATAGCAGTCCCAGTGCAGAGGAAAATATTTTAATACTCAACTGTTAAGTTTGTTTTTTAACTATAGCACTTCGTGGTGTGTAATGCAGTGGTAATTAAGAAATTTGAACTAGGTGGGAATTACAGGCAGTCAACAGTTTGGCACTCAGTTTGTTGTTCGGTGATTTTAATTTATCTCTATTTTTATTGCGCACTTCTTAATTTTGATTAGTTAACAGAAGAAGCGCACTTAGTATCCAGTTGTGGAAGTGGTTTAGCAGTGTTACCAAATAATTATCAGTCAATAAGATCATCTAAGCTTTGAGGAGAAAAGTTGTAGAAAAGTTTTTTGGCACATTAAGTTTGCGATGCTCAGTGTGGCAGGATGATGCGTAAACTTCACCCCGTCCTCCTCACCCTGTGTTGATGGCTGAAGTTATTGTTCAATTCATTGTATCACCATTCTGAATAAGCTGGACATTTAGAATATAGTTGGACTAAGAACATTTCCCAACTTTTTCGCAAAACTGTTGTGATGCTGACTGAAAGGAGTAAGGGGAACTGAGGGACTCGATTTCAACGTGATGCGGCTCCTGCATTTGAGAGGATTTTCCACACCCACATTCATGGCCGCGAGTGAACCTGGCTAACACTGTCAGTGTTGATCTTAGATGTGAAGGCAAGTCCCCGAGACGTTTTGATGCTTTGACGACTGCTGCAGTTAAGTAACGGTAAAGCACCACATGCTTAAATGTGCAAACGGTTTTGGCTACCATCTGCGACACGTCCACTTTCATTCCCCACGTCAGTTATTTCCATATTTGAATCGACAACAGTGAATGTTTTTCTACATTCGTTGTCACTTTTGTCGTGTATTGCTGAGGATGTTTGTGTGCAAGTCTAGCGTGTTGCGAACAGGCCCAAGCACTGCTATGTGTTGGTAAAGCTGCTTCTGTATCAGCACAGCACCGTAGTGGCACTGCTTCAGTTTTGATGTAAAAGTTCCTTATTCATGTTCCTTGTGCTACGCGTTGTTTTATTGACAACTGGAAGCTTCCCTCCATCGATAACTGTCTCTGGTGTTTATGAGGGAACTTAAGCTTAGAGGGGTGGCTTGCCATTTGCTAGTGTAGTGAATTATTGGAATTAGTTAAGCTTGACAGTTTCTGTCTTGTCTCTCACTGCTGGCACTAAGTCTATGCGGACACTGCACGTTTGTTTGCTTCAATCAGAAACTGAAATTGTGTGTCTAGGCTTGGCTATCTCCTCTAGATGGATTGAACAGTACTTTTGGTGAGAAGGGAAGTGCTTCAGACTAGCAAATGGAAGGTGCTCTCTGTTATGTTCTTGTGCAGTTAAACTTATGGTACCAGACAAAGAGTGAACAGAAAGTGTACTTGTTCCGTTGTTTTACTTCTATGTTGTCATAGTGTTTTCTATATAGTAGAACCTCGTTCATATATTTATATAAAAAAAACACAATTCACTGTAAGAAAAAACTTACCTACTTCCAGGAAAAATTGTAATGCGAATTCATTAAAACATAGTGCAGTTTCGCTTGATAATGATATCGAAAGCATTAGGAGCGGGAAATTGTATGAAGTGGGATCGTATTACCGAGGTTCTACTGCATTTGATGGCATTGCATAAGCAGTAACTTGTTATTAATGCAGAAGTGGTGGTCTGAAATGAATTCCTTGCCTTTCCGTCATTTTTACATTTGGCACCAGCAGTATGTAGTAGCGTGTGAGAAGCGACTGTGCTGTAGGTTTTCGCTAACCAAATTTTTCCGTCCTTATGGATGCTCAAGTGATTGATATAATATGGTTCACTTGACCTTGCTTTACCGATTTATTTGCCTTGACTCAGCAATTGGAGCTTATGCAGTGGTGCTATGGCTCTCTTTCAGTTTCCATGTGAGGTGAAAAAATATTTTTTGACGCTTAATAGTGTTTCTTATTTATCATTTACACTAAAAGACTATGTGCTTGACGTAAGCATAGTTATAAATTGTGCACTAAATCTTGCACATCATGCTAAAGTGATTCTTATATTGTGAATATATGACATTCTGGTAATGAGTGTTTGGCTGTGCATGCATCAGTTTGGTTTAATTAATGTGCTGACACATTATTGTGTGCCGAAGAAGCCATTTTTGGTGTGCTGTTCTGACAGTTCTTAGTGTATGACTACTTCATACGACCTTAAATTTTTGTGTTATGTTTGCTTTTTCCAAGTTGCCAGAAATAATGTTCTGAGAAAATGTCAATGATTTCTGCTTGCTGTATGAATACTGCTGACGGAACCAAAATGCCATCGATATGCACAAGTGAAATGAAGTGTAGGTCTGCATGCCCCTTGGATTATGTTGTATGGTATCGACAGACAATCAGTTTATATTTACCTCACTTATTTTCATTTTTCCTCTTCATGATACATTTAATATTAACTATTGGGTGGTGGACAAGAATACCCTATCTAAGTTGCTTAATGCTAAGGGGGTGTTTGGAAATGCAACACTCAGAGGTAGCTGATGATTATTTTAGTGCAAATTCATTTGAGTGTGGTTGTTGGTGATTCACGTCACCGTTCATGCTACAAATGCCCCATTTGATTGGGTGTTGTTGAATACAGTTTGTAGAGTGTGTGACCAACTGCCAATGGGCTTTCACCTCAGACATTTCCCGAAATGTGATCCTTGTTAGCATGAACCATTGTTGAATTTCTGCTCGTATGTCAAGGAAGAGCGCTGTACAGCTGTGCGTGCTTGTGACTGTGGCTCAGCAGTGCTAGTGCGAACAAGTTTTACAGAGCCAAGAGCAACTCTCGTACTGAAAACGGGGCTTCAACAGAGTAGCACTGAGGCAAAGAGTCTAAGAACATTACTTGGTTTTGTCACTTTGTGCCTTTGATATCCTGATCAACTTGTTAATTGGCATTAAGCATGCATGAGCCAGAAAATTATTCAAGGGGCTTGGATTACAGAGGTCTGTGGACATGTGGGGGGCATCACCATATTAAGAAAGTTAGTAATTGAGCTTTCCACAGTTGTGGAAATTTGTGTCCCATATCCTCATTATTTTATTTTTTGGTGTTTGTACATTGGTTGTGATGTGTCACAAAGACTTCTTGCATTGTTTGATAAGTAGCCGCACGGCATTTCATGCACCATTTGTGTTATGGGCATGCTCAGGTAGGTGTTGTGTGACATAGTTTGAAATTTAAACATCATAGCTAGGCTTCACGTAGGCTTAATGTACTTTGCCTTAGGTGATGCTAGAAAACCCGAAAATATTTGTAGTTTCGTGTCAAATTAGTTTTTTTCCTAGCTTACTTGCCAAAGATGTACGACTAAGTTCTTTTGCAAACTTCATCTTCTGGTCATAGAACTTAGCTGGACACTCTCTCTCTTACCTCTAGTCTCTTGATGTGTGCATGTGATTTTCTGCACTCTAATAAGGACAGTACAACAGAACCCTGTCACAGTGAATTTTCATGTTCCTAAACTTGATATTTGCCATGCTCAGTTCTATGGTGCTCTTTTGTTGACCACAGAGTCACAGGTCCTGGTACCTGACTGTCGTTGCAGTGCTGTGATTGAGGTCCGAAGTGGAAAATAGGTGCTTGCTTATATATTTCAGATATTGATGTTTGTTGGCGTTTATATGGATTGACAAATACTGTTGGTTCACAGGAGGGAGCGAGATACAAAGTTTAACAATAAGTCTTTAAAGTTCCAATTTCTGACACACTTCCACATTTCTGGTTTCTATGATGCACATAAAAAACAGAGACAAGGGTGCTTGTGTACTATGGCCAATACTGAAGTCGATGATCTTTGTAAAAACAAGGCCGCTTGTCTAGACTACTTTTTACAAAACCAGATGGCAGGAGGTATGGCTTGCTTATGTTGCGCATGCACAGTTATTTGTCTCTCAGACGTGTATTTCAAAGGGGTCAATCAGAGTGGTGGGCAGTTAAAGGGGAGTGCAAATCCTACTGTAGAGAATGTGCGCACGCATGCACACACACACACACACACACACACACACACACACACACACACACACACACACACACACACACACACACACACACACACACACGTGTGGTGTGCGCTTCAGCTTCATTTTTCATAACAAATAGTATTTACGGCACCACAATTAGATTATAAAAAAATTTGTGTAGCTTTTAGAGTGTAACCTTGTCGGGTATAACGTAGAAGCAAATAATTCCAAACAAGAGAAGCCTTTCTTGCGCCTCTGGTTTCCCTTTCGAAGGTTGGCACTATTTTTTGGCAAGAGTGGTAGCGCCAATTGTACGAGGCACCTGGAGCCCGCCTTGGACTTACTCAGTCTCTCAAAGTCATGCAGTTGTTTGCCAAGCTTCTTTGCCCCATCCTCTAACATCGGCGCAAATTCTATTGCCAACTTAACAGGCTTTGTTACATAGTTTAGATTAAAAGGTACCACATTCTTCATTTCGTCCTTTATCGTTTCCACAGTTGTATTTGCCACATGAGTGGCCTGCTCCAGGGCCTTCTTCAGTGCAGTGACATCCTTTATGTTCACCACCAGTTCGTTGGCACTCTCTCCTGTAACGGTAGTAGCCATTTTAAAGCCGTAGCTGGTCGTAGTCTAAGCGACTTTCAGAAACAAGATTAACACTGAAGATGCAATGATGCAGCTGCGGCATGTGCGGAAAAGAACTGCGCAGGTTTATTGGCAGAAGTCGTGGATGGCAAGCTCGTACAGGACTAAGCTGCTTAGAGATGGTGTTCTTTCACACTCTTTGCTTCTTCTTCATCTTCCTGGTCCAGCACATACACCATGTAACAATATACGTGTTTTTTGCGGATCCAGTGCTTTGTAAATGTTGAAGAATGACTGATGAATGCGTGAGAATTTATATTACTTTTGACATTTTAGCATGGGTCTGGCCTTCGTCGGAGAGTGCCAATTTTATTCCCAGATGAAGGCCAGACCCGGGCCGAAATGTTGGAATAAATGAATATTTTTGCATGTCTGTCACTTATATATATATGGCAGGTTGGCCTTTAAGCATCAGAGTATGAAGAAACTTTTTTTCTACCTCATATTGTTTTCTTTTGTCTGCCTAACAGTGATTAGGGACATGTACAGGTTTGCTGTGACAGGGTTCTACTGTGCTACACAAGGACGTGTTCAGCATTCCTTTGTGCTCACTGTTTGTTCTGCTCCAAGTGTTTTGTACTTGTCACTTGGCCACATTTCCTTAGCCTAGGACACAATCTTATGGGCTTCCACTTAGCCACTCGCAGCTCGATTGCAGTCCACGCAGTTGTAGCAGCTTCCCCGCTGTAGAGCACTTGCTCACTGTCAATGCAAAATATTTTGCAGACATTCCTTCAACTGTCTGTGATGATAGTTGGGTAGCACATTATCAGACAGCATCAATTTTTGAGACATGCTTTGTGCAGCCATATTTATGTACTTGTTGTTTGACACAATTATAGATTAAGTCATCTGATGTACTGTAACATGGCGCAAATAAAATCATCATCCTGCCAAACGGACCATGTTGTACTTTTTAAAGGCGAGGATGTGGAGGTAGTACCTCCTTTCCTATAAACACATCCCAATAAAAAGCAGTTCTGAGGGGTGACGTTTGAGTGAAAAGGTGCCGACATTTCAAACCAATGTAAAAAATACTCGTTTGATGCTCAAGCAAACATCTATTGCAGTTTGAGTTGACTACTAAAGATGTTTATAATCGCTGAAGTGGGGTAAGAAACCTTGCCTCAGGACTGTATCATGGTAGCCTAAATAGCCAGAAGTCACAAATTAAAAAAAAAAACGGTTTGTTTCGAAACTGCAGAGTTTGGAATCTGCACTAAACTCCATTGACACCATGTATTGTTTCTCATTGTAGAGATCATTCATTTTGCTGTAGCAAAGCAAGCTCTGTTGACCTCCCGGAAACCGTTCTGTATCAGGGATACATCTGTCTCAAATGTAGGAGACATAGCAGGAGATAGCCGGCCCGCAGGTCGCGGGATCGAATCCCGGCTGCGGCGGCTGCATTTCAGATGGAGGTGGAAGTGTTGTAGGCCCGTGTGCTCATATTTGGGTGCACGTTAAAGAACCCCAGGTGGTCGAAATTTCCGAAGCCCTTCACTACGGCGTCTTTCAATCATATGGTGATTTTGAAACGATAAAGCCCACATATCAATCAAGCAGGAGATAGCCCGTGTTCGAATGAGTTGTCCAATTGCTTGTCGTAAAAAAATTCCGCCATATCCACGAAGTGAATGATGATGAGTGGGCGAAGCTCCGGAGGTGAACCTGGTAAACCATGAATCCTCTGTACATTTTGCCCACTCGATTTTATTACATCGCTCCCCCTAGCGTACGTCGCCGCACTAAATCGAACGATTGCCTTCAACCAATGACACGCGCCATATGTGACATCATTCCTATTTTATAGGATCTCGCGTCTTTCATCAACTACAAGTACAGCTTTCTAGTTTATAACATCTTTCATCTTTTCATCATCAGCTACAAGTACCACCATCTAGTAAACACTACAAGAACTAAACTAGAGGTGGCTACATGGATGGATGGATGCTATGAGCGTCCCCTTTATAACGGGGTGGTGACAAGTATGCCACCAGGCTCGACAAAAAAAAAAAAAAAAACACCTTTTTTTCTTGTTATGTTGGCCTAATGCCTCTACTTCGATAAATTCTATCTTAATGGAAAAAAAGGTAAATTTTCAGCTTAAGTTCTCTGCCATTTACGGCACACTGTCCATATTTTATTTTTCCAATATTTATTTTTGTCCTTTCTCTCTAATTTTCTGCCACCAATACTCTAACCGTCTCTTACTTATTTCAATCGCTGGTGTGTTCAGCTTTCCATTGTTGTCCCTAAAACCCAAGGCTTCCTGTAGGTTCGTGCCCAAACGTACACCTGGGTGGATATCTCCACATTCAATCAGAACATGCTCCGCCGTTTCCTTATCTTTCCCGCAGCATGTGCATTGTTCTTCTTCTTTACTGAATCTTGCTTTATAACTACGCGTTCTAAGGCAACCCGATCTCGCTTCAAACAGTAAAGCGCTTCCCCTTGAATTATCGTAAAATGCCTCCCTCCTAAAGGGGACGGTACCGCCATCTAGTGAACACTGCAAGAACTAAACTAGAGGTGGCTACATACAGGCTACAGGGGACGCAATGCCCACGCCCTAAGGAGCTTCCCCCCCCCCCCCCCAAAAAAAAAAAAAATCTACACGCGTCAGTTCTAAAAAACTTGCGTTTTTTCTTCTCTTGGTACTGCATCATTAGTGTATCACAACCACAAAGCTTAAATTGAGCTTGTTGCCGAATCCGATGCTTTGAAATTTAATTGCGATGCGGAGGTTCTGCGGTGATCTTGACGCGTTGGGTCAGCGTTGTCACCCCTTGCGAAGCCTCAGATGGTGATCTATCGGACTACGGATGTTTTCGGTAGCTCTAAAGCATGACAAGTTGGTAGTACATAACTGAATATACGAACAGCGCAACAGACAAAGAGGAAGGCAACAACAGCGCCGACTTGCTCAACAATCAATGCTGAAAGCGCTGTGTGTTGTTACTTTTCTCTGTCCTTGTCTGTTGCGCTCTTCGTATATTAAGTTCCATAGCTCTGTTACATATGTCCATGCACTGGTCACAACTTCTTTCAATCACGACAGCACAAAACCAATATAGGTGTTCTGTGACGGAACCACAGAACTGAAAGGATCACAGAATGTACGAAACCAGAATCAGACACGACAGACCGACCTGTCTTGGCTAGAGATTGCATGTTGTCGAGCGGCTCACGTATTGCTTCCTATCCGAGTCACATCCGTATCCGAAGAGCTTCCTGCTGCTTGTTTATGCGCGGGATACATGGCGGCACCGGCTGCCGGAGTCGTGGCGGGAAAGTGTAGCAACAAGACGCGACAAGAATTGAACCGAAAATCTAGCATTTCCAACAGCGGCCTTGCTTGTGCGTGGTTCCCTGGTATCAAACGGTGTACGATTCGTCCACGGAAACAAAACTGAGAAGCCACAATGCTGACTACGCAAGGTATGCCTGAAGCCCAACTCGCATTTCTTGTCTTTGGGCGTCGCGTTCCGTTTTTCCCACTCTGTATCGAAGTAATCACGTACGTACTGCATTGTTTCATTTCGCTTCTGTCCTGCGTATTCTTCGCAGATAACGGAGGCGATCGCGTCAGATCGCTGCGGCCAAGAAAGCCGAGAGAGACCTCGTCCGACGTAAAAGGCAGCCAGAATGGCGAAGTGCCCCGAGAAGCCAGTGTCCACAGGCCGGCTCGCCGCCGAGGCTCGAAGTTGGCCATGACTTCTTCAAAAGCAGCCGGAAAAAGTGAAGCGGACACGCCCGTACTAAAGGAAGGCCGTCTTGGAAGCCAAGCTTGGACGGACAAATACAAGCCTTCTCAATCGTGTCCCTTCGTCGGTAACGATGCTACGATTGCGGAGCTTCGCTCTTGGCTTTCGCAGTGGAAAAACAAGACTTCGAACGTTGATCGATCCAACTCGCGACACTCGTTCAGTGAATCGGAAGATTCGACGGAGGGTCTGAGTAACTGCTACTTGCTCGCGGGCCCGCCTGGCGTCGGAAAAACTAGCTCTGTTTACTACCTTGCGGAAGAACTAGGCTTCAAGGTGCTTGAAGTGCATGCATCGAGCGAGAGGCCGGGCAAGAAAATCCTGGCTGACCTGCACGAAGCTACGCAGTCCCATCACGTGGAAGGTAGCAGACTGTCATTCCCGGTGGTTGCAGATCCAAGTACATCTGCTAGCGCGAAAAAAGTGAAGGTCGAAAAGAAGGCGAGAAATGCTGGCCCACTGCAGCAGATGTTCGAGAGGGCTGCTGCAAAAGGTCAAGAAAAGACGGTGAATATCGTCGCTGATACCCCTGCAAAAAAGTCCAGCAAGGGTCCTCTAGATAGCTACTTTTCTGCAAACAACAGTGCAAAAAAGACACCAAATGTGTCTTGTGCATCGATTGCTTCTAAACCTACAGCGAAAAGTAGTCCTAAAGGGACATTACTTGGATATTTTTCAACACCATCGTTAAAAAATGATGCAGACTTGACTACAGCAGAAGAAACCAAGAAGTTGAGCAAGCAACAAAAACAGCATAGTCGTAGCAAAGGTTCATTAAAAGAGCTGCGTTTGTCTGATGCTTCTGATGACGATGTTGAGATTGTTAGTGTGACTTCAAAAATTAAAGGTAGAAAAGCCACTGAAACCAAAGTTGCAAAAGAAAAGGCTGTTAAGACAAAACGAAAGGTAAAGAGAGTGTGCAGCGCTTCATCTGAAGATGATGACATTGTCATAGTGTCTGCAGCAAAAAAACCTCCAAGAGTACTCTCTTTGCCTGAACCAGCCAAGGTGCCTGTTAAGAAACAAAAGGTAGATGAATCAACCAAAAAATATCCACTGCAGAAGGCACCATCTGTAAAGAAGCCTCCAGAACAGGATTCATCTACATTGAAGTTCTCAAGCCATACAATTATATTATTTGATGATGTCGACACCATCTTCGACCAAGACGATGGCTTTTGGAGTGCTGTGGATACTGTCCTGAAGATTACCAAGAAGCCCGTGATCTTCACAGCCACCAGAAACCTTACGCAGATAAGGTTGAAGCTTCCCAGCGGATGTCCTGTAGCAGAGTTCGCCCATCCAAAGCCAGACGAAGTTTCTAAGCTGGCTATGCACATCCTCAAAGCTGAAGACCTCAGTTTGCCGGTCAATGATAGCATCAATTTCTTGCTGCAGTATTACCATTGTGACGTGAGAAAATGTGTATTACAGCTGCAGCTTGATACTGCGCTGCATATGCTGGGGCAAAGTACCGAGCATGCTTTCCGTGCCAAGGCTGTACCAGTTGTCGAAGATCTGCGCAAGCTACTTCACTCGGAAGCATCGGATGCACGCGTTTTCACTCAGCGCAAGTTTGAAGAGCTGGGTTTGGACATAACTCACCTCTGCTTGACTGACGTGCTTCCGCTGTCCACTCTTCATGCTGCAGTGCCACAAGAAGTGGACTCCGATGATGATCTGAACGCAGTGGAGAGCAGCAATGCTCTCGACTCTAGCTGGCTTTCTGATGAAGGAAGCAGTGATAACCGCGAGTGCAAAAAGTTACCCGACGTTGGCGTCAAGAGCGAAAGTCATCCACAAGCTTCCCTAATTAGACAGTGTTTACGCGAGTTTGCTGACATCTTTGATGCCTTTAGTACTGTTGACTGCCTCTCTGGTTGCCTTGGCAGATGTGCCTACAGTAGTATGAGCGTGCTACCTTTCGACAGTGTAGAAGCTTGGCAAAGTGGCAAAACCCTGGCGCCATCTGTAGATGTAAACGAGCTCCCTGTGCCTTCCGCTGTGACTGATGCCTTAGCTTATATAAAGATGGGCTCGGTGAAGCTGGCGATTTCCAGGCTTGAGAATAGTCTCAGTGGTGCAGTGTGTAATATCCCAGAGCTGAGCATGGTTGTTTCTCCCTCTGTTCCAAATCTGTGCAACATTTATCAGATTGCAGAGAAAAACAGGTTTTGGAGGAAATGTCTCCAGCAGATCATGGACTCTGGGATTCCTTCGAGTGTAATATTGAACAAGTGTGCAGTGTCTGATTATATGGGTGCCCTGCAAGTAATCTGCAAGTGCGAAAAGCATCGAAGAAAACTCAAGGCTAAACGAGCTCAGAGGTTTCTGCATTATCTCAATGCATCGGGAATCTTTTTGCAGGATCACTTGATTGTGGCCTTGTGCGAGAGTTTTCGGCCATAGTGCTTTGAAACGACGCTTTACGTGCTACCTCCCGCTTTTTGGTTGGTAAAAACATGCAGGTTGTAGCCTTATACACTAGAAGTTAACTGCGTGCTATTTTACATAGGTTGAGGGAGTCTTGCTCATGGCAGAACTCATTTACACTGTTAAAATAAATGCATCATGCCTTGTCCATCCTGAATTTTTATTGCTGAGCTACATTTTTAGTCAGCCACCATGCTTCAGCTGTAATCCAGACAGACTGTTCTGACTTCTGTGTAGAACTCCTTGGAAGCATCCGTGCCTTCACGTCCAATGCCGGACATCTTCATCCCTCCAAATGGCATGTGCAGGTGCCGCACCATCCAACAGTTGCACCATATCGTGCCAACCTGTCAAAACGATATTGTTTGTTGAGTACCGAAAGTCCACCCTATGAAAAGATGGTGTGAAACAAATAGCTATAGGCTGATTTAGAGCAGGTATGTGCCATTTCAACTTCTCTTATAGTGTATAAAGAAATGTACCACATCATACATAATACTTCATGAGATTTAATCTGTCTGTGATAAACTAACACAGACTTTCGGGGTGTGTAAATAATCGTGTTGCTGTTTACATCAACCTGCTCTTACAAGATGTGTAAATATATTATTGTTTCATCCAAGTCTCTGTATTTGTGAACTTTTTTTCAGGTGTATTAAAGCGAAAATCATAGTACCTCCTGGTAATGCCCCATTTTGGAGTAGCAAGGTTGACATTAGGGTTGTTGGTTCAGTTGCATTTTGAGAGTAAGGTACTACAAAACTAGAGACATTGTGATTTGTTGTCCAACTCTGTTGCGTTGCACTGCTTATGTCAGAAGAGAAGGAACTACCGTATTCATTCGATTAAAAGCCGCGCTCGTATAAATAGGTTTAAGTGCGCTCGTGTAAATAGGTTTTCCTATACAGGGATAAAAAATTTGAGCAAAAATTTCACACTTCCATGGAAGGACCGTGACCCATCAACATCGCAGAAAGTGCAGTCCTACATGAGTGTATATGGTATGTTGCACAAAGCAATGCAACATACGTACATATGCATTGCTAGCTTAGCAATGTGCAAAATTGTATGGAGCTATAATAGCCCAGATATGGCACAATTTCGATATTTTGAAAATCTATCATTACACTGATGAACGCTCTATTCGGATAATGAACCTCTTGCTGCAAGAATAGCTTAATACCAGCTTGAAACTTCTGAACGTTTATGATGTGTCAATGCTTGGTGAACTGGGATGGCTTATAGATACCTCAAGTTGCTGAGCAATCTTGTGTATGCGGGAGACATCCTTGGACCAGATGCTGGCGCAAAGTCCATATGGCACACCATTCACCTTCTCAACTACCTCGAGGTCACTCTCAAATGGTGTCAGGCAGGTGACCGGCCCGAAGATCTCCTCTTGGATACAGCGTGAGGCGTGTGGTAGGTCGGTGATGACGGTGGGCAGCAAGAAATAACCCTGCAGTGTGACATTGACAAATGTGACTCTGTAGCATACAGCCTTGACCACAGACTAGTAGAACAAGCTTTTATCCATTCAAAACTCGTCCCTTTTTTGTTTATTTGTTTTTTTCATAATTTCTTCCTGCACGCCATGGAGTTGAGGCTTGAAGGTCACAGCTAACTATGAGGCATGACATTTCTGAAGTAATTTTTGAAAAGCTGTTGCTATGCTTGTAGATGTTTGCTGAAGTTTGGAGGACGGGACCCTTATATAGTGACCAAGGTATTCTGGGTAATTTGTTTGAAAACATCTAGCAGCAAAACCAATGCACAGACTCTTATAGAGAATAAATTGTGCCAGAATGAAAACCAGGCATGCATTAACACACTTGATAACACCCTTATCCAAGCAGTGAGTACTGGCTTGCTTTTGCCATGACAGAAGGGCTAAATGATTGTGCACAGACCATTTAAAGGGATCGACAACCAATTATTATGGTGCCTATTATCTTTAGCACGATGCAAAGCTTATCTGCTCAGTGTGTGTAATCACGGGACGGTAGCGTGGGAAAGGCCACAAGGCATTTGTTCTTTGAATTTTCATATTTGGCAAATATATAGGTGTGTGACCATGCGTGCTGCAAACAGTGAACGAAAGAGCTGTTTGTGTGAGAGTGCAGTGGTTTTTTTGTGTATATCTGCACTCTGCACACGTGCATCTCGGCTTCCACTGGCGGCTGCCTAGGCAGCGTTGCATCTCGCCATGCAACTCTTTTTGCTTCTTAAGCAGCACAGGATTGAGTGGGGATGGATAATGATATACATACTACAATTTTGAGGACTAATTTTGACATGCATTACAGCATCAGGCTACGTGACAATGTACAACAAAGTGACCGACTTCATAAACCTGCTTCAAGGCTCTTTCGCTAGGCTGTGTGACATGCTAGTTTTAGCGAGATCTAACAGACAATCATGCCAAGGAAGGTATAGAGGATGTTATTAGAAGTATTTGTAATGTAAATGTGAAAAAAGAAAAGTGGACAAAAAGATAGGTTGCTGGTGGGCAGGGACGGAACCTGCGACCTTCGAATAACGCATCCCGTGCTCTACCAACTGAGCTACTACGGCGGCTATACTGCAGTTCACTTTGTGTGGTATATCTGTGCATGAAACGTGGCAGCGTCAATCGGCGCCGCCAGTAGTCATGACGGCCTGTGTGGAACACTTTTATCTGCCTGTTTGGCATCAAACTACAAGAATATCAGTCCTACTCGGAATGCATAGAGGTATCTGTGACTCATCTTATGGCTTTCATTTATACCACGATCAAATAGCATGTTTGGGCCCGTTGTCAGTCTCTTTGATGGCAGTGTAGGTTCTAAATTTGCAGGTTTTCCTTGTTTAAACCACCTAAACGGAGAAGCAAAGTGTGCGATGCGAAAAAAGCTCACAAAAATTTTGTATTTATAGCATTAGACTTTATAAGCTACTGCAGATACAGCTCGAGTAAGAAAATAAAAAGCACCTCTTCATGCCACTTTAGAAATACTGGAAGCTTTATTGTGCCCTCTAGGGAGCATTTATTGAAAGAATAGGTCAAATCAATTCATTACTTCACTGAGTTAGTGAAAAAGGCACTATCCTGTTACCCTAGTCATTCGAATGTCTCAGTGTCAATACTACAACCTTTTCAACGTCTTTGAAAGTGTCTGCTCGCACTGTTCTTTCAGCATCTTTTCATAAGCATTAAATAATAAGCAAAGTAATGTGCAATGGTCGGTGATGGAGGAGTGCGTATTTGATAGGGTCATTCATATGTGTTTGCTCGCTCGAAGCAAGGCTTTTTATAGAGCAATGCACAAGAGTGGCCTCAGCTCGATTTTTTAGCCATCCTTGGACTTTAAAGTAGCACTGACATCAAATTTCAGCATCTAGATCTGTCCTTCATACGTTTGCTCGGTGTGCGCAGGCCCGCTTGGCCAAATTTCAATTGCGTCCATTGCGCGGGAGTTATTTTATTTTAATGACAGACAGGGTAGGACATCTTAATAGAAAATGGAGTGCCCCTGCGCCATCGACACTAGTGCTACGTGTTCAGTGTGATACATTTCACACATACCATTCTGAGTGACAATCCGCTGGATCTCATGAATGCGACATGCGATTTTGACGACGTCTACGGTCCGAGAGTTTTCATCGTGGCGCCAAACCATGGAAACGCAATCACTCGTCTTGTCTGATCTTCATCGCACCACTTTGAATGATTTCTTGAAATTTTGAAGATGCAAACCACCCATAAAAGGTCGGCCAAAGGGAAGAACATAATTTAATGTGTGCTCGTAAGTCAGCATGTCGGGGGACTGTTGTGAGTTGCTGTCGTATGGTTCGAAGCGTGAAAAAAGCGCAGTGAGGGTGACTTTTCATTACACGTATGTTAAACGCCAACACAACCATAAGCTATCAAAGTGAAGTAGGGTATAGACAGATATCGTAGCTAACAAGAAACATGGAGGTATCATGAAGGGTGAGTCAGTACACTTCTTTGTATCTGCGTAATACCGGGTTACTGCTGCCGCAACCGTGAGGGGCCATATGGAGGCACAACGAACCTGGCAACATTGACCCCTTTGTGTATACCTAAATGCTGTGCACGCCGAAACACACCAATGTAGCTAATTGAGACACATGAGCAAGCTTTATCGAACCACGCATTCTCGGGCACCTGCTCATTGATGCTTGCAACCACGTCTATTTTGGAATCGCTGTTCTGCAAAGGGTCGACTGAAGCAAAAGCGATTCGTGAGTCACGAATCACGGCGATTCTAAGCTCCAAATTGTTGGATTCAAGACTTGTTGACACTCTGTACGGCGACGACGGCAACGCAGGTGGCAAGGCATTATATGAATGTGTACGCCTAGCAAACAAAATGTTTGCGGAGCAGCTGAGCCTGACGCCACTCTTTTTTGTGGAGGAGTGGTCAGGTATGGCACGATCTGCAGGTGACCGCGAGGTAGCACTACTGGTAGCGCTCCCCATGCTATATATGGTGCGATTGCTGGCCTTTTGAATCGTGCTGGATAGCAGTAATATATATTAATAAAAGTGATAGTTATTTGACCCTCACTTGAGTTGTAGGTCGCAAATCGCTACTGGGGGTCGACGCGAAATTCTTGACACGAGTAAATTTGATGTCAGTGCTCTGTTAAAGCAGCCCTTATCATCACTCACATTCTTATTCTCCTTGGGCAACTCTGGATCTTCACTGAGACCTCTGCAGAGCACCTTGCCACCATCCTCCATAGCGAGCTTGATGTAGAATTTGACTTTGTCCAGATGCTCCTTGCTGACCAGCGCACCCATGAAAACGGACTCGTTCTGCGGCGGACCAACTTTCAGCTTCCTTCAATGAAAGATGGGTATGGTTTTTCTAAGATTTCCAAGACTGAAAGCTTAAACATTCTAAAGTACCACAGAAAGTCGAATCATGAGTATCCAAAAGTCCTATTTGCAGACTCCTCTAGCACACAAGTTGTGACAGTGATGATGTCTGAGTGTTGCTGTGTAAACCTAAGGGCAGTGTTGTCACCCATACTGTGGTGTCGTTCTTATTCTTTACATTTAATTGAATTCAGAACGGTATATTATGTTAGAGTGTGGCTAAGGCCCCAAGTCTTGCATGCATACTTACAAAGCTGGCTTCTTGGAAACAATTAGGTGCATTGGTTGTCCATTAAAAATTCTTAGCATAGCAAAGTGCGTCATTCTACTGTGATATATTATCAGAGTTGCACTGGCATTTGTTCGTCATTTAACTGATTCAGATTGTCTAATCGTTTGCATTAGTAAACCGCTCGGCCAAGTGAGGGACACTTTTACTAGATGACATTAGCAAATCAGACATGAATAACATGAATAATGTGTAAAGAGAACAGTGCATGTTCTTGCATAATAATTGTCCCTTAAACTGCTTGTCAAAGCTACATTACAATGATATTCCTTTTGTTGTGAAGCATTATGTTATCTTTGAGTCACAATCAGTAACACAGTCCACAAAGTTTTGTTCCCAGGTATCAACTTGCTTTAGCTCAGTAGTTTGTAATCAAGTAGTTTTTACCTTGCTTCCTGGACAAACATGTCGGTGAACTTCTGGTAGATTTTCTTGTGGACGTAAATGCGGCTCGTGCAGAGACATATCTCGCCTTGGTTCAGAAAACTGGCCCTGCAGAGCAGAGAACCGGAGGACAAGAATGTGTCTATTGGAACTTGTGTTGTTATCTGCGTTCACAATTTTCATGCTGCATGAGGATGTATAGCAATAAATTCTTTACTATCTCGCATTGCCAATCATTGCTACTCAATGATCCTGTTGGCTATTACACTAGTGTGACATGCACGCGAACTTGCATGAATTACTGCGCTCCGCGATGAAAATAAGAGCACACTTCTGCAGTACTCTGAGGTACATGATAGCATGAAGAGTATGAGTTGAACAAATGAGCTCTGGTCTAGCACTGTTCTTTCTCGCTTTTTTTGCACTGCACAAGGACTTATATATAGCTATAGATACCATACCATCTTACTACGGCAAATGTTACTGCTAAATCACCCAAAGCCGCTGGATCTCATGAATGCGACATGCAATTTCAATACATCAGGTCAGATGTGTTTCTTGCCTCCATGTAGAAAATAGGCTAACTTTGTTGCACAATCCATGCACTGCTATGTATGTGATGGTTATAACGATTGACTGTTTTATAGTGTCACTGTTTGATAGTGTCTGAACCAACGATTTCACTTCTGTTCTTGCACAATGAACATGTGGTTATGTCTGCTCACTTTATAAGCGTGGCGATGCACTTCTTGAGATCAGCGTCCTCAAACACGACGGCCGCATTCTTGCCACCCATCTGCATAGAATGAAGGATATATTTTGTAGCAAATTAACAAGCATGTGATGAATATTCCATTTCAATTTTATTCCTTAAAGATTTTTATTCCTTATTTTTTAAAGGGTATTACTTAAGGGGTGAACACATACATGAAAAAATAAAAGCCATGTTTTAATACATTGCAAAGTAATCCGTTAATGTGGTCAGAAATGTGGGAGGACAGGTTATGGCTGTATGTTGTTGAAAAAGCCGTTCCAGTCTGTTGCTGTACGAAAAAACAATGAAGACGAGAAGGTGAGGGTGGGGGCACTTGGGCGAGCAACTTTTTGCGGGTGAGCGGTGCGTGTGTGGGGGGAGAAGGTATGGTGGTTTACCAAGGGAGTTGTAAAAAACCTTGTGAAAAATATAAATGCTAGCAGTGCAATGACAATATGTGAGTAATGATAAACGAGATCCTGTTTTGAGTGCCTATATGCTGACATCATATGAGTATTTAGATTGAATAAACTTTGTAACTCGATTTTGAAGTGATTTGGATCGATTGATGAGATATAGTTGATGACTGTTCCAAATGGAGGATGTGTATTTTAATTTTAACCTGATGAGGGAGTGATAAGCTGAACGCTTTACATTTTGAGAGAGAATGTAAGCCATCTCACTGTATGGCCTCCTTCAATTAATTCACTTACTGGCACTTTCTCTTTTGAATTGATAAGAAACAATAGCAGAACCTAATCTATGCTGCTTGAGGCTGCATTGGAAACTGAACATATGACAATGTAACACAAGCTTTCCAAAAATTTCCAAGACTGATAAACTGCACAAATAAAGACAGATAGTTCGGCTGTGAATTTATTGTTTTTTTTCTATAGCAAAATGGACTAAATTGAACTTTAAAAGCCATTAGAAAGACTTGAATTAAAACAATTGAAGCCTTTTCTTTTTTTTTGCTTGGTGGCACATTGGTTACCAGTTCATTATAATAGAAACACTTATAGCATCCATCCAGCCACCTTTACTCCGTTGGACCTATCCCATTATTGTTTAATGTTCAGGGCTATGGCCACACAGGCTTTTTATAGTAATGAAAGCCGAGGACCTCTGATGATGTATTTCTGGAACTGTACTCCTATAAAGTTGGCCGGTCGTTTTTATAAGCATGGCACACTATTTTCATTTTCACATCTATTTCGAAGCTCGGTTTCTTTCCCTCTGGGAGAAAGGAATTAAGAGAGCTGCAGTGACACATGGCACTATCCAACGCGTATGGGAACAAATGCCATGTGGAATATTTGCTCTCATGGAGAAATATCTTATTAGCACAAGTGAGTGCCATAGGCGTAGCTAGGAGGTGAGGTCGCCTCTGTTGTGTGGCTTCTTTCAATATAATTGCAGTTTATGTACATATAAGCGCAAATACGTATAGTATGAGGCTCATTTACTGCCATGAGATAACCCTGGCCACTCCTCTACTGATTTATCTGTTTCCTGGCAGAGGACAATAGACTCACGATCTCGCGCTTACGATTCCTGCGCTACGATGCACCATATGGTGACAAAAAAAGTGTATGCAGATTGGCTGACGCTGACCAATGCCTTAGTTCCACACTGGTGGGTCCCTGTGCAAAAAAGATATAAGTGCAGATTATAAAGGAGAAACATGCTGTGTACTGGCCTCCAGTGAGAGCTTCTTAGCGTATGGCGCTGCCATTTGAGCGATGGTGGTGCCCGTCTTGGTGCTGCCAGTGAATGAGATGGCCTTGGTGTTTGGGTGGCGCACCAGGGCATCGCCAACGATCTGTCCGTAGCCGAAGACGAAATTCACCACGCCTGCAGGAAGACCTGCAAGGACCAGGACGCTGGAAGTATTGCTACAGGATTGTTGGAGAGCTAAAGGTAAAAGAAGAGAGTTAAAAGGTCTTTAAAAGCGTTATAGATCAATTTGGACTGACGAGGCAGTCCTTTAATAGGGCCCTGCAACACTTTAACGAGTGACCATCGCGCAGCTTAAAGAAGGAATTGATTGATTCACGAACAGACCGATGCAAAAATTTTATAATAGCTTTTAAAACATTTTTAGAAATAATTTTTACTACGAGTGGTGTACGGGTTTTCCACACGCTGCAATTACTCTCTACCCTCTCATACCGACTAAGTTGGAAGCTGTGCAGCGAGGGCTGGCACCGTAACCATTTCTATGCACAATCATCAGCCAATGAACCGTTGACTGAGGCGCGCGGTTCTCTACATTTATAAATACGTACAAGTGAGCAGACGGGAGAGTGAGGCGCAAGGAGGAGAGAAAGCGAACGGCGAGAGGAGCAACGAAGCACTGCAGCTACCCTCTCCTACACTCTCGCCACACACGCCCCGCCGCGGTGGTCTAGTGGCTAAGGTACTCGGCTGCTGACCTGCAGGTCGCGGGATCAAATCCCGGCTGCGGCGGCTGCATTTCCGATGGAGGCGGAAATGTTGTAGACCCGTGTGCTCAGATTTGGGTGCACGTTAAAGAACCCCAGGTGGTCGAAATTTCCGGAGCCCTCCACTACGGCGTCTCTGATAATCATATGGCGGTTTTGGGACGTCAAAGCCCACGTATTTATCTATTCTCGCCACACACGCGAGAGCGCCGCCGAGCTCCTTAAAGCCCCTAGATCTTAGAGCTCCTGTGATGCGAGCGCCCTCAGATGCCAGAACGCGCTGCTCCTCTCCACTCACTCTCCGCTACTCCGCCTGTACCACCTGCTCCGGTTGCTAGGGGCTCGGATAAGCGCGCAGGCCCGCTGCTGTTGCTATGAAAGAGGGAGTGGGAGCGAAGAGAGAACACCTGCTGGTGCGCGGCCACCGCCGCCAGATGCGTGACATAGCCCGACTAAAAAATGCATTCGAATTAAAAAAAAATTCGTGTGCACCTATAGGAAGCAGAAAAACACTAATACTTGGTATGCATGGAAATTGGAAGCTGTCCGGTTGGATGTGTGCGAACCATTCTACAACTTTCCAAAGAAGATTTTTCGCCAAGCTTCGGTGCTATAAAAATTAATATCGCCTAATCAACCTATTTAGCAGAACACACGCACACACACACAATAGTGTGACCACCTTTAGTAGCGTTGTCATAAAATGCATACGTAAGCATTTTTTTAAAACTCTGGTTAGCTCGGGGCACCATGTGTAAATTCGCGTTATAGAATCGGAAACACTTCGTTGAACAGAAGACGTCATAGCATTCTATTACGATGTGTCAGCGTGTTGTTTTTCAAAGCGGTGACTGATTAAAGATCGCGTAGGTGTTGAGGAAAGACAACCTCGCAGCGTACGTTCCCTCACCGGCGTCCACAAACACCTTGGCGAGCATCCACGCGGTGACGGAGGTCAGCTCGCTCGGCTTGGCCACCACCGTGTTCCCGTACACCATGGCTGGCGCCAGCTTGAAAGTGAGCAGGTACAGCGGCAGGTTCCACGGCGTGATCACCGCCACCACGCCCACAGAAGAGCGGACCGTGTAGTGAAGCAGGTTGGACGTCTCCTGGGGAATCGCCCTGAGCCGCGAGACCATGATTCATTTGTAAAGGTAGTTATGAATGCTGGCAGTGTGAACAGCGTCCTCAGAATGACCTATACATTCAATATTGAACTACACCGTTAGTATTTGATATCTGGCTGCCTTAAATAGTCACACATGCATCCTCCGCATTGTGTGTCTGAATATACGGCGAATTAAATTTCACATACTTGGCCTGGAACTCTGTGTTTATGCTGGCATAAGAAACTTTTAAAGAGCGTTATCAAGATTCTACTGTACAAGATCAGTTCAGGTAACAGGACTATATAGACCCCGCAAGGTCACATTATGCGATAATATGAAATCGGGCCACTAAGCATACCTTATAGATTACGCAGCCCGGGTTCATTTCTGGTTGCACCATCTAACTAGGAGATCGGCCCGACGTACTGGGCGGTAAAACGAGCCAACCAATAACCCGGTGTAGTTTACGGAAAACATCGCTTTCGTTCTAATAGCCTATACATGTCGATGTTATGAGGTTGACAGAGAAAGCATGCGCGATGCTGACGTACATCTCCCGGTCGCACTGGACAGTGGTGGCGAAGTGTCTGAAGTTGTGCACCGCACGAGGGATGTCCACGGTTCGCGCCAGCCAGACGGGTTTGCCTTGGTCTCGGGACTCGGCCTGCGCGAACTCGTCCATTCGGCTCTCGATCAGGTCGGCGATGCGGTTGAGGAACTTGGAGCGCTCTGCCGGAGACTTGGTCGACCAGCTGCGTCCCACACCAAGAAAGAGAGGCGTACAGCTATTACTATAGAGTAGCGATAATTAGGAACACAGGCTAATAAAACAAATGCATTTATCGTAAATTGGCAAATTCACTTAAGAGTGTGAGTGAGTATGGGAGAATAATATTTTTGTGAGCCTGAGGTAAGTGAGCCCTCAGTACAATATATATTCATTGAGTGATTTCCACGTTTTTTTTTTTTGCTGACTTATGCAATTTCTATTTACTCAACTTTAGCATCACTGAAGCCTTATGTCGGCTCACTTTTATACTCACGTCTACTCACACATACTTCAACGCACGAGCGTTTATACGCCAGGTAGATAATCATTCATTGGATGCGCCAGTTACAGAGGAAGGGATGTGGGTGGGAGGGAGGCGCCTTGACCTTTATGCCCTACGCAAACACTTTCACGGAAGTTCTTGATAAAAATATCTCGTGCGAGTTATCTAGTTCGATAAAAAATGTCCTTAATTGATTGCAGCTGCTATTGTCTCGTATGTGAAAGCAGGAGATCAAAATGCGTCCGCACCTATTGTGCGGCATATTGGCGTTAACGTGCATTGACGTGACCATGAGTAAAAAAAAAAGTTAATTAGACGCTGACGAGCTCATGATTCGACTCCCTCAGACAATGCCGTGAATGTGAGTCTGAGGGAGTCCGGGTGAACACTATTTGAGTTTTAGCCCTAGTGAGCCCGGTTGAGAATAATCTAGGCGAGCCCTATAAGGGCACAATGTATTTCACGATTGACTCTTAGAGAGCTCCACAGTTTTTGCCGGCCTCGGGCAAATCTTGTGCTCTACCTTGGGAGTCAATCGCGCTCACAACTGCGCATTCCACGCAGTCTTTTTTTTTTCTCCTCGCGCGGAAACTATTTCATCTACGGCCCTCTAACATGACACCTCCATCAAAGTTATACCGTTAAATTACAAATATGTGAGTTTAAGTGGGACACTCACGTGGGAAAGGCCTGCATGGCAGCGTGCACTGCCTTGTCGACCTCGCGTGATCCGCTGTTGGGCAGGCGCGAGTAGACGACTCCCGTGGACGGGTCCACATTGTCGATGGTCTCCGCCGCTGACTCGAACTTGCCGTTGATGAAGTTCTCCAGAATAAACATCCTGCGCACAGGCGGTGTCTTGTTGGCCCGAGCCGGGCTGTGCGACAATTCGCGCGTGTTGCCATTCGTGGCCACGAACCGCGGCAGCATTGCCTTGCACCCACGATTATTCCGCTGTCTGCTCAAGTATGGCTGTTCCACACGCCCGCTGGTATAGCGACTTCGCGAGAAATGGCCCGTTGTTAACGGGTGCACGCAGAGGAAGGCGAGGACTTCGAGATATACATGCTGATATACTCGGCGGGGCCATCGGTCAACGGGCTGGGCCATTTCAGCTCTACCCGCCTTTTTTTCGTGCCCGTATCTTCGTTTATGTATAAAGAAGTTAGAAAAGTCATTGTTGTCGTATTTTGTCGGCAGAGCTTCTGAGAGAGGCGATCGTCCTGATTTTGGGTTGCTCTAGATTCATCGAAAGGCGAGCTTCGAGCAATGCGTTGGCTGGCCTCCCATATTTAATCAAATCTAGGTGCTTGTCATGGTTCTGCGCTATTAAGGACTGAAGATATTGTGACTGCATTTTTTTTTTACTGCAGGAGAGAAATTTGCCACATCCGAGTGTTTTGCACATATATGCCTTCACGTAACTGAATAAGCTTATTTGCCGCGAATATGTTGGCGAATGGTTTCTTCGCCGCGCAAGCTAGCTGTTTCTAGCTATACTGGCTATTAAAGTATGCAAGCCTAGAAACGGCGTATGTCGTAGATAATTGCAACAGAATCTTTATAACCATCTCACAGAGAAGGGAAAACATAAACCAGCTCAGGCGCATTAAACAACCAGTATGCAGTGAGGAACCACCAAAAATCAGATGGGGTTGCTGTCACTGGACATAATGTAAAAAGGCGTTTTTTAATTATTTTTTCTTGTTCGAAAGTGGGTGTCGTGGACACCTCTGGCGTTCAAGAAAATTAAAACAAAGAACTTCGCATCCGGGCTAATTACGTGATGCACTATAAAGTCGTCCAGAAGAGAGAGTGTGTTCGGAGCTGTACGCACAAATTATTTATTGAAGACATCAGGCTGACCTACAGGCTTGATCTGGTACTGCATGGTACGTGGAGCCCTGGAATCTGCGATCGGCCGCGCGCCGTTCAACAACGGGGCGCACAGTCGTTGCCATGGTTGAAGAATGTTAAGTCTGGTTGAAGAATGTTAAAGCCATGGTCGAGAAATGTTAATTGTGGTCATCATAACAAGGGGCTGTTAGTTGATTCTAAAAGGAGTAACCATGCGTCTCGTGTTTGCTTTTGGTAGCATTGGTTACGTTATAGACATTGACTGCATTGCGCCGAATTCAGACGCAAAACTCTCCGTGTTGATCATATTTTTTTTTATTCCTCCTTGTCAAATAGCCGCAATATATTTAACTTCTGGCCGTACTTTTTTTAGGAAGTAATTGTCAAGCTGCAGTGAAGAGATGGAAAACTTTTGAACACCGTTACAGGTATGGAACTTCAATTGTGCAAATCAATGTATGGAAAATGAAGCCCACCTTGACGGGGGGCCCTGGAGTAATTTCAACTTCCACCCGACTAACGTACAACAGTATCTCAGTACCCGAGTGCTTTTGCATTACGCCTCCGTCGAAATGCGGTCGCCGGAGATGGAACCCGCGTCGTCGCTCCCAGCAGTGCGGCACGTTATCTGCTGGCCTATCACGGCTGGTGCTTCCGAACTCAATTACAACGTGATTGGCTCCGCGCACGTACTATTGAGGCAAAGTACAACCCAGAACTCAACTTCAACTCAACTCTAAGCTAAACGGGTTAATAGACCGCTCAGAGTTCCAAGATCTCTTTCTGGTCTTCGCCGCCCTTCCTAAAAGCGCTATCTCTACCTCACTATTTATTTATATAGAAGACACGTCCAGAATATCAGTACTAAGCGTACAGCTTATCAGGATCGCACTTTTCGGTGACACGCCGTTATCTCCGCTTGGGCAGTCGTAAACGCGATAGACGAATCGAAAGAAAAAAAAATGTCGATCATGCACGATAGACAAGAAAGACAAGGCAGAACGGGCTTGCATGCAACAGCCTGGCAAAGCATGGTGGGATACTATGCGCTCCCTCGCATATGTTGGCAACTCGAGAACATGTACCCTAATCGTTGTTCAGAAGTGTTGTGGTTCGGGCAAGTTGGTTATTGGTGAACCTAGCTTGTATTAACGCAGCACCTATAAAAAGGGGAAAAAAAGAGGAAAAGACGACACAGACGTCAGGAAAGGTAGGCGCTGAAACTTACTTGACGTCTGTGTCGTCTTTCCTTTTTTTTTTCTTTTTTTTTATGTGCCGCGCTAATAATAGCTAAGTTGGCGAATCGAAGGCTTCTGGTGTCACGAAGTACGCTGAAAGAATGTTGGTAGTACGTACGGCTCATTCATATTACTATGTTAGCTTAGAACTTCGGTCGAGGTCACGAATCAAATTAGTGTAGATCTTGAAGTCCTAATATCGATAGAGGCGAAAATGCTGTAGGCCCCTGTGCTCAGATTTGGGTGCACGTTAAAGAACCCCAGGCGGCCAAAATTTCCGGAGCCCTCCACTACAGCGTCTCTCATAATCATGTAGGGGTTTCGGGACGTTAAACCCCACATATCAATCGAAGTCCTAATATCCTTTTCATCGAAGTCGTTGTCGCATTTTATTGCTGCATCACGCTTCAGAGTTCTTGTTTGCGCTTTTCTTGTTCACATCGTGTACGAGACAGCACCCTACATGTGGTGCTTCGTCGTTCAATATGCGAATAATAACTATAATAACGTCTGGGGTTTTGCGTCCCAGAACCACGATAATGAGGAACGCCGTAGTGCATGTTCCGGAAGTATCGACCATCTGGTGATATTTAGCGTGCGCTGACATCGAAAAGTACACGGTTCTTTGCTATTTCGCCTCTACCGAAAGGCTATACCATCGTGGCTAGAATCGAATCCGCGACTTTAAGGTGAGCAGCCGAGCACCGTTGCCACTGGTCTGAGTGATTTGTGGGGTTTAACGTCCCAAAACCACCATATGATTATGAAAGACGCCGTAGTGGAGGGCTCCGGAAATTTAGACCACCTGGGGTTCTTTAACGTGCACCCAAATCTGAGCACACGGGCCTACAACATTTCCGCCTCCATCGGAAATGCAGCCGCCGCAGCCGGGATTCGAACCCGCGACCTGCGGGTCAGCAGCCAAGTACCTTAACCACTAGACCACCCCGGCGGGGCGTTGCCACTGGTCTACCGTAGCAAAACATGCTCCAATTTTTTTTTCATTTACGCATGCAAAACACAGGAAGGTAGGCTGCGTTAGAGCCAGCTATCCCATCATCATCATATCATCGTTAAAAAACACACAGAAAAAAGCAAGCACAAAATGATAAGAGGAGGAAACTAATCAGAGTTACTATACGCAAATACGATCTGGCGTGTGTTGCAGTTCATGATTATCTTCTGAGCATATCGATTCTGTCGTGCACAGGATGTAGGCAATGTGCAGCAAATGACTGCGTGTGTTTCAATTCCCTAATAAGGAGCGTTTCAAATCTTTCCCTTTGATGAAAGGGTAGCACTGTCGAAGAAGCCAAATGCCTGAACGCTATTCTAGATTGCAGAATATTTATTGTCTGTTTAAGAGAAGCACTAAAACAACGGTGCGTTACCCTGCAGATACTTCAGGGACCTGTCAGAAAACACTAAAGCCACAGAAATATTAACAATACAAATGCATGACCTATGACTTTTCGTATGCCGTCGCCGATATTGCACTCTAGAACTCCTCAAACATACTTTAAAAGAAGTCTCAGTGTGTGTTAAAAACTAGCACACGCTACTCCGTCCAAAATTATAATACCACCTTGGACTCACGTCGTGATCATACTTATAAAGTCAAGCGAATAAACTGCATACATTCCCATTATGTACATTCATTCCTACCATGCACAACAACCGAATGAATCGCATTACTCTGAGACGTTGTCACAGAAACACAATCTAAGAAAATTTCAATATCATATTCACGCATCTTGGTATATAATTTTTTGGTTATTTGCGACGTTTCTACTTGTGACTTCATCTGCTTTTTCGCTTTTGTAAGCTGTTTGAAAAGGAATTTCGCATATTATTTTCATTTCATTTATATTGTGTTTAAGTTATTGATATGCATAACTTGTAACAGATTTTTGCCTCGCCCCCTCGTGCAATACCATGGTCATGAGAATAAAAATATCAGTCTGTGTGTAAAGTGGGGAGGAAGTACAGCAAAGCTGGAATCAACGTATTGACCTGAAGTGTTGGATGCAACGCGACAACACCGCGCACCCAATCATCTTGATCCATGGGCCCACAAAACGCGTATTCACGTTTCTTTACTTTTTTCTTTCTTTCGAGTGCGTCTTGCTTAGTTGTGGCCAGACCAAATAGCTACTGATGATGGCAGCATGGGAATTCACCGACAGATCCCCCACAAGGGGTGCAGGAAGCTTTTCGGGACGCGAGCATGCGAGAGGGAACACGAAATGGGAAGTTTCGGTGCGCTGAACTTACCTGAGGACCGGCAGTCCTGCTCCCGTGGTGGCGAGAAAAGCAGGATCGCTACGGTATGCTTCGTCGGTGCCCCAGCGTAATCTTATCTGCGGACCAATTTTACGCGCCTCGCGTGAGGTCCTACGTCGCTCGCAGCCTTTTTTACGGTCCGGTGACGGCGAACGCTCGCTGATGGCACAATTAAGCAACTGCCCTTGGCGTGAAGCTCGAGGGAAAACGCTGTTGCACTGTGCCTCCGAGAGAGTTTCCCAGATCTGCTCAGGGCACATAGGTCAAGCAGCGCTGTGGCACCGAGAGGAAGCTTATCGAGCGAAGTGTGGGGCGATCGCACACCGGAAACTGTGGGTCAGAAAGCTTTACACTTTTGATTTAGGCACGGAAGAGAGATAATATCGTTAGAGCAGAGGATACGTCGGGTTCGTGTGGCAACGTATCTGGTGCTCTTTCTTCAGGGCACTACAACTGCACTGCACCACGGCATGTGAACCACCGTCGGCCGTTGCACGTTGCAGAATTACACTTGCGTTAGCATAATAGCGCTACAGGTCGCATGCTTGACAATGTTGACATCAGTGAAGACGATAAAGTGGCGTAAAGAGCAACTTCTTTCGACAGCTGACCAATATAATCTTTGAATTTAGCGTCCTCAAACAGGATGGCGCATTCTTTCCGCCCATCTGCACAGAATAAAGGACATATTTTGTAACAAGGGCACACGCGCAAGTGAGCATGAGAGAATACAAGTCATCCCACACTGTAGCCTCTTAGCAAGTGATTATCTTAATGACACTAACTGTCATATTGATGGTGAACTGGGGCAGAAAATAGTACATGTTGCTCAAAACTGCAACAGAGGCGTATCATCTCTTAACCAAGGAACTTTGGTTAAGAGATGAAACTAACTGCTTCTTCTGATACTAACCTAACTTCTTTGGTTCTTAACCAAAAAAGTTAGGTTTGGGGAGATTGGAGAAAATTATTGAGATAAAACCAGCTTTCCGTTTATTGAGAACTATGGCAGTGAGCTCGAACACTATGTAAAATAAGCACACCAATAAAGAAGCAGCTCAGTCACCGCGTTGAGTAACGCAGTCGTAGCTAAGAGGGGAAGGGGGAGGTAGAAATTATGGTGTATACCCCCTACCCACCACCATCCTATGTTACTACAATTTATTAATACGTGCATACAGCACACATATATGCCGGGACATCGACCCGGCATAACCCTGACGACACCACTAACAAGTTGTCTCCCTTGGCAGTGGACGACAGTGGACTCTTGCGAGCGTGCGCACCTGATTCCTCAATTACGATGCATCATATTGTTACGCAGGAGTCTATGCAGACTGTCTGACTCTTACCACAGCTTTTGCTCCACGATGCTCCTTCCTTGAGTGAAAGAAAAAAAGATGAACAGAGTATAAAGAAGGAGGGTACCGTGTAGTGACCTCTATGGAAAGCTTTTTCTTGTATAGCGCAGCCATTAGAGCGATGTTGGTGCTGCCCGCCCTGGTGCTGCCAGGGAAGAAGGTGACCTTGGTGTTCGGATCGCTTACCAGTGCATCACTGACGATCTCGCCGAGGCTGATTACATAGTTGATCACGCCTGGAGAAAGACGTGCGTGCACCAGGAGGCGAGAAGCATCACAACACTGAGGATAGTTAAGAGTTTAATGTAAAAGGTCTCTAAGTATGCTAGACCAGTTGGTAGCGACAAGCAGCTAACTTGAAGACTAAAGTCGCCTTTTAAATTTTGTCGCTAAAACGACACTTCGGTGTGTCGTCGTCGCGTATTTCAGGGTGTGTGTTCGTACATACATCGCTCTGGCTCAGCTTTTTCAGAGCATAGATGGTGTGAGATTAGTATAGGCGCTTATTTCGGCAACCAATCAGATCAGAATCGCAGCGGGTAAGTGGCGTGAAAACTTAAGGAAAGGAGAGGCAAGCATTTTGAAACATGAACCTCCACCTAACCGAGCGAAAAGTTAAAATACCACTGTCCCGATTGAAAAAAAAAACAAAACAAAAACAAACAAACAAACAAAACAAAACAAAGAAAAACGATAGGTGCTCGGCACACGTACACTGACGTAAGTGTATGGTCGTTATTAGGAACATACCAATACAACTGTATGCCTGAGGTTTATAAGCCCTTCGAAATGACGT
Organism: Rhipicephalus microplus; assembly: GCF_043290135.1. Taxonomy (NCBI): domain Eukaryota; kingdom Metazoa; phylum Arthropoda; class Arachnida; order Ixodida; family Ixodidae; genus Rhipicephalus; species Rhipicephalus microplus. The sequence goes on along the minus strand of NC_134701.1, from coordinate 212,843,773 downwards.
CTCTTAATTAAATTGAAACCGGGCACAGCCACGGTACCACATCTCCCCATACATTTTTACACGTAGTTCCCCTTTTCTTCGTAAAATCGGGTGGAAGCCACATCACTGCATGCTTCGAGGTTCAAGAAAGTGGTGTGTTGGATATAAACACTTGTCACCGAATAGGAACCACTTTGTTAAATTGAAGAACATCTCCATCGTTTACGATGTGTCCGCCTTTCTTCTTTAGCTGCGCCAGGTCATAGATTATGTCAGGTTCCACGGGACAATTACCACCTCCACACCGCCACCACATCCAGAGTGGTCCGTGTAATGAAGCAGGTTGGACGTCCGCTGGAGGATTTCCCTGAGCCACGACACGTATGTGTTTACTCATTTGCAAGAATGCATAAGAATACAAACGAAGGGGATAGCGTCGTCAGTATGTAGAACTTTCAATATTGACCAGTTTGTACTGAATATTTACCTGCTTACAGCATGAAATAGTCATACCTCACCCTCAGTGTTCCACAACTGAATAATTGTTAAAGGTATCATTGTTTCACATACTTGACCAGGTAACTTGGTTTACATAAGGTCCAGAGTAAGAAACTCTCAAAGTGAATTATCAGGATAGAATACTCACCTTACAGAAATTACTGAAACTCATGTCAAATCACATTACGCAATGACGCCAGGATCGGGTCACTATTCACTGTATTTAATTATGCAGGCTCAATTCAGTTTTGAGTGCACCATTTAGGTATGTGATAGATCCAGCTTACTAGATGATAAACAGAGCCAATTAAAATCTGGTGAGGTATACGCAAAAACATTTTTTATTTCGTTTCAACAGCCCAAATGTCGTCCACGCGTTGACAATTGGTGCGCATAGCTAATGTTGTAGTTTTCTGGTTCACTTAGGTAGAATGCGGGGTGCTGACATACACTGTTAATTTTCAGGAAAGGGAACACGGGAAAGCGTGGCGTGCGCGCTCCGGCGGCTGCTGGCAGCGTGTTCAAGTCGGAGAGCAACCATGTACAGTCTCTTTTCGTGTCATCTCGCAGCGAGCAAAACAAGCAGTCATTGATGTGGAACCGCTGGCAAGATTGCAACCTTCTCCGCCTTCAAGGCGATTATAAGCAGGAGGCCCATAATCATCTTGAAGGGGCCATCGCTTCATGCGGACTACGTCTACAACATCCGCAGAAGTGCGGCACCTTGTTTTTTCATGTCCTGCAGATTTCACTTCGTAAAAGACGCGAAGAAGTATGGCTCGTAAAGGCTCAAGTGTCGGCAAAGAAGCTTTCCAGGCAGTCCGCGGCGTCGCACTGGGTCCATACATACTGCTTGTCGCCGCTCTGATTACGAGCTTCACTATGTACCGATTGGAGTCAACGCGTGGCTGGCGGCGTGTCCTGTATGGCGTCGCCTTTGTGCTAAAGAAATAATCCGAGTCGGATGGATTACTTTCATCTAATGGCAACAAAGCATCCAATGTTGTGGTCACTCTTCTGCCGAATACCTGCTCGAATGACATGGGTTGTTTTTGATGTGTTGATGAAGCGCAGGGTGCCTCAACAATTTACGACCAACACCCATTCAAACCATGTCTGACCAGAGAACTATTGACGCGTTCCGTTAAGCCATTTGTTTGATGGATGTTCACCGTTGTATACAGTTTTATGATCAATGTGTCAGTATTGATTAGATTGATTGATATGTGGGGTCTAGCGTCCCAAAACCACGATATGATTATGAGAGACGCCATAGTGGAATCGAGCACTTTGACCACTAGACAACCGTGGGGGGTGTATATACAATGCCAATGCAGCCTTTTCAAACGCAGCTCAGAAATTCGACGTTTTATTTCAAGCGAATGTCCACAATCTTTATGAAACGAACGTTGCAATTACTTTTAACCAGCAGAAAACGCTACAAATATGTAAAACTGACGCCAACTTGTATATAACAGCTTCTCTGGTTGCCATGGCAGATGTGCAAACAGTAGTTCAAGCGTGATACATTTCGACATTGTAGAAGTACAATGAAATGGCGAAACCCTGACATTATCGATGCAAGGGCACTCGTTCTTCCTTCTGCCGCGACTCATTCCTAATCAAGAGCTTTGATAAGTAGGCAACGTCCAGGCTGGAGAGTAGTATCGGCGATATAGTGTGCCACACTCCAGAGTTCAACATTGTGGTTGACTCCTCTATTTCTCAATTTGTGAAACATTTACAAAATCGTAGAGGAAACCAGAATTTGGAGCGAAATTCAGCAGAGTATGGACTAGAGTGTGCGGTTCAACAAACGTGCAGTCTCCAATTTTGTAAGAGCCCCACAAATAACCAGGTAAAGTGCGAAACGCCAAAGAAACAAGCTCATAGGTTTTTCCATCGTTCACGAAAACAGCGCAACTAGATGAATACCAACCAACTGGCTCAAATATCTGATTGACTTAGTTTATTATCTCAATTATTCACTAACGCTCTTGTAGAATCACTTAATTGTTCCATTGTGCAAATGTTTCCGACAGTTGTACTGGGTAGACACACTTTGTTCATGTTCGACCTACAATGCTCGTTCCGGTTGGTTGGGTTACATGCAGATTTAGGCCTTAATCACGAAAACGTGACTGTGTGAGGCTTTACATAGATTGCTCATGCCATGACTAATTCGTACGTCCCGACGTGTCCAGCCTGAATTTTTTATTGCCGTGCTGCATTCTTAGTCAGCCACCATGCCTCAACTGTAGTCTAGACAGACGGATTTCACTTCTGTATAGAACTCCTTGGAAGCGTCCGTTCCTTCCCGTCCAACGCCAGACATCTTCATACCTCCAAATGGCATGTGCAGGTGACGCACCATCCAGCAGTTGCACCATATGGTGCCAACCTATAAAAAGCAATGCGTTGTGTTAACCATGGAAATGCCACCGTATAAAACGTGTGAAACCATTAGCTCAATGCTGAAGCTTTGGGCCGATTTAAACTGCACTTGCTGTTTCAGCTCACTTTAATGATATAATAAAAATGGCTTGTCTATGCATACTGTAGGCATCCATTATGCGCTTCACCCGCATCTGGACAGCAGTCAATCATCATCACCTGTTTTGGCTGACAGTCATCATCCAGATGTGAGGATGAAGCGCATAATAAATGCATACAATACGTAATATTTATCACGATATTTACTTTGAATACGACAACTAGCTCGGACATTTGCGACGTGTAAATAACGTGTTTTTTTTTGTTTACAGCAACTTGCTCTTGAAATACGTGCAACCATGTAATTTCTTCATCCATATTCGTGACCTATAGCTTTTTTCAAGGCCACTGTAGTGATAACCTATACAGTGTCTCTCTTTGACACCAATATACCCATTTTATCGTATGTATCTACGCATTTAAACCAGTGAGTGTTAGTCGGCGCCGGTCGTAGCGATGACGGCACGTGTGGAACTCTACCGTTTTGCCTTCTGGCGCTAGTGATGATGCGCGCTCCAGCTGACCAATAATCCCTCGCATACTTGCTGAATGCATCAAGGCATCAAGTCTGCTAGAATGAACGAGATTCTCGATATGAACGAATAACAACCAAGAGGATTTCAGTGCTTGTTTTCATTGTTAGACACAATATGCCAGCGGACACGTGTCTACAAAAGCCGAAGACGTTAATACAAAAATATGAAATGAATTGAGAAAGCTTTCTCCTCACTCGAAAGCATAGGCTACGTGCACGATGGCGGGGTCCAGCTAGCGATAACGAGACCCACCGGACCGCACTTCCTACATTTGTGAGTCGACATTGGCGTTTTTCGAATGTGTTTTTGCGAGTCTGTGTCGGCAATTTTGTCATGAATCCGTACCAGCTCAACTTTGTACCGTTCTAATTCATTTTTTACACGCAAATTTCAAAACTTGCGTGCACTTCTGCTCTTCGAGAGGAAATGAAACATTTGGGAAATTGCTAAAACTGTCGACACTTTGATGTGATGCGATCAACATACGATGCGATCAACATACCTCGAGACGTTGAGCCATCTTGTGAATGCGGGAGATATCCTTGGACCAGATGCTGGCGCAGAGTCCATACGGCACACCATTGACCTTGTCGACTAAGTCAACGTCACTCTCGAATGGTGCCAGGCAGGTGACCGGTCCGAAGATCTCCTCTTGGATGCAGCGGGACGTATGCGGTAGATCGGTGATGACGGTCGGCAGCAGGAAGTATCCCTGCGGGGTGACGTTGATGAATGTGGCTCTGAAGTGTGCAGCCTCGACCACAAACTAAGATAACGTTGTTTTTTGTAAACTATAAGGCATGTTTTAGGGCACCATCGAGGGATCATTTTATTTAAGGTATCGATCATATGGGTTCACTATTGAATTCAGTTACAGAAAAAAAAAAACCTCAGAGAGTTTTTAATGCATTTGAATAACTCGGCGCTAAGACAAAAGCAATCTAACTTGTCAAGAAGACGATTCCTCCCCTGCCCACCTTTAAAAGCTTTCTGCACGCAACGTGGTTTTGTACTGCTTCCACGATGTGAGGCCTTGCGAGCTTTATTGACCCCACGCGGAGAAAGTTGCACGTCAAAGCTCCGTGATAGGCCCACTTTCGACAAAGTGATTACGTTACCATGTGACGTCATACGGTGACGTATAGCCACGTGATGATTTCTCGCATCACTCATGTTGACGCCGCCGACGGTCAGTTTGCGCGTAGGATGAGGCATCCAAGGTTTTCGCTTTAAAACTGGAAATATGCTGTTACCGTGACTACCGACAAAACTTCACTATGATGATGATGATAATGATGAGGCTAAAACTTTCCCCCAATGCTCTTGGAAGCGCCCGCAAGTGGAGTTCCTTAGGAACATTTTCCCATGTATCGGATATTAACATTCAGTGGTCACACATGGAGACTATCGCTCACAGCGTAGCTTCTTGGCGAGGAATGCGCGAGATTTGCTTCGTCATGAATATTCAATCGTTCTTGTGCTATATAGCTGTACTTATGTAGGCATGACAGCCACTGTGGACAGCCACTGTGAGACGTATTCACTGGGTTGCTTGACCATTTGCAATAAACACCCGGAGCGTTTGAAGTGCGCGTTCTTTGCCACTCACATTCTTATTCTCCTTGGGCAACTCTGGCTCTTCCCTGAGGCCCCCACAGAGCACCTTGCCACCATCCTCCATAGCGAGCTTGATGTAAAACTTGACCTTGTCCAGATGCTCCTTGCTGACCAGCGCACCCATGAAAACGGACTCGCTCTGTGGCGGACCAACTTTCAGCTTCCTGCAATCGAAGGCTCAAGCGTTGTTCAGCAAGAAGCCAACTTCCTAAGCTAATGACTCAATCATTGCCATGTTTACGTACTGCTACACCGCAATGATCGACAGGGATGATGCCCGACTGTTGCTGAGCGAACCGCAGTGGGCTTGTTAATGCATTATCAAAAGGCAGTTTCTTAGCGCTGGTGAAGACGATGAACATAAACTGGACACATGTTCAAGCTTGCGCACGGAAAAGGGCGGGAGGGCCTTCCCCTCCCTTAGTCACTATGGGGGCGCGAAGTCTGGTGTATAATTCGACTTGATAGAGAGAGGGGAGGTCTGCGATAACCCTTCGCCAAGCCTAAAGAGCCGCCCTTTTGGAAAGAAAAATTGGTATTTCTTCAAAATTTTTATCATAGTAGAATTGCGTCATTCTACATTGATCTAATTATGCAAGTTGTTTGGGCACTTGTTCATCTTTTAGCTGAAATGAGATAATTCTGGCTCAGCCTTAGCAACCAGCTGCCTGAGTAGACGGGTACGCTTTCTCAGGGTGGTCTTAAATTAGCGCATAAAACATGGCTACCGTACTAATGTGCCAAGAGAAAACAAATGCACGTGCTTGTGTAACACTTGTTCATAGAGATGTTTGTAAAACCCATGCATGCATTATACTTAGTTTGACAGTGAACCACAATGCGAGCTGTGATACACAGCCAGGAACAAAGGCAAAAATGTTTCCAGGAGTCACCTTGATCCACGCATATTGCCACGTGGTCACGACGTTAAAGGCGGCAGTCGGCGGTTTCAAGACGAAACTTTTCATCCAGGTGAAGTTGTCCCCGGAAAGTGTAAAGTCATGGTACAAGCAATACACGCAGTACACTGATTCCCACGAACAGAGAATCGGTAATCGTTTTTTTTTTCTGATCTGTGGTAAGTTAGTCGGTATGTATACATGCTGCATCGAACGTTCTAGCGTTGTTGATGGCGCTTGCGAAAGCTATGGGCTATCAGCGTCCCGCGCGCACTCCTAACAGAATGATGTCAGACAATCGTAAAGCTTTACGAATTTTGTGCCGGTGTTGCTAACAGCCTTCGATGGTAAAGCTAGAATAAATCAAGAAAAAACAAAAACCGGGCGTGGCGATATCAATTCGTGATCAAGTATAAAAGTTTTACCTTGCTTCTTGAACAAACGTGTCCGTGAACTTTTGGTAGATTTTCTTGTGAATATAGATACGGCTCGTGCAGAGGCATATCTCGCCCTGGTTCAGAAAACTTGCCCTGCGGAGGAAAGGATGTCAAGAAGGTGTCTTAAATTTGAACAAAAACGCTGTTCAGTATCTGTGATTTGCTAGTGTAGATATAATACTTGCTGTCCTATTGCCGAGTCCTAGTATGCTGACTTGATCGCGCCTCGGCTGTCGCACAGCCTCATCGACGTATAGAGATTAAACAAGAACAGCTGGTCGAAATGTATTGAGAACATGCTGATAAGACGTTAACTCGGAATGCACCTGTTGTCGAGTCTGTCCAACCTCGCACTGAAATCTACAGTAGAAAATTTTGTCTTACATCCCATGAGAAATTGCAAATGAGCAACATTTCACAAGCACGTAGAAGAATGTATACTAGTTGTACGTCACGATGCACTTGTTGCTTCTTGCTTGTCCAAGCGCTGCTGATGATTTGATCCGTCACCATCATGCCGTGTTTTTCTGTTTTAGACTAGGATTTTATGAGATGTAGCAAGATGATAAGGCTGTTGAAAGAAGGCCGCTAGACTTGTCACGGGATCGCTCTCTCTGTATGTGGAGCTTCTAAAACATTTCATCTGCTCTACAGCGTATACTGCAGTTACAGGACGACTTTATGCTCTCCGATAGTAGAGTACATATAATTAGAAATCGTTAACAACTTTTATAAAGACGGAAGCAATGTATAGCGTGCACTTTGTTTTGAGGCTTTCTTCTATGTCATGTGAAACCTTGCGTTTCGCATATAGTTAGGCGCCAGTAAATAGGCTATTAATCAAATTGCATAATGGGTCCATTAGACTGCTTTTAACGTCAAAAGTAACTATGGTTGTCGGTTATGAAACTAAGTTCACGCACCTCTTAGATAATGAAAAAAATCGGCTTTGGTCTGGCACTGTTTTATGCATTCCAGCTTTTTCACACTCGTCAAGTATGCATAGCAACACGTGCTATTCTATCTCGCCATAGGAACTGTAACTGCTCATTTATCGCAAAACCGCGTGCCATTACACGAATATGACAGGCGATATCAGTAGAGCAACTTGAGCTTACTAGATCCGCGTTGAATAGAGTCAAGCTTTGTCCAGTAAATCAGGCACTGCCATATATGTAACCGCTCTGGTGTGTTCAGATCGACCGTTTCTACAACGTACTGAATGCGGTGCTTCCCTTTCGCTCTCAAAGCACTCAACACCACTACGCTGACGGTAATGATCTTGAACAAAAGAACACAGAGGAATGACTGCGCACTTGATAAGTGTGGCGATGCACTTCTTGAAGTCGGCGTCCTCGAACACGATGGCTGCGTTCTTGCCACCCATCTGCACGGAATGAAGGACATATTTTGCAACAACTGTATTAGTGGAAAATGACTGAAAGAGGTTGTAAGCCATCCCAACACGTTGCCTCTTGGCAAGGACTGCACTTACTGGCACTTTCTCTTTCAGATTTATGAACTGGAGCAAACTTAAACATAACATGTAAAACTTGAGACTGCATTGGAGGCCGTACATAGGATGGTCTAACGCAAATGAGAAGCAGGAACATAGGCGTGTGCACAAGAATGGAGGTTGGCTACTACCCCAGCGAATCATGTAATTCATCAATTCAATAACCATTGAATCAATAATCAATAATGATTCATGAAGAATCAGTAAGACTGGGGAGCCCATTCTGCCGCATGCTTTTACTCAGTTGGCCCTGTCCCATCATCGTTTGAAGTTCAGGGCTTCGTGGTATTGGCGGCCGAGGGCGAGGACCTCTGATGTTGCATTTCACGAACTGTACTTCCTTCTCACTTCTACACCCGCAAAGTCGGAGACCAAAGGCAGCCTGTTGAGAGAAGTGCGTCATCTTTTTTATTTTCAGTTTTGCGTGCATTGCGAAACTTGTTTTTTTTTTAAACTCGACCCAAAGAAGATTGGCAGGAGGGGAGGGGGGCTGCGGTGAAACTTGACCCCATTTAATAGATAAGTTTGCACACACTATGGACACAAACACCACGTATAAAGAGAGAGAAAGAGAAACGCATAGGAAAGGCAGGGAGGTTAACCAGGTTGCACCCAGTTTGCTACCCTACACGGGAGAAAGGGGAAAATGGAAGGAAAAGAATAAGGAGAGAAGCCGTGTGCTCAGATTTGGGTGCACGTTAAAGAACCTCAGGTGGTCGAAATTTACGGAGCCCTCCACTACGGCGTCTCTCATAATCAAATGGTGGTTTTGGGACGTTAAACCCCACATATCAATCAATCAATCAATCAATAAGGAGAGAAGAAAAGAGAACAAGTTCTGCAATAGCACGCATAGGAACGCGTGTACCGCGCATGCCCAGAAGGTCATAAAAATTGCGAGCAGTAAGTATCCAGTTTTACGAAAAGCACTCCGTCAGCCCTCCGCATGAGTACCACAACCACAGGCGTTGCCTGGAACGAAGTAGGTGGGATCATCAGTGGTGTTCCAACACAACTGCACCCGATATTCTAGTTTGCATATACTGCTATGTACAATGCGTCGAAAGGAATCACCAGACAGCTTGTACGTTGGCTAGGGAACTATTCAATCTGCCACTTTGTAAGGCCCTCCACAATGTACCGTAACGGGCTCGACCCGAAAGGTAATGTTGACAAATATACATAGTTTATCTTATTGAGCATATTACGTGCCGTATAAAAATATCCTAACGAGCACCACGTAAGGGAAAATCACACGTTGTTGGCTTCATTCAGTTCGAATACTTTTTTAAGGTCCGTTCTTTCAAGTTTCCGGCTGTTATTACGTTCAACACTACATTAGACGCTCGGGCACCGTCCGACATAACATTGTCTACATATAATGAGTTTGTGTATCCTGGCAGTAGACCAGGATGGACTCCCACGATTCTGTGCGCCTCGTATTATTCCTCGTAATGCCTCGCATTACGAGGAATATTGGCTGCCAGCGTTCTACGCTGTTGCAACCTTGCGCAAAAAAAAAAAGAATGAGTACAGGTGTGAAATAGAAGAGTGCCGTGTACTGACTTCCAGCGAGAGCTTCTTGGCGTGTGGCGCCGCCACTTGGGCGATGGTGGTGCCCGTCTTGGTGCTGCCAGTGAACGAGATGGCCTTCGTGTTCGGGTGGCGCACCAGTGCATCACCGACAATCTGGCCGTAGCCGAACACGAAATTCACCACGCCTGCAGGAAGACCTGCGTGCACCAGGAGACGGGAAGCAACGTAGCTGGATTGTAACATATTACAAATTAAATGGCTGTTAAAATATTCTAAATAAGTCTGCATGGAGTAGGCAGTGTATTAATAGTATTTCTTTAAATTTTATTGTAAGAAGTTGCTGAACTTCGAGCCCGAACTAACCCGATTCGAATTTAGGCACCAGAACTACGGCACTTCGGCGTGACAGCGCGTATTTTAAGGTGTATGTTTGCACTTACATTGATCGCTCTGGCCCATATGAATTTAGACCTAATTGTGCCACGTAACATGCGAAATCATGAATTGATTGAATGATAACTTCGCAGCGCGCGCTCACTCACCGGCGTCCACAAACACCTTGGCGAGCATCCACGCGGTAACGGAGGTCAGCTCGCTCGGCTTGGCCACCACCGTGTTCCCATACACCATGGCCGGCGCCAGCTTGAAGGTGAGCATGTAGAGCGGCATGTTCCACGGCACGATCACCGCCACCACGCCCACAGCAGAGCGCACCGTGTAGTGAAGCACGTTGGACGTCTGCTGGGGTATTGCCCTGAGCAGCGACATGGTGACTCGTTTGTAAGAGCTTTTAGGCAGGGAGAAAATGCGAACAGCACCGTATGTAGGCTGTGTATATGGGTGCGCATATCGAAAAGTCTGAGATTGTTAGAGGAAGAATAGAAAGCGTGCTGACGTACATCTCCCGGTCGCACTGGGCAGTGGTGGCGAAGTGTCGGAAGTTGTGCACCGCACGAGGGATGTCCACGGTTCGCGCCAGCCAGACGGGTTTGCCTTGGTCTCGCGATTCGGCTTGGGCGAACTCGTCAACCCGGCTCTCGATCAAGTCGGCGATGCGTATGAGGAACTTGGAGCGCTCTGCCGGAGACTTCGTCGACCACCTGCGTTCCACACCAAGAAGGAGAAGCGTACAATCGTACTATACACTTTAGCAGATCAAAAGTATTCTCATTCCAAGCCCGTGAGGATAAGTGTAGCGTAGTGGTGTAAGGGGGTGTCCTGGAGGTTGTTGTGGAACCTGAACTGTGTATCCAAGGAAGCACGCACGAAAATGTGAACAGCTTGCGCTAGTGGTGTAAGGCTGGACTAACAGGTGAGCTTGTGGCCGATCTAGACTATTAATTTAGCACGTTTTTACTCCCGTATTCAAAAACGCTCCTTTGACTTGAACGTGACTTGCCATGGCCTCAAGGCTGCGCGTTTCAAACGCGCTTGTTTTGTCATGGCACCGCATAAACACGGCGTGTTCTAAAAGCGTTTGTGCTTCATTGAAGGGGGGGGGGGGGCAAGTCAAGGCAAGGAGCGTTTCTGAATACGACAGCCCTAATTAGCACAATCTGACCCCCGTATTCAGTAACGCTCTTCAACTTTAACTTTCCATCGCACTCAATGAATTTCAAACGCGCTGCATTGAAGGCGGTGGCAAACCATATTTAATTGAAGGAGCGTTTGCGAACAAGAGGGTTAATTAATCTCCGTTCCACTTAGATTTTTTCTCTGGCGTTTGCCTGCTGATTGCTTGTGTTTAGAAAAAGTGCTCAATGATTTAGAGCACTTGGTACTCTACTATGGGAGAGCACTGAGCCGTCCCGTGAAAAGCCGAACACCACTAGAGTCACGCGGATCTTCTACACAGTGAACTAGTCTATGGCACATTCGCCTTGTGGAAACACCTACATATCACACCAATCGTGTCAACCTTCAAAGATGTGCTGGTGACAGATATTATTATCCATCAAATTATCAAATGCACGCATAAAAATGCACTAACTATCCACATTTCCAGAATGTGCGCCGCCAAGACCGATCTGCCTTTATTGACCGTCTATCCTAAGATGAAGGAGAGCAGCAAGAGAGCGCGAGTCGGCCGAGTTATTGCGCTGCACGCGCTAGCGAAGTTTAGTTTTCCTTCAGAAAATGCGCCCGTTACCCACCTTTCATTCAGTGTGATGTTCGATTCGAGAGATCGTGCTCTTGAGGACAGTGTAGAAGATGATGATGATGATCATCATCATCACCATCATTATCATTATCATAATCATTATCATCATCATCACCACCACCATGATGATGATGATGATGATGATGATGACGATGTACCCACAACGGAATGAAGGCCTCCTCCAATGATTTTTTAATTTATCCGGTCTTGGGCTAGCTGATTCCGTTCCACGCCAGCAAAACTGTTAATTTCATCCTCTCCCCTATAACCCGGCTCTGCAATCCCTTGCAGCGTTTCCCACCCCACGGCACGCATTGCGTAACTCAGCTCTGGTTGAACGCGCTGGGGAACGATTTTATTGAGGCTTATACGAGTTTTGCGACGCTTTCCACCGTTAATAATGTACGAAAATTCAAGGACTCTTTGACTATCGAGAAAAAAGGGCCAAGCGAAGCTTGTAGTCTAGGTGCGTGACCTGCTACTTTTATTTATTTATATAGTATTACGCAATGCTCTCTCCTCGTTTTTCCTTCCTCCATGCCGGCAATTGGACCATCAGCCTCCTGCATAGTTGCGCAAAACCTCGATCGCTACAGGTGACGACGATCTTCATGCTTTCATATCCATGCAACAGTAAAACGAGACAACGTGAAAAGACATCATCATCATCGTCATCATACTCATCATCTTGACAGCGCCCACTGCATGGCAAAGTCCTTTAGAGATGTCAATAAATGATCAGATTGCCATATCAGACATAGCCGATGGCCCATGATGTGTTCGGTGTCCCTTCAAGAACCATATTACTGTACAATCGTCGGCGCGTGTTTTTACTTATATGGTGCTGTCACCGCCATCAAACTCTCCAACTCATAACAAGCTTCGCAACAGTGTACAGACAATGACACTGATGTTAATGATGTATACCGGTCATGGTATCGAATTTCCACCGCGGTGGCCGCATTATTGATGGAGGCGAAAGTGTTTGAAGCCCGTGTACACAGATTCAGGTGCACGTTAAAAAACCACCTGAAGCCTTAATCGACGGCCTCCCGCAATGATACGGTGGTCTACGGACGTCCAAAACAACAATTTAACAAAAACAGTATTCGGGAATGACACTGGGTCGGGCTTCCAGCCACAACCAAGTTGCCTTCCCTCTGACTGGCTGTCGCCGATTCTATAAATGCGCCTCCACAAACCACAGTGAAAAGCAAACCCAGTCCTCGGCGCTGATAACGTAGCCACGCGTTTTTGTAGGAAGATAAGGATACTGGCCGATACAGTGTGTTAAGTATATGGCCATAGACAACAACACGTTGATAACACAACCAAAACGACGTTTGACGTCCTCTTAATTGTATGACGTAAGCCACGGGGCAACTAAATACAACAAAAATAAAATTCAACACACATGTTGCAAACTGTGAAGGGAACTTTCGTTGGGTGGCTAATTGCGTGTGGGCGGCTGACAAAGTGCTGCTGCCACGCTGTCATGTCATGCTGCCATGCCACCTTCATCCCATGCAGCTTGAAACCTTCGCATTATAAAACTACCAGAATGGTCACAGCTTTGATCTCGCACTATTTTTACGCTTATAGGCTCTATACCGGTGACAATTACCTAGCACTTTCTCAAACAGTGCGGTCATATACAGCTGAAATCGAGGTACTACCTAATATTACCAATAATGTGTCCAAATATATTAATTCTGAAAACTTTTGCACTTCTTGCGGGACCCGGCACAATCTCATGGACAGTCCCACGATTTGCGGTACGGGTGGTCGTCCCAAAGGTCAAGCGGGATACTCACGTTGGAAAGGCTTGCATGGCAGCGTGCACTGCCTTGTCGACTTCACGCGAGCCGCTGTTGGGCAGGCGCGAGTAGACGATACCCGTGGACGGGTCCACATTCTCGATGGTCTCGGGCAGCGATTCGAACTTGCCGTTGATGAAGTTCTCCAGGACGAGCATCCTGCGCACGGTAGGCGACATGCTGGTTCGCGCCGGGCTGCTGGACCGCTCGCGCACGTGGCCATTCATGGCCACGAACCTCGGCAGCATCGCCTCACAGAGCACTCGCCGCGGCAAAACCGTGACGCCGCCGGGAGCTCAAAGATGGCGGCTCCACACGCGCGATGGTTTCGCGACGTCGCGAGTAGGAACGGCCCGTGGTTAACGGGTGCACAGCAAACAGCGAGGATTGCGAGATATCCTGATATAGCCGACGGGAACGGGTCTGGCAGCGGGCTTGGCCATCTCGGCTGTACCCGCCACTTTCCACGATTATATCTTTCTTTCTGAGTAAACAACGTTCACACTGCCAAACTTTGCCAGCAGGACTTCCGAAAGTGGGAATTGTGTTGACGTTGCGTCGCTAGAGAAGTGAGGAACGGAAGCTTTGACGTGTGCGCTGGTATATGCGTATGGTCGCCCCTGATTTTGTCCTTGCATTCGTGGCTGTTCACAGAAAGTTCTTGCGCCGGAAATGTTTGATAGAGAAAATTTAATCATGACTTTAGCCCATGGTTGTTAACATATAGGGGAAGCAGCACGCCATCAGGAACAGTAACAGTATCAAGTTAATAACGAGAACATCTTTAAATTGGACGCCAGCTACTTGAAAACATTTCGATCTTAAAAACGCAATCCACCGCAACTTAGTCGCTTGATTCATAATAATAATTCTTAAGGTTTAACGTCCCAGAACCGCAATATAATGATGAGGGACGCCTTATTGGAGGGTTCCGGATATTGCGACCACCTGGGGTTTTTTGACGTTCATTAACGTTCACGTAAATCGAAGCACACCGGCCTAAAGCATTTTCACCGTCATGAAAAAATCGGCTGCCACGGCCGGTATTCGACATCGCGACCTTCGGATGAGTAGTTGAGCACTATAACCACTAGAAAACCGTGGCGGGTGCTCGATTTAAATATGATTATTTTAACTAACTTCGTAGGCCTGCGATATCACAGATACGGCCAGACACCCGCCATTAATGGTGTGAACGGTAGCATCTCGTTTCGTTCTCACACTTGGTTTCACGAGTCCATCAGCATCATAATTGGGAGCCATGGCTATGGTATACTCCGCGCGCAAAGCGAATGTGCACACAACTGCCCATCTCAGCTTGACTGCGTGCACCTCATGTGTATTAAATGCGTAAGCACTTCTGTACCGACTCTGACTCTGCGACGAGCATACTGTGCCATCCAAGGTTGAAAAAAAAATGAGCCGGTGTGGTGGGCCAGTTAATGTGCTCGGTTGCCAACGTGAAATAACCAGTTCAGATTACGACTCCGCTGGGTGAATTTCGATAGGGGTGGGATGCTACAGAGGCCCGTGTACGACGCTCTTCCAGCACAAGCGGAAGAACTACAGGGGGTCGAAATTATTCGAAGCCCTCCACTACGGCATCTCTCATCGCTTGAGTATATAGCTCTGGGGCGTTAAAGCCATAAGCCAACGAATGAACGAAAGCAGGAAAGAAATCACCACAGAGATACATCATGGTTACTGCAGTGCTAAGACTACAGTTGCTGACCAACTCGACGATGGATATAGTTGTTCGCCCTTCCACTAGATGCCGTAACGCTGTACTGGTTCTGCGACTCAAAGACGTATGCTTCACGCCAATCTGTGGGACACGTAAACGAAGGTGGACAACAGAGAAAAGAACTTATTCATATGCTCTGTAGCACGTAAAGACAATCTGTGACGGCGTTGGGGGCTCTCTCCCCGCGGTCATGCGTAGCTCGGCGAGGCGAGCCGGTCGAAGCACTCACTCTTTGGTGTCCATGGCTGCGGCTTCAGCGGTCGGCCGCACTGCACCAGACTCCGGTAGCCCTGGGCCTACGGACCCTAGCTGTTCCGAGCTTTCGGCTGCCTTGATCCTCGTGCTGCCGCCGTCGCGCGAGCACTATAGAGGAGGACGAAGAAGTAAGCACGCGATTGGTGCATATATTCATTGCCCGTGGCATATACCCACTGTGGGGGATTTGCCAAGAATTGAGTGGTTTTATAAAAGAATTGTGCAGTTTTAGAATAATGGAGATTATATAATCTCACCAAGCTTTGCGCTTTTAACAGCTCCTTGCTATGGCCAGTGGGCTTCGCCACTGCATTGCCCAGTATAACGAGATTGGTCAAAATTTTGTGTTACGAAGAATTGGAACGTAGGACGTTTGAAGGCGAAAACCCGAAATGCCTATTTTTCAAAGTCGTATGAGATCCAAATTTAGTAGTATGGTAAAAAAAAAGCTGTAGTGAGCGTGCCTACTGCCTTTGTACTATCTTCTTACTAAACAAAAAGACAAAGTATGCTCTTTTGTATATATATTTTTGACAAAGCTACCCAATCCTTGGCTAATCCCTTAGGGTGATTGTGAGGTAAAATTTTAGGATATACATCTGCATCTACTTAGTCCCCTTCGTCAATTGGTTGTTCACGCGAGCGAAAAAAGAAAACCGAAAGTTTCACCAGAAGGGCGAGAACATCAATGTGATAACGACACACTGAGATACTATAATAATAGGACTATATCTGTAGGGGCGATGAGGTTCCGCTTTGGGCTCTGCCGACAAGCCAGCGCCGTTTAGCTGAAGCATCTCTCACACGCAGCTCCACGCTGTTCCTGCGTGAGCGCATACACGGGAGCGCGCTTTTAGGGGCGAAGCTCCTCAAGATCGAGGCTTGTTCGTCAATGTTGTGCGCCGCAGCCACCACTGACGATGTCGATGATGCTGATGACGATGAAGTACAAGCGTGTTTTACACCAGACATTCTCGCCGCGCCGCGGTGGTCTAGTGGCTAAGGTACTCGTCTTCTGACCCGCAGGTCGCGGGATCGAATCCCGACTGCGGCGGCTGCATTTCCGATGGAGGCGGAAATGTTGTAGGCCCGTGTGCTCAGATTTGGGTGCACGTTAAAGAACCCCAGGTGGCCAAAATTTCCGGAGCCTTCCACTACGGCGTCTCTCATAATCACATGGTGGTTTTGGGACGTTGAACTCCACATATCAATGAATCACCAGACATTCTTTTTCTTCCATATCATGGCACAACACATGCAAGGCACCTACTATACGTGATGACGATGAAGATGATGCAAAACGAAGAAAAAAAGAAATTCACAACTCAACACAACATGCCATTTATGAACATTCTGTATAACTGTTGTTAAGTTTGGCCTGGAAATTCGTCTGGGCAGACGCCATTGTGCGTAAGCCGATCTACTGGGGAGGCTCTCAATCCCTTCGGCGCCAAGTCTGCCAGACGCTGCCGAAGATTTGAGCAATTACCCAGACAATGTGGTAAGCAAAGGCGAGTTCCTGACTTTCAAATGCGGACCCTTTCGTCGTCCCTTCAAGCAGCAGTGGTGCCTGATGACCTCGGCGACTCATCGGGAGACGGGGAAGCTGTTGTGCTTCCCCGTCTCCCGATGAGTCGCCGAGGTCATCAGGCACCACTGCTGCTTGAAGGGACGACGAAAGGGTCCGCATTTGAAAGTCAGGAACTCGCCTTTGCTTACCACATTGTCTTGTGCTTCCCCGTCTCCCGAGCGCCGCAAACGAGCGCCGCTCCCCTGCCAGAGCTGACGGGGGAGCGGCGCTCGTTTAATTATCAATCAAATAGCCGACCGGCCGGCTGCCTATGCCCACCAGGCATTTTCTGGAGGAGGAGACGTCGTGTCGCCACGACATCGTAAACCGTTTTAGAGAGGACAACAAAGACAGCATCTTCAATGCAAGAGACCGTGGCGGCCACCGCAAATCGCCCCGCTAATTAAGCGAACAAATCGGCGGACCCTTTGATGTGGGCTGTCAGGATCGTGGGACCTCTCGACTAGCGGCACACACACGATGAGGAAGAGCCCCACTGGCGCCACCTTGCAGTGCAGTGATCACGACTCAATATTGGACGTTCACGTGGACCGTGCATGCTCATCCCCCTCAACTGTTGTGTGTGTGTGATTGGTGTTCCACTCGGAGAGGAGGAGCCCGACAGGGCTTAAAACGACGCCGCAGAGGGCTGGACGTCGCTCTGAACTATGTAACGGTTCAACCACCACGCTCGTGGGTTGTGAAACCCCTAACCTTCCTTTACTGTAAATATGTGTAAATAGTGCCATAAACCTGACTGTTTTTCGTATCCTCTTCTTGTCAGCGTTCGTTTCCTCCACCCGGTTACACAACGCTACCAGAAGAGACCGGGTAGACCCCCATTCGCAACAACTGGTGGCAGCGGTGGGATGCCATCAGCAACCTCCTCCTTCCGACCTTTAACACTGTACACCGCTTTGCCACTCATTTGTACACTCATTTGTATAATTACACTGCTTTCACTGATGCGTGAGTGTTCAATGTCACGAGGCACTTATGGTAACACCGAAACGATTCCATATCTATCTATCTATCTATCTATCTATCTATCTATCTATCTATCTATCTATCTATCTATCTATCTATCTATCTATCTATCTATCTATCTATCTATCTATCTATCTATCTATCTATCTATCTATCTATCTATCTATCTATCTATCTATCTATCTATCTATCTATCTATCTATCTATCTATCTATCTATCTATCTATCTATCTATCTATCTATCTATCTATCTATCTATCTATCTATCTATCATCAATCTATCTATCTATCTATCTATCATCAATCTATCTATCTATCTATCTATCTATCTATCTATCTATCTATCTATCTATCTATCTATCTATCTATCTATCTATCTATCTATCTATCTATCTATCTATCTATCTATCTATCTATCTATCTATCTATCTATCTATCATCAATCTATCTATCTATCTATCTATCATCAATCTATCTATCTATCTATCTATCTATCTATCTATCTATCTATCTATCTATCTATCTATCTATCTATCTATCTATCTATCTATCTATCTATCTATCTATCTATCTATCTATCCACGTTTGGGTACTCTCGTTATCACCCGCTTAACTTTGGGTAAATCAATATTAATATGGGAGGGCATATGACTCGCTGGTCATGGCATGAATATTGTCACAATCCCGTCGAAGTTCTATGAGGCTCTGCGGAGCCCCGCACTTTGCGACCAAACCTGGGTGACCCAGCACGCCCGTGAGGCAGCGTCGAGACAAGCACTTGACGTCCCTTCACGGGAGGCTTAGGCCCGGCCACCTAAACCTGCTGGTTTCTTATAATAAAGTTTATTCCTCCTCCTCCTGCGTCGCGCCCGTCGTCAAGCTTTTCTTCCTGACAGTGGCACATTTCCGCGGACGAATATGTGCCACTGGTATGCGGGTATGTGCCACAAGTTCGTAGTACACGATGTAGTCCAGCGACCTCCTCAGCCACCACACACGATGGGCCGTTCAAAGTCCTTCGCCGCGGGAACAAGCATTTCAACATCAGTAAATGCGGTCGTGAAAAGGTGTTGCTGCACCGCATCAAGCCAGCACACACGGACAGCGAAAATGCAGTGGTGTCTCCGCCAAGGAAATGTTTGCCAGGAGTCCCAGCTTCAACGCCAGTTTAAGCTAATGAGGCTTGGGTTGATGCACTGCGGACAGTTATCAAGGGCATCCACTCACATGAACCCTTAATTCCGCTTGGCAACTCACCAAGGCGGGAGTGGTGTCGTGGCCGCCAACAAAACAAAGAAGAATGGGAGTTCTCCTCTCCTTACCGTTTCTTTCTCACCTACCCAAGTACCTCACCAAGCGGAGAAGGGGAGGACGAGGAGAGTGAAGAGACAATATTAAAGTTCGTTGAGAGAAAGATTCACGCCGCCCAGTGGTCTTCACTACGCGTAGACGCGTGCCAACATATTCGATGCAAAGTATAACATGGTCAGCAAATCAATCTTGTTAGCCCGCTAGTGAATTTCAAGAGATTGAAGTAATAAAGTTTTGCAAAGACCTTAACATTTTGACGCGCAATTAGAAATTTGCTCAACACTCTGAAAAATTCCAAAACATTCGTAAAACTGAATATTTTCGACCGTTACTTATTAACATCATCCTCCAAAGCGGCCCGAAAACATTCCGTGCACCAAGGCTCGGAAACAGAAATCAAGCATTTAACATTGAAGAATCGGCTGCGTAATGTGCAGACCAACTTTTGAGCCGTTTTATGAAGACCGCGTTGGTAGCCGAGTTGGTAAGGTGTCCAAGTTTAAGCCGAAAGGGCGCTGGTTCGAATCTCGGTGGTGGTAGTGTTAAACAAATGAAAGAAACCCACAGGTTGGTGTGGGTAAGGAAGCTGAAATTCTGAAGGCAATTCGTTATTTTTAACAATGACCTGCAGTAGTGTGCAGACCAACTTCTAAACAATGCATGCAGTGCCGTGCTGTATAGCCAAGCGTGTATAGTGTTCAGTTTTTAACTAGGTTGGTAGTTCGAATGACAAGTTTAGGAATGCTCAAACACCAGGAAGTCACCCAGGTACATTACTAGTGAATTGCTATTGTATTCTATATGCTGTCGCATATTTTTGTGAAACTGGACAGAAGTAATGTGGAGAACAACACTATGGTCTTATACGTCATAATCTTATGATGGCAGGCCTTTTTATTTCTCGTAAAAAGTATTTTGTTTTTACAAAAATAATTGACTCGCACTACAGCGGCATGGTACCGTGAGGCCCTGGTTTAACATGCCACCAAGTTGCCACAAGGCGGAGAGTCACAGAGCTTCGAAAAATAAAATTTTAAAGGCGGACAGTGAGATTCGAACCACCTACCGTCAGGCTATGAAACGAACATATAACCTCTCAGTCACTGTCACGTGGCGATCTTTAACTTGCAATGTTAGGCTGGTCTTCGTCTTTTAGATCTTTCAAAACTGACAACCGCATATAGCCTTCAATGAAACTTGAAAAACCTGACATGAATTGGTAAATCGATGCAATTATAGTGGCTCCAACATGGAAACGAGCCATTTAATTTCAACTATAGGCTAAAATAACGCACATCCCTAGTCGCATGTTCATTTCATAACTGGTAGGTCAGTGGTTCAAATCCCGCTGCCGTCCTCATCCAACATGAATTCGTTAGGGGCTTTAAAATTTTATTTCCTGAAATTTTATGTTTTCAAGTTTCTCGATCACTCTGCCTTTCAATCAGGTGGCCTCCGGCCGGCACTGGGTGCCAAACCCGGTACCTTTCACAGTGTAAGCAGATACGAATACGCACTTTCCGAGCTAAACGTACCCTGGTACGTTTGCTATCCTGCAATGCATGTCAAAAAGCAGTCAAAAAAGTTTGGACTCTTATCACTCATGATAAGTCTCAACATTTGTCTGACGTCACAACTCGAAACGACGCAACCAAAAGGCGTATTTTGCAACCAAAATGTTTCCTGGTACCATTGCTTTCCTGTAATACATGTCGAAAAAGTTTTGGTCTTTATCACTCATGACAAGGCTCCATTTTCGTTTGACGTAACAGCTCGAAACGACGCAACAGCAAAGTACCAGGGAATATTTAGCTCGGAAAATACGCCTGCTAGGTGTATCGTTTCGAGCTGTGACGTCGGACAAATTTTGAGCTTTATCATGGGTGATAAAGGCCTCAAATTTTTCGACTGCTTTTCGACATGTATTGCAGAAAAGCAAACGCACCAGGGAACGTTTATCTCGGAAAATATGCCTGCTGGGCGCATCGTTTCAAGCTGTGACGTCAGACAAAAGTTGAGCCTTATCATGGGTGATAAAGGCCTCAACTTTTTCGACTGCTTTTCAACATGTATTGCAAAAAAGCAAACAAATTCCAAACAATTTTTTTTTGGAAATGCGGTCGACAGCGGTATTAGAACTGACCTTCCGGTTATGAAATGAACATGCGACTAGGCTGTGTGCTTTAATAGCCCATAGTTGATATTAAACGGCTCGTTTTCATGTCGGAGTCACTACAATTGCATCGACTCAGGTGAGTTTAGGTGATCTGATTGATCTGTGGGGTTTAACGTCCCAAAACCACCATTTGATTATGAGAGACGCCGTAGTGGAGAGCTCCGGAAATTTTGACCACCTGGGGTTGTTTAACGTGCACCCAAATCTGAGTACACGAGCCTACAACATTTCCGCCTCCATCGGAAATGCAGCCGCCGCAGCCGGGAATCGAACCCACGACCTGCGGGTCAGCAGCCGAGTACCTTAGCCATTACACCACCGCGGCGGGGCTGAGTTTAGGTGAAGTTTTGAAAGTTTCATTGAAGGTCATATGCGTTATGTCTCGAAAGATCTAGAAGACGAAGATCAGCCTAACATTGCACGTTTATTAGCACCACACGACAGTGGCTGAGCGGTTAAGTGTTCGTTTCTTAGCCTGAAGGTTGGTGGTTCGAATCCCGCTGTCAGCCTTTAAAATATTTTCTTTATATTTTGTCAACCTCTACTTTGTGGTAACTTGGCGGCATGGGAACCTCGGGCCTCATAGTCCCAATGCCTCTCAGTGTGGGTCTCTATTTTTTGTGAAAACAGACTTTTTGAAGAGAGGAAAAAAAATTCGCCATAGCTTCACGGCCTATAGCAGCCACCCAAAAAGTTGTACGCCACACTAGTTCTCACGCGTTTCACAAATTTTGTGATGGGTCGTACACCTCATTTTAGGCAGTATTGTATCTGGATGACTTCCTGGCGTTCCAGCAATCTCAGCTCTGGCATTCGAAACACCAGCCTTTTCGTAACTAACTGAACACACTACGCACTGAGCCCCCTTTAGAACTTCGTCTTCTGACTGCTGCAGGTCATAATTAAAAAATAAAGGACGGACTTCAGCGTTCTCACTTCCTCCCGCACATCATTTTGTGGCTTTCTTTTCTTTTAGCATTACTGTCACCGAGATTCAAACCAGCGCCCTTCCAGTGTAAGTCTGGACACCTTACCGACTCGGCTACTGCTATGAGTTTGATAACACCGGTTTAAAAGTTCGTCTGCACATTACGCAGCCCATTCTTCAATAATAAATGCTGGATTTGTGTGGTCTCCTCGAAGAAGGGGGTAAATATATAGGTGTCGGAAATATTCAGTTTTTTAGAATTTTTTAGATTTTTTAGAACTTTTTATAGTATAGTCAAAATTAATTTATTTGCGATTTCGTATCCAAATGGTTCTCTTTGAAAAACTTCAATCTTTCGATTTCGTGAAGCTTGCTAGCGGGCTGACAAGATTAATTTGCTAACTACTTTTCACCGAAGAAGGTATGCTTACAGATAACATATTTTTTAGTTGTAGACTGATATTACGTGTTGGGCTGTCGTTTATACCGTAACCGATTGCTATTTTTTTCTCCTTTTCTTTTCGTTTTTCTACTTACCTGTGCAGAAGTATTTGCATGTTCGAAAGTTGTGAGTGCGTGCATCACTCCACGCTGTCTTTCGTTTTCTTCGCTTCTCCTAATACCTGGCAGCGAATCACAAAATAAAGCCATGCAAAGTAGCCCCCGTTGCAGCTTTATGAGCATTATTTAAATTGATGTGTACACCGAGTAATGTGGAGGCTAGTATAAATTCGGCTTGTCGCGTCAAACCACTCACAACTCCCAGATTATGTCGTCACTTCTACGTGATGAAACGTCACTTCCGATCTCCAAATAGCCGTTTTGTGTCACTCTAGTTAAAAAAATGATTTGCCGTTGAAATAACGCTGTTATTACCAACGTTGCCATTTGCAAAATAACATCAGTGAATTATGCAGTTCCAGACGGAGCGATGAACACGACATACTTAATTTGTGTCGTAGGGCCCCTTTCACTGCTAATCAACAGCGCTAGGATCAGCTCTTGCTGCTTACCATTCGCTACAAGTACTAAGTGCGACCTAAAAGGTAGTCATCACCCCATTGTATCCCAACTGCAAGCAGTTTCTAGCGCAAGAGGTCAAGGGTTTCGTTCGAATGCAAATGGAGCTGGTTGTTTTCACTGCATGAACACTTTTCACTGCCCAAACAGCGCAACGATGACGCCTACGAAGAGAAAATGGGAAACATATCACAAGGCTGACTCACGACACAATGTTTAAAAAAGGTGCAGGGATGGCTTCCTGTTTTCTTTTTTTTTTACACCGAAAGCACTTATGAGATCACAACAAGGGTCGAATGCGCCGTAGTTGTCCGCCGCCGCAGCCGCCGGTGTCCGTAACCCCTATCGCACCAAATAAGAAAAAAAATAAGCAAATAAAAAACACCAAGGACACAATGGAAATCGAACCCCCCCCCCCCCCCCCCCCGCACCAGCCCAATATACCACCACAGAGCCACGCCGGTGCTTTAAAGCTCCGCTGCAAACTGGCCTTTGGCAGGCTCGAAGTCTGGAAAGAAATCGCATTTATACTCGTAATAAAGCATTTTAGAACATCGAAGGAACCATAAGAGCCAGGTTTCATGCAATGCGAATTGAGTTACGAGTTTGTAATCGAATCCTATTACAAAATATTCAGGCATAATCCTTCGCCGTCTTAAGCCCCATCATTTGAAATTTCACAAAATTTCTTGAGCGTGTGTAGCGGGCACCACGCTTCTCCGAAGAATTACGAAGGATGGCAAAGTGAATGCCCGCCTATACTACACAATTATTAATGACGTAGTGGGTACCCTGCAAGTGTACTTGTGGAAGTTACCCAAAGAGTGCTTAAAAAAGGCTCTGAAAGGCCGCTCCTCCAGCTTTTGCTGGCTGCGCTGAGCGTTCTGCGCAGGCCAGGCATGTTTTTTTCTTTCGATTTTAATTTGTTTCAATAAGGTGACATAGCAGTAAGAGGTGTAGCAGTCTTCTTACTTTTCTTTCACGTGCTTTAATTAAATATTCACTTGCGAGTCGGTTTTGTTGGTTGAGCCTCCGTTTCCTTTTCTGCTCGTCCGCGTCGTTGTTGCGCTGTTTCAGAAATGTTCAAGTACTGTTAGCATATAGCATAGCTAGGTCCCCATTCTCACTCATTTGTCTAGCCACTCAGACTGACTCATACTCAGATAGGGTAGCGAGTCTGACTACGAGTGGGTTCGGGTGAGTAATATTTTGGTGAATTTGAATCCGAGTGAGTGCAGTTGAATGAATGAATGAATGAATGAATGAATGAGTGAATGAATGAATGAACTTTATTTAAGGCCCGGCAATGCCCTTCGCGCGAGGCGGGGGGAAAAGGAAATTAACCCCTGTCCCTTGCCACCCTCCGTCGATGATGATTGCGGTGCCTCAGGTGACCGTTTGTCGTCCTTGGACACGGGATGCATCTTCGGCCTGAGGGAAATATTGGTGAGTACGAGTCCGAGTGGGGGCAGTGCTAAATGAATTTCTTGAGTGAGTCTCATTAAGTTCCAGCTTTTATTGCTGTCCAGTGGTCATATCTATTCATCTTCGAGATTACTATCAGGTTTATATAGGACTACGTATTTATTCAAGTCTATTCGCACATAGCTCAACGATCTAGCATTCATGCATCACCTCAATGTCTATTGATCAAATTTGTGAGTTGGGTGCTGCATAAAACTGTTTTTTTGCTAGACTGAAACCACTGATAACTCCTATTCGAAGGTCTAATACCAAAAGGCGCATCGTAGAGCACCAATTATGTCAGATGATGGCGTTAAACAGCGTTCACACCACAGTTGAAAAAGCTAATTGTACCACGCTAACGAACTCTACAAGTCGGCAGCATGCTCACTCGGACTAGGCTCAAGCCTTGAGTCAGGGCGAGCTTCACTGAGTATTAAGTCGATGAGTGTGAGCCCGAGTGAGTCCGAATGAAAAAAAAAGTTTAGCAAGTTCGAATGAGTCCGGTTCAGGAAAATTTCGGCGAGTCTCAGTCTCCCCCCCCCCCCCCCCCCACTCTTACTTGCTACGCCACTGCAGAGCGCCCACCAAACAGAGAGCCAATGTATTCTCTTATCTGTCCCATTATAATTCCTACTGCAATGTTAGGGTCATGAGACCGTTTCTGACGGCAATGAACTTAGCACCTGCACACCCAAAAGAAACCAAAGGCAGGTGGTTGCGAGAAGCGTGTCATCACTTTATATTTATCTCCGCATCAAATGCGGAGTTCGTTTTTTTTTTTCGAAATCAACAAACTGATTGGGGGAAGGGGCAGTGCGCTGTTGTGAAATTGCGCCTCCACCTAACAGAGAGCTCTGCGTGCTCCTACGGAAGCGGTTAAGGCCCAAGAGCTCCGGCCAAATATCGAAACAAATCGTCTTTTACTATTGTAGCGCACCTTCCAAAAACATCCTCCCCCGATAATTTCACTGTTGGGAGCTTGGAAAGGTGTGCTTTTCAACGATTAGATGCTAAAACATTTAAACTGATAATTGACTAAGGACCTTTTCAAACCTTCATCTCTACCCCGCCGCGGTGGTCTAGTGGCTAAGGTACTCGGCTGCTGACCCGCAGGTCGTGGATTTGAATCCCGGCTGCGGCGGCTGCATTTCCGATGGAGGCGGAAATGTTGTAGGCCCGTGTGCTCAGATTTGGGTGCACGTTAAAGAACCCCAGGTGGTCGAAATTCCCGGAGCCCTCCACTACGGCGTCTCTCATAATCATATGGTGGTTTTGGGACGTTAAACCCCACATATCAATCAATCAATCAAAACCTCCATCTCTGAACATTTTTTTAAAAGTTGAAGCCCACAATAAATGCGTGCATTATTACCAAAGGCTGTTATCACGCAAGTTGTTAGGAGGCTCGCTCCAAGCTGACATTTCGCAGCTACGACTAGTCGTGTGGTCTCTGCGTGTGTATCACGTAGAGAAGGCTATAGAGGGAGAAAAACAACAAACTCACGTAGCGGTGCGCAGTTCATTTATTGGATTCGAAAACTTTGCCTCTCCCATACTTCTTTCGTGCCAACTCCTCGGCAGTCACACAAGGGTTCTGAGAAAAAAAGAAAAAAAAAGGAGCAAGCTCTTCAGGGTTGCGATAGCACGGAGCCTGGGCCGGAGGTCTACTTGTTGGCCTCAGCTCTTCAGGGTTGCGATAGGACGGAGCCTGGGCCATAGCCGGAAGTCTACTTGTTGGCCTCAGCTCTGTACTCGGAGTGAGCGCAACGTGGTGGCGGCTGCTGCGGTTGCTGTACTCGTTCGGGCTGCAAAGCAGCGGTAGCGATAACTGCGCCAGTGGGCTCATACGACGGCGGTCGATCGTTGTTCGAACGATGCCACGTGTGCCACGGATTCCCTCGATTCGACCTTGGTCTGATTTGTGTGCGGCACGAAGACGGAGAGCCAGCCGACGAGCTACGCCCCGAGTCCGACACAGGGTCTGTCCTGACGCTGCGCGTTCGTGCGTGGTCAGGATTACTCAATGAGACGGGAATCATCACAATTTCGTGTTGAAAGAGACACTGAAAAGTAACAACGATTTGGTTTAGATTGACAAACTGCACTCTGACCACTCTAATGCCATATTACATACTTTAACCCCGAAATATCACAAACACAGAGTAAAAGTCCACACAACGACTAACACAAGCGGTGATTAGGTGAACAGATGATGGTGAGCCGCTTGTGCGAGTCATTTTGTGTTCCTTTACTCTGTCCTTGTGATATTACGCGGCTAAAGTGTGCCATTAAGAAAGTTCGAACTATAGGTCAACAACCAGGGTTGATACATTTCTAATGCCATGTGTTTCACTATCACAAGTTTACTTTTAGCAGAAAAAATCAAGGGCGAAATTTCATTCTTAAATTTCGCGCTGAAATATTCATGCGAAACCTCGAAAATGACAACAAAAGCTGTCTAGGAGAAACGAAAATACGATCGTCAGCAGGATCACGAGCGGTCTCCATTGCCTGTGTTATCAGTTACGTCGTTCCCAAGCACGTGCGCCATTGCATGCGTTGTGAGTGACGTCGTCGCAGCCCGGGCGCCACAGTTGCGTTGAGACCACGCGCACCTACTCGCCGAGTTGGCTCGCTATGTCGGACGCTTGCAACAACGTGGCACTGCGGCGTCAATGTGAGGATTGTGGGAGCGCTTTCGCCGGGAGTTTCCCCAGCGACAGATTGACTTCGGCTGCTACGTCTGTGACCGCCTGTGGTCCGAGAAGAACCACCGTGATTAACGCATTGCGCAGCGCATTTAACCGTTCATTACATTCCTCCACGACCGTGCGAGACGCAGTGTGTGGCACGTGAAATAAAAGATGCGGTAAACCCGAGCGAAATGTGTATCCAATCTCATTAGGAAGCACGAACAAGTAACCAGTAATTGTGAAACGCTTCAGTGCCACGTCGGGTTGAACCCACTGCTAAATATCGGGGCCGCACGTTTCAGCTTTCGCTGATTAAGAATTTGTACGGAGTTCTCGGCTATTTTTAAAATGTATTTTTTTTATTTTCGCGACATTGGCGCGACGAAAACTTCGTATGCTAGGTGTATGGCACCCATGGATGAGAATGTACTTAATTTTTATTGACGAGAAGTTACACTGGTCCCATCAGACGCCTTCGAAATCTTCGCGGTGCGAAAATCTGAAGGTGGAACCTCCACCTTCATTTTCTTTCCGCGCTTTCTTGCTGGCCAAGCGTCGTGTCGTGGTAAGAGTGCTGTTTTCGGGATTGTAAAATTGTACTTGACCAATACATGAAAACTCGTTTTGTTCTGTAGTGTCTCTTTGAATCTATCCCAGCAAGGCACATAGACTTGGCTGAGCGTTTCATTCGAAAGGTCTGTTCTCCATTAGCTGCGGTGGTCTACCACGTGCAGAAATTTACGAATGATTGGTTTATATGGGTTCTGGCATAGCATATTATCATTTGCACGCATCACGAATGAAGGTGACGTTTTCACACGCTCCATTGTTTATTCGTTTGAGCTGATGCTTTCTTATTACGCGACCCCTCAAAACTTTCTCGGCCTTTCCCATTCACCTGTTCTGACACACGGCCCAGTACATTGCAATTTTACGTCACCAGTGCTGTCCACCTAATTTTTTACTTCTATTTGAACAGTGGCACCGTTCGAAATCATGTCTGCACCTTCTGTACGCCTATCCAGTGTCACGCAGGTCGCGTGGCCGGTGGAGGGAGTGAATAAAGGAATAAATAAAATGAAATGATGAGGATGCTAAATGATAATGATGTTCTAAGTAATGATTTTCCAGATGATACTAAAGTATAATACTCTAATGGATGATCATGATGTTCGAAAGGAAACTAAGCTGTCACATCTCATCCTTCCATACACTAGCGCGCTAACAGCTTTGCTGTTCGACGGTTTTCATGGCGTGTAACTGGATGACTTTTTTTTATTTTTTAATGGCGGAAGTCTTAGATGCCTGATAAAACAAGGAAATTGAGCGGTGTGCTGTGTCGGCGGCGTCAACACGAGAAATGAAAAAAAAAATAACATCACGTTACGACATCACCATATGACGTCTCCAAGACTTGACATACTGCCAAAATTTGTGACGTCATCATCACGTTCCAGATCGTAGAAATTTGAGACATGACATAGTGACGTCATCCCATGAGGTCACTGCTTGGTCAAAGGTGCGCCGAACCCCGAGAGTGTGCACTGATGCGAATGCTATAAGGACCCTGTGAGTGTGCTTTTTTTTTTCACCCTTTATCTTTCAAATATGCATCCTGCTAGGCGAGAGAACTGTCCACCGTCGGCCCTACTCACCACTTGCCGGTGTTGGCTAAGGGCTCGCCCGCGACATCGGAGTCGATCCGAGAGTTTCCCGTCCAACGATTGCCGTCCAAGCCAGCGTAGTTGGCGGCCACTTCCATTTCCATCGGAGGAAGCACCACAACGGATGCTCCGCAGAGCGCCCGCGGTAGAGGGGCCAGGCTGGGCGTGAAGGCGTTGTGCGTGGAGCGGTAGCAGGACACGGCGCGGATGCCGGACTTCGTGTCCGAAGACAGGCCGCCCACCATAAACACGCGGTCGCCTGCGTCACGCCATGCGACCGCTCGTCACGTTCCCTGTTTAAACTCGTTATGATGTTGTTGGAACAATAACTTTGGCTATTGTTCTAACTTCAGTTTTGTTCTAATAAATTACTGTTCCATCTTCGTACTAACAGACAGAAAAAAAACTTTTAACAGTATGCGGTTATACGAAAGAGCACGTTTCTCAGGCCAGAGGCTCATTTGAGAGCATTGAATCACTGCCTAAGCATCGAAGTACATTTCGTTTCGAATGGATGTCGCGTTGGTCAACGTCTTGTTCGAGAGAGCGCATATTACAACTTCTCGTCGAAGTTAGGTTTTTCTGATAGTCATGCAGGCTGGTTCCTACAATACCATGTTATGCGCATTGTGTTGGGGAACTTGTTAGGGTATTTCAACTTAGGCGGATGTTAAGCTAGCAGTTTCGTTACATGGTGGTTTTTGGGTATTGCTAATAACACATTGTATTTCAACAGGAGAATAACAATTACTACTGTTACACTTTTCCGTGGAATGTGTTCAATACACGCAGACAAAACACAAAAGAACAAAAAGAAAATGAAAAGGGAAAAAAGCCACGCGACGGTAAACCTCACCGTAGGCGACGGTGGCCACGTCGTGGTATCCCTGGTCGAAAGTGCCTCTCCGTTCCCAGCAGTGGTCCAGACATGACCAGACGTCGCCGAGGCTCTCGAGCTCGCTGTCCCGAACTGAACAGCCACCCAGCGCAAACAGTTTGTCGCCCACCGCAACCAACGAGAAGAAGCATCGAGGAGTCGGAAGAAAGTTCACGTGGTAGAAGAATCTGCAAGAAATAAGGCTCTACAGGTGTCAGAAAAAAAAAAAAAAACTGATGGGCACCGCGATTGGTTACGTAAAAACGCGAACCACAACTGAAGCGCAAAATAAATTAATGACAGATTAACAAACTCGGGTTCAATACTTTCAACGTGTGAACAGGGCGAGTCAGCCAACCAGGTCCCGTGCTCTCCATTGAATACAATTCGAGGGGTTTCACGTGCCAAAATCACAGTATGAATGCGAGTCACAACGTCGTAGAGGGCTGCGAAAATTTTGACTGTCTTGTGATCTTCTAAGTGCACTAGCATTGCACGGTGCACTAACCAGCATTTCGTCACGATTGAAATGTGACAGCCGTAGCCATGATCGAACCGGTATTTTTCGCGTCAACAGCCGGGCACCCTAATTAATGTACTACCGCTGCGGACATCCGTGACCACCTGAATTCAGGAGGCCAACAACAATGAAGACGACCAGCAACTTTGCTCTTTCAATGGAGTCAATATTTTTCTCGCTGTTCATTTGCTCTTTAATGTGGTCTAAAGTTATGTTGACAGATTGCAGACTTGCGTTTTCTTCGTTTATATTTCATTCATTCTTTATGGACGTCCTCTTAGAGCACAAACTATTCTAGCGGGCAGACATAAATCGATTGACGCAGCAAAAAAAAAAAAAAAAACACACAGACACACACATTCTCTAGTTCTGTTGATTTATGATTAATATGTGTGGTTTAACGTCCCGAAACCACCATATAATTATGGGAGATGCCGTAGTAGAGGGCACCGGAAATTTCGAACACCTGGGGTTCTTTAACGTGCACCCAAACCTGATCACAGGGGCCTACAGCACTTTCGCCTCCATCGAAAATGCTGCCGCCGCAGCCGAAATTCGATCGCAGGACCTGCGGGTCAGCAGCCGAGTACCTTAGCCACTAGACCACCGCGGCGGGACCTCGTTCTGTTGAGTTACTCCTGTAACTCTTGACAATGGACTGCTGATTCTTACTCTACCACTGCCTTTCGCTCTCCACAAAATAAATAAATAAATAAATAAATAAATAAATAAATAAATAAATAAATAAATAAATAAATAAATAAATAAACGGATGTGACTTACTCGCAGCTGCACGGATCGAAGCAGTCGACGTCGGAGATGACCACGAGACCTGCTCGCGAGTCGGTGAGCCCGCCTGCAAGCCAGAGCCGGCCGCCCATTTGCGTGCTGCCCGCGGCCATGCGAGGCCTGCACAGGCGGCACGGCATCTCCTGCCACTGGCGCCGCTCATCCAGGCACAGTGCCTCCACCGACGACAGGATCCTGCAACGACCATTCCAGAGAACTTAGTAAATAAAACACGCATGTACTGAGAAAAAGAAAAGACCCCTTTGAGAAACGTAAACTCTGTTTGGACCATCCAGGTAAAAAATTGCGCTGAAATAGAAAGGACACCACAAAGAAGGAACACTTAAACAGATCGAGCGCAATCGTGTGGTGTGCTATGGCAACTTCCCTGAGGGGGTGGCCGAAAGCAAGTTACGGTCAGCAAGAAGATTGGCAGCAGAAATGACAGAGCAGTGGTGGTGTTTCTACTTGAGGCAAGCCCTGTCAGCTTTAAGACCACGTGTTAGTAAAAAAGAATCGATCGACTCTGACTTAATAGTCATTGGTGATGTACAGCTTCCCGATAACATTTCAAAGGTTTTGCAGAAAGGTCCAAAGTTCTCTCACGAGCCTGCGGTACCTGCTTTCGAGCTTTTGGCTTATAACCGAAGGATGGCGGAAAAAGCAGGTCAAGAGAATCAGGAAAGATGCCTGCTGGAGGGGGTGGAAAGCCTTCAAAGGAGCACAATTCGACCGGCAAAGAGGACGACAAGAGACAACCTGGGAGATATTGTGAGATACTTCAAAGATAAAGGTCTCAGCTTGACTACGGCTGACAAAGAAGGTGGCTTCGTGATTATGCCGTCAGCTATCTACCAGGAGAAAGCACGCCAGGCCATCGAAAAGAACTTTGTCAAGGTAAAGCCTAGTGAGGCACGTGTTAAAACAAAAGCAGTGGCATTGTGTAGGGACATGAAGCTAACGAAACTTGCGAATGCAATTCAAGGAAGTAAATCCAGCACCTTGCAAGTGTTTTTTAGTGCAAAAACGCACAAAGTGGAAATTCCCTTTCGCACTATTGTGAGTGAAAAAGGCTCATGGCAGCACCAGGCTAGCATGTTTTTACAAAAATGCCTGAACAGGTTGTGTTTGAATGATCCGTTCGTGACGAAGAATTCTATGGAAGTAGCGCGGTTTTTCGAAGGCAAAGTTTCACATGGGCTGACTTTCTCAGTGGATGTGCAAGATCTGTTTTATTCTGTTTCCCATGTTGAACTTTTTGAGTGTGTTATGGATTGCATTTTAGAGAATTCAGCTATTGGTTTTCAAAATTCCACGGGTCTGAGTGTTGATAATTTTATGTCGCTTTTGGAATTCTATCTGAAACACACTTTCATAGGTTTTGACAAGGGTTTGTACCTCCAAAGAAAAGGCATTTGTATTGGTTCCTGTGTTGCCCCTGTTTTGTGTAACATTTTCCTGGCCTACATTGACCGCGATCTGCTTGAGGTGTTTAGAAGTGACGGAGTGTTAAAGATTTTTAGGTACGTAGACGATTTCCTGGTAGTTTTGGAGAAACAAACGAGTACTAACAGTAATGTGCACAACGTTGTAAAGAAGTTTAACAAGTATGGGAGGGGTCTATGTTTTACTTACGAGCTACCGCAGGAAGGAACGCTTCAGTTTTTAGATCTTAAGCTCATATTCAAGCATCAACATACTTGTTATGCGTACTGTCCGCGTGCTAGAAAGAAGCCTTTACCATATACATCATCACATTCTAAGGTAGTTAAGAGGGCGATCGCTTCAATGTGTTTGGAGTCTGCGCTGGTGAGGTCGTGCTCGCATGAGAGGCAGGCCAGCTTCCGTGCTCAGATTGAACGACTGAAGGCAGCCGCGTTCCCGCAGTCTGTGCTGGCGGCGGTGGCCGAAACCCTCCTGAAGAAGCTAAAAGGGCGATCGCGGAAGCAGTGCCTGAAAGACGCGCCCAGTGGGCGTGAGAGGCCGTTAGTGGTACCCTATTTACACCGGGTGACGCACAACCTGAAGAAGGTTGCTAACCGGCACGGAGTTGACATGGTGTTTTCTGCACCTAAGAAGCTCTCGAGGTTGTGCGCGCGAATTTCGAGTGGCAATGAGCGCACTAGCCTGTGTAACAAGAAGCATGCCAACCCGGTGGTGCAATGCGATGTGGGAGTGGTATATGCGACTCCGTTTTCCTGCGGCAGATCTTACGTGGGCCAAACAGGCCGCTGCGTTAACGATCGCATACGTGAACACCAGCTGTCGATCAAAAATAGTGAAATGGGAAATTTGCCTGCACACTGCGCAGCATGTGGATGTGAACCACTATTTCAGGAGACTAAGATACTGGGACATAGCAGAGATACGTGTGCTCGTGAGGTGTTGGAAGCATTCTTCATCAACATGAAAGGTGATAGCTGTGTAAGTGAGGCCTCGGTATCGCTCTACGGTGCAGAAGTGTCCTTTTTGATTGATAAGGTGCGTTAAGTAGCACGTGTTGATCCTCGACGCGTCGGCGCAGCTATGTACGGGTTCCCTATTTTACCGACGTTCTACAGTCAATAAAAAACAGTTGGTAGTTTGCGCTCGATCTGTTTAAGTGTTCCTTCTTTGTGGTGTCCTTTCTATTTCAGCGCAATTTTTTACCTGGATAGAATGAACCAACTAGCCCCTCAAGACGTCCTGATCGATTACATTTCTTCTACATCGGGCTTCTTCTTACACTCTCCTTCCTTCTGGCCTCTGGACGACAGGATTAATGCACTGGTGAGCCATATCGTCGTGTCAACTTGCAAGGCAAGGTACTTGGCTTTTTGCCGTAAGAAAGGCCTGATTCCTCAAGATATTTGGATGTTGTTTGGTGGCGTCAAGCCATCTAATGGACATGTAAAACGGGTCGCCAAGATTTGGAAATCAGAGTTATGGAGACAGGTGCGGGTCTGTCAAGACTGGTTACGTGTGGTGTGCTATGGCAACTTCCCTGAGGGGGTGGCCGAAAGCAAGTTACGGTCAGCAAGAAGATTGGCAGCAGAAATGACAGAGCAGTGGTGGTGTTTCTACTTGAGGCAAGCCCTGTCAGCTTTAAGACCACGTGTTAGTAAAAAAGAATCGATCGACTCTGACTTAATAGTCATTGGTGATGTACAGCTTCCCGATAACATTTCAAAGGTTTTGCAGAAAGGTCCAAAGTTCTCTCACGAGCCTGCGGTACCTGCTTTCGAGCTTTTGGCTTATAACCGAAGGATGGCGGAAAAAGCAGGTCAAGAGAATCAGGAAAGATGCCTGCTGGAGGGGGTGGAAAGCCTTCAAAGGAGCACAATTCGACCGGCAAAGAGGACGACAAGAGACAACCTGGGAGATATTGTGAGATACTTCAAAGATAAAGGTCTCAGCTTGACTACGGCTGACAAAGAAGGTGGCTTCGTGATTATGCCGTCAGCTATCTACCAGGAGAAAGCACGCCAGGCCATCGAAAAGAACTTTGTCAAGGTAAAGCCTAGTGAGGCACGTGTTAAAACAAAAGCAGTGGCATTGTGTAGGGACATGAAGCTAACGAAACTTGCGAATGCAATTCAAGGAAGTAAATCCAGCACCTTGCAAGTGTTTTTTAGTGCAAAAACGCACAAAGTGGAAATTCCCTTTCGCACTATTGTGAGTGAAAAAGGCTCATGGCAGCACCAGGCTAGCATGTTTTTACAAAAATGCCTGAACAGGTTGTGTTTGAATGATCCGTTCGTGACGAAGAATTCTATGGAAGTAGCGCGGTTTTTCGAAGGCAAAGTTTCACATGGGCTGACTTTCTCAGTGGATGTGCAAGATCTGTTTTATTCTGTTTCCCATGTTGAACTTTTTGAGTGTGTTATGGATTGCATTTTAGAGAATTCAGCTATTGGTTTTCAAAATTCCACGGGTCTGAGTGTTGATAATTTTATGTCGCTTTTGGAATTCTATCTGAAACACACTTTCATAGGTTTTGACAAGGGTTTGTACCTCCAAAGAAAAGGCATTTGTATTGGTTCCTGTGTTGCCCCTGTTTTGTGTAACATTTTCCTGGCCTACATTGACCGCGATCTGCTTGAGGTGTTTAGAAGTGACGGAGTGTTAAAGATTTTTAGGTACGTAGACGATTTCCTGGTAGTTTTGGAGAAACAAACGAGTACTAACAGTAATGTGCACAACGTTGTAAAGAAGTTTAACAAGTATGGGAGGGGTCTATGTTTTACTTACGAGCTACCGCAGGAAGGAACGCTTCAGTTTTTAGATCTTAAGCTCATATTCAAGCATCAACATACTTGTTATGCGTACTGTCCGCGTGCTAGAAAGAAGCCTTTACCATATACATCATCACATTCTAAGGTAGTTAAGAGGGCGATCGCTTCAATGTGTTTGGAGTCTGCGCTGGTGAGGTCGTGCTCGCATGAGAGGCAGGCCAGCTTCCGTGCTCAGATTGAACGACTGAAGGCAGCCGCGTTCCCGCAGTCTGTGCTGGCGGCGGTGGCCGAAACCCTCCTGAAGAAGCTAAAAGGGCGATCGCGGAAGCAGTGCCTGAAAGACGCGCCCAGTGGGCGTGAGAGGCCGTTAGTGGTACCCTATTTACACCGGGTGACGCACAACCTGAAGAAGGTTGCTAACCGGCACGGAGTTGACATGGTGTTTTCTGCACCTAAGAAGCTCTCGAGGTTGTGCGCGCGAATTTCGAGTGGCAATGAGCGCACTAGCCTGTGTAACAAGAAGCATGCCAACCCGGTGGTGCAATGCGATGTGGGAGTGGTATATGCGACTCCGTTTTCCTGCGGCAGATCTTACGTGGGCCAAACAGGCCGCTGCGTTAACGATCGCATACGTGAACACCAGCTGTCGATCAAAAATAGTGAAATGGGAAATTTGCCTGCACACTGCGCAGCATGTGGATGTGAACCACTATTTCAGGAGACTAAGATACTGGGACATAGCAGAGATACGTGTGCTCGTGAGGTGTTGGAAGCATTCTTCATCAACATGAAAGGTGATAGCTGTGTAAGTGAGGCCTCGGTATCGCTCTACGGTGCAGAAGTGTCCTTTTTGATTGATAAGGTGCGTTAAGTAGCACGTGTTGATCCTCGACGCGTCGGCGCAGCTATGTACGGGTTCCCTATTTTACCGACGTTCTACAGTCAATAAAAAACAGTTGGTAGTTTGCGCTCGATCTGTTTAAGTGTTCCTTCTTTGTGGTGTCCTTTCTATTTCAGCGCAATTTTTTACCTGGATAGAATGAACCAACTAGCCCCTCAAGACGTCCTGATCGATTCTGTTTGGAGCGTCACAATGTTAGTAGCGGGAACACAGCGCCCTCGAGCGGCGCTGTTGTGTGTGTGTCCAGCCTGGGGATTTGGGAAATGAAATGCTGAGAGAATAAAGACTTCGTTCCGGCTCGTCGTAGCGCTATGTCGTATTTGGCTATCGAGCGCTTGACGACCTCCTATTACGGCTAGTCTTCCGGCCGTCTTCATTTGTATCATGGATATTATTGTACTCTCGTCGGGATTTCATGGCTTCCAGTAAAGAGTTAACATGTCTCTTCAAAGAATCGCACACGGCAAGTGAGGATAGACTAAAGATGGTAGCACATACTCTTGTTTTTTTCTTCTTCTAAGACTAGCTAAACGAGAACATGATATAGACGCACAAAGTAGGCTGGTCATTGAAAACAAGTTGTGTGAATAGTAATTGGGCATTAGCATTCTTTGCACGCGTGACTCGTAGGATGCGTTTAGCAGTCTCTGCTTAATGGCGCTCGATCACACAGAGAAATGCAGCGTCACATTCATGTTTTATTGCTACTTGATGTTACGGTCGCGTCATATCTATTACGTGGAGAAGTCTGGTGTCTAGAACCATAGAGTTTCCCAATATGCACTAGAGGGAACTCTGGCGCTAGTGTCTATGGGAGCTGCAATGCACGGCGCTTCAGCGAGCATGGGAATGATGGGTAGTACACACATTTGTCTAAATTTCGTACTTCTGGCCTGCTTTTGGCTCCGTGTATGTTCGTGTGGCTTGGAGCTGTTTTATCACGAAAGAAATATTAGCAAATGTTCAGCGGTTGCGCTTCACCATCTTATTCTTTTGAACTTACCTTTCTAAATCGGGTCACGAAGTTCAAAATGGTTGAATCTTTCTTTTGAAACAAAACAAAAACACAGCAATAAACGAAGCCTCAAGTATACGATTTTCCACCCACAAGTACGAAGACTAGGCAAATGTGTGCACTACCCATCATTCCCATGGTCGCTGAACGATCGCAGCGCCAGAGTGCCCTCTAGCTAATTTTGAGAAACTCTTATATCTAGAACTTTCGAGCATGCTCGTCAAGAGCCTGTAACACAACTTACACATCGTGGATTACAAGCACAAGAACAACATACAATCTATGAATACGTAAAAGAAAAAGGCTTACTCTCCGTTCGAACTCCTGCCACCGACTACGAAGAGCGTGCCGTCGAAGCAGCCGGATGCGTGGTACGCCCTGCAGCGTGCCATGTTGGGCAGTGGCTGCCACAGCTTCTTCGTGAGGTCGTAGGAAAAACATACGCTGGTGGGCTCAAGCTTGGACCGCGCAGTCTGGTAGTTGTCGTAGCCCCCTGCGCGATGGCGCCAACCACTCGCTCAAGCGTTACAACTGAGCACTCACAGCATAGCTTTAGCGGGTTCACAATTATAGGCACGGGGCATTGTTTGCTGCGTGACGCCGGGACACTAAACACTAGTATTGTCACCTTAATTATGGAGCTCCGTCTGGTCACAATACCTTATAGACACGATTTTATAGTTCCATATCAGCGGAGAATGCACAAACCAACGAACATTTTCATTGGCAACGTTCTTACTTTCACGCTATTGCCGGCAGTGAAGTAAGGTTTCGAATTCGGTTACGGCAGTCCTACTGCAGTAACCAATTAATTGATTTGTGGGGTTTAACGTCACAAAACCACCATTTGATTATGAGAGATGCCGTAGTGGAGGGCTCCGGACATTTTGACCATCTGGGGTTCTTTAACGTGTACCCAAATCTGAGTACACGGGCTCAAAACATTTCCGCTTCCATCGGAAATGCAGCCGCCACAGCCGGGATTTGATCCCGCGACTTGCGGGTCAACAGCCCAGTACCTTAGCCACTAGACCACCATGGCGGGGTCTGCAGTAACCAAGGAC
This sequence comes from Rhipicephalus microplus, assembly GCF_043290135.1. Taxonomy (NCBI): domain Eukaryota; kingdom Metazoa; phylum Arthropoda; class Arachnida; order Ixodida; family Ixodidae; genus Rhipicephalus; species Rhipicephalus microplus. The sequence continues at coordinate 212,805,089 of NC_134701.1, read as the reverse complement.
ACCTTACTGCGCTGCTGGCACTGACGTAAACGAGAACAAGTGGTGCACCGATCAGGCCACTTGCGTTTGCGTTGTCACTATTCCGGTGATCCGCAAAGGCAAGGAAATTTGCGGACGTACTAAAACTCCCTGATAAGTTAGAAGTATGGCAGTTTGGGCTAGTTGGCATGACATGACGATAGTTATAACTCGAGGACAGAACGACGTCTCTTCGTCGTCGTTCTGTGCTCGTGCTATAAGTATCGTCCCCGATAAGGTAGTGCGACAGACAAGAAATGCTACACAGCAATGCTTTCTTTTTATACCCGTATGCTAAGGTGGTAAGAGTGAATTTGTTACAGTTCGTTTATTGAAGGAACTAAGTTTTCGAGCATTCGTTTTTTTTTTTTCGCTTGACGCAGCCCTAGTTAAAACCAGCACATAATGAAGCCAAAGCAAGTGTACGACAATTCGTTACTCCCGGTTACTGAACACTATAGTGACATTCTAATTATGATGCACAATATCGTTGTCTACGCCAAAAAAAAAAAAAAAACAGCAGACATTTTAAGAGGCACAGTGCTTACGTTTGTGCCACTGCTGGTAAAGAAGTGAGGTGCGCTTGCTTTGTGCTACGACCATCCTCAAAAAATTTTGTGTTGGACAAACTGGCTAGACCGGTGGTTTCAACAGCTTATCAACTATGATTACGCGTTACCTAATTTCAGGAAACGTGAAAAAAAAAAGATCTAATACGCCTGACAACGTTCCTGTGCTTCTTTAGAGATATGAGAATGGGCAAACTTAATTAGCTAGGAGTGTTCCCCACTTTTGGCGAATAAATCATAAAACGTATTACTCGTAAGTTCGCTTCTCGGTTGGCTGGTTGGTTTTGCTGACACACAGCTTCAGTACCAAAATTGGCTCAAAATTTATTTTACGAACGTTTTTAGCGTAAAGTATTTTTGTTATTACTGGCAGCGAAGCGATTGAATAAGAATGCTGAATACGGCTTGTTACCCAGCGAAAGAAACAACTTACGCCGGAAATATAATATCCTTAGGTTTCAATACTATAGACCCTGTCAATATCGTACGATTATGATGCTCAACGACCAATAAGTCATAAGTACCAAGAACCTTATTTATTGAAGCTAAACACGTAGGGTGATGGCAGAATCTCTACGTAAACATTCATAACTGTGAATTTCCTTTTTGTAGGTGATGACTAGTAAGGGCATAGTTGGGGAAAAACTTGTGGGACGAAATGCAGGAAAGAACTACGCTGGTTAACTCTCGCTTACCTGTGATGTACAACTTGTCTCTGTAGAGTACAGCGCTGTGGTGATGTCGGGGCATTGGGAAGCTATCCAGCTTTTCCCAGATGTTATTTTCAACATGGTATCGAAGAATCTTGGTACCTGCGAGGTCAAAACGCAACTCCATTGGCTTCAAACTTTCAAACGAGGCTGCAGTTCGGAATACAAGCATAGTTTCTCGTAACCGCAATAAGCACCTCCTGTTTCACATTTGTAGCGACCATGGTTAATATTGTGAAGAACCGAATTATTCAGCCTGGTTCGAGCTAAATCACACTGGTGATAATATTTACAGATAATGAAGATGTAAAGGTGATGATGATATGTTAAGAGAATGAAGAGTCACTCATTTGTCGCGCTCACAATATTGTGGTTTGTCCTGCTAACGCGGTGACATTTCTACCTCATTGCAATATATTTTCAAATACATACATATACGTCTTGCAGGCATCTGTTGTGCACTTCATCCTGATCTTAGCAGCACTCAATCATCATCATTCGTTTTAGTTGATAATCAGAATCGCTTTTGGGTGTGTTCTTCTTCACCGGATCCGTGGAACATGTTCGCACCTGATAATATACGTTACAACCGAGACGTCATACGAGGGGAGGTGTGCAACATGACGGAGACGACGACGACGAAAAGCCGACGAGAGTGTCAATCTTATTGCTAATGCAATGAAGGTTGTCATGCACAAATACCCGAACGCTGGCTTTTTTTTTACAATAACGTACAAAACGTGGAAAATCGCAGTTCTTGAACACATTTCGTTTGTGTGAACCAAGGAGAAATCCTCATCGGTGTCTTGACGATCAGACGAGTTTGATTGACAAGGCATGCACGCAAGGTGGCCTGTGTAGCCCTGAGGCGAGGGAAGCCAGCATTGCTAGCTGGGAGTTCCGGACCCAGCTGGCCCCGCACCGAAAAACCCCTTACTGCCAATGAATGTTTCCCTCCTCTTCGTTCTCGGTTTTAACATAATGCCGTCGGGGACATCTGTTGGATACGTGATCTAGCACAGAAATGCTGGTGCACTCCGTGCGTGCTGCTGGGGCATGCTGCCTAGTTAATAACAGTATTATGAAAGGTGCCCTGTCATCAAGTATGTGACCCTTCGTTCCCATTTCACGCTTTGCACAGTGCTTTTTTGATTAGTGGGTACTTTTTGGCCGACAATCTCGGTGAAATAATACTGACGTGAGGACTTCTAAGAGTAGAAAAACGTTAAGTACGCGTTCTCTCGTCATGTCCTTTGCTTGCGTAGTTTGCAAAGTACATTTTCTCCGTGCAAAGTGGTTGGCAAATCAGCCCGTGTTGGTTACTTTTTTATAAACAAGACGTTTGAGTGGCTGAAAAAGAAGTTCAAGTTAAACTTACTCAATGTGTTGGTCTGCGTACAAGTGAGAGCTACACCGCAATCATTGAATTTAGGTTAGATGGAGACAGCCATGTGATTACGAGGAAAGCCAACATTAGAAGACATTAGCTAACATTATAGCCAATAATATAGTAATTTAGATAACGTCTAACGACGCCGGTCGTTGCTGGCCATTAGTAGGTCAACACAAGCCAACGTTAACAATCTCTTATCCATCGCAAGCCAACAGCAACAGAATATAGCCAGCATTAGGCAGCGTTAATTAATGACAACTAGTGCTGCTTTCATAATATTGAGTACGGTAGCGCCTCGGCATCCCAGGTCACTTTTGGTCGTTAAGTGGGAAAGGTAGAGCAGGTCGCCGAGGGATACGCTCGCACATGGAAGCACGTACGGCGCTGTGTACGTACCGACTGCGGTGTCGCCTGGTGCGTCTGGGTCGAAGCCGCCCACGACAAGCAGCACCGGCGAGAGCGGGTCGCGGGCTCCCGAGGCGTGCGCGCCCAGGCCCGCGTACGGGTCGTCGTTCCAGGGCGACAGCGGGATCTCGGCCTGGTTGCGAAGCAGGTAGTCGGCCAGTGGGTCGCTGTGGAACACGGGCTCTCGCTGCGCCGAGAGCTGCGAGGGTCGCGAGTGTTTCGAACCGATACAGCTTGAATATAACATATACGACAAAGCTCTGCGGTAAACGTAGGTGTGCGTAAGGACTTCCGTTAGGGTGGGGGGAGAGGGCCGGCGTGACAAAATCCCCTCTCCCACTGGTTTATTCTATAACAAAGCGAGCTTCGCAGTGCATGCGAAAGTGAAAAGGAAGTGATCAAGTGCTTCTGAAATAGGCCCGTCATTGGTCCACGACTATCTAGGGTTTAAGATGGGAAGTAAACAGTTTTTCGAATGCAGCATCAGTGCTTCTTGGTCGCCATTATGGTTAAAAAAAGCAAACAAATCGTTAGTCATCGCCCTGCGTTAGTCATTGCCCAACCGTTAGTCATCGCCCATGATTGGGGCGAAGCGTCCGTCAGTCCATCCATGCGTCCGTCCGTGCGTCCATCTAGTGAACACTCAAAGTAGCGCCATCTCGCATCTCTTATTCGTCAAACACAAGTACCGCAATCCACCGCACATTCTAAGGACCAAATGAGAGGTGGCGACTACTACATACTACAAATAAGAGACGCACAGCCCGTTGCGTAAGGAGCTTCGCCCGTGAAAGGTCCGTCAGAGTAAAAGTACGGGATCAGATTCGTACCCTCATTGAAATGGTTAAAAAGGGTGGCCTCTTCCCCCTCCTCCATGCGGACACTTATGGCGGAAAAGGCGAAAGGAATGCTCTGACATCACATTAATTTACCTTGTAACCGAACAGTAGTGAACAGTGGCCAACATTACCCGACGGTGATTATATATATTTTGACTAAGTTTACGAAGCATGAAAACTTGGGAAGTTGGTAGGACATAAGTGAATGTACAAATGACGCAACCTAGTAGTGACATCGTATCTACGGAATCAAGAATAAGAATATAAAAGAGCGCTGGACTCTCTTTCCATCCTTGTTCTTGCTTCCATAGTTACGCTGGAACTACTTCTAGGTTGCACTGTTCGTATATTCCGACTAAGTATATACCTCAGGGTACACACAAACGGACCACTTCACGGAGCCTGAGGATTTTTTAGCTTTTTGCCCCTCCCCATAATGTGGGTGTATTGAGTGAAGCATGAGAAATTGGCAAAGTATTAAAACTGGTGAAGAAACAAATCAACATAAGTAACACGTCAACTATATGGTGTAGTAGCGCAATTTTCGCGGGGACGAAGAGGACAAGAACACACGGCACTCGCTACACTCGCAACTAATTTTATTTCAGAAGCAGCACATCATATATAACCCATAACCCTAGCGACACAGAAAAGAACTACGAACATTGAATCATTGCCAACAGAAGCTTTTGCGCAGACTCAAGCGATAGTACACGGCAGTTACGCTTACACTTTAAGATGACATAACTAAAAACAGCCCTGGGTAACATCAAATAAAAAAACAAAAAAAATTGCGGGAATTCACACGTGTTTGAAACAAAATTTTGAAACGACAAAAAGAAGAGTATGACACATGCAAACACTGATCTCAATTAAGTCCTTCGAGGTAGCTGGCTTCTCGGTCACTTAACGAAACCGATGACTGACTAATGCATCCTTCTTTTCTTTTTGGAAGGCTTCGACAATTTCTCTGGTTAGTTGGTTTCCATGACGGAAGACTACGGTCGTGTCTTCCGTCATGGAAACCAACTAACCAGAGAAATTGTCGAAGCCTTCCACATTACATGTTACGAAGTCTGTTGCGGAGAGCACGCGCACTCTATTTACATCATGGAAGGCGCAAGAGAGAGAAAGGGCTCCGCATCTGGTGTTCTTTAACCCGCAAGGAGGTGCGCATTAAAGAACATCGGATGGCCGAAATTCCCGGAGCCCTCCACTACTTCGGGCGTCATAATTGTATCGTGGTTTTGGCACGTAAGACCGAAAATAATATGAAAACCTGTGAGGATCACACCATCAAAAAAAGAATAAAAAACATTACAGGCATGAGTAGCAATAAAAAAATTAAAATAATATATCAGAAACGAAGCGCACCTAGGAACTGACACGCCCATAGTATTGAACCTCTGACGAGTGGGCGCGGTTCGGCGTTCAACTTCATTATGTACGGTCCACAAAGAAGGACGGTATAAAAAGAAAAAAAAAGAAACCATGGCAGAATCCATCTCGCGATTACTGTCGAAGTGAAAAGCCAATAGCGCGCAAATAATGTACTGCACTCACGTGATTTAAACGCGAAAGTTTAGGGCTAGGCGATGCACGCCCTTTCGTTTCCAGCGTCTTCGGTTCGCTCAATTTTGACTCGGACACTCACATCACAGTTGATCTTGCCTTTATTGGCCAGACAGATATTCAGTGCCATCACATAGTTATCACGAGGGATTTGCCACGGGAGTCTTTATATTGAAAAAAAAAAGGCAGGCCCCACGTACAATGGGAATCGATGATATGCGAAGCACGAATGAAAAATATTGATATGTCACTTTAAAATTAGCACAACGTTACAAGGTTGAGGTAAATGATGTGGTTCATGACTTCCGTGTTATGATTATCATGTTTGAGTGTGTCGTTTACCTTCGTCGTCTATTCACGTCACGTGATACCAAATTTAGTATACGTGGAGCAAGTGAAACGGCCGCGAGCACGCTATGAGCGTGGTATGTTGTCATGTTCTTGCATGACACGCGTGTCAGGATTATCATCTTTGAACCAGTCATATATTTCGTCACCCATTGATGTCACGTAACACCAAATTTGCTATATGGAGAGCTAGCAAAACGGCCGCAAGCGTATCATGAAGGACCCAATATACTTCAATGTAGCGTTGCCACGCGCGCACGCTAGGCACAGCGACGCCACGTTAGCAAAACGCGAGCACTCCATAGTTTGACGCCAGGCGAGATCAGCGTTCGTTGGCGCCACCCGACGGCAACCGGTGCAAAATGCGACATGCTGCATCTCGCGCCAATGCGTTACCCAGACAACACTGCGTCTCCCTCTTTTCGTGACGGAGCGACGCCGGACGCGCTGAAACGCGCATGCGTCAAAGCAATGCAGCGTGGTGCGCGCCTGCGAGTATATGGCAGGACCGGCGCCTGGCGTGGCAACGCCGGCGTGACCGTATACGCGACGAAATGAACGCCGGTGAGCATGCGCACCACGTCACGGCGAAATGTATTGGTGCCTTGACTGTGGCATGTAGTCATGTCGTCACATGACACGCATCTCATGATTATGATGTTTGCGCCAGTCACATACCTTCGTCATTCATTGGCGTCACGTAATACCAAATTTTGGCATATGTGAAGCTAGCGAAACGGCCGCGAGCTCATCATCAGTGTGGCATGTAGTCATGTTGTTACATGACACGCATCCCATGTTTATCATGTTTGCACCAGTTTCATACATTCGTCATCCATTCACCTACTGTAATACCAAACTGGGTATATGTGACGCAAGCGAAACGACCGCGAGCGCATCATGAGCTTGGCATGTAGTAATGTTGTTACATGACACGCATGTCCCGATTTTCATGTTAGGCTCTGTCACTTGGGTTCGCCATGCAAACATGCCATACCATACCAGTTTTGCAACACGCCTTGTGAACGAAACGATCGCAAGAGCTGCAGAACCATGATTTGTAAATCATGACATTTATGGCACAAATGTCATGATTTTCATGCTATGACTAGTCAATTATGTTCTTCATACATTCATGTTATGCCATACCAAGTTTGGTATGAATACCATTATTGAAACGGCCAGGAGAGCTAAATGTTGTAGGCGGCTGGATAGATAGATAGATAGATAGATAGATAGATAGATAGATAGATAGATAGATAGATAGATAGATAGATAGATAGATAGATAGATAGATAGATAGATAGATAGATAAACAGATACGCTTAAAGTCGCCGAAGTTCGCTAAGAAATACTTCGCATTTAAAAAACGATGCCACACTTCAATATCCGTGAGTACTGTACAGATGTGAAGTTAATAATATCTAGAGTTCTGCGTCCCAAAACCATGATGGGATTATGAGAGCCGCCGTAGGGAAGGGCTCCGCAAATTTCGTCCATCTGGTTTTGTTTAACGTGCACTGACATCGCGCAGTATACACGGGCCGTACCGCCTCCATCGAAACGCCTTGGCCGGGAGCGAACCCGCTACCTTCTGGTCAACAGCCGATCGCCGTAACCAATGTACGCCTTTAAACGTTGAGCCAGATGCGAACTTTGTAGACATGACGTGCGGATCGACTGTGCTATACAAGCTTGCTGCTCACCTAACTCCTCAGCGGAATGCGAGTGGCGTGAAGGAAGTTTAGCAAGTATACGACATTCAGATTAATTATCCATGACTCTGCAGCAATACTGTAGCAAGTACAGTTTCGACGGATATGCGTGCGCTACCAGAAGCAGTACGAGAACGGACTCGATAACCCGGACATATGACGACGCAAGAACTCGGAACAAGTGACGGGAATACGGAAATCACGTCAAGAGGCGGCAGAACACGAGAACACGTTGGCACAAGGCGCACATTCCCGTTAACTGTGGTGGCACGCGTTCACGCCTGTCTCTACGCGATCGTACTGCCAACCATATTATCACCGTTTCCACTGTGGTGGATAGATGGGTGGGTGATTGAGTGTCAGGAGCATTTCTTCTTTGTTGGAGCGATCTCATGGGCCACCAAGCTCTTTACTGGACCACTGTGTGCATGTTCCGTAGTTTGTTCTGACAAGTGGACAATTCTGTATACGTGGATGACAAGACCATCTGGTAAGGTTGAAAGGACTGAAGTGGTTCGCCACGTTCGTTGACAGACAGCCGCCCCATGCCCCTTTTTCACAAAGATAAAATAAAAAAAACACAAAACACCCAGTCAAAAACTGTGCCAAAGCAGGCTCAGGCTGCTCTTGTGGACACTATCAAATGCCGCCATTGGTGAACTGTGACTGGCCCGGGGGCCTGGTGCAGCCTCTCTTATTGGCCTAAAACGTCCCTATTACGAAATTAGACAAGATAGCGAAAATTCGACAGTGTCCAAAATGGGTCGTTTGGTCATCGAAGCAACCGTCTCAAGAGCTCGACAAAATTGTTATTGGCCTTGAAAGGAGACAAAACTCACGCTTACTAAAAATTTCAGAACCCTTTGAGAGATTGGACCTTGTTCATTAAAGTATTGGGCCGGGTGCAGCCTGCAAAGGCACAGTGGTTAATTCAAACCGTGACGCGGACGCGACAAGCGAGGACGCTCGCATTTAAGCGCTCACTCACAAATTAGTTTATTATTATTATTTGTTAAAAATGAAGTTACACAAATCTCCTGACTGACTCGAATGAGCACGTGCGAGAGCTAACAAAAATATCAGCAAAAAAGAAATAATTTAAGTGTATTAAAATATCATGTGAAGTTCAAAACTACGAATTTCTCGTCAAACAACACGTTTGATGGCTCGCCTACGAACGTTCTTATATACATACACTTGATATAAAATGCCCGAGTTAGTTCATGTTACTTTATTTCGCACTGCTTAAGAGACGAACACTTCAAATGAAAGACTAGACTGACACAAGCGCGAACTTTCAATTAAGTTTGTTGGACAGATTATAAAAAGTTTTGTGATTCATTTTTGTTAACCTTTTTTGTAACCATGAAACGCGATTGTACAAAAAACATCTTATATCTGTTCAACAAACTCAGTTGTACGTTTGCGCTTGTTTCCGTCTAGTCCTTCATGTCAAGTGTTCGTCTCTTAAGCAGTGCGCAATAAGGTAACAATGAATAGCTGCCAACTTGCCTCAAGCAAGTACCCTTATAAATTACTTCATGTGCTCAGTGGTTCATAAAAGTATGTTAACGTCACAGAAGGGAGGTTCACGAAGACAGCGTTTACACTAATTAGACAAGTGTGAGCAGCATTATTTTTTTTTCGTGATTGTCACTGCTTCCAGACGGGTCATAAAACAACAAAACCATATGCTGTGAAGGTAATGATGTGAACAGGGTTTTTTCTTCATGAGGGGGAGGGGGGGTCAAAGGTTTGTCGCAGCGCCATTCTTTCCTATTATGTCAATGTATGAGGCTGAATTTGCATCCATTTCCCCGAGGCACAGCACCCCCTCCCTATCATGTGAATGTACAGGGCTCACTTTACGCCCCCCTCCCCCCTGTCTGACGTGATAGAAAGGTACCCCTCATCCCCATTATCTCCCCTCCCTACCCCGATGCGCACGTTATGTGCGAGGAAAAGAGAGAGTTCTCGTCAGTATGCGAATCCTCACTTCTCGTTACCTGTGTTGCGAGTGGCAGTGCTTTGCGAAGAATATTGGCGCTGGCATCGTTGAGATATCTCGGACACCCGGAAGCAGGCGCGGCCACTGGCAGATTTTTGTCCGTGCTGAACAAGTTGAGGTCCTGTGGTGAGCGTGGAGTGAGAAGTAATGCAGATTGTTCAATAATGCCTCCGTTAAAGAAGCTTTAATTTGTCTTCTCGTTAAGACTACGCGAGACGCAGGTGTATTTGAGCAGCATGGATGAACCGAAAGATAACAGGCGTGGTTTCAATAAAACTTGCTGTTGTGTGAGATGGTTCATAACTCAAAGGTTAATTGGTATGCACAAACTGTACATAAGTACACAGTAAGGAAAAAAAAACACAGGAGAGCAGTTGTCTGTGTTTCTCTTTGCTGTGTTCAAGTGTAGAGTCCAAGTGTATCAATTAACTTTTGAAATAACTGCCGAATCTTCATTGACTCGTCGGAATTCCGGTGGTGACATCATTTATTTTGGGAATCATATGCAAAGGCGGTCATGCATTTAAACTTGGAGGCTTAGAAACAAGCCACGAACAAGCGTTTACCCTTACCCAGAGCGTGATTGGTCCATCCAGCTTGAAGTACCGGGCGTTGAGCTGTGGCGCGGGGAACAGATGCTGCTGGTTGTACATGGCCGCCACCTTGTAGCTGAATCGGTGGCATGCGTCATCGAAGGATAGTTTTTTGAATAACGACCACTTATGCTTCGGGTATTCGTGGTGATAGGCTCTTGAATCTATCAGCTCTTGTACGAACAAGTTCCAGTCGAACGCTTTTGGTGAATACGCATGCCCTTGGAGTCTTACTACATACACAATTATTATTTTATATTTTCATCCTTGCAGAATAACTTGCAACAGGTTTGAAAGGCGGAATAGTTGGTATAGATTCATACTAAAATATTGGCAGCGCAAACTGAAGGAACGCAGAAATATAACGCAAACAAATTAACAAACAAGTGCACCTGGTTGCGTCCTCTTTTTGAGTCCCGTTAGTTTGTGCTGCCGATATTTCAGTGAGAATACCATACTTTTGTTATCATCGGCATCTACCAATTGTGCGATAAATATTATTGAGTAAATAAAACGTAATCAAAACTACGTAGAAGCTATAGCTTATTTTCGTAGACGTGAACGAATAGCCAAACGCTTCTACATAACTATTCACTCAATACATTGACAGATGTCAATACATCGACTCGGAATAAAAAGAAGATGGCTTCCATCTTATACGCGATTCCATAAGAGACGCTGTATGTTTGTCAAGGAACAAAATGTCTTATAAGGTTTCACTATGCACCTAGTGATTCAGTGTTGGGAACTGATTTCTCTCTAACCAGAGTAGGGAATGATTTAAATGCGTTTAAGTAAATTAGTAGACGTATTGCATACGTTTGCTACTGAATAGCATTGTCGGTGCGCCTTACAACTCACCAGAGGGCCGCCAGGATGTGGGCTCGCACCTCGTGCACCTCCATGATTCCTGGCAGAAGCGGCGGATGCAGACAGCACAGCAGTTCCTCGATGCTCATCGTGCCGAAGCGCACGCACTGCATCACCTTCAACACGTACGGCTCGTTCTGAAGGTAGTTGTGGTTGAGCCAATGCAGAGCCGCCAGGAATATCACCATCTCGCTGCGCACATTGCAACAGCATTACTCAAACAAGGAGCGCCATTATTCCGCCCATCAGTGCGTAAACCCTGACTGGCGGTTCCTTTTCTTTCCGGCTGGGCTCAAGAGTTAGCCTGAGACGATACGTTTGCACGCATGAAGGAAAACAACGTGTACGTCATGGTTATCCACTGTATTAGTTACTCGATGTGCTTGTGCCATTTTCAGGGTGATCGATGTTTGCGAACGAACTGATAGTGTAGCTCAGACGCCACCTCAGGCCAAAGCATCCGGCTGCATAAGTGGTCTTATGCGCTCGGATGCGTTGCGCCGCTTCGTGCGCAACTTAACGAAATATTTGAGGCCGAAACAGGGATAAGGAAAAAGCAAGGCTGGGTGAGACGGCAGTCTTTCAATGTTGAAAAACTGGCATAATATTTTGTCTCCTTGTTATTTCCTTGATTCTCAGTTTGAACCACAAGCTTTTGCCAAGTATTAGTGACCTTTTTATATTTTGTTTATTTTATAAAGAGTCTTACAAACGCTCTTTTTATTTTGGAAAGTGTTTTGTCACAGCACAAGAATATAATGTGGTGAAAAATTCGCGAGGTATGACTTTGAAGCGTAGTGGTTATACACTGAAGCACAATAAACGAATCTGCGGGCACAGGTGCACACACAAACACACAAACACTCACACTGAGGCCGGCTTCGACCGTGGCTACAGAAGCAGTCTTCTATGTCTACGAGTCATGCTTGTACTGACCCTCTGGCTCCAACGGTGTTTCCCGAGAGCACATCGCAGACCTGGTTGACGTCGAGGTCGAGGTAGGGCTTGCACGTGACCGTCTCTTCCAGTCGGTGGTGCAGCAGCTTCAGCGCCCGCTTGCAGACTGTCGTCAAGCCGTACTTGCGGGCCGTTACGTAGACGTACACCGCGTGTTTTGGATCGTACGGAGACTTGGTCAAGATCTGGGCAAGTATAGGTCGTTCACGGATACGTGTCGACACACCGAGCAAAAAGAAGAATCATGTTCGTGCGTCCTGACAAACCACTTTCAGCGTCCTTTGAAAGAGACGTGTGGAGTCCCTTGAGAGATCGTAACACTCTCGTAGGACTGTCATGGGACCCAGAAGCAAGTTGACGTGTCTCTTCAAAAATACTAGTGTACCTCGCAAATAGGAACTCGCCGAAGAGTCTCGACCTTTCTTTTTTTACTTTACTATTTTTTCTCTTAGAGTGTATTACTGTTCTGCATAACCTGCGTACAACTTCAGCTTCGAGTGACGCCCCTCTAGCATAATGACCTCCAGACAGTACCGATGCTTTTTACAATCTCGCACACTTGCGAAAGAGATTTAGCCAAGGGTGATGTAGATACGAGTGCTTATGCATAAGCAGGTCGAGCATTTTTTATTCATGTTGTCTTTTCCGTAATGAAGACGTTATTTGTTAGCGCTGGTGTTTCGTACCTCTTTTATTATTTTTTTGTAGCTCGTGCTCTTTGAATTGTTCTTCTCAAATAGCACCATCTGTACACCTCAGAGAGCAACTTCTTTGCGTGTGGCTAAAGAACACCGGGAAAGAGGACTTCACTGTCAGGGCTTTCCTTGTTGTTTGAGAAGGGGCGGGGTATGTATGAAAAAAAAAAACGCGATTCTGTTGCTATGCACAATCTGCAGCTTGGTGGGGGTGTGAGAATAAATATTTGGTATAAAGCCTTCTTCCGCAACCTTGTAATTCGTATTGCTTCATTCACCTTTACTTTTTCTACTGAGCAGATATTAGACCCGAATGGCAATTAACCATCAGTTGATATTAGCAAAAAGAGTACGTCAAAGAAATCGCGTATTCAGTGCACTTGAAATGCAACTCATGTTAACCAGTTCACGTAAAAAAAAGTGAAATGCTGCTCGTCTTTGAAAGAACAACAAAAATGATTTACGCAGCACAAGTTCATTTGACATTCTTACCCTCGCGCACTTCTTCTTGACCCTGGCTATCTTGAGGATGCTAGCGGTAACGTATAGCTTCCCGATGTTTTGGCAGGTGAGCTGTAGTTTTCCGGAGTACATGTAGTCGAGTAGAGCACAGAACGCGTCTGCAGACACTCCTTGAAGCTCCAGCTGCATTGTGAGATGAATGTAACGGATATCGTTGCGTAGGGGAAACAGTTGGACCACCTATCTGTTGGCAGAGTATGCACTTGTGCCAGAAATATATTTCTGCATTATAATACATGGGTAAGTAAACGACTTTACCAGATGTCAAAATTTATTTGGGCTTGCCTTTCCAACTATACATAACCGAGAATTCTTTCTGCCGCATATTAAAAAAAATCCTGCCGAGTTTCGGATTTCTACGCCCATTCGCACTGTTAATGCATAAAGCTCAACATGCCAGAAGTAGTAAGCTTTCAGAGGTTAAGCGTGCAAAGTTTCTGTAAATAGCGTGAGGAAGACTTGTTGCAACGTAAGTTGATCGAAGTACAGTCTTTGTTTCTTTGTTTACATTAACCTGTACCTCCCCGTAGGACTTCCCGATGCCAGTGTTTTTAACAGTAAAACGTATTATGATGAAACATGCAGATCGAAGATGGGCTACAAATTAAATAAAAGTAACAGTGTAAATTTAGTGTCTGCGAGCTTCAAGTTGCTCCCTGTCTCAAAACTTGCTCTGCAATCAGCTATTCTCTCGCCCTCGAACTCACAAAATTTTTTTTCCCGATGGAACTGCCCCAAAGACAGAGAAGATCGCAGTCAATTCAAATGATAAACGTATCATCAACGAAGGCAGCCACTAGCCAATAGATGACACAGAGCAATTACGACCCAAGGCTGCGTGAATTTGGTCCCTTGTTGACTCAGGGGAAAAGAAACTGCTACAAAAACATGTTCTTGGTTGAGGGTTCGAAGCCTTAATGCATATTTTTACAAATTCCAGGCCATTCTTTCCGGGCAACTCGTACAGCGTGTTTATTTAGATTTGGTCAGGAACATACAAAGCAAAAATGATTCGCTTATGAGACGTGAAGTTTAATATTGTGCCCCGTTATTCACTGTAGGCTGCTATATATATATATATATATATATATATATATATATATATATATATATATATATATATATATATATATATATATATATATATATATAGTGGGAGTAATAATTCAATGGGCCGGTTAGTCTTCGTGAAGGTATAGGATATGGCACAACGGGAGCGTTGTCAACAAGGATAAATATATTTATTTCCCAACAGTTTCGGGAGGGGTCCTCCCTTCATCAGTGGATGAGTTATACCTCAGGGGGTGAGTTGTAACTCATCCCCTGATAAAGGGAGGACCCCTCCCGAAACTGTTGGGAAATAAATATATTTATCCTTGTTGACAACGCTCCCGCTGTGCCATATCCTATATATATATATATATATATATATATACCTACCTCTTACATCACGTTTACTCACGCAGCTAACCAGTTCACCTTCTTTCAATTTTCATGCCGCTAAATTAACAAAGAAAGCAGCTTACATATCAAACATTTCCCTCCATTGTTGAGCCAATTTCGGTTTTTTCCTTTTCTTTCTTTTTTGTTGCTTTGAAGTATTTTTCGCAAAAGCAAGCAATCGTGTGGCGAAGAAAGCTTTCTACCACCTTGCCCTGAAAGCATCGTTCCCCGTAGACAAAACTCGAGAATACTTCGGGGAGTGATGTCAACCAACACCACCTAGACTTTCTCAACGCTTGCCGTGCGATTCACCCTTTCATCCTCCATACTTTCACCCTCCTTTCGTCCTCCTTTCCTTTCGTTCAGGCTTTGCAGCCACAAGTTGCCTGTTCCACTGAGAAAAAAGAGGGCGGCACTCATCTATACAACGTCTGCGTTTTAAAAGGCTGTACTGCGTTTCAGACTAGGTATTAAAGAAAAGTGACTATAGGCACAGATTATCCACGTTGTACTTACTCTGTTTTGTTCCCCACTGTTTTCGCCCAAAAGATAGTGTGTGTGTTGAAAAACAGCAGAGAGGGAGGAATCTCGCGAGTTTTCTTCATTCCTTCAAAGTAGGCTTGTGCACCATCGTTCGTCACTCCGAGATGATGCTGAGGCCAGCTTCTATTACACATTGTTCGCCTAGTGCCATCCCACACGCAGCCGTTGATGTATAGAGCCTCGGGTATAACGTAGACTGCGCTCCTCCCCCATCCACTTCGCCATCGTCATTCGGTGCTTCTCTATCGACCGGAAATCGGTAATTTGATAGCGGAGTGGGCCCAATGAGCGTGACAGGGATGAAGAGGGGGACGACAGGACGGGAAAGAGCTCGCTGATGTTATCGCGTGCCCACGCAGTCCCTCACGCCAGCGTCCCTCCTGTCTTCTCCCGAAGAGGGGGGGGGGGGGGAGGGGGGATTATTTGCTTTCCGCGAAAGTATTTTGCGCGTGGACAACAGGATACGTACGTATATATACACAACCTGCTTTGCAGTGGCTTTTAGGAATGACACCGTCGGCAGGCCCGCTAATAAGGTTGGCTCCAGTGGCTTCGTTGTCCTACTCGCCGGTCTTGCTCGCCGACGTGCCCCGTTGTTCTCTCGCACTACGTATACCTTTCTGGGTCCGGCGGCCGGCTCAATGGCCGAGCTGTCTTTGGGGCCTCAAAGAGGTTGGTTGTTCTTGCTAGATGAGCGTGTTGTTTTCTCCCTACAGATTCCACACAGATTATTTTTCGGGAGCTTTCTTAACGGATGTGTGCATACGTTGCGTGGAAAGGCCCCAGACAGCAGTCGAGCCGAACACAGAGATTCGGTTACGGCGAAGAAAAAAGATCAGCGCTGGAAAAATTTTCATCGGAGTTTCACTCCTTGAGAACTTGAGCTGAAGAACACACTGGTGCTGAAATGGGTGCATGTCTTTGTCTTTGGCTCAAGAAAAGGCGGCTCTTCACATTGACGCGATTTACCTCGCTTCGACAGCACTCTTTTGGTCATCGTCTTGTCGTCAATACTCCGTAACAGTGGCGACATTGGGTGCATTTAAAAGCATATATAACTAACCTGAAGAAATTTTCCTTCCTCATTCACTTCCAGCTTTGGAAAGAGGTGATCAATACCAGGACTTTGATACTCAGTCCCTGGTCATGCTTACCGAATATATGCGCGACAGCAATGACGCTAGACTATTGAAAGAGGAAAGAAAAAAAAAACGTCCGCTGTAGTGGATGTAGAACGGTGTCTTAGCTTTGCCCTTACGATAAGATCAAGCACAGACTCCGCTTTCTATGAACTGCATGTAACTATAGCACGATAGAGTGGCGTAGGATATAGAAAGGATTTGTTGGCGCAACTTTCCTTCTGGGTCTGGGGATTAGCTGCGAGGATCTCCTGGAAGTACCGCGAGTGCACCGAGAGCAGGGAACGGTGGCAGGGGAACCTCGTTGCGCCCAGGAGCACTACGATGTCGGGATTTTCGTTTCGCCGGCAGCGGAGCCTGCAGGCAAAGCGTGCCGGTACGGTGCCTGGTTAATTCGATGAGCTTCCTTTTCAACAAACATTTGCTCCGGCCCAGAGCCAATACAGTCTATCTCTCTCTCAAATGGCTGAGAGCAAAGGGAGACAGAGAGCTCAAGACGTGCATCAGGTGAACGGGTACACATTCTCTGAAGTTACGAAACTCGTTTACGATGTCTTTCGTTCGGGACGAGCTTAAGCTGTGTCATGTGCGTGTGCATGGATTTGGATCATGCATACAAGTCTTTTTTTTAAAGACGATAGTCTTTCTTGGGGACCTTCGACGCAAAAAATTTGATCTGTTTGTCTATTTGTCCACCCTTACCGCGAACCGAGTACTCTTAATCCGCACCGCCGATACCCTGAATGGCCGACCCTATCCGCAGCGCCCACCAATGTTGCTCAAGGTTTAGCGTTCATACGTGTGCGATTGTCAATTAAAAAGAAAATTATTGCGCATATCTCAGGCACCATAACAAGACGTATATATTCTGCATGTGCGTCTTTTACTAGAAAATGCATACATAAGTGATTCTAAGTACCGTAGCGTTTATCACGCTGCGCTGGCAATGCAACGTTTGCACGATAAGGCTAGTGTTTCCAACGCTTTGCTAAGACGACATGGTGGTGGAACCTACCCGTCGCCTTGCGTTCTACACCTCCATGGATAGGACACATGAAGTCAGAAGGGCCACGTAAGACGTCCCAGGCACATCAAGTGCCCGCCAGAACCATACGTGTGCGCCCTCCTCGATGGCAATGCGATTCCTGTATTTCTATGCGAAACAGCACTGTGTGTGCGCGTGAAAACAGGTTATAAGCATACAAGACGGGAGGCACGGCTTGTTGTCATGCACATTTGTCGGTTTGCGTAGCGCTGTTGCCAGTCGAAATATATGCGCACAGGCAGTGCGTCTACTGTTTCACGGTTCTAGTAGCCTCGAATGTTCAGCCGTAACGAAGTATTCGAACATATTATTGACAGATTCTCCTATCTAAAGCAGTAGCGCTCGTTTCTCTTAATGATGATAAAATTTCTAGCTCTACTTTGGTCACCACCATTAAATGACGCAAGCGGCGGCCCACCACCGCGAAAATTGGGGCTTTTTGCTTGAAATGAAATTCGGGCTAGTTTGTAGAGAGTTCTTATCTGAGTGAGAGATAAGAATAGAAGAACGGCAGGGAGGTCAAACAGGTCCGAACGTGGTGGGCTACCCTCCACTGGGGAAGAAGAGAAAAGCTATACAGGAGAGAAACGTCACGTGGCGGGAAAGACAAGGGCATTAGAAGGAACAGGAAGGCGAGGGACCAAAGTCAGAAAACTTCCCTTTCGTTGGTGCAGTTTCCCATGAGCCAGTCGACTTCACTAGTGATATGTGCGGCGACATGATTTGCTGAATTATTTTCTTGGAAAAAAAATGTACAGGTTATACGTTTTTGTGAAATCGGACTCGACAAGCGCTAACTGCAAATCAAAGATTATTCCCACAAATCCACACCTATTTCTCAGTCAAAGAAGATAACAAAAGTGTGCTCTTCCTGCTCCTTTTGTTGAGCAGCAGCTGTGTTGCTCGGCTGCTTACCGGAAGGTCGCGCGTTTGATTGCGGCCGCGATTGTCGCATTTGAATGGCGGTGAAATGGTAAAGAACTGTTTACTGCGTGATGTCAGTGCACATCAAAGGACACCAGGTGGTAGAAATTCCCGGAGCCCTCCAGTGCAGCGTCTTTCATAATCATGTCACGGTTTTGGGGCACAAAGCTCTAGGTATTATTATTATTATTATTATTATTATTATTATTATTATTATTATTATATATCCCTTATGTTTTTGTCATTGGCGCTGCTCTTTGTTCCAGGATTGGTCCCGACGACAGATGAGTGTTCGCGTCGCCTGTCATGCTGAGGTTGCCGGATACGCACATAGATGGCGTGGCCACCTCGTCCATGGTAATTAGGTTGCGGACGAAGCAATAGGCGCGAGGTGAATCAAGTGAGAGCGGCTAGCGCGTGAATAGGGTGCAAAGTCACCGTAAGTGGGGCGGGCGGGGTAGAGGTTGCCACAAGTAATTTTCCGTGTATCTGTACTCCACAAATACCGTAATCGGAGACGCACACAGAAAATCGCAAAACACCCTAGAAATTCGCAGAAGATCACAAGAGAAACACGGCAGAACTCCAGCTCCGTTGTTTCTGCAGGTTTGGCTGAGTGTATAACTGGGGTGAGTGTTTTTTTCTTTTTTCAGGTATGAATGCCTTGAGAACTCACCCAGCGGCTCTGGCCTCGCGGCGCTGACTACGGCGGGATTCTCTGGACTGGCCGTGCTGCTCGGTATCGACGGACAGAGTAGAGCTCGAATCGGTGAGCGACGAATCCGGCAGGCTGCCCGCGCTCTCGTCCACCCTCGAGGCCTGATCTGGGCCAGTCGGCAGGACACACGGGTCACAAGCGCGCTCTTCATTTCGCGTACTCAGCGCAGGTATTCCATTTAACTCTGCACTGGCCCTTGCAGATGTTTTCGGACTCCTTTGCCCGGTGGAGCTTGGACAAGGCCTCCCCTCGATCATAATCAAGGTATCTACAAAACTATCGGGTGCAATGCGCCGATGACATGTAGAACTCCAAAAATTGTGTGGTAGTAATTTTTGCTGTTAATGTTTATTAAACTGACACTTATAATAGACGTGCAAAGCTGATGCACATGCACAAAAGCACCAGAATGAAAATTTGTCGTAGTACCCATTTTTTTAGACAGTATAAAACTAACAGATGAATGCAAGAAAAGTGTATAAGAAGGCGGATTATGACCTAGTGTGCCAGTACTGTATCCATAACGCGTTGAAAAGTTGCAGGCGCTGAGCAAAGGCCGAAGGGCATCACCTTAAACTCGAAGAGGCCGTCCGGTGTTATAAACGCCGTCTTCTCTCGGTCTCTTAGTAATTAACAGCTGAATAAAATAAAAGTGGCCTACAAAGCACCTTGCCGCCTGTGGGGACTGAAGGCGTAACATACGCATCCAGTCTGCGATACTGTAACCTAACCGATACTCTAACCTTTGTGCGTCAGACGGGTAGTGCAAACGTTTTGGGTCAGGTTCCAGCCGGCAGCGAGTTGTCGTTTCAGCCACTTTCATCTCACTTTCTCTTAATTAGTACAAGTTAACTGACACAAAAACTATAAATATCTCACTGCACACTTCCCTTTACTGCAAAGAGGGGTCGGCTAAGGATTCAGAAGCAAAAACATGCTTTATGTGGCTTTGAATATATCAGAACCATCGTGGTGGTCAGCTCGTTATAGAGCCTCCCAAACCAGCACGGGATATACTGGGTTTGATTTCTCATGCCCATCAGTTTCACTAATGGGAAGGGAGGTACCACGGCTGTTGATACTCATTTATGGACCTGCTCTCTGAATGATTCTGCACCATGCTCCTTGTGAGTTGTTGGAACTAGCGCGTATGCTAAAACCACTACAACTTTTTAAATGCGTCTACCTACATTAGCGCTCATTACATGAGTAGACGCGTCCGAAATTCAAGTTGTCTGCAAATTAATCCGGTACTTTGACCTTATGTTTGCTGCGCTGGGCTAAGACGCGAAGGAACTTCGTGTGTCGCAAGTTAACAATGTGTTACACGCTGATAATGCGCACTCAAAGTTATGCAGCGTATTATACGCACCCGTGAAGGTTGCGATGAGCGAGTTGGTTATGTAGGACTTGTTGCGAGAGCTCGGGTAGACGATGTCCTCGATGCAGCAGGCCTTTACAGACCAGTCCTCGAGGGAGATCTTCTCGGGAATGTCGGGTAGCACCATCGAGCCCGGAGTCTTGCGCTGACCGGTAGTTCGCAGCTTCTTTCCTGAATGAAAAAATGGCAGATCCCGCGTACAATGGGAATCAATGATATGCGAAGCACGAATGAGGAAGGTTGGTATGTCACTTTAAAATCATCACAACGTTTCGAGGTGGAGGTAAATGATGCCGCGCATGACTTTCGTGTCATGATTATCATGTTTGGATGTGTAGTTTACCTTCGTCATCTATTCACGTCACGTGATACCAAATTTAGTATATGTGGAGCTAGCCAAACGGCCGTGAGCACACTATGAGCGTGGTATGTTGTCATGTTCTTACTTGACACAGGTGTCCGGATTATTATGTTTGCACCTATCACATGTTTCGTCCTGCATTGACGTCACGTCACATATGGTAAATGTGGATATATCACATATACCGAATTTGGTATATGTGGAGCTAGCAAGACGGCCGTGAGCACATCATGAAGGGCCCAATATACTCCAATGTAGTGTTGACACGCGCGCATACTGGGCACAGCGACGCGACGTTAGCAAAACACGAGCACTTTATAAGTCTGACGCCAGGCGCGACCAACGCGACTAGCGTTCGGCAGCGCGGTCAGGCGGCAACCGGCGCGAAATGCGACATGCTGCATTTCGCGTCGATGAGTTACCCAGACAACACTGCGTCTCCCTCTTTTCGTGACGGAGGGACGCCGGACGCACTGAAACGCGCATGCTTCAAAGCAACGCAGCGCGGCACACACTTGCGAGTACACGGCAGGACCGGCGCCTTGCGTGGCAAAACCGGTGTGACGGGACGAAATGAACAACGGCGAGCACGCGCACCGCGTCACGCCAAAATGTATTGGTGCCTTCACTGTGGCATGTAGTCATGTTCTTATATGACACGCATCTCATGATTATCATGTTTGCACCAGTCACATACCTCCGTCATCCATTGACGTCACGTAATACCAAATTTGTCAAATCTGAAGCGAGCAAAACGGCCAGGAGCGTATCAAGAGTGTGGCGTGTAGCCATGTCGTTACAAGACACGCATGTCGTGATTATCGTGTTTGCGCCAGTCACATACCTTCGTCATCCATTCACGTGACATAATACCATATTTGTCATATGTGAATCTATAGCGAAACGGCCCCGCGCACTTCAAGAGTACGGTATGAAGTCATGTTGTTACATGATACGCATGTCATGGTTATCATGCTTGGACATGTAATTTGCATATGTCGTCCATTCGCGTCACGTATTACTGAATTCGGTACATGTGAAGTTAGCGAAACGGCCGCGAGCACATCATGAGCGTAGCATGTAGTTATGTTGTTACGCTTTCAGTTGCTTAACGATTTAAACGGAGTGCTTGGGCGGTGATTTTTTCCCCCTCAGAAATGCTGACCTTGGTTGCTTTGGGATGAGAGCGTTTGCAGCAGTGAAGCGATCTGGCTGAAATCCTCGCTGCATTCTTCGGTGTTGGTGAGATCATCCAAGTCGCGTGACGCCGCGACGAGCAGCGAGGAGGGGGCCGAGGCCGCAGCCGCTTTGCCCCTGGTGCCTTGGCGCAGCGACTCCTGCACCCTGACCCTGGTGCGAGGGCTGTCTTCGCTTCCACGCGCCTTGGACATGGCACCGGGAAGGGGGAGTTTGCAAAACATGACGGAAGCTCCCTTGCTCGGTCGTAGTCCCGTGAAAAGCGTTAAGTTCTCGATGGCGCCAGCCTGTACAGCAAGTGTCAGGAGTTTGAAGTAGCGGCATTCAAGAAAAGGTTTAATCCTAGGAAATGTTAGAAACATCGCGAGGCGGCTGAGAGACGTGGTATGAGAAGCATATAGGAAACGTGCCATATTTTTGATCCTTTCTATTCGTTACAAAATTCATCGTTAACATTCCAGCCTGGTCATTTATTTTAATTGTTACGTTTCGCGTAAAATTTGCGATGGTAAGTGGTCAAATTGTACAGTATTGTGTAGCTGGGATACAACCAGTTCGTGAGGGAGCACCACATTGCCATCCACACAGTGTAAATGATAAACTCCTTCTTTGATAATGACAATGCGACTCGTGAACTTGCATATATTTTTTATTTATTTCTTCATTAATTTTTTATTCACGGTACCAAGAAGCACAAAAAAAAACTGCGTCAAAGCCCCAGGTCCAGGCCTTCCGTTCGCCGGATTTTCAATGAAGGTACTTCATCAAATTACCACGCTGATAATCAGGCTTGGCCCGACAAAACCATTCTTCACGTGGCCATTACACCATGGCTTACAGAAACTTCAGCCTGCGTGGAGAAGTTCCGCAGTAGTTGAACTACTTCATAAATTCTTAACTCTAAAAACACATGCGGCGGGCTGAGCGCAGCGAAATGAATTTCCGTGCAATAGACAGCTCATTACCACGACCATCTACTGCAGCAAGAATGTATTGCAAAAACGCGAAAAAAAAGAAGAAAAATCTACGCGTCAACAAGGCCATGTGGTCACTTTGAGGAATACGTACAGACCTTGTAAAAACAGCAATCAGTAAGCCTACCTAATTGCAGCGCTCTTGCCTTGCCAAGGAGGCTTCACTGCATGCGTTTTATAGCCGTTGCCGTTGCGAAGGTCTTGCTTCACCGCGCAGAATTTTACGAGTGGTTGAGGTCCTAGTGCTAGTGTTAGTAAAATGATCGGGACCACTGGACCACCTATAGTTTTGATCATTTTCAGTGTTTGCATTGGGTTCTCATGAGATAATTACGAGGTTATTTCAAGGGCAACACAAGGTCGCCGTAAGTTTGCTGCGAAACGCAAAATGCTCTTGAGATTTTCCAACTTTCTGCAGCCTATATTTATTTTTCGTGGTTACTCATTCGCTTACGGGCGTAAGACTAGCCAATCTTTCGTTTTTCCAGACACGGCAACACGAAGTCGCAAGTGCTTTATAGTAGCTTTAATGAATGAATTATAACTGAGTTATGACACTAAAGCATTGTGTTTAAGAAGCCTCTGGTGCTGTGCTGCCTAAGTGAGGCCACTTCTCCAGCTGCCTCTCAAACTGCTTTCACTGGTTCAAATGAGTTGTGGAATCTGCTTAAATTCAGTTGCACGGAACTGTGAGGAAGCAGTACACTCACCGCTCTTCGTTGTTCTCAAGGAGCTGCTCACAGACCTGCGCCTGTTTGCAGAGCACGCACTCTGCGCAGTTTGTCAATGGTTCGCAGCCATTTTGAATCTGGCACCACGTGCCTGCGCCAACAATGTCGATGGGGCTGCCGGCGGCTTCCTCGAGCAGCTATAGAACCACAAAAAGAAAAGAAGACCATTCCAGACGTTTCGATAAATAGGCAGTAAAATAAGTGACGGGGAAATACACATTTTTGCAGAATAAAAAGGAACAGCGAGACTGGTTTTATAATTGACTCTGCCTAGTGAGAATGTCGATCCACCTCGTAAGGCTTGGCTCCAGAAAAAGCAAGCGAGTGAGAGCGCGCATGGGAGATAATTTATTACGCCATGGTGGAATTTATCATTCAGTTTAAAAGAATATCGAGCTAAATTATTCATCCTTTTAAATGTCTAAATACTAATATTCCGTAATTACGTTTGTTGTAAAATTCATTTCTAGCTTATACGAGAAACATTGTGACGAAACACTGAAAAATAAAAGTAACCTAACACTTGACCAATCTTCTGCATCGGGTATGAGCCATGAGAAGAGGAGAAGAAGAAGAAAACCGA
Source organism: Rhipicephalus microplus (assembly GCF_043290135.1). Taxonomy (NCBI): domain Eukaryota; kingdom Metazoa; phylum Arthropoda; class Arachnida; order Ixodida; family Ixodidae; genus Rhipicephalus; species Rhipicephalus microplus. Next base: position 212,780,836 of record NC_134701.1, on the reverse strand, counting down.
GAGGTCGTCCTGAGCTAGTACGCTTTAGCCTGCTACTCTGCACAGGAGAAGAAAAACCGAAAAAAAAAAAAGAACTGATGAAGGGTGATGATGGAGACAGAGACAAGTTACGCGTATATACAATAAAGACGCAGCACTGTAGCTTCACCATGGTCTAGAGTCCAGTACTGTATTTTTTTTAGAAACCTATCACAACCCTTCTAGCAACGGTTCGAAATGAGAATTACGCGGCTAATCGCTGAAGACTTTGCATGAAATCGATACTCACAATGCATGAAATCTGCCGGAATCGTTTTTTTTACAACTGGCGCGATGTTTTCTGATCTACAGACGACTTGTCGTAACACAGTCGAAGAAAGAAATCTACAGTGACTTTTGACTCCGTGAACGCAGACGACGCGCAATTGAATGGGTGCTATCCTCTAGTTCATTGCACTTATTGCGTCCCATTACGTTAAACACAATGTCTTCGACACACCTTACGACAGCGATTCAACAATTGGGACATTTACGCTTGCATGTCAATAATGAACAGACGAGCATCAAGCAAGCGTGTATAGACAGGTACTGTTGACTGGTCCAGTTGGTGCATGATAAAATGATGTTGCTTTGATACTCACACAACAGTGCGAGCGCTAACTTTAGCACTAACACTCTTGTCTGTTTTTCCCTCTTCTTGACCGTATGGCTTCTTTTCTTCGCACTCAAACTGAGCTGCGCTAAATTAATATCATTTTATCAAGCGTAGACAGCCTTGCGTGATGCAGGCACTTCAATGATTTGAAGGATTTGGCTTTAGCTTGGAGACTTTAGTTCATAATATACTGAGTACCAGGGTGCAGTCACTGAATGTGACGAATGTGTGCAGGAAACTTGGGGCATTTTGTAGGGTTAATTGCCACTTTCAGAACCCGAGTAAGATGCGTGTGGCAGCATGTGTAAGAATTAGGCCATTCGCAAACATTCTAAGTAAAATTTAATTCCTTTACACAAAAAAAAAAAATCATCGCAAGCCATCGTTTTAAGAGAGGAGGAGGAGGAGAAAAACTTTATTCAACAGAGGAGTTTGGAGCACGGAGGCTCCCGGGCCCCCGCACGACCCCTTTGCGCTCAAGCGTTCATTTGGTGGTGGTCCATGACGCTGGCAGCCCGGTCGGCCGCCATGGTCTGCTCAACCGGGTCCTCTGAGCGCAGTAGGGTCTCCCAATCCTCCCAAGTCTTTAGGTGCTCTAGGGCCCGCGGGGGAGGATCCGCCGGGCAATGAGAAAGGATGTGTATAGCAGAAGCATGAGGTTCAGGGCAAAGGGTACAGGCTGAGGTGAGGAAAAGGGGGTGATAGTGCGATAGAATGAGAGGAGAGGGAAGAGTGTGAGTTTGTAGCTGGCGCCAGAGGGTTGCCTGTCGGTTGCTCAGGGCAATTCAGGGTTTTACAGAGAGGTCGCTCAGTATACCTCGCATAAACGTACCTACCAAGAGATGTCATAATTTACAGATAAAGGTTGAAATGCAGATAAGACTAATAATTATGAGGATTTGTGTGAACTCTCTGTTTCGTCGTCTTAACTGATCTCTCATTTAATGTTCGTAGTTACTCTCTGAGACACAGCGATATCATTGCCCGAAGAAATAGAGGATGAAGTACAGATGAACAGCGATTGTATCTGAGGACTTACGTGCCGAACCCATCACATGATTATGAGAGACGCCGTAGTGGAGGGCCCCAGACATTTCGACCATCTGGACTTTCTAAACGTTCTCTGGCATCGCACAGAGCACGGAGCTTTTCCATTTCACTTCCGCTGCGGCGGCTGCATTTCCGATGGAGGCGGAAATGTTGTAGGCCCGTGTGCTCAGATTTGGGTGCACGTTAAAGAACCCCAGGTGGTCTAAATTTCCGGAGCCCTCCACTACGGCGTCTCTCATAATCATATAGTGGTTTTGGGACGTTAAACCCCACATATCAATCAATCCATTTCACTTCCGTCAAAGTGCGACTGCCGGGCGGAATCGAACACGTGACCTTTGGTTCAGCAGCCGAGCACCATATAGGCACTGTTCAAAGTACAAATGAAACATGAGCTATAAGAGAGAAAGGGGAAGAAAGAAGGTCTGCGTATATAGGATTTACAAGCGGCAAAAAAAGGCAGTATAACCCCTCTCATTGAAATCATCGTTCAAGAGAGCCCAGCAGTGTCACTTATATTTACCAAGCGCTATAGTCTAAAAAATAAAGGGCGATTGAAGGCCACCACGGATAATCATAGTGCGTGGGCATGTCAAAAGAGACGAGAACTTCGCCTGCTTTGGCTGTAATCGTAAGTCACCAACATCAGGCTCACCAGGGTTTGATCACGTGAAGTCATTTGACGAAACAATCTATCGACTACGACTACAAGCGTGCCAACACTTGACTGTTGAACTGCATTGTGCGAATAAGAAACGTACTTGTGGCTTCATGTTAGTAAACTAACTTTCCTTCCTGAAGAATACAATGCGAACGCTTTTACACAAATGTTAGTCTTTACATTCACTTTACAGCGCTGTTTAGTGAAATTGCGCTACGAATTACGCATGAGCAAGTTAAGAAAGTGTAGTTTTCCAGCTCCCTTCTTTGAGGTGATGGAGCATTCTTCATTCGCGCTTTCGCAACCTACATAGTGCGCTCTTGCACAACTTGAAAACAAGTCCGTCAAACATGTAACTATCTACATACTTGCTGCTGGATATGGACAGTTGACTAAAGACAGATGCGCTGTCAGTGTGAGGCAGTACCGTTAAAACTAAGTGCAATGACATTTTGCAATTTCTATATAAAAACATCCACGAGGTATTCCTTGAGTAAAATATTCAGCCTCACTTTCTTTCTCGAAAAAAAAAAAATCACGGCATATTCACCAAGTGAAGGATGATGAGTGGGCAAAGAAGTGGAATCATTCGGTGTCACCATAAATCACCCGTGACATTGACCACTCACGCATGTATATGCGTGACAAAGCCGTTTACAGTTATACAGCATGTTTATTCGTAGTAAATGGTATGTTGTGCTGAGTTGTGAATTTGGTCTTGCCGTCATTATTACTGCTTTGTGGTATTAGATCTAGCCTGTAGTTGGCAATGACGAGGTCTGTGCACGTTGCCCTAATGGTTGTTGCTTGTTTCCAGTCACACGAAATGCATGATAGAGCACATCGAGACGTCACATACTGCACCAGCCAGTCGTTGTCCGTGATCATCGTCGTCATCACGGCTACGGTGCACGCCAACGCCGCCCACCGACAAGCCTCGATCTTAAGGAGCTCCGCCCCTCAAAGTGGTTCGCGCGTTCACCTAGAAATAGGTACTATGCGAATCTTTCTTTGATGTTCTGCGTGAATGTTAAATGTAACTAATATAGGACACGCAACATATAGTGACAGGCGCGTTTGCACGAAGTCAAGCGAAAGTAATGAACTTCTTTTACATGCTTTTCTGTAGGCACCTTCAACTTTTTGTTGCCAATACTTCACGTCTATGCAGCCGTATTCTTGACTTTTCGCTTCTTGTGCGTCCAATATATTCAGGACGTTGTTGACGAAAAAACGTGCTCATACCCAGTGGTGGCACATGCTAAGAGGTTATCTATGGAGAACATATTTCTTGGCACGTGCAAGCTTGAACATGCCGTGTAACCTTCATATCTGTACGTAGAGACACTGATATGATCGGTAGCTGGAACACCCTGACCACCAATGTTTGCGAAATAGGCAAAAAAAAAAGCATAGATAAAAAAATAACAATAAACTAAACCCCAGATCTCGCGTGTAGTTCAGCAGTCATTAAGACGAACTTGGTAGTGACCGAAGCCTGAAAGTCGGGCTGAGAATGTCGCTCCACTTACGCAAACAAACGACGCCGACGATACAGGCCGTTACCGAAACGATCTTGCGGCCAACGCCCAGCGAGGCCAGGGCCACTCCGGCTAGGAAGTAAGACGGAGTACGGAAGCTCTGAGAAGAAGTGCGCGGCCACAGCTTTTCGCTCTGCTGCAGTTGTGAAGTGGAAGATCAGGTGGAGGAGCCAAGGGTTGGGGGGGGGGGGGGTGATGCCATGCAAGGGCTCGTATAATAGGGCTCAGCGGAGAACTGTGGAGGCGGCGATGCCCGCGAGGTCTTCAAAACGAATGGCGGCTCGTGGATTCGGTAACGAATGGTAATCGTAGACTCTTTGGCGCTTCTCACAACAAGCGCACTGCAGCACGACGATGCGCTGCACAACGCCCGGCCCGAGCTTGCTCCCCGCGGAACTCTCGGCTTCCGAGGCCTTGCAACGGCACCTTCTCACATTGTGTCCTTTTCGTTTTCTTTTGTCCCTTCTACCACCTTGTGCTTTCCGATGTATTTGTTTCGAGCTTATCCCTTTTGTTTCCTTTACGAGAGATGGCTGTGCTCATGGCACCTCGGAACCCCACGGTCATCCTGTTTCGCCCACCTTTTACGCCAATAGATGGCGTCTAGACCATGGGCTCTTACTCACCAACCGAAGACTTCCCTCTTGCCAAGAACTTCTTCCTGCTCGCTGATATTGTTTCTTTTTTTTTTTGGTTCGTAGAGTCTCTTTACTTTGCGAGACATAGTCGGCGTTTCTCGGCCGAAAAAGGCGTGAGCCAACTCCACCCTCTGCCTTCCCTAATGTGGTGGCCAAGAGCGCTCCCGTGCTTTATAGGCCCATCATTCCGTGTTTGCGCGCAGGGGCTGTTTCGTTTATTTGTTGCATGCTCGTAGAAGGGTTAAGGGAGAAAGCGGATGCTTCGAGATCGCAAGCGAAAGCATGTAGAAAAAAAACCACGAAGTTTGGCACGGGGAACAAGGCGTCTTCTAATACGCTTTCAGAGCGATAAAACGCGTTTTCTTATACCAACACGTAAGAGTGCTTACGAAGTTTGGTGATACTGATGTTCGATGTAATAGTGAGCACCGAAAACGATGATCAGGAAATTGCCGACATGCGCACTTGAGTGATTAGACCAATGCATTACCTTAGCAATTCTAGTAGCCATGAAGCATGAGGGATCGCTAACGACTGCACCGTACTGAAGATGAACGCTTGAAGCTACTGGTTCAGCCATACATGTTGTGGGGGTGGGTAGGCAGCTTGTGGGGGAGGGGGTGGCAAGAGGGGGCGCCTCAGAACCCATTCCGACATCAACTGATCTTCCCTTCACTAACAGAAGCTTTCAACAATGCTCACTCAAGTGCCGGAACTGCAGCGCAAACAACCACTTTTTTTAGGACATCACAGGCATCAGTGGTTACAAGCGCGGATGAAGAGGGAACAGCGTGACTTGGACGACGTAGCGTTTAGCTTTCCGGCGGACAGCGGGCCGTCTCCGATTACGGACGTTGCCGAGTGCGTCACCGCGGAGAGCCGATGCTGAGTGCGGTGTCAGTTTCGGCCGCAAACGGGAGGCGTCTCCGGCTGCCACGTCAGCGAATCGGTCGTGTCGCTCAAAGGCCGAGCGATGCTGTTGTTCGATAAGGGGCCCGTCAGCGGTGCTTCTTCATCGTCGGGAGCTTCTTCCTCCCCCGAGCCATCGACGGCTGGAAATGCGCTGACAGGTCGGGCGTCTCGGCGCCTTCGCTCTTCCGATCGCAGGGCCAACGGCATCTCGCCGGCGCCGTCTCCGGCCACGGGGCTCGATAAATCTATGGGTGGCCACTGTAGCTGCTTGGAAGGAGGGCGGAAGGGCCGGAGAAGCAGGGGCGGCATTGTTCTCCACGCCGCTGCACTCCCTTCTCACAGGCGACGACGTCGACCCGCGGTCCGTCGCCAGTATATAACAGCCCTCTGGGAGCGAGGTGGCTCTCGAGCCGGTGGTCTCCCGCGGCTTATCGATTAATGAGTGCTCGCCGGGCTGTTGACGAGCCTCTTTTCGTGCTTCGAGTGGGCCGCCGGTGTAGAGGCCAGGACGCGTGTGGCTTCCGGCGTAGCAGCCACGATCCCGCGAGCGTTGCCCGTGGACCAACCGAGATACAGTGGTGCAATTGATTGCGGTTTGAGGTAAAGCATAGTGTTCTGGAAAGAATGCTCTTCCCGAGTCTCTTTACTATTAATGCAGCAGTGATGCACACTTGTAGATAAATTCTTACCAGCTTTAACGATCGTATTTATACTCTAATAGAATCAGCGAAGCTCTTAGTGGTAACTACTTGTTGGCGAATGGCGGCTGGAGGTTGGATAGTTTTCTGCAATGTTGACTACCCCACTGTTTTAACTAACTTTCTTAATTCAATCTCACTTGACCAACGATTGAGTTGTCGAGCGGTTTTAAGAGCGAATATGCTTAGCAATTCATTCCTTGTTCAGCCCCCCTTAAAACAAAGCAAAACAAAAAAAAGCTGATATCATTATCAACGGTATGTTCCACAAAAATTTGAAAGATCCCCGTGGTCGTCGCGGGATTGAATCCCGGCGGCTGCATTTTCTGATGAAGGCAAGAATGCTGTAGGCCCGTGGGCTCAGATTTGGGTGCACGTTAAATAACCCCGGGTGGTGCGAGTTTCCGGAGTTCTCCACTATGGCGTCTCTCATAATCGTATGGTGGTTTTGGGGCATTAAATGCTACACATCATATCAAATCAATCGAAATCCCAGTGGTCCACAAAAAATGAAGAAGGCCACTGCTAGCCCGACAAGTGGGCGCCTCCCACAGAAATTTCTTCGGTCGATCACAAAAAAAAATGTTATATATCATCTTATGGGTATACGTGCCACACATGTTGGTTAAATCCCACTGCACACAACTTCCACTTGAAGGGAAGCAGGCCACGGCTAGCCAACAAATATAGCGGCGGCGGTAAGCCAAAAACCCAGAGTACGTAAAATGAGAGAATACGAACGGGAAATGCAGCGGCAGCTGCGAGAAGGTCCCGAAGCGATGGAAGGCCAAATACGACTTTCCCGTGTCGTGTCTGTGACTGTCAGCATGGTAAACTCTATCAACGTAGAAACAAACTAGCATCACCTACAGCAATGACCTAGACGTAATCTGAAAACAACCTGCACTGCCTCGCTAAGGCTTAGAAACAACCTTAGAGCAACCAGATTAGTTTTTAGAATCATCCAGTTTAGCTGTTTCAAAGATTGCGCAGCTAAAAACAAGATTCGCCATTTTTTTCTTTATGTCGTGCCCGCCATGCACCAAGAAAAGGGCGCTCACGTGCATTCAATCCTGTGCTTGTCATGGTAATTTTGTCGATGAGGACTGCAAGTCCCATCTTATTTATGAGCTGATTCCTTATAACTATTTGAATATTAATGTTTTGATTCAATCTAGACGCTGCACCATCGATGAAGCTGGGCGCGAGGTTTCAATCCTGGAATGGCCTAAATCCTGCCGCGACGGCTGTTATTGTCCAGAAAATTTCACCTCAGCTCAAACAACATTTCTGGGCACTTGATTGCGTTATTATGATTCACATATCTAGCGGCCAGTACACGTCTAGCTCAGTGAGCGCTCTCCAAGTGCGTGCACATGTATACGTACATCACACGCCCTACTCACAGGGCGAGCATGTTCACTAGAGTAGCATACGCCTCAAGTGTCGAAGGCAGGCAGGATAAACAAGCTAGGTTCACATTTTTGCAATTATATTCACACAAATGTGATACATATAGATTGATTAATTCATCAATTGATTGATCGATTCATACAAAACGTGTCGCAAAGCCTAAGAAACTCGCTTCATCAGCCGTCGTCCCGTCTTTTGTCGAAGGGACATAACACATAGCTTTTGGTGAATACTATAGTCGGGATAAAATCCCATAATCATATGGTGGTTTTGGGACGTTAACACCCCCAAATAAATCAAATTAATCAATCAATCAGGATAAGATGTTCAGCGATTAGTATAACCCCGTATATTCACAATTTTCGTGTACTGGATCACCGAAGTTCTACCATGCTGTACCTCAGGTTGATGAAATTTTGTTTCGTGACGCTTTATATGCCATATATTTCAAAATATTGGGCTCACACTCCGACCAAAGGTGCACGGTCGTGCTAACCTCAGTAATATTATTTTAGGGTTTAATGTTCCAAAACCACCATATGATAACAAGAGACACCGCAGGGAAGGGCTCGGGAAATTTGCACCACCCGGGCTTCTTTAACGTTTATCAAATATAAGCACACGGGCCTCAAGTATTTTCGCCTCCATCGAAAATGCGGCCGCCACCGCCGGGATTCGATCCCATGAATTGCGGGTCAGCAATCGAGTGCCCTAGCCACTATAGACCACCGTGAAGGGTAGCCATGCTGACCTCGAATCTTCAACCAGCCTTTCGCTACATGCAAGTCCGACAAGTGTTTGTGTTATCCCGGATGCAGCGGCTGCATTTCCGATGGAGGCGGAAATGTTGTAGGCCCGTGTGCCCAGATTTGGGTGCACGTTAAAGAACCCCAGGTGGTCGAAATTTCTGGAGCCCTCCACTACGGCGTCTCTCATAATCGTATGGTGGTTTTGGGACGTTAAACCCAACATATCAATCAACAAGTGTTTGTTGTCGGTGTAGGTAACATCGTTTCGTGCGTTTGTTGCCTTATATTGATGTATTCGTGTTCCACACACAAAAGCTGTTATCAATGTTAGGCGCAGACTACATCGCAATGTTTGGGAAGTTTCGTTGTTGTTTAGAATCATTTTGTTGAGATTACGCGCAGAACAAGAATAGAGAAGATTGTTCGAGAGCTTACGCGAGCGCCAAAGATAACACTTGGAGATTCGATGACTAATGTATAAAATACGACGCGTTTCACCGACGACCAGATTACCAGCAGCTGACAACAGCTCTTGCCGCAATCCGCGTACGTTGGCTCTGCTTTGGCTACTCATTCACCGGGCAAAGTTCCCACGAATGAGGAGTTACGTGTTGAACAGGCCAGCTGTCGCCTTCTTCGAACATCACGGCCACGTCACAGTGCGAAGCAAATATTTTGATTAGATCTGAAAACTACAAACACACTATACTAAATTCGTTTTACAGTTTAGCTTGATGATGGTGATAATGATGACGATGATTATATCCTCCCTTTGAGCACGCTCAACCACAAAGGGGGACAGACCCGAAACAGGTCGTATAGAATGTCTAGGGAAAACACCTATGAATATTGATGCCTCGTAAATTCTTTACTTTTATCATTCGCCTATGTATGCTGCTACGCACACCTACTTGAAAGGATTGACCAAGAGTTGGGCGGTCTTATAAACATGTAGAAAGTTTTACAACAGGGCAAGAAAAAGAAATATATCACAAATCAAACACTTATTGAACGCGCAATGTTTTTTTTCTGTGCAGTTCAAAACAATGAAGTAAAGCGAAAATTTGAAACATGAAGGCCTTGACACTGCCCGCAAATAATAATCCGCGCTTAAATTGATGCCGGATGAATGAAAAAAATTAATGAAGATAACCGTGAAACGGGAAAATGAAAGACAGCTGAGACTTAAGAGGCACCCTCCCTCCCTTTTTTTTACATTCTTTCCAGCGTGCGTTACCTCCTGGCTATGCACGTTCTTACTGCCTCATGATGTTGACTCATTAATATGGTTCCCGACAATCTGTAACCGAAGGCGCTTACTTTTTTGAAAATATTCTCTTTTTTTAGAATATTTTGCGCCCACTGAAGATGCATTTTTCACTTTGCCTTGTTACTCTTCCTTTAAAAGCACCTTTCAACGTTTGCGCCCTTCTCCTCCGTTCAAGCAATTAATTACAGTGAATTACGCTGTGCTCGAGACTCCACTTTCGTATTGAACAGTGCCGTTTCTCTAATGAGGCCCATAAATATCTCGGGATAAGTTACGTGCGGCACATTCATCCTCGCGCGCAACGCAAACAAAAACAAAACAAGAAACAAGCCCGGGGCGTTCTTCTCTCGAGTGGCCCCGCGCGTGGTTTTCACCGTTATTCGCGTCCCGCTTCTTCCGAATTAGCGAAGAGCAACGTCCCCTTGTTCAAGGATGAGAGGCCGAGCAAGTGATGATTGGTCACCCGCAGGAAAGCGTTCTTCCGAGGCCCGTCGGTCGGTTATTGATTTGTATTCTGCCAGGACATTCTCTTTTTAGTTCTAGGACACACGCCCAACGTTATTAAAGCAAATTCAATTAATAATTTATTTATTTAAAAATTGATTTATTAGTTTATGCTCAGTACCCTGAATCACCGAGGCATGGTAGTGGGAGTGGGTTATCAATTTAAAATACTAAACAATGAAAGAAAGTGCGCTATACTGACGGTGCTATTTTTCTCTACAGTACCTGTGTGGTGGTGTTGAAGATATTACCAGAATATTTATTTAAGAAAAGTTAGGCCATCTCCCGCTAAATGAAACCATGTGTGAATGCGAAGCAGCGGACGCTAACGCTTACGTGCACTGGCGGTGGCGTTGACGCTGGCGATCATCGCGGCGTTGCACAGCAGGGACACCTGGGCAGGCGCAAAGCATGCAGTGATAGACCGGTGTTTCCTACTGGAACATGCCAGTCGATGATAACGGGAATTGAGAGAAACAGACACCAATAAGACACGGAGACCAGCAGTCCGCTTTTAGTTAACACGCAATCTTTGTTGTTCAAGAATGCACCGAAGAAATCTCCCACAGGCCGTACATTAGAGGTGAAGATCCAGTGCCCATAAAAAATGGCTAATACAATGGCTGTGAAGAGTGATTTTTGAGCTTGTGTCGCCATTTGTCGAGAGAAGAGAAAGCGATTTTTAGCCGACTTTGGGAATTTATTGTGAATTACAGGCCGCGTGCAGCGCTATAATATTTAACTCGCGTGTTTTTCGTGAGCTATTGATTGGCAGCGTTTTCTGACCATGCTCAAAAGGTGTTGCAGGGGGCCTCCAAAAAAGGAAGAAAGCCACGTTTAGAGGGAGAGCTAAATTCGCAAGCATCAGTTCCTTGTACGAGGTGCACTGGTTTGAACTTCAGTGACCGTAACTCGGAACTTATTATACACACTGATGAACCAGATGCTGAGCCGTGATGACCGTACAAAGGCACACGCATACACACTCAAAGGAGCGCAAACGCAAGCATTCATATTTGTGTCTTCCTTATATGCGCCAGAATGTGTCTATTATGCACTGCTTCAACAATAACGTGACATGGGAAGGCAAATCGGTTTGCTGATTGTTTTCGGATTACCTGCGCTTAAATATCACGCCGAGGTATTCCGTGAAGCCGTTATTTCAGTAGCTTTTAATTACCATCCACGAGACTCCAACCGTTTATCGCACTTTTGCTTTTCCCCATAACAACATTTGTAATCAATATTGCGATCACTGCACCATATAATAACATTGTATGGAAAATATTGCGACTAAACTGAAATACAAACTGTTCTGTGCAACCATGCTATGCGGAGGAAAGGGTGATGAAATGAAAAAAAAAGCCATCTAAGCGTTTGTAGCACAAATTGACGAGTATTCCAGCCATATATTAATCTAATAAATACACTAATGTGTATCGCGCAAGGCTCACGTTCACAAACCGGACAAAGAGATTGCTCGGAGGAAACAGTTATCAATTCCTGGACAACAATGTATTCACGGCGAGCTAAAGCTATCATTGATGAGCCACATTTGTAGAGCCGGTGTAGCGCCAAAATACCTGGCGAACGCATAAAATTTACGTGTTTTTATGCGCACTGCAACAGAAATATAAAAACTCGTGAATGGGCTGTTTGAAATTTCTGAAAGTGATGAATTTCTTCAGCTTTTCCACGCAGTCGTTGGCAAATGCGTCGCACGTGCGTCGCAGTACCGGGTAGTTTTCACAGAGATATCACCGAGGAAGTGGCTCAAACCGGAATTTCGTAGCAACATCAGCGAGCCCTGCTCGGTACGGCAGATTTAAGCTGAGAAGTTTTAACGCCTCGAAGAGGTATCTCCACTTGCCTTCAGAAACTCTTCTTAACACTCCAAGTTTGACACCTCACGGAAATAAACGGACGGGTGCTTGTTGTGGTGTATGGAGCACTGATAAGCTCTTCTACGCCCGAAGCTAGCCTGAGTCGCGGCACAATACCTGTCTGGGCTAAAACGTTTCCGGAGTTTTCAGCTCGAAAGATGGTACCGAAGACTACGCAGAACGATTCTTTCATACAGCATGTCATGCACTGCCTCTTCAACTTGTTACGCGCAACTATATGTACTGGTAAACATCCGAACCGCAAGTAACGACACCAAAAGAGAGCGAGAGAGATGGGGAAGGAGAGATTGAGGAAAAGAAATGACGCAACTTTTGCAGCCCTAGTTGGAGCACAGCTCAGCGTCAGAGAGAGACGCAACGAAAAAGAGGGAGCATAACGAGACGCTCGTCCGGTTTGCTACCTCACACTGGTGTAAGAGGTAAACGAGGTGAAAGCGCTAAAATGGAGACAGAAGTAAAATAGAGAAGAAAGGGATAGGCAAAATTATGAGCACACGAGCACTGGATACCGAAGTACGCGAAACAGGGCTGAGAACCTTCTACGTTTGTTATACTAGTGATGGTTGTTTGCTCTTCAGAAGTCGCAGAGGGTAACTAACTTTTGGTAATGCTTTCGCAAAACGCCGGACAGCTGGCTTTGTACTTAGACGTCACACAAATCATTTTTTTTTGTGTGTGGGGAGGGATCTATGTTAGAGCCTGACCTTCATTAAGTTTTCACAAAGGTCAGCCTTTGACCGAAACGCTGATTATAAGTAAACGAATTCTTCTTGAAGTGCCACCTCCCATACTTATACAGCAACCGAATGCAACCGAATATATAGAAAAAGGGGTGTAGCATAGAGAAACATGTTTACGTAAAGAGTAGACACTCCCGTAGAGCCCTGCGGCCCAGCTACTGCGCTGCTTTCAGCGCCACGAGTGCTTGGTCAGACCCGATAATGTCTTCACCATAAATAAAATAACAAAATTTTCTTCTTTCCGACAACGAGATTTGAACCCGCACCCTCATGCTCCGAAACCGAGTGTCTTTTCCACTAAGCTACACACCCATGCCTCCGCGACGGGAATACATGTATAGCACATCTAAACCACATGAATGTGCCTCTTTGTGCAAACCAAATGCAGAAAGACAACACTTTCTACTCATATTTTACTGTTTTCCGTTGTAAGGCATTAAAAGTCCTCAGCGGGACATGATGTAACGCAGATGAGGGAAAATTGCACAAATTCACAAAATCCCTTCTTGCAAAAAAATGGTGCCAAACTTGGGTATTCCTTGTACTCCTGATAAGGCTAATACATGTACATGTGTTAAGAGAGAAATAAAAGCGAGGATGAGTACGCAATCTATCGGTACTTCAAACCCTCCTTTGCCTGGCCGCGAAAAGGCTCCAGTGGCAACTCCTTATATACCATATTTCTCTATGAGTGACGCTTTTTCCATGGCTACTCCAACTGCTAATAAGACGATAGTCTTTCTTGGGGACCTTCGACGCAAAAAATTTGCTCTGTCGGTCCGTACAATTGTCTGTTTGTCCTATATTTCTCTATGAGTGAAGCTCTTTTCATAGCTACGCCGACTGCTTTTAAGGACGATAGTCTTCGTTGGAGACTTTCGACGCAAAGATTTTGCTTTGTCTGTATGTGCAATTGTCTGTTTGTCCCCCTTTAACGGTATTCTAAACGGCATCAAAGTCGCCAAACGTTGCTCCAAACGGCTGACCCCATCCGCAGCGCCCACCAATATTGCTCAAGGTTGAGCGTTCACACTTGTGCGATTGTCAATTAAAAAGCAATTATTGCGCATATCTGAGGCACCGTAGCAACACGTCAAAATTATGTATGTGTATATTTTACTATAGAAAAGGTATACATAAGTAACTTTAAGGATCGTAGCCTTTATAACGCTGCGCTGGCCATGCAACGCTTGCACGAAACGGCAAGTGTTTCCAACGCTTTGCTAAGACGACACGGTGGTGGCACCTACCCGTCGCCTTTTGTTCTATACACCTTATCACCTCAGAGATGGACGCGCACGGCGCGCGCCCCGTTTTCCAAGATAACTGCCAGATAGCGCTCATGTTTTACGTGTGACGTGACTTGATACGCTCGTTCGCCTCCGATGCACGCTCGAGGTGCCTTAACGTAGCGCCTCCAAAATACTATTCACCAATTTTCTTGCGCAGAACATCAAATAAACGTTTTCTTCACTCTATCCAGACGCAAGACTATCGTATATCGACGACATTTGCAATGTAACATGCAGATATGGGGCCAATTTTTATTCTTAGCGCACTTTCAGCACGATATAACAGCATGAGAAAGACGACAGGATAACGGACTGCTCTCAAATAACATCATTTATTGCGTCACTCCACTATTTATTGTAATTGGGTTCGCAGTGCATTAGTGTTATTCCCATAACTCGTTTAGCACTATATATATATATATATATATATATATATATATATATATATATATATATATATATATATATATATGAAAGTAGATGCGCTTTCACATAACAACTGTTATGAGTTGTTATGTGAAAGCGCATCTACTTTCATATTTATAACCTTGCGGCAACCGAAGTTATTCTTCTGTATATATATATATACTTGAATGAAATACCTTGAGTGTGCTCGTTTGACCAAGTGGTAGTGGTTGTTGCTCATGGTGTGCACTACGCTTGTTCCTCTGTTATCTGTATAAAGAGTGGAGTGTCGCAATAAATGACGCCACTTTAGAGAACGGCCTTTTCGCGTTTTCCTTCTTGCAGGGTCATTTTGCGCCTAAAAAAGCCCAATGAGCTCACACCAACAAGCATGCCAACGCCATTGCGTTGAAGCTTTATTCTTGTACATTAGATATTTTTGTAAGATATTTTTGGGAGCTTTGCTAGCTGTCAAGAAACAGAGTTAATCGGATGTAGCTGGAGAGGCCTTTGTCCTGTAACTGGTATGAAATAACGTACCTCATGATTACAACATTGCTTTATAAGAGGATAACAACTTTAATTAGATACTTATTATAGCTTCTTGTATGCTGTAAGTTTGCTGTACGTTTGCTGTAACCTTGCTCTAAGTTTAATGACCCCCCCCCCCTTCCTCTCATTTTCATCTTGCCGTGCCGTCATGAACAACATACCAACACTCTCGCCTTAGAAAATTCAGCGCTTAAAAGTCTTTTCAATGCTCTGTACACGCGTAAAGAAGAAATAATGCAGAGATTTTTGACACGTTTCTAAGTCACGTTTTCCCAGATGTGGCCGGACATGACCGATGGTAGAGACAGCGCAGAAACACGCCTCTTTTGTCGACTCTTTACTCACCAGTGATGGCATCATTCATACATACTTAGAGGTTAGCATATGACAACAGCCTGTGCTTTCTTGCTATAAACTTCGCTAAAGATAAAGAAAATGAAATGAAGATACAAGCCATCAGAGAAGCATCGACATTACGAATAGACTTACGAGTTAGTCCATGTACGGGATTCAGGACAGGTAAACTGCAGTAGAAAATTCAACCGTTTGTGCCAAAAACTACTGGGAGTCCGCAACTAAATCTGTTCTTTCGAAATGATATATTTATGTACAGCAAGGAGCAATTGAATACTATAGGCTGATGGGAAAAACGACACTTCTTTTTTTTCTTCCTCCGTACAAGGCTAGTTTCGTCCCCGAAACAAGCAAGCGATCCATGCCTATTCTCAGTTCTACTCTAATAAGAACCATACCGCATGTTGCCTAGTTTACAGCACTTCATTGTAGAAGTTCAGCGTAGTCTAGCGTCATTTACCGATTCGGACGTCCTGAGAACAAGATTGCTCTCAACAATTTAAAGCTACAAGCTGTAGCTCATCCGATTTTCTTCGTACATGTTCAATCGACCGCTTGCTTGAAAGGACTTTCGTCCCATACAAACTGTGAGTGCAGTTCAGATGGTTGCCGTAAAGAGAAAAGCGCAGTTGCACAGGTTGTTTGAACGCGAAGGCCTCTGAACACGTTTAGAACAAGCTTAGCTTTTGATTTCCTTATACATTGAAAGAGCTCAGGCGTTTGAAAACACAAATGCTCTTCCGAGATCTACACTCTATTTGAAGACCAAGACAAAGATAGATTGATAGAGAGAGAGAAAAGGCGGGCATGTTAAACGCGGCGTGTATATACCGTTGGTCGTTTCAAGGCTTGGTTACGCCCGGAGGACTACGGCTCGACGATCGGGTCGTTGGAGAGGACAAGCAATGAAATCCCCGGCCAATTTGCATGGCCAATCTTTCTCCGGTGACTCAATCGAAGCAGCGGCGGCATTTGAAGTGGCCCTTCACCTTGCATATGCAGAGGGTGGCTCTGCTATTTTCTCGTTGTACCTTTGTTTCTTTCCTTTCACAGAACCTTCTTCGCGCTTCGCTCTTCTCCCTTTAGGGTCTCGCCCGTGGGATCGGCTGTTCCATAAACGCTTGACTGAATCTGCAAATTAAAGCTGGCGCGGCACAAGCTATACCGGCACGAACTTGTTTGTCCTCTTGTCTCATTTCCAGTGCAGGCTTTGTGACTTTTATTTCGCAACAATCTCTCTCGCGCTCTATTTTCCTCCATTTTCTTTCTTGCACGTTTTGGAACCTGAACAGCAGACTCTCTGTGCTGGCTTTAATTACAAAGATTCCTCTTAATTGCGAAACGTCTCAAAAGCGACGCGATTTTTGTATTTCTTGTATGGCTTACAGAGTGCTACACGTCCTCTGTAATTTTGTTTCACTTTTGATTCCTTATATGGATTTTTACTTTTGAGCTATTTGAGGTAAACAGCGCAGAATAACGAAGACACTTTTGAGATTCGGCCTTCTGTCCTTATATTCTTCACCAAGGCTTTTTTTCGGAAGCTAATTACAAGGGTAGGTTCTTTACGCAATTGCCGTCAAGGCAGCCTGCGTGCAGGATTACAAGACACGGTCTTCGTAATATTTTGTCTTATTCACTCACTTGAATCTCTCCTGTGCACGGGGAGGGGCACGAAGGGAAAAGGAATTCGCGTATGCGAAAGTCGGGGAGAGTTACACCGAATAATTTCGCTTCTATACTTGCATCATCCCTGGCACTTGGCAGCGAGTGCTGGTAGCTCGTCTTATGAGACAGGTATGGGTGTAACGCCGCTACACATGATATTGTCACGTGCTTGCCCAAGAAAGACGATGACAGTTGTGCATGTGCCACGAAGGACTATGAAATGGACGAAGAAGAAGAACTCGCTTGCGCGTTCTAATTAAAAAGATCGACCTGCTTCTGGTGTCTCAGTCTCTACGGCAAGACCTCTGTTTTGACGTCGTGACAATATTAGGTACTATAGGCCGCAGCTTTAAAGACGCAAAAACTGCTCGCGTGCAGCTTGATTGCACTTAGTTTTCGGCTTGTTTAACATTAGCTGTCGACACCTGTCATTAACACTCGCTGTTAGCTCCCACTAATTGCACCCGCTGCTAACATGCATGTTCAACAGCCGTTTTTTTTGTTTCGGCATAGCGCCGGCGGCCCTTTTTAGCGACTACAGAGTCTCGGGCATGGTGCTCCACGCTACTACAAAACGAGTCTTGTGGGGGCTCACGTCAAAGTTCAAATAATAATACTGGACAGAGGCTATTGTGGAAAAATGGTCAGCGCCAAGCGGTAGCATTCTGGTAGACGTTTTGTTGTGTGATGTTGGGAGAACTTACTGATTCGGTCAGTGCTAGAGATATTTGGGTGCCGATGTGACGTTTCTGTTCCTCTGGTACTTGTCAGCGTTAGAGTTCGTGTTAACGGCTTTTCAGGAACGCATATGAGGTGCCAACACTAAGATTGACTCAGCGTACCCAATTTTGGATCACACTGTGTCTTCGGCATCGTTTCAACTTGCTCGAGCAGTTGGCAATCTAAAAAAGTTAAAAGAGAGAGAGAGTGAGAAAGCTTGTTTCCAACATGACACGTAAGGAATAGATTCATTGCGCAGATATTGAAGGAGTAAGCCTCACACTCTCGCGTTACACACGGAAACGTCCATAGGGCCACGGAGAAAGGCCATATGCGTACATCGACGACAATCGTAACGTTTTATAATTAATTTACGAAAGTCTTTCGTTAATATTAGCGAGCAAAGTCGACTCACTGTTAACCCTCGAGCCAGGATAGGAAACAGTCTCATGCTATCCGAATCATCGCGCCACAATAAACGAGCCCTGACACCCGTTTTTCGCAACCTATAGCGTGCTTGATTTACGTCACATAACCCGTACTTCACATGCATTCGTGGCGACACCGGTACTACTACGGACAGACACATACTTGAAACGCTGCGACGTGATATCAAAATTGCCGACATTTATGAAGCTGAGATACCCCAATGTACCACGGTATACAGTTTTGCTGTACAACTTCGAACGGGACAATAGATTTGCAACGTTTTTTTTATTTTTCGGGTAATACCTTTCATTCTTTCTCCTTGCGTGCAGGTAACAAGGTGGACGTGCGTCTGGTAGACCTCCCAGAAGAGCTGGGAACAGTTCCTAAAGAGACATTGCTGCTTCTACTCGTATGTGTATTGATACAAGTCATACGTGTTCGGTAGGCAGACTATTCCTGAGCGGCAAAGGAGATCCACAGGTGAAGCAATTACCAGCTCAGACTGCCAGGCTGTACCAATCTCTCTGCCTTTCATTCCACTTGGATGTTGACGAGGCTGGGCTGTATATGAGCTTGCGTCACCTGCCCAACCGTGCCTATATAGCTTCGTCAACCCGCCCGCGAGGACACCTATGCCGCTCCACTTTCCAGCGCACCGTGCATCGACCTGCGCGCTTCGTCGGCCGGTGACGAGCTTCCTGAAAGGCGTTCGTCTTCCGACCATTGTGTGTCAACAGGGGAGTTGGTTGGGCGCCCGCACCAATAATCGTCGGGCACTCGCCAAAGTTAGACCGCCCCAGAGAACTTGGAGACTGTCGCGGTGGCAGGTCGTTCAGCGCTTCTAGTTTCGCACTTTCGTTCTCCATTCTCACTTTTTTGGGGGGCTCCACGCGTGCGCAAGCACATTGTGCGTGTGTATGTGTGCCTAGGCGCGGTGCGGCTGTCGCCGTGCGCTTAATTAAAAGTAGGCCCCGGTTCTCACGGTTCTTCCTCTGTCGCCGCAGAGTCTCTGTACCGCGCAAGTTGGGCGTGAATTCCGGAGAAAGCTCTTATAGGGCTGCGACGCGGTCACTGTTTGCTGCGTACTCGCTCGCTCTCCAGCGCTCATCAACCAAGAGTGAGTACTGCGAGTTTTTTACGCATACTTTGCTGTATAGAGCTACTTGTCGTTTCTTTATTCCTTATCTTTGGAAGAGGGGGGGGGGGGCTTGAAGGGGCGTGCTTAGACCCGGTCCAGCCCCGGGCAAGTCCCTAGGACGTTTCCTGCACAGTTCGTCTTCGAGTCTTCTTCCTCAAATTGCCCTTATTAGCTGTCTCAGGGATGCGGAGAGCTCTCCAGCGAAGCCGCGACTTGACAGTGTTTGCGTGCCTCGAGGACCGCTTCTTTATGGTTGCTTCTTTCTTTTTCCTCATCTTCCTGGAGAACCACTTTAATCTTAGCACTTCGCCATCGTTCTCCCAAACGCATAGGTCTCGAAGCTGTGAGCAAAAATGAAGAAACGCTTACATGAGCATCGTTAGCATGGCCATGTAAAATTGGGTTTCGTGTTAGGTGCCACCAAAGATTGAGGGCAAGGCTACAGCTTTAGGCAGGAGGTACTACGTGTAACCCGGTGTCCTAAATGTGCTCAGTACAGCTAAGAGGTGAAGAAATGAGCAGAGGAGCTATTTTTGTTTCTTGATGGCCCTTGCGCCCCTCGGTGCTTTTGGATAATCAGTTAAAAGAGAGAGAGAGAAAACGCTGAAGAAGAATAACACTAATAGCGTGCAAAAGAAACGGCCTACAGTAAAAAGAGAGGGACTTAGATTGCTGCTGTCAGCAACTATAGTCAGCGCTAATCCTAAACGTGAATATCACATTAAGTACTATGGGAAAAAATAAACAGATGGCAGTTGATAGTCAGTGCTGCGTCCTGCGTGTTTTATTGTCTCGTATATTTCGGTTGTTCTGGCATAATGCACAGTCATTACTTCTTGTATCAAAACGGGTTGCGTGAAAATCTTTGAGCTGCAAGAGAGAGAGAGAGAGAGAGAGAGAGAAATCGCCAGGCCTGCGCGGAGCGCGCAGCACAGTTACAATGAAAACTGCAAGAGTGGTTTTTATAGAGCTCCTTCCGAGCTCCCTTGGTGCAACTGATGCAGGTACACATAAATGGTACCACTACCTTTTGAATAATAATTTGTATGTGGTAAAGAAGCACCCACTATTATATTACTCGACTTCCTTGTGGATAAGCGAGGTTACCGACAAACATCTCTAACGTACGTGCACTTTGCTGATGACCATGAAGAGTTATGGCTGAGTATTTGTGTAGGGGGTGGGAAGCACTAAAGCACATACACATGTTTCGCAAGTAGCATTTTGTGACTTCTGGTTGTTGGCTTACTCTTCTACCACGCTATATCAAATAGAACGTGATTCCTTGCCTGACAAGACTGTATAGGGTCTTTTCGGCAAAAAAAAAAGAGAAAAGTTTCGAGCACCAGTCTGCCTTTGAGCCATTAGAAACGCTAAAACAACAGTATAATCCGAGAAATATTGATAATATGCATGCTATAGTCTTACGCAACAAGTAAAAAACCATAGAATAAAAAACAAAAGCCAGTGTGGCTCTGTGATAGAAGATACGACTGCCACGCAAAGGGTCAGGTTTCAAATCCACTTGATTGATTGATGAGTGGACTTTGACGTCCCAAAACCACCATATGATTATAAGAGACGCCGTAGTGAAGGGCTCCGGAAATTTCGACCACTTGGGGTTCTTTAACGTGCACCCAAATCTGAGCACACGGGGCTACAGCATTTTCGCCTCCATCGAAAATGCAGCCGCCGCAGCCGGGATTCGATTCCGTGACCTGCGGGTCAGCAGCCGAGTATTTTAGCCACTAAACCACCGAGGTGGGGCAGGTTTCAAATCCAATACTGGATATACTTAATTCTCAATTCACCTTTTCTCATTTCTCGTGACACTGCAGTTACGTACAACGGCGGAAGTGGCGTCAGACAACTACGACACTTTTGTTGTGATCTCTATTGTGTTACGTGTGGACGTATTTTGTGAATATTTATCCTTTCTGAACTCTTCTCTCGAGCAGCCATTATTCTGGCCATACGGAGACTGAGTATGTGAACCCTCAAGCGTGTGTTTATTTGTCTATAATTCTAGCATCCAAGAGAAATAAACTAGCCGAAGTGACGCATGGGCACCTACTTCTTTTGAAATACGATAATTTTAAACACTGCGTCAGATTTTTGGCTATCTGATGACACTGTAGGCTGCATTCCACTACTTGAGTGTTTAGAAACAACTATCCCGCGTTTACTCGTGCCGACCTTATTTATTTATTTATTTATTTATTTATTTATTTATTTATTTATTTATTCGTTTGCCTTGAAGCTTATCTGGTTACATTCACACGCACCACTATGTCAGGGTTTCCACGTGCGAGCGCCAACGACCTTGTGACAGCTGGCGGATGGTGTCTGCGCGCGTGGAATGAGGGCAGAAAGGTTTCCGCATTTTACCACGCCACCCAGCGTAACCTTTTTTACGTGTGTCCTGGTGACGTATAAATAACAGGCGCGACTGCACTTCCGAGTGCCATACTCTGAACAAATTTTATTGACCGGCTTGGTGATAGCTGATTAGGTTAGGTTTCCCTCGCTAGTGTGCACATTCGAGTGAATCGTCAGTTACTGAAAATAGTGCCGATAGCTCACTGCAGCACACGTGTGTGGATTCCTGTAATACCACCAATGCTTCTGAGAAAGCTTGTTATTACGATCAGTTATAAAAGGTATGATCATAGGCGAGTGCGCGGGGGGTGGGGGGCACGGGGGTCTGCCGCCTGTCTCCTAGTCACCTAGGAGGATGATGCTAAGTCAGCCTCACAGATCGACATAACAGAGAAGGAGGGGCGCTGCTATGAACCTTCGCCTCTCCCTCTCCCCCCTGTAGGGAAGCTCCGCGCACGCCTATGGGAATGATACAATGGCATAATTCTGTGCCGATTTCGTACCAAGAAAAGACGTGTTGGTCACCTAAATGCTCGCCTAAGGTCTTCGATAAATACTCGCTGTGGTGGCTTAATATCTTAGGAGGTATGCTAACGAATGGGGGTTCGATTTCCCACATGGCAGCTACGCTTGCATGGGAACGTGTATTGTATATGAATTTATTTGCCCGTCACGACACTCCAGCTGGCTTAAATAATTGGATTACCACACTTCGGCACGTATCATAATTATGTTACGGTTCTTACACGTATCGCCAGAATAAGTCCAGAATAATTTTGTGTAGTACGAAGAAGAGAATACGTCTTCTCTTGTGTCCTTGTCCATGCTGTTCGCTGAAGATCCTCCTATATATAGCTATGGCTCAACTTAAGACAGAATGCTCGAGCAGAGAAAAACAGCAGGAACAAAGGAAAGAATGCTCTTTTATATGTTCCAGCTATTTCTCTCTGCTTGCGTAGCAGGTCTAAAGTTCAAGCTCAAGTTACAAGAAAGTTTTGATGGCTTTGCTGCCGGTCATTTTCACATTCAAGTTTTGCATATTAGTTTCGTGTACCTTATTCGTAGACACACACTTTAGTTTCCATTCACGCAGAATCGTCTAGCAATGTCTGTTGGTACACGTTGCAGAACTCCGGGAGTCTAGCTGTGCGAGCCTGAGCTGGGCCCGTACACGTGTTGGTCGTGATGGTGGAACGAGGAAGCGGTCTCCGGCCGGCGTTCCTGCTACTGCTGCCGGTGGCGTGGCTGGCGCTGAAGACCGAGAGATGCTCGGCAGCGATCCTTCTGAACAGCGCCCGACAGTGGTGCAGCGTGTGTCCACCTTCGGGTCAGCCGCTCGGTAACCGCTACGCCATGTCCGCCTTTTGCTGCAGCTTCTTCACAATCTGCTGTCCGTAAGTGCCACGCTGCTGCTGCGATGTGCCGCGCGGAAGCGGTCAAACTTATGCGTGCGTTTGCGTTTGTGTACACAAGCAAACACGTAGGCGATTTCATTGCTCTATGTCGGTGAGTGCGTGAGTGAAGTACACGCGTATGAACCGATTAGAACTTGCGTATCCACCGGCAGTCGCCACGTCCTTGCGCCTCGTCGAAAAACCAGAACCATGAAGTCATTTATTGGGATTCGAGGCTGCTTCTTGAAGAAAACGAGATAGATCGATAGATAGATAGATAGATAGATAGATAGATGGATGGATAGATAGATAGATAGATAAAAAATGATGATGTATAAAAGAAGAAATACGAGCTTGAGCTATAGCTAGCCCTTCTCTGCTACACTGTACTGTATAAAGTGGAAAGGAAAGAAAGTGAATCTCAGCATCTACAAGGCCACTATAATGCAACAGCTGTTGAGCAGGGCTTTTTTCGCAAAAAAACAAACAAACAAACAAACAAAACAAAATCTCTGAGCAGCACATCTTTGCGACCCGTGGGCTCACAAGACGTCTCACGATCAAGAGCGAATACTCGACAAACTTTCTATGCAAGTCGGAATAACGCAGTGACATTATCACGCAAACAGGTAGTCTATACGTATGTTTCTGTGCGTCACGAGGATAACGATTATTGGCTAACAGTGCGAAATTCCCTGCATGGTTGATAGGAGTACTAACGACAGATCAAAGTGGTTCCGTCTATTATGCAGACCTTGTCAACTTGTTTACACATCTTTATGTCAGTAGCCAAATGATAAATCCTCGTGATAATAAATGTTCATTGTTTTTTTTTTCAGGCAAGGCACCGGGCTCAATCCCTACAAGCGATGGCAATGGAGCTAACTGTATACTCGCTTTTCGTGTCGTAGAGTTTTTATTTCTATATCTTTCTCGTACATAAGCGGCACTGTAAACATCATTGTAATATAAACTACATTGGGGATGCAAACAGAACGTATATATGTCTGTTTCACTGGGCACCACTGACACCAGACCACGACACACTAAAACATCCTACAAAGTATTGTGCGAAATTGTCAGGACGAACAAAAGAACGTCTGTATTTCATATTAAAGTTGAGTTCCATCGTGTTTCTCGCAGTCAGTATGAGCGGAAGGCCACTGGCGAATTGTAAAGAAAGTTGGTCCCCGCGGCCACAGGTGATTGATAAGTACATAATGAAAACATCAAAGTATAAATGTTTAAGTCACGCTGCGCTTATTCATCGGAACTAATGCGATGTGCTGCTGTGGTTGCCAATGCGCATTACTGCCAATGCGCATTACTGCCAATGCGCACTACTGCCAATGCATTACTGCCAATGCGCATTGCCTCAAAGATGGGCCACTTTACAAACCTTTTCGCGAGCCTCGGTACTATGATTTGACCAACTCAGTATCTTTGATCGGCGCGTTATGTTTAAATATGTGATTTTTGTTTACTAGGCCAGAAAAAAAAAGTGAAGCATGTACTCGGATGCACAAGGCTTGGCAACAGAGAAGCTAGCCGATCCAAGTAGGATTATTTACCAGCTAATGTTATAGGCCACTTGGTGAATGAAGGCTAGGTTGTGAAGTTCGTTTAAGCAAGACTATTTTCGCCCTTTCAGTTTACTCTCGCGTCGAGTAGTACATTCCTGATCTTGTGTCTCCATGTCAACCGCCTTCTTGTCCGGGCAGGCCGAGTCGGATCGCCGCCGCTGATCTCGTTCTCGCTCTGCGAGGTGTCGAGCCTCGCAACAGGCAGCATCCTCTTGAGGAGTATCGTTCTTCCTCCGATGACTCCTGGCACGGCCAGGCGTGGTTTTTTAATAACGATCCTCAGGTTGTGAGCACGTGCAGCAGGTATATATTTATGATGCATTTAATGACGCCAAAAGTTGTAAGGCAACTCTTTTATATAAACTTGGTGTGGTTATACTTAGTCATTTCGGCAGCTTCAATGCGGCTTCTCTGCAGCTGTTGCTATTGCGCATGCGCGGCTTGGAATGACTTTACATCAGCTTTAGCAGTAGCTAGGCGCTGCGGGTACCGTTGCCGAGCGCGGTTTGGCGTCGACTTCTTCATTGCTACTGCTATATTGCTTCGGCACATTGACGGCTTGGCATTTTGATTTGACACACCAACTGGCGCAGTGGCGAGGCGAGGTGAGGCCAGGAGGTGGAGTACTATGGCGCCGGTGGTTGCTGGTTAACAATGTGGCGAAGTTTCTTGCAGGAAATGCCCGTTTTTATGTTGTGCTTAACATCTTCACTGTTAAAAACATCTATGAAAAGTACAGGAAAAGACAAAAGAAGAGGAAACGGCAGAAGCGTAGTCAGTTTCGTCAAGCTAACATGGATCACACGATACCAACCACACGCTCTTTTGGGGGTGGTCTTTACGTTAGCTTCTGAATGTTTTCACTGTGTTTGTTGTACGATTGTATGTTCTACAGCAAACACGACGTATGTTATTTGAATGCCTGAATGTACAGATCAGGTATTCCGTGTCAGCCGCACGTTTCACAATATTGCTTAGTTGGTCGTACAACTTTCGTTCCAATCGTTCATTGTCACCCACACTTCACTCTTCGGTATTTTTCCACGCTCACAGGGTTCACGGCGACTAATAATTACTGCTGTCTACTAACGTGGGGCAGGTTGATTTAATAGGGAATATGTTTAGAAAAGCATATTGTGTCTAACCCTATCTGAAAAAAAGAAAGATGCATAGTTGCCTAGCAACCGCTCACCTCCCACAACTGATCTCACGTCAAGCCGCTTGTGCACCCTGGTAGCAACTGCACTCCGACAACGCCGGAGCATTCGTACCAAGTCGAACATCGCTACGCACCAACTATAGAGTGACGTCATGTGGAACCGGATCGCCGGGCAATAACTTCGCAGCAACCACGTCCGAGGTAAGTAAAGAAACTAAGTATAGTGGCTTAGCACGGTTATGCCAGGATATTCGTAGCGTGAGCTACGGACGGACGGATAGACGAACGGACAGATGGATGGATGGAGGGAGGGAGGGACAGATGGACGGACGCATGCACGCACAGACGAAAAGACTGACTAGCGAGTGAGCTCACGCGAGTCAAATGCCAGACTGGGGACACGTCAATCCGGGAGCTTCCGGTCCTTTTCCGGCGCGCCAGCTGTTGGCCGTGTGATGCTCCTCTGGCATGCGCAGCACGTCTCTCGATAAGCCAGGCGAAACTGCCTAACCTCGGCCAGTGTCGCTTACGCTGCAAAAATATCGCGCCGTGTCGAGACAGTTGCTGCCATTGGTCGCCATAAGAAGGTACGCACTCCCGAGGAGGAGGCCGTGTTTCTCGAAGGGAGACAGGTTGCTATACGGGAGAGACACGGCAAGCCGATCGCGAATATAATGTGTACGTACCTCACATATTAATTATAGTGATTACTCTCTCATATCGTCTCATATTATTATTGTCGACTTCCTTCGTCCCGAGTGGCTCCTTGTAGCAGTGCAGTAGTTTAGAAAGTTGCATAAGCATGCCTAGCTCGCCCCTTTAACAGTTATAAAGCCTCAAAACTATCCCGTCATCTTTCTTTCATACTTCTTTCCTCTCCTATTGTTGAAAAGCATGATGCCGTGAATAGAAGGAACGGTAATAAGCGAGACCTAGGTGCATTCTCGCATATAAAATAAATAAATAATAAAAATCAATCTCAAGAGAAGGGCACACAAGTTGCCGCGACAATGCCCCTAGTATGTGAAATTATTACAAACCGACGTTCAGTTCGGTAGCCGTGGGCAAACGCGCTCAACCGGCCTCATCGCGCGCGATATTAAAAAGTTTGATCTCCGCCAGCTTTTTTCGCGCGCAATGGCGTGCACGCACATGCTGCGGTAGGGCTGACTTGTTACCGGGCTTCCGAAGCGAGCAAAGTTGGGGGGCAGCAAAAGAAAGAGTATATGCGGAGAATCGAGGAGGTGGTGGAGAAGCGGAAAGGGAGGGGGAGAAGCTCTTTCGAATATGAAAAACCCGCCAGCTGCCATGGCAGCCGTCGTGTCAGGACTCTCCGAGTGCGTTGCTCGCTCTTCGAAAGAGCACGCCGCAAGAGTAGTGACGCTGCCAACACGGGCTCGTCAAGAAAAAAGAGGGGTGACCGAGGAAACAATAATAGCCTCTCCGGAGAAAAGAGAGAAATAAAAAAAAAATGAGAACGATCGCACTTAACTGTGCTGCAGGATGTGAGTCGAAATCAAAAGAAATTTAGGCAAGAAAGATAGAAGCGGCACCTCTGTCAGAAGCGCTGCTGCTTTTAGAATGGTCTTTTTTTTTACTCTTTTTCACCATTCGAGCAAGCTTGTCTGTACGTTGAGGAGAAAAGAAGCGAATCAGAGGAGGGGAGGGAGGGGGGTAGGAGTCGAACTAGGCTTGATACAAGATCTACAGGCGGCCAAGGAACAAGTTGCGCATGTTCGGGAAGCCGTTACAAGTCGGGCTTCTCAACTACGAAGAAGAGAGGAACGAGCAGAAAGCTTAACCGAGGCTGCTAAGAACGAAAAAAGAAAGCGCAATATCAAAAGTATGGAGCGTAATATGGATACGACATGATTTGATGTATGCAAAACCTTAATATCTAAACTGGATCCTACGTCTTGCACTCTCCGCTTGTACAAGTTTTGATCCCCGCTTTTTGTTATTTGTCTTATTTTCGCACAACGATATGAGAAGCCTATATGGGCGTAAGGTGTGAGTAACGAGATTTCAGCTCTTGAGTGCTTTATCTCCAAGCGCCAATCATTGATTTATAGGTGTTTTGCTACGGGTATGCGAAGGTTAGGGGGGAAGGGGGGTTTGTGGGGGTGTTGCGTATACTACAACGAATGGCTGGTGCAAGTACTTCGTTTCGTATGTCGGCCGCCATCTTTCATGCTACCGATTTTCCGCACGAAACCTGTTTCTTTCTTTGGTTCTTTTTTGTATAAGTCTTTGGAAACAGGCGCTCCTATACATGAAGGCAAGGGGGAAAAACAGCGTATCATATAAGCAAAAACTGGCTTTTATATAGGTTCGCGTTTGTTTTGGTTGCTAACAGCTGTACACGGCTTCAATTTGCTATCGGATCGATACACGATAGCGCATGAAATGTGTAAGCGAACATCGGGCTGTATATAGGAACATTGAGCAAGACGTATAGTACGCTACGATGGATTAATAAGGCTCAGAATGAATGAAGCTACTCCGAGTTTGTGCGTTGAGCTGCTGAGTGTGGTTGATTAACCCATCGCACGTAACGACACCTCTGTAATCGTTGATGGCCAAGTCAGTCAGAAATAGGGAGTTCATTAGGCCGACGAAGATTAGCCATTTAGTCCCGTTTAATGAAACTTGCCATATTTGATTTGGTGTAGTAGTTGGAAAGTTCCGTGGCTTCCAGAACCCGCAGACGATGTTTAAAAACAAAAAAAAAAACTTCTTAGAAATAACCCAGTGAAATGAGATACTTGCAGCGTGATGAAACTCCGAATTTATACGATGAGCTGTAATTAGTGCATTAATCTTTCACTGTGTTAGGTTTTCAGAAGCTAAATAAGCACTCTTGCCGTTTTCAACGTCCTATTCACTTTGTAAAATGCGAAACAGGTTTAGGATATACTCATATATGTTACACAGAAATAAAATCAAATGAAATGTGAGGCTAATGTGGGTTATGTGTGTCTGCAAGGCTCAACTCATTATCGCTGTCATCTAAGCTGTCATCTAAGAAATTCTGTAATAATTTGCGCAGTTTGGTTCAGGAGTAATATGGCTTAGGGGCATTGTTGCAACCTATCGCAAGGTTAACCAACCCAGAAAAACAAAAGGTAAAAAAAAAACACTCAGCCACAAAGCCAGTGCCGAATGCACTGGATTTCTGTTTGTGTTTTTGTGCTAGTCGACCTTGCAGTATTACATGGAAGTCTTTGACCAAGGCCACAATTCACAAACTTTCTTTCAACCAATAGAGCCAAAGAGAGAGGTAGAAATTTTTTTCTAAAGTTTATTTTAGGAGACAAACTTTAAAACGACACGACTCGCATAGAAACAGCACAAAAAAAGAACGAGAACGAAGGTTCCTTGTTTTTTCATCAGTTTCTCTGGTTTTGCGCTGTTTGCGCATGTTCATTCATTAAGTGTATAAAATTTAATAATTATACTATTTATTAAATAATTACTTATACCATTAATTCATTCATTAGTTATATCCATGGGGCAGCGGCAACCCCCGCGCTATAGCATCTTCAATTTGGCAACTCAGGCGGCTCCCATAGATAATAGAAAAAGCGCCTCTAAACCCTTTTACTTCTGTATTACCGTTATTGTTTCTCGCATGCTCCTTCACTAAGTGCGTCTTTCTCTATCTTAGTTGCCAGACCAGCAAGGCCCGTGCTAACGAGTACGAACGCCAGAACGTACTACGTGACGGGGCTTCGCGCTGTGCTTGCGCGTGTACGCTTTGCACCGTGTCCACATATTGTCCGTGCAAGATCAGCGCGTTGCACCTTGCTACACACGGGAAGCGCGTATGGACTGTCGACGCCAGGGTAGGAAGTACTTGCGGTTGCGTCAGCATTGGCGGCCGATTGTTACTGGCAGCGCTTCGCTTTAGCCAGGCACGTAAGTACGTTTACGAACAACGGTTACAGCTCGCATTATATCTTGCAGAGAACTCCCTTCTCCCTCTTACCATTGATAATACAGTGACGGTTCTCCCAGGGGCGCAATGTAAGATACAGTAACGAAGGTGGTGAGAGAAAGAGAGAGAGAGGAGCAGACAGAGAGAGGAGACGCGAATCTAAAGAGAGTGCACTGAACGAACAAGATACAAAGCGGAAACTCGTGGCTGCGATGTGCCACCGCCACAGATGTCGTCGTCAGTGTCCGTGACTCGAATTCTTACTGGCAAGGTGTTCTGGGGTGATAAAGCGAGTCTCAAGCTGCGAGCGCCGGCGCGTCCTGTGTCCCAGAGACTGGATGTTTTCCTCGGCAGCTCCCGTGATGACACGCCCGAAAATTGACTCCCCCGCCGCGGCTCTCTTCTTTACCTCTCCTCAATGTCGATGGTCGGTGTCATACGACATGTGTTCCCGGTCAGCGCGTGTCTTGTTGCTTTCGTTTGTTTTTTGTGTCACTCTACCTTTGATTTCCTCATCTTTTACCGCTGAAACGCCACAGATCGCTGCTCCATTTGTGCGTCTGGCTTCCCAAAGGTTGGCTGTTCCGGTTGTTGGCGATCCCGGTCACGCTTTCGAGACACCACGGCAATCGTCACGGGAGAAGCGCTGCGCGTCGTATAGTCGTGGTCCCGCAGCTCCTTTGGTCGTCGCATTGTCAGCTATCGTAACGAGCCCGGTACTTACAGCAGGTCGTGTATTGCGGAGAGTCTCAGTGGCGCGCTGCAGGTATTACACCGAGAATAAATGCGAATTGAAAAACAAAAAAAAAAACAAACAAAAAGGAGGTGAACATCAACAGAGCTGTCACATTGAATTTCTCTTTCGGCTAACTCGCACTCTCATTGTAGCCGTTCTATTCCCTTTGCGCGATATTTAACTTAACCGGAGGTGTGTTCAACCGAGGCATTGTGATGATGAGAGATTAAGGCGGAAATGACCACACGGGTGACCACACGGGACAAAAAAGTGGTTCTTCTGCATCGTCGCGCTTCCACTTGAACCTGGCGACTGTAAATAAACTGTACAGGAAAGTGGGGCTGGCAGTGATAGGTGGGTGGAGTGGTGTAGCTCTCATAGAACCGATAATTCTACGGTATTCACAAAATACAGGCCCAATTTAGCGTACTATAATAGAGCGTTTGCAAGAAACGTGTTCTATTTGGCAGAGAGAGAGAGAGAGAGAGAGAGAGAGATGTTTATTGTGGCAGAAAAGCTGAGAGGTTGGCCTGAATTAACTTTGTGGCCTGCTACTGAGCATTCGAAAAAGAGAAAGGGCAGAAAAGAAAGCAGATACAAGGTGTTGATGAAGAAGAAGAAGGTGGCGATGTAGTAAAATCTTGAGAGTTTAAATAAATGTATAGTCTCTTGTCTTGACTTCTGTCTCGCGCTAGCGCTTTCACTATACGATGCTGAAAATTTTCACTATACGATGCTAAAAAATTGAACGAAATATGTAATACTTTGAGAAGGCTGTACACAGCCACCCGAAGTTGTGCGTGTGTTTAGAAAAAAAAAATCTGGAAGACGCGTTAGTTTTGCCTTCAAGAGTGCAATGTAATAGCGTGGTCGGACACTGTGCAGATGGCCTTCGAAATTGCTCGTCCGATTTAGGTTCCCGGTGCATGCCTCAAGCATGCCGCGAGGAAACGAACGTCTGTGCGCGTAACACTGGCTCTTTCAAACTATCCTGGAATGCATACTGCAGGTGCAATTGTTAAGTGTCCGCTACGCCATAATTCTTTCCTTTTACAAATCAGCGAATGGCCCACTGCGCGTCCGCGAGGCAACAGGTGACCCTTCGCAGTTAAAATGGCCGTTCGTTACGCGATTCACACGTTTTAACACCTGATGCGACTCCATGCTTCTGTCACAATACATCAGACGTCCCGACTGTGCTCCCGCTACACGATATTCGTATTGTGTTTTTCTGTTTTTTAAATGCGAAGCATTTCTTAGCGAACTTCGGCGACTTTGAGCGTATCTATCTATCTAGCCGCCTACGACTTTTAGCTCTCCTGGCCATTTCGATTATGGTACTGATACCAAACTTGGTATGGCATAACATGACTGTATGAAGAATATAGTTGACTAGACATAACATGAAATTTATGACATGGATGTCATGAATGTCATCATTTACATTTCATGGTCCTGCAGCTCTAGCGGTGGTTTAGTTCACATGGCATGTTGCAAACTGGTATGGTATGACATGATTGCATGGCGAACACAAGCGACAGACCCTAACACGAAAATTATTGCGTGCATGTCATGATTTTTATGTCACTACATGCCAAGCTCATGAGGCGCTCGCGGCCGCTTCGCTAACGTCACATTTACAAAATTTGATATTACGGGACGCGAATGGAGGACAAAGGTATGTGACTGGTGCGAACATGATAATCATGAGATGCGTGTCATGTAACAACATGACTACATGCCGAGCTCATGATGCGCTCGCGGCCTTTTCGCTAGCTTCACGTGTACCAAATTCGGTATTACGTGACGCGAACGGATGACATAGGTAAATGACACATCCAAACATGATAATCACGACTGCGTATCATGTAACAACATGACTACACGCAACACTGATGCACTCGCGGCCGTTTTGCTAGCTTTACATATGTCAAATTTGGTATTACGTGACGTCAATGGATATCGAAGTTATGTGACTAGTGCAAACATGATAATCATGAGATGCGTGTCATGTGACAACATGACCACATGCCACACTGCAGGCGCCAATACACTTCAACGTAAAACGGCGCGCGTGCGCACCGGCGTTCATTTTGTCGCGTCACGCCAGCGTTGCCACGCCAGGCGCCGGTCCTGCCATATACTCGTAGGCGCGCGCCGCGCTGCATTGCTACGACGCATGCGCGTTTCAGTGCGTCCTGCGTCCCTCCGTCACGAAAAGAGGCAGACGCAGTACTGTCTGGGTAACGCATCGGTACGAAATGCAGCATGTCCGTTTCGCGCCGGTTGCCATAGGGCCACGCCAACGGACGCCTGTCGCGCCTGACGCCAGACTATAGAGTTCTCACGTTTTGCTAACGTATAGCGTCGCTGTGCCCAGCGTGCGCGTGCGTCAACGTTACTTCGGGGTATATTGGGCCTTTCATGATGCACTTGCGGCCGTTTAACTTGCTCCTCATATACCAAAGCTGGTGTTACGTGACGTCAATGGATGAAGAAGGTATATGATTGGTGCAAACATGATAATCATGACACGCGTGTCATGTAAGAACATGACAACATACCACGTTCATAGGGTGCTCGCGGCCGTTTCGCTAGCTTCACATATACTAAATTTGGCATCACGTGACATGAATAGATTATGAAGGTAAACGACACATCGAAACATGATAATAATGACACGGAAGTTGTGTACAGCATAATTTACTTCTACCTCGTAACCTTGGTGATTTTAAAGTGACATGTCAACCTTCCTCATTCGTGCTTCGCATATCATCGATTCCCACTATATGTGCAATCTGCCAATTTTTTGTTTTAGGAAGTAGTTTTAAACAATGGCATGTCCTTTTTTGTAAAAAAAAAAAACTGCTTGCCTCGCATAAAGCCTGGGTCGATTTTTGGATGAAGGAAATACTTTTATGACTTTATTTGTATTTTTTCAAGTTTTGTTCATCTACAGCGCTAATTTTTTGCTCGCAACCAATGATGCCGACACCATGATTTATGCGAAACGAGCTCTTAAACGCTATTACGTTAATATGGGGCAGACTAAAGTGCTACGTACTGTGAAAATTTGGTGAGCTATCCCCACGGTGCGCCCAACTGCTGCGCCCTTCGTGAGCCGGTACAATCTTGCAAGACTTCTTCCGGAAGTATTCGTGTCCCATAGCATCATAAAGTTTCCTAAAATTAACTAAAGGGGATTATTGCGCTGCAATCGTTCAGCGACCATGGGAATGAGTCCGAATCACGGGTATAGTGCACATAATTGCCTAGTCTTCGTACTTGCCGGTGGCGAATCGCACTTGTGGCTTCGTTTATTGTTGTGTTTCTCTTTTGTTTCGAAAGAAAAAACAAGCCCTGTTGAATTCGTGACCCGATTTGAAATGGTAAGCCTAAAAGATTAAGGTGGTCATTTTATGTTTTTTTTTGTTTCCTGACAAACAGCTCCAAGCGACACAAGCACACACGAAGCCAGAATCCAGAAGTACGAATATTAGACAAATGTGTGTACTACCCACCATTCCCATGCTCGCTGAAGCGCCCTGCGTGGCAGCTCCTTTAGACACTAGCGCCAAAGTTCCCTCTAGTGTATATTTGGAAAACTCTGGATAGCACGATAAAAGCACAGCGTGAGTTTGTAAATATATTGGAGAACAAGCACAGATAGAGAGAACCCCGAGACAAATTACGCTGGCCAACGCTCGCCGCCCCAATTGACAGGCCTTACAAAACTAATTAATTAATAAACAAACAAGCTAACCACCTTAATAATGAAGACCAAGGTCCTTGGCTGCACAAGACACTATCACCAGCATTATATAACATCAATGACTAGGCTAGCTAAGTCAGTCTTACGTCAAGGCAGGCAGTAATGCGAAAGAGTTCGCAACTGAGACTATTGAAAACAAAAGTTGGGATGTGTTGTTCGTCGTCTGCGGCATATATATATATATATATATATATATATATAATACTTTCTGGTCACTGGTCCACTTAACGACAAGTCCTTGCTTACCCAGTATTGCTCACAGGTCCACTTCAAACTGAGGGCAATGAAACTAAATTATTAAAGCTTCAAAGTCTGCGATACATTAGCAACTATACTTTAGAGTTCTTATCTCACTTCCACCCAGAAAACGAAGACGCGAGAAAAATAAAATAAAATAGGATTGAACGGCGAGAGACGTGACGCGAAAACGTTCTTTTTCGCCCGCTGCTCCACAGGGCTGCGGGAATCAAGTCGTACTTGCGATCACGTTCGACACTGATATGTCTTTTGCGCGCACTCTCGCCTGTGGTCGGGACAACAAGCAAGCTGCGACCCGCGTGGCGTGTTCCGCGGCACGGCTGCAGCGGATGCCGAGACGGTGCATTGTCTAACACGATGACAGAAAGGCCTTGCCAAACGGAGAACATGCGCGACTCAGACGATGTGCTAGGCCACTTATCTCTTTTTCTCTCTTCTACACTACATCCTCGACTTCAACGGCCGAAGTTTCAGCGCTGGAAGTTCACTTTTAATGATGAAAAAAAAAAAGTTCGAAGAATGACTTGTTCCTCGACTTCCGCCTTGGTCTACGGCTGTGTTGCGTCCTACTCGCAAAGCGCTCTCTTCTATACTCATGCGCAGCGTGTAAGAGGTTCGCCCGTATTGCGGGAATACTTCCGTATTATTTAACTTTTTCCACACGTTCTTTTCGCACCTATACGACACGATTGCGAATACGTGCTTTCTACTTTCCAACATGATAACTCCTCTAGGTGTTCTTCTTATGTACACTTATCTATAGCATTGTTTTTTTCTACTACTGCAATTCGAGATAGATAGATAGATAGATAGATAGATAGATAGATAGATAGATAGATAGATAGATAGATAGATAGATAGATAGATAGATACGCGCAAAGTCGCTAAGAAATGCTTCGCATTTAAAAAGCAAAAGTTAACGCTTGCGGCATCTATATTAGTGTGCGGTGAAGCCAAAACTACAAGACGAAATAACAGAAAAGGTTGTGTGCCTGGGAAGAGAATGAAGAAACAGGAACGCAAGAACGACACCGTATGCACGGGCGAAACGAGCGAAGAAAAGGCTGGCGAAGATATCGCGCGTTGTCCCACACGGAACAAGCACCCCAGTTCCCCCGGCTTGCGCTTATCTCTTTCCGCGATCGCGAGCTGGCTGAAAGTTCTTTATCTTGTTTTCGTTTGCTTCTTGCGTTCTTTTGTGGTGACCATGGCACCCTTTTCTGTAGGACCGGTGACGTGCGCGCACCGAGACTACGTGTCTCACAATGCGTGGCGAGACACCGCGGGGACACGACTGTCCCTCTGTTTGCCCAGTGGACGCTCACGTCCGCAGCGACTGCACCCGCGCTTCGCACGGCTCGCTGGACTTGTCCGGACGTGAGGGATGTGTTGAGGTCGAGAGGGCCGCGAGGAGGAGAACGCCAGTCCCGTCTCGCTAAAAGGGTGCAACACTTCGCAGGCTGTGCGCGTGGAATGGGCAAGCTAGCGTGGGTGACGTATAGCCAAACCTGTATAGTCGGTGCCTGTGAACCATAGTTGGCACGTTGTTGGGATACAAGATAGTTAACAATTTGGCGGCGGGAACTTCATATTCTGTCCAGCGAAATTTGTCACGGGGTCATTGGCATATAATCCGGAGTCTAATTCGCAATGCTTCTCTTTTTATAGTGCTGTTTCTCATTGGCCGACAAGCTTTGGTGGTGACATGGGCAGTATGAAAATTTATTTGATTTGCATACACAGATACACAAGGACACGGAGGAAAGAGGGAGAGAGCAAGCTGGCAACTGTGGGGCACAACGCCTGCTCACTCTTTCGGGAAGAGGGAAGAAACAGAGGAAACAAAGATAAGAGGGAAGAAAGAGGCAAGGAGATAAAGAAGAGAGTAAAAATGAAGACTTCGACGAGTATAAGTAAAAAAGAACTTTAATAATAATAATAATAATATTAATAATAATAATAATAATAATAATAATAATAATAATAATAATAATAATAATAATAATAATAATAATAATAATAATAATAATAATAATAATAATAATAATAATAATAATAATAATAATAATAATAGTAATAGTAATAATAATAATTGTCTAGAAACGGGTGGCCAGGTCCGGGTGGTCAGGTCAGATGACACAATCTTTTACAAACTTTCTTGAGCATATCATGAGTTTGTGAATACGACCCCTCTTTCGTAAGTGTGCTTTTCCATTGGCGAGCCCGCTTCTCTGAAGATACGTCTCACATCGTGATTGTTGGAAATTTTCTCTCACAAAACCATTTTAGCGTAAGACATTTTTGTGAGTATGGTTCCAGGTAACGCTCTAAAAGTTGGAAGGCTTAGAAAAGGTGAACAAAGAATCGAATGATCAATCGCCAAACTTTTTGCTGATTTTTATTGTGCTACGTGTAGCAGTGGACTTGCCCACGCATGCAATCCGCCCTTTGTATGACGACGCATGTATGTACAGCAGCAAGTTCGCGCAGTTGTGAAGAACAGCGTAGAATCGGTAGGCGGGTCTGTACTATTCCTTAAAACAATGCTTTGATAGTAAAACTGTGTTTAGTGACGTGCGGAAAGGAATTTGATTGTTTTGTGACAAAAAAAAATTCGGTGACACACCTGCGCGGAAAGCGCAGCAGCAGTCACAGAGAAAGCTGCAGGAGGAGAATTTCTAGAGCCTGCTGTAAACTATATTGGGGCTGCTTTCTTTTCCCTCTCTTCCCTCTTTCCCATCTTTCTTGTCCTCTTCCCTAATCCCCCAGTGTAGTGATGCCAACCGGATGTCTTTCTGGTTAACCTCCCTGCCTTCTCCCTTTTGTTGCTTCCTCCTACTCCTAGTAAGAGTACACTTGCTTGGGACACACTGCGTCATATTTTTTTGTCAAGTTCAGAAGCACCCATTACGCCATTATTACGCCAATCTGCCGAGGAGTGAGGTGCCCGCTAGGGCCGCTACGCATCTGAAAAGCATGATGCGCACTTTGTTTACGCGGTGGCCGACGACGATGAAATATTATTGCTGAGCCATTTGTAATGAGTTGGATACTTTAGATGACCCACTAGTTACGTAATTCGCATTGTGTGACTCGCGGTAGCTATTTTACTCTCCTGCCATGCTATACTACATACGTAAACGTGGGAGAAATAGTGGGATAGAGAAGTTTATTGGGGGTACCGATGAAACGTACGGATTTCCTTGGCAACTAATACATGTATACTGCGAAGTACCTACTTTGAGATAAATCTTCATAAGTTTTGTGGTATAGGGAAGGGTTCAATGTGCCATTATTCGTCATTCTGCAGAGCAGAGTGTTACCTGCGACACACCTGTGAGACATTGTCACTTTGGTGCAGTGGTTGATGACAATTAGGATTTATGGTTGAGCTTTTTGTAACAAGCTGGAAGCATTCAACGGCCCACTCGTTACGCAATTAGCATTGTGTGACGGCCGATTGTTGTTTTACTCCACCGCCATGCTACAGTACACAGGTGAACGTGGTTCTTAGGCGAAATTAAGTATGTATAAGGTTTTTTGTTTGTGAATGAGCTTCATGCAGCGGCATGGCGCTGTTATTGAACACCGGGCTTCAATAAATAGGGCCTAGGTTGAAACATTGTTCTATCTTGGACATTTGTTCGCATTTTGCTGTAGGAGCGAAGCTCCTCAAGGCGTAGGCAAGTCTCGCATTGTAATAGCCACCGCTGGTACTCAGGGCGCTCACTAAATGCCGCTGTGGCACTCGCACGGCTAGAACTCTGATCTCTCACCAGGTGGTGCTGCGGTGCTCGCTTCACTCCAATGAGTGCTCTCGTTGGATAGGAGACCGCGTTCGCTCTTGCACTAAAATGCGCTTTTTCTTTAAACGGCAGTCCGTGTGCTTCCAGTATTAGCGATGAAGTCAAGGCGGTGGAGCGGAGGGCTCAAAAAAAAAAAAGGGGGGGGGGAGGGGCTGCAGCACGTGCTCGCCGTATTTACATGGTGTTCGACTGGGCAAGATTTACAGATATGCTTTGTTATTGATTGCTTTGTTATTTGATTGGTACTTCGCTTCACAATGTGCTATTCGAAGTTGCCATGCTTAGCGTGCCGTGCTAACAACTAATGCAAAGTTAGCGTGCTTGAAGCGGGCTTCTTCGCATAATGCCTCTTATTGTGGAGAAGCCAACTTAATACCTACAACGTATACGTCGTTTTTAACGACGTAGAAGTCGCACTACTACGGCTAGAGGGGAAATGTTGAGATGTAACTGGCGCGTTCCAGGTGAAACATAGAAAAAAAGAAGACAGTAAGGAAAAGCCGTTAAAAGATGACTGTCACAATCAATCAATATCTTGTCGGTAGGTCTAAGGAGGTATGCCGTCAGGACCGATTTATTATTATTATTATTAAATGCGAAGCATTTCTTAGCGAACTTCGGCGACTTTGAGCGTATCTATCTATCTATCTATCTATCTATCTATCTATCTATCTATCTATCTATCTATCTATCTATCTATCTATCTATCTATCTATCTATCTATCTATCTATCTATCTATCTATCTATCTATCTATCTATCTATCTATCTATCTATCTATCTATCCGCTTACGTTTGTGCACTCTCGTGGTCACCCCCTTAACTTGGCGTGAACCAAAGTTATCATGGGAGTGTAAGATTGTTTGACGAATATGATGTGCTGGTTAAGACATAAATAAAGTCACAATCCCGTCGCGTACATCGTCAAACACCTCCCGTAAGACAGTGGCACATACCCACGAGGTGGGTATGTGCTGCTGGTGCGCGGGTATGCGCCACAGGTGATTGGCACTCAGTATCTACCCAGGAATGACAAGAACATGCACGGGTGGTTTCAACGCGCGAGCGTTAGGAAATATCCTAAATTGGTACCGTCGACTCGACGAATGCAAAGAATAAATGTCAGGGTCCCAGCTGGAATCGAACCGAAGCATTCGGCGTGGAAATCTAGCATTTTACCACAGAGCTACGCCACATCTCGGAACTACTTTTCAAACAGACGCTAATGTTCGTGAAACGTCAATAGTGGTTGCAGTGCTGCCTACCCATTTTTATAAACATTACACATGTACTCCTTTGATACAGCCGTCACGTCGCGTTAACGTCGATTGTGCTTAGTTTACGTGCGCTAAAGTTGATTTATGTAGCAGTGTCCAGGGCTACCATCCTGGCGAACATCGTCGCTTCATATCAGCTTCTGGTGTTGCTAATACGCGTGTTCCAGTAGGCATCGTTGCGCCATCGCAAATAACTGCTTATATAAACATCTGCAAGTTTTCAACATGTGCCTATGCGTGCAACATTTGTACATATACTTAGCGTCATTTTATGACGTGTCGCCCAATAAAAAAATGAAACACGGTAACCTTCCCTCCGCATGCTTCGCATAACGTCGATTGCGAAGTACGTGGGATCTGCCGAACTATTATTATTATTATTATTATTATTATTATTATTATTATTATTATTATTATTATTATTATTATTATTATTATTATTATTATTATTATTATTATATTGTTATGACTGTTGTTGTACTGCTTATTTGTATTATATTATTTTTGCGTGTGCCTGCACTAACCCCCGAATGCAGAGATGTTACTTGACTCGTACTTGACTCGTTCTTGACTCAAGACCGTCTTGCCGGTCGCCATAAATCGTTCTCGAACTTGCGGATGACTTGAAGGCGACTTGGCTCGGTCGAAGTCAGGACAAGTTTCAAGTCAGCTGCGGGGCTAGCTTGAAAGCGACTTGACGCGTTATTCCAACATGGCCACCTCTCGAATGGACGTCGCGTGAAAGGTGGCCGCTTTTGAGTTTGCTTGCCTCGCCATAAGCGAAGCATTTTTTGAGGCGCACTGCCTGCCGAAGATTCTTGGAACCGCTTTACGTGACCAAGGAAACCCGATGGAGTTGTACGGCGAGCAACAATTCCACGATAGGTACAGATTCATGAAGAACGCCGTGGGGCAGCTGCTCGTTATGTTGCCGCTCCGTGAAAGTGGGGACAACCGAAGACAGCCCGTGCGTCCAGTGTTACAGCTACTGATGACTCTCAGGTTTTACAGCGCTGGCACATTCCAACCAGTCACCGGAAATTTCGTCCGCATTCCGTAGTCGACAGTGTGCCGTGCAGTCGGAAAAGTTACGCTACTCATCGCAAAGCACCTGTACGCGATGCTGGTGCGCTTTCCGCAGCCGGCGGACTGTTATGAAGTGGCTGAGTTCCCTTGCGTGACAGGTTGTGTCGACTACACACACGTGCGTATTAATAGCCCCGGTGTCGACAACGCCGAAGTGTTCCGTAACCGCAAAGGCTATTTCTGTTTTTCTATAACACGACGACACTTTCCGTCTCTTTCGGTAAAAAAAAAAAAAATTGACTCGGTGCTGCGTCCGTGTGCCTCGTCTATCCTTTCATCCCGTCTAGGGCGCTGTTTCTCGCTCAGAAAGGCATCGCTTGTAGCACAACGCTACGTAAAATTACACACACACAAAAAAGAGGTGCCCCTATCACGGGTTTTTTAATCCGCGTCACCATCATGCAGCGATACATTGCTGCACCCCGCGAGACAGAATTCTGCTGAGGGCAATGTCCTGACCCCCGCTTTTTCTCTTGTTTACCAAGCTCAACAAAAGGATACGAATCACATTTGTTCCCAGAACTTGTTTTTTTTCATAATAACTGCGACCTAGCCCATTACAGCCATGCACACAGGCGAACAGAGGCAAATACCGTGAAAATCGCGTCACATCGTGAGCCAGGTCAGCACAAATACATGCCATGGCGTTCGATTGAGAAAAAAAAAAACGACGAAAGAACCCAACGCGATGCTTGTTTCTCCTCCAAACAAGCAACCATGGAGAAACGCACCGCATTTGGGTGGCCACTAAAACCAGCGGGCAACGAACGCTTTACAGAAGCAACACTGCGCATCGCTGTGGTGGCAGGCACCACGTGCCGCTCGTTAGCCGTAAAATGGCAAGAATATGCTTGTGGCCCTTCGTTTTTATAGTTATTTTAAAACGTATGATCTTTTTTTGGTGCAATGCGTGCCTTACGCGAACAACTTCATTATTACTCTCGTTAGCAGGCGAGCAGCGTGTTTCTGCTTTGAATCTCGTTCTTGACTTGACCAAGCAAGACAGCCTGAGCATCTATGAAACGCGAAGGCTGACTTGGGCGTTTTGAAGTCCGCTGCTTGCTTCGCGCCGACTTGCTCAAGTTAAGTAGAAGTAGCGAGCCAAGTAACATCTCTGCATTCGGGGGTAAGACTTCACGGTGGTTCCAGGGCACGTTAAATAAATAAATTATTGATTGATTGGTACTAATATCATTACTTGTAGTATATGCGAATTACTGTTGCGAGCTATGAGGGTACTGTTATATGTGGACGGGTCGAATGCATTAACTATAAAGTGCCTAGAGATGAACA
The DNA here is from genome assembly GCF_043290135.1 of Rhipicephalus microplus. Taxonomy (NCBI): domain Eukaryota; kingdom Metazoa; phylum Arthropoda; class Arachnida; order Ixodida; family Ixodidae; genus Rhipicephalus; species Rhipicephalus microplus. The sequence goes on along the minus strand of NC_134701.1, from coordinate 212,738,885 downwards.
ATGGTGACGGGTTAATTAAAAAAATTGCGAATGAATAGCTTGCCATAAGATATGCTGTGACTATGGAATATTCGTGTTGCCCTCGCCAAGAGGCAAGTTTTTGCCCCATGTTGAAGGCAGGGTGCGTCAAAAATTAAGAGGATGAGAAATGCATTTCTAACATTTCAGCATTACTGCTCTACGTAAACACCGCTGTGTTGCTTTATTTACTTCAGTCTCAGCGCAATGATATAGAATGTACTTGACGCTTGGTGTCCTTCTCCGCTTCGTAGAACATAAATGCAGCTTCAAAAAATGAATGAAATAAACATAGAAATAGCTTGAACGATTCCTGCTGTTGTAAAAAAAAACAGCATGAGACGGCGAATGTTCGGTAATAAAGGTGCGTATAGAAATGAATGAGAGCAGCAGAGTAAAAAAATAGACACATTTAATGGTAACAGAGCTAGGCATGACATACGGGGACATCGATGCATCTTAAAGAAAAAAAAAACAGCTTCCCAAAACAGTGATTTGTCAGCCGTTCAACCTTAAACACAGAGTTCGGTCCAAGAAATATCCCAGAACTCTAGCAGCGACACTTAGGTGTGCAAAACAAGATTATTTCAGAAAAAAAATTCCGGATAATGGTAATAACACACGGTGGAACAAGCAGGCCATAAATGAAGTTTTGACTAATAAAATCCGTGAGGAAATAACAAAAATAATTCTGAACCACAAACGTACAGCCACCCAAGTAACATTGCCAATGCGTTCAGTGAGAACTTTAGTGGTTCTCTCACAAATTACCCATTATCTTCACTGCTACATCAACCTCACTCTTTCTACTTGTGGCCTACAAATGTTGTGAAAGTTCTTCAACTTATTTTTAGCTTAGGTTTACGGAACCCAGCTTCGTCTCTGATCACCCATTCCACATCAAGTTAATTTCTATTGAGCTATCTCTTATCATTGCACATAAACAAGATGTTTAAAGCAGGCGAATTTCCAAGTTCCCTAAATGTTGGCAAAATATTACCTGTTCCCCCCCCCCCCAAAAAAAAAAACGTCACAGCTCAGCCACAAAGCTGAAGCAATGAATGCGATAGCAACAAATTTAATGTCACGTGATGAACGGCAAGCAGACCGAAACGTGCCCCGTGTTCACAAGTACACATTTACACATTCACAAGTACACATTCACAACTACAGATAACTGCGAATAAGTGTCTCAGTTGTTACTTCGCTTTGTATGAAAGGCGCGCCCTTTTCGCAAACGGAGACTGTGCAGCGAGGGAAGTGACCATTGTGTGCCCGGTAACTACAACAGAATCGTTCCGGTGAAAGCCCAAGGCGCGTGATTCTTCCCGCTGCGAGATAAGCGCGTGCACGCGTAAACGTCTACGCCCACACCCCCATCCTCTGCGGGGCGAAGTACGCGTAGGAGATTAACGCATGAGCGTGCGTCGACGCGTCGTGAAGATCTAGTGAGGCGCGCCCCTTTGCACCATCTCTGTGGTGATGTTGAAAACGTGACAGTTCCCCCGAAATCGGTATCGCCATCGGTAAATGGTAGACATAAATAGCTTACCGTTTCAACGTTGAAGGAGGTGCTCCTTCGTGGCCCAGTGGCTAACGCCACGCACTCACAAACAAGAGGTCTGAGTTCGATTCCGCGCGCCGGAGTGTTTTTCTGAGTTACTTTTGTCTTTTGCGGTTTCGTATATATGTAGATACGTATACACATACGGCGAATGACGGCGGTCACCAACGTTGACACCGGCAGCTAAGTCCAGCCGAGACTGTCCATATATTTGCTATGGCAATAAAAGGTGACTGTGAACTTTTCAATAACTACAGGTCCATTAGTATTCTGTACTTCGATAGCAAAATAATTGAGCGTCTTATGCACACATGGCTATTATTGTATCTAACGAAGTTTAATCTATTGTCATCTAAACAGTATGGCTTTCGGCCTCGTTATTCCAGTGAGCTTGCACTTATAACCCTCGCCAATAAAATAAAAAAAGACAATTGACGAAGGCTTTTTGGGTAGTGGCATATTTATATATTCAACAAAAGCGTTTGAAAATATTATTCACGACATTGTTATACATAAACTTGAACCATATGGCATAACTTGACCTCCACTTTGATTCATTTCAAGTATTTATCTCACCGTATTCACGTTGTTCAGGTTGACTGCAAAGTTTCAGCTGCTATGATATCAAGGTGTTTTTCAGAGATCGATCCTTGACCCGCTGTTTTCTTGCTATTTATGAATGATCTACTTAAAATTTTGAGTACTGCAGACTGTATCTTGTATGCAGATGACACAACCATTTTTACTTGCACTAATAATATCGATGACCTGCAACATGAAATAAGGCTCATCTACAAGATATAAGGTCATGGTGTCCAAAAAATATGTTGAAGATTCACCCATACTAAACCACTGTCATGGTTTTCTCTTTATTACCGACAGTACTTTCAAAGTATATATCGGTATTTTTGGACAATAACGTAATACCAATGTCTGATAGCACAAAGTTTCTTAGGGTAGTCCTTGACAGGCATATGAAATTCAGTATTCATGTTGCACTCACTCATTCGCGGAATAACGTTCGGAATACGTGCCATAATCAAAATTTGTGCATATATTCAGCCACATATTATTCATTTTCTTTATCACGAACATATTAACAGCCATCTATCTTACTGCATATTGGCCTGGGGCAACACATATTTCACCTACCTATACCAACTTCGACGCATACAAAATTAAGCACTCCATGTTATGACATTCAGCCATTTCTTAACCAAGACACCGTCACTTTATAAAAATTTAAATATTCATCCTCTTCATCAACTATTTCAGCCAAAGTTATTCACTGTGATGCATAGGCTTTTTCGTGGCATTGTACACATTGATGGCATTATCGTGGATAACCTTGCAAATAACAACGTTGCTAGGTTTTCTGAGCTGGGCAATCGTCTTCTGCCTAAGATTTGCACGAAGTTCACCAACACGTTTATGGGAATAAAGCTGTGGAATTCCCTTCCTTACACCACTAAATCATAACCCATGGACCGCGCATTCAAAAATCAAGAAATACTTATTGCAACAACTGTCTTAATCCTAGAAATTTCTTTTTGTTTGATACGTCTTATATTGCTCTTTTGTTTCGTACTGTAATTTCCGATGGTTTTTCTTTTCAGCGTTATTACCTTTTACTTTTCGTCTGTTAAACATATACGTATTTTTGCTTACTTATTTTCGCACTGTTCGTTTTCTTTCTCACCGAAGATACTGTAACCACTGAATGATGTATATCTTCTTTCCCGTTCACATCTTGTGTGGACGGCGCCTACCCTTGTTTACAAACATGAAATAGGTGCCTTATATAGTTGCTAGCGTTGATTTATTGTACGAAACATCATCATGTGATGACGTCATGTGGTGACTGCATCACTTAATGATAATTACCCATATTGCTCTCCTTGACGTCGCTGTGAAATTTCATTTTGTACGAGGTATCTGAGGCCTTCGTCTTATTAGTTGTTGGGATGCCACGTCCCAACACCACGACTTGATTGCTCTGGAGGGGGCTCCGGAGATTTTTACCACCTGGGGTTCTTTATTGTGCAGATAAATCTAAGCATACGGGCCTCTAGAATTTTGTCTCTATTCAAATGCGGCTGCCGGAACGCATGATCGCTCGACCTTTGGTTTTAAAGTAGAGTACCATAACAATTAAATGCACCCCAACCACCACTAAAACGAACGGAGCTGGCCCATAAAGGCGTCTTGACGGCGACTCTGCACTGGTTGAGTATTCTACACTACTAACACTGAGACTAATACCCCTGTCACACGTGGCAACTTAAGTGCACTTTGAGCGAGTGTACTTACGCTCGCGAAGTGCCATTTTGGCGGTTCGCTGCTAAACGAGAAAGCGAAGTGTACTTTGGAAATGATGGCAGTGGCAATTGACGGATTTGTAATGCAACATATATTTGTTATGTTTGCGCCTGTGTCTCATCGTCGGACCGCGTTGTCTTCGTGGAAGTAGAACCTGCGGAATATGCCAGCTTAAATGACTAGAGAACAACTCACCTACACATGTGCAAGTGTACATGGAAGTAAACAACACGACAGACGCAGCCATTGCTGTGTATGTGCTGCCACGTCCCCCTAGCGGACGTGGCCGCAAACAGCTTGATGGCGAAAATAGCGAGGTTATTGTTGTATTTTATGACTTCTTTTATACATAACAGTATCCATTATAACAAAAAACAATGGTTTAAGTATAGTATGAGCGCCGCTTTAGGCAACAGAGTCTTTCTGTACAAGCCACTGGTACCGAGGCTACACATTTCATCGCGGCCGTCGCAGTGAAGTGAGGTTGGGGAACGCCCTTGCCGGTAAGTGTACTTTGCAGTGAGTGACACTATGCGTGCGCGTGTGACTGCACGCAAATGACACTTGCAGCTAAGTCTACTCACTCAAAGTGCAGTTAAGTTGCTACGTGTGACAAAAGTATTACGCCCTTCTGTTTGAGCTGGTATTGGGGGAGCACGTGAACTTTGCACAAGTGTGAACTTTACACATGCATCTATACATTGTCACGTAGGTAACGGTACGCTGCCCGGAACACACACCAGTAGAGAGGCAGACCACGACTGAGTAATTTATTGGGCTGACTTGAACCCGAAAGCAAGCTAGCGCTCACCGCTCGGCAGCAGGCCCAAACTGGGCAGCAGGCCCGAACGGGGGCTACCGGACGGCCCGACGGTGGCTGCGGTGGTCCCTTATCTATTCGTTGTGTCGCAAGATATCGGGCATCAAGATGGCGAGGGTTGTACTCGATTACATGCGTTGCTCATGATTACCAAAAGCGCACGACGTTTTACACAAAGAGAGACGATAGGGACACCGCTGTTCTCTGAGACTAAAATTCTTTCCAGCCACAGAGATAAGATGACAAGGGAAGTGATCGAGGCCTTCCACATCGCAAAAAGAAAAGATTACTGTATAAGCCAAGCATCGATTATTTTGAGCGATTGCGAAGTTGGCTTTTTAGAAAATACGTTGTCATTGTAGCACGTGGTACACCGTCTTGTTGTATAATAACCAAGGTCGTTTACGAAATAAACTAGTTGAGAGTGCAGCGGTGTCCCTATCGTCTCTCTTTGTGTAAAACGTCGTGCGCTGCTTATTTGTAATCATGAACAATCACCAACTCGCCCAACTTTCGGTGTTACTGAACATGCGTTGCGCTGGTAAAAACTTTGATAAGAATTGAATAATTTTTTTTTCTAAATGCGCGCGGCAATATCTAGCGATACACCCTCCAGAGGCCGTGTGATAATGCAGCAGGTAGGTGGAATGTCCTTATTAACTGTGTGAATGAGGTAATCCACCCACGTCTTCTCGATCCTCCCTCCCTCCGCTTTGGAATAAGACAAAGGAATGGTAAACGCTGTCAAACTGGAAAACAAAAGCGGCACGCACCCAAAGAATAGAATAGACAAATAAAAAGATATAATAAGGTGCATGCTCAAGCGCAATGTCAAAACACTTTACACGGACGATTTCACGTGAGGTATATGGGCGCCACAACTTTAGGCTGTGAAACAAATGCTTTGTGATTTCGATCATGTCACGTGAAGTGCATCGATAAGGTCAGGAGATGGCGAATGCACCAACACAATGATTTACGTGTAGACATCAATCGTAACATTTTTTTTCTTGGTTGCTCAAGACAAAAAACGGCAACGTTATCATTCCAACGTGTCGCCATCGAAATCAGTCTGCAAAAGAGTCTCTATTACCTCGCCGTTGTAGTGCGTGACGTCAGAAAAAAAAAAAAAGACTAGCTGCTGTGTCTTGTATCTTCTGAAGTGAGCAGCAACTGTAGATAACCCTGGAATGTTTTTTTAATGAGAGTTTTTTTTATCTGTAAACACACTTCGAGAGTCGTGCATTTCGCTTTTGCGCAAACCCGCTATTTTACTTGTATGCACCACGAATGTAATTCAATATTCTGCAATCCTCTTCATTTTTCTTGCTTTAACTCTTAGTGTTTAATAATGAACGCTAACGATTCGGAGGCTTTTTAACGTTGCTCGTTGCGAAACCCATCGCAGCTACACTTCATTAAAGAACTAATTGCGCCTGTCACCTGTCCTTGCGCCATGATTACATTTTACTTGCTTGTGTTTAATGATACGTTCTAAAAATGTCAGTGGTATAGCTTTTTATCGAGCGTTCTTTCGACTGCGTGCCAACTGAAGTAACGTGACATTGCGTTAGAGCACACGGCTGCATCGTTAACGCGAAATCGACAAAAAACGAAGCCATTTAGCAAAAAATCGAAACCGCTTCGCCATGACCAGCTCCATCTTCGCAGATTTCGCGATTCTAATTTTTTTTTCTTCTGTCGAGCGCAACAATTATTAAAGAGTGTGCACGGTCATAGCCTCCTATATTTTTCTTGCCTGCAGGATGAGCGCGAAACGCCCGTCATCTATGACGGCGCCACCTACGTAGGGTTAAGGGTCTTTGTACTTGGTCTTTGAGATCAGCAACTTTGGCGTTTGCTAATTTCAGAGGCTATGCCTTGTATTGAAGGGTTTGCCTGCTGAATGAGCGCGAAACGCTCGTCATCTATGGCGGCGTCACTTACGTAGGGTTAATTTTAATTAAGTATAATTACGTTTATGCCTTTTTAAAACCTTTTGCGCTATTTTTGTTGCATATAAGCTCCAAAAAACGTAAAAACCTATTTGAAGGCAACCCTACTTAAGTGGCACCACCACTGCAGTTTCGATGACGGCCGCTTCCCAAATGACGGCCAATCATCCGGCAGGCAAGGGAAATCTAGGAGGCTGTGGCACGGCGTACGTTGAAAGCATCGATATTGAATAACATTGATTTTGATTCACCAAGTTATTGTTCAGGATTGTCTGAGAGAGCGAGTTTGAGGAAGAGAGAGTTGAACTATGCTCTGGGAAAGGGCATTAACTGCTGAGGACGAAGAGAAAAGATCCAGGCGCGTGCACCTATAGAATATTCTAAAATCCACAGTAGTTTTTCTATCTATAGTCAAACGTAAATCATTTGAGAATGCGAGAAACCCCGCTATTTCCCCGGGCTCTCAGAAATTTTGTGAATCGTTGAGAAGCGTCAAAGTAGGCTTATTTTCTCAGTCGCCCCGTGCCACCTTATTGTCGGACTGCGTCAATTAGACGTTTTTGGGTGGCACGCTTTCGTATATAAGCACCCGGGTGCCTTACTTCTACTGCCATGGTGTCCGCACTGAATATTCATAGAAGTTGACCTCGCGCGCTTCGATTGGCGACACGTACCATTTTCGTGGACTAATCCGACACGCATCAAGATACAGTTTTAATCGCCTTCGTGCACACTGCCTTCAATAAAATACACCAAATGCATGCGTGTTGCGATTTTTTTTTTAAGCTGCGAGTTGGAAGATTGCTTGGTTGCTTTGCTACGGCGCTTACAACGTTCAGAGTAGACCTGTCGATCAGCTGGTACCGACCATAGCTGAGCCTACGCTGCTTTTTTTCTCTTCATTGATATGCTATTACACAAATATAGGTACCGTGTCAAGTGAGATGTTCCAGTAGTAGGTTGGAACTGTTTGCGGTGCCCTCAACATTTTGCGGAACATCAGCTGTCAAAAATGCGTTCTAAAGCGCCCTTCTTACAGACTGCGAAGAAAAGACTTAGGTAAATTAGAAATTGAAGCACTGACACGTCCTTTTCACGTACTTAATATACCGTACCGTTCTTTATCGTATCGTCGAAATGTAGAGTGCCAGACACGCCGTTCATATCTGCCTAAAATTCATTCTCTCTTTCTTTTTCTCTGCCATGCCAAAGGTACTTGCACTTTCGGCTACACTCTAAGAAAAAGAAAGAGTCAACATTTTTTCGTAAATCCTGATTTGTCACGTTTATGACTCTCTTTAAACTCTCTTTGAAGACTAATATACTCCCTTTGAAGAGTATATTAGTCCAAGAGAGAGTTGAGTGTCTCTTAAAAGGGTTCCATTCGTTAAGTCAAGCCTCGCCGAATATATTAACACACACTCTTTTTCTTTTCTTAGAATGTATTACTGATTTTTCTGTGCAGCCTGCGCACAAGTTCAGCTTCGAGTGATGCACCTGTGGCATCCGTATCTCTTAGGCGCATCAGTCTTTTTTACAACGCTCTTCATTTGAGAAATGAAGTTAGCCAAAGGTGCTGCTGTATGAATGCCATGAACAAGCAGGCTGACCATATGTGGTGATTTCCCTTTTTTTTTTTTTCGCAATGAAGGTGTCATTTGTCAGGTGCGATTTCGTCTTCTACGCCTCTTCTAGTGCTTATTTTTCTTTCTTTTTTTTGTAGCGCCCGCTCTTTCATGTTCTTGATGCTACAACAGCAAAGATTTCTCCACAATTTAAGATAGATTCTCTCGCTCCTATACCTGATTGCATTAACCTTATGCTTACGGCCATGCTTTATACATTCATAAAAGCTGGACAACAGCAAGAACGCTGCCAAAATACGCAGGTGCGAAATTGTAAACTTTCTGCGTTTATGTAAAGACATCGTTTCCTATTAATTAAAATTTTTCCACAAGTGCGTCACAAGTAGCTCAAATAAATTACGGTTTCGTCAAAAGCGACAGATAATTACCATTATTCTTCGCTTCATTTACCACACTGCGACAAATGGGACATGCACTACCGGTGCAGCTGGTTGTGCAACATTCGCGCCTTAAGGTATAACTAGCTAACATATAACTTGCGTTGCCCACTTCCCTAAAAACACAATGAGAACGCATTTATGAGTACCGGGACTCCGACAGCCTTCATTGTGTGAGAGCCTGCCAATCATTATAAAAAGTAAAAAACAAACAAAAACAAAACAAAGAGAAGACACGAAGAACTCCAAAGAGAGAGGGCGAGAGAAAGGTAATCTGATAGCCCGTCAGAGCATGACCTGTTTTACGAAACCCCGGCTCCTTGACGGGGTGGCTGCTTATTGGCTGATAAGGATCCTTAACAACTGTTCGTATTACAGCTCGAGACTCCCGGCGAATGCTAATTTCATTACGGCTCTATTTCATCCCGGATTTACAGCCGTACGCCACGCATCGCCGGCCACCGCGTGGCTTTTCGCCGTTCCCGATTCTATAACACGAAATGATCCGCCACGCTATTGGAAAAAAAAGCGAGATTACCGTATGAGATACACCGTAAGCCCTTCGAGTGTGAAGCCGCCCTCTCCACGCCATTAAGAGTGAAACATGCCCCTCGTCGCTGCTTCGAACGATACGCACCGCGTTGTCGAACGAATACGGAATAAGGAAGTAAGGAAAGATGCCTCCTCGGACCGAGGGAAGCTACAGCGAAGAAAGCAACGGAACGTCGCCGAGGTTATGGCGTCGTGATCTTTCCCTCGGGCCTAATATACGAACGTATTAAAACTGCACGGGGCTTTGCGCCCGCAACGCAGTAAGTATAACGCGCTAGCTGGCTGTTCCTCCTCCACCTCCTCTTTGTACCCACTCTTCTCCTCCTATCGTTCCGTTAAGATCGGCTTCCGAGCTTGGCCGAGGCGTCCGCTAATTCCGAAACGCGTTATTAATTCCTCCCCCTTCCACCTTTCTCGCGCGTTCCTCGCTAGAATGGGCCGTTCTGGTACGGCGCCTGTATGCGTACCAGGGTCCGCTCTTGGAAAACCCAGTTACGCTCGCCCTTAATGACGCGCAGTGCGCCATCTACGTGGCCTCGTCGGCGCGACTAGTATACTGACTAGTGGAAGCTCTCACAATGTGGCGATTAACGGCCATGAAGAAATATGCGTTTGGGTGACGTATGCTCCTTATTTATATGTCCGCGCTTCGCGGGCGTAATCTGTGCGGGTAAATATTTCATTCGGCTCACGCCCGAGCGGGTGATGGAGGGTGATATAGATTCGTTCGAACGTCGACGTCTTCCATAGTCAAATCGACTACCTTCTTTAGTGGGACTTCCGCGTGTCAGCTATAATCGGTTGGTGGGAATTCACAAGGAAGAAAGAGATCACCGTTGGATTACGACTATTGTCGAATATCATGTGCATATATGTATAATCTATATTTCGCCAGGGCTAGCATATGAACGCGAAGACACTGAAAAACATCGTCATATTCTGAGAAACTCAATCAGGGTAAGTTTAGCGAACTTATACACGAGCGCGTATGGCATTGCGCAGCGTAAAGCGGCGACCATCGTGGTTAAAACGCGTGCAAGTGTGTATGAAATGGTATATGCACTGCCCTCAGATGCCAGAATGCTTTCGGCCATAATAAGGCGTCTTCTTAGAAAATAGCTTATCGATTGATCATGGTCATTACAATAAAAAATCCGGGAAGAAAAATGAGCGGAGGACAACGAAGCCAGTGACGGAAAGCAAAAAAATATAAATGAGTTAACAATGCTACTTAAAGAAGTCGGTGTTAAGAGCTAGCTAGGTAATTGAGTAGGGGAAAGTGCTCGGTGTGGTAAGCATAAGGCTGGGCAGTACACATCGTAAATTAGTCTCGTGAGTCTCACGACAGCATATCCACAGGGTGAATGATGAAGAGTGGGGCGAAGCTAGGTCCGCACGCCGCTGCCGCGTCGGCCTCCCGTTGTCATACTGCAGGGTCCTCGCGGCACCGCCACGCAGCTTCGCGGTGCGCTTCTGCCTCACACGCCTGCCCGTCGGGGTCCCTTCTTCGAGCGCGAGCCGCCGCCGCCTTGCGACACGCCGCCCAGCAGCATTGTCCATCCTCCGTCGCCAAGCCTCTGAATGCGCGCGCGCGCGAAAATGGCGCTTTGGATGGATGGATGGATGGATGGATGGATATGGCTGTACCCTTTAGATCGGGCGGTGGCTAGCGCCACCAAGCCGTAATACTTAATGAACCCAAAACTATATTTATTTTTTTTTCTTAAAAAGTGAGTTTGAGGATTCGTACTTTGCAGTGAAGAGTTTAATTTTCACTCGTGCCTTGACTTTAGCCACCAATCAGATAACCTCCTTCTAGTTAGGTCTACTTGCTTAAAGTCTATTTTGCCCTCCCGGTCCCTAAACCCCAGTGCTTCGAAAACTCTGCGCCATCATCCTGAACTATAGGGTGAAGCCCTTTACAGAACATTATCAAGTGTTCGGCAGTTTCTTCTTCCTCTCCACACGCACTGCATACTGTGTCTACCCCTTCGTATTTGGCCCGATATTTCTTGGTTCGCAGTACTCCCGTCCTTGCCTCAAACAGTAGAGAACTACCCCGAGTATTATCATAGATCCTTTCCTTGGCAATTTCCTGCTTAAAAGTTTGATAGATCTCTAGTGCGGACTTTTTAATCATGCCCATTTTCCACATGTCAGTCTCCGTTTCCTTCACTTTCTTCTTAACCGATAGTTCTTTTTGGTTTGGCCACCTGCTGTGTTCTAAGTATTTACCAGTCAACTTCCTGGTTCGCTTCCTCCATTTTGTATCGACATTCTTCATGTACAAGTAGCTGAAAACCTTCCTAGCCCAACGCTCCTCCTTCATTTCTCTCAATCGCCTCGCAAATTTTATCTTGTTGCTAGCTTCCCTGCCCTCAAATTGTACTATAGAGCGCCCTCTGGCGTGCGACGCCGCCGAATAACACGCGATTATAGTCGCACGATCGTCTCTCTCTCTTTCCGTACGTGCGACGTCAATCCTTCTTTTCTACAAGTAACGCCATCTAGTGTCGTACCATATGAATTTCTCAGCGTATAGTACAAGTACGGCTTTCTATGGCTGGTTCGAGAATTAACGAGGGATGGTTACTCCCAACGGGGACGCACAAGCCACGCCATAAGAAGCTTCGCCCCTAAAAGCGCCGTCTAACATAAAGCCTTAGTTGCTATACACATCCGTAGCGGTGGTTGTGGTGGTGGTCAGCAGGCCCAGCACCTCCTGTATTTTATAAATCCCAGCCAGGTGCGTCCGATGCAGCTGTTCACCACCCTATCCTCTAGCTCTTTCCTGCACTCGCCCATCACTCAGCTTTCACCTGTGATTTGCGATCGCGGGGAAGAGAGCCCTTCATGCAGTGCATCACGACGGAAATAATAAAAAGTAACTTTTGTTCAGTTGTGTAAATATCCGTGGGGCAGTGTCTTGCGTTCCTCGCTATCACAACGTTGGTGGTCAAGCTCGCTCTGTAAGTGATACGGTGTTTTGAGATAGCGTGTCGCCGTTTGTGGCACTATGCGGGCAAGTAGCGCTGTGATGTGGCGCTACTTGCCCGCATTGCACCACAAACGGTGCATAAGTAGCGCTGCGATGTGGCGGCGACATTGCTTCCAGCCACGAAGAAGGGAGGCCGAATGAACAAATCGGACACCCATGTGATATTGGAGAGGGACAAACGTCCATTGAGTTTCCGTGGGAAAGCACTCGGAAGCACGTGTGATGCAAAGCAGCCCTACCCCTCCTGTGGTGTCGCATCACGGCCGCTCTCTGAACTAAGGCGGCCCGACGACTCCCGTTGAAGATCGCGCGTTTGCACTGGCATTGAATGAAATAAGGCGCTGGCAGGCCTGAACGTCACGGGGGCGAATCCCGGCAGTGGTGGCTTCATTTCGACGGAGGCAGAATGCTAGAGGTCCATGTACCTAGATTTAGGTGCACATGAGACAACACCAGAATGCCGATATTATCGGAATCCTCCCCTACGGTGTCGCTCATAATCATATCGTGATTTTGAGACGCGAAACCCCCAACGATTACTATCATTAATATTATGGGATGCCGACGCTATATATGGTTGGTAACAAGGAGGTTTAAAAAAATATCTGGAGTGGAAGCTCCCGCAATGCTTTGCCAGCAGTAGTACTCAGAAGCATTTTCAAAGATCTCAGAAGCATGCTATTTTCTGGTTGTGCCCACTTAGACATCAAGTGGATGATTTTATTCATTAGTTTAAATGATACGTTAGTTATAAATTAAAAAAAACAGTTGTTTCTTAAGAAATAATGCGCAGAGACTACTATCACTGAATTAATTTTCAATAAAATTTGCCTTAAATTCAAGACTTAGAAAAGAAGACTTGTAACAGAAGGACGCACTATGAGCAATATGTGACCCGAAAAGGTTACCACGTTTAACTCATTGGACATGTCAGGAAAACGCTCCTTCTCAAGTTCCAACCACTCACAGCTCATCTTACACCTAGTAAGATGGCTGCTGAAGTCGCCATTTTATATGGTCGGCACGGCTTCTCTCGTGGGCAAGAATTTCCACTCCAGCAATTTTTTAAAACCTTCTTTGTAGATACATTGGCACACGGGTTCACGTGTTCTATGGTAGACGCTGCTGCTTGATTCTCCCTGTTTTCACAATGTTTGGCGCTGCCTTTAATGTTTAACAATACTGCTCATCTTATGTAGAACGCTCGAATCTGTTCCCTGAAAGTTTCTTCAAACTAGAGATGATTCATGCGATCTCTTTTAAACTGCTAACTCTTACTGCTAACTCTTTTAAACTGATAAAAACGGCAGGAAACTACAAGACAACAATGCTGAACCACTATTACTGAGAAAAGAAGCCAAAGCGTACCATCTGTCAAATCCGGCAAGAAAACTTTTTTTTATGTAGTCCATAAGAATACTAAGGTGCTTGAAGGTTTGCAGGTACCATCTTAGTTTTTGCATGAAAAAGTATACAGAGAAATACACCTTTCTTCTTAAGCTCACAAGATGAAACTGACAAGAAGAAAAGCTTTGTCTAACATTACGGTTGGTGTAAACATGCGTCAGTCACATTGCTTCCCGGACTCTCTCTGAACCCTCGGTACTGAGTAGCAAACAGGATGCACGTCTGAATGGCCTCCCTGCCTTTCATTTTATCCATTCCTCCTCCTTTGCTGTTTCCACAATTCCACTTGCTAAAGCGCGTGAGACACGTTTATTTAATATTCTGCATATTAATGACAAGGTTCTATACCACGCCTGGGACAGTAGAAAGAAACTGCCTCTCGGTGTAGCTTTCTTGGCTTACTGGGTTGCATCAGAGCTGGCTATGAAGATCTGAGCAAGTCAGTGAGGGTTCCCACCACACTAATAGTTCATCCGGCGTCTCAAAAACTCACTCTTCTTGTTCTCTACAATAGAGCTAGAAGGAGAGCTATCAAGGAGTACACGAAAACACCACCGAGGAAGACAAAGGCTGCCCCGGCGAAGAGCCTTCATACAAACACTGGTTACATGCGTCCAGTAACCCTCATTGTTCGGACGATTTCCCGGCACGAACACATACGGCGTTTTACGAAGCACCATATTAAACGAACATCTCCGAAAAAGAACGTGAGTGAAAAGGTCGACGAAGTTGCGAAGGTCAAGACCCATCTTCGAGGAACAAACGCGGCCCTTCGCTCGCAGGCCTCGCAATTGTCGAGCCGCAGTAAGGGTTCCGCGGTCTCCCGAGAGACCACGGAGCTCTTTTGGTCTCTGCGGCCGGCGCGGTTAGTATGCGTCCGCCCTGTAGGCGATTGGATTATCGTATTTGCAAGCTTAAGCAAACAGTGGTGGCATGCCTCCATCATTTTTGGGGGGTACAGGCAATCCACGTGTTGTTCTTCCGTCTTCCCACGCAATTCTCCCCGCAAAGAAAGGGGCCGACTAAGAAGTCCTGCTGCCTTCCTATATTTCTCCATCCGCTTGGCTCCCGTTTTCCTATTCATCTCGTAGGGAAAAGTTCCCGCGTAGCGCTTGTACTTGTGTTTCTCCGCGCGGCATATAGAACGGTGGTCTTCGTATACATTTGTTCTGCAGAAGCGGTAGAGACTCGCTGAATCACCAGAACAATAGGCGAAGGATGTTGCGTAGGCCACCAGCGCCCACCTGCAGTGTGAGGAAACATGCACTACATAAAGGATGTAAAAAAATACACGTCGAGAGAGGAGAGCTAAAGTGGGAGGGTAGGTCCGTTCACTGAGGAGCTCTTGTCTATTGTATTACATTCGTGGTACACGTTATCCCGTGCAACAGGCTACAACAGAAGTTTGGAAATAGAAGCAAAAGTGTGAGAAATGAAAGAAAAAGAACTATTCGTACACCACAGTCATGTCGTGGAAGATTGCAACAACGTTTGTCGTCGCGAGGACTCCTTTCAAGCCAATAGGATGAAACTCTTCTCTTCAAAGCAAAGGCAACGCCAAATTCCTTCATGCTCATGTTGCTCCGGTGCCCCGAGAAAGCATTGCGAAACAAGTATGTTTTTTATATTTTTTTCTATTTAACGTTTTTATTTTGAGTAAGGCTAGGGAACGTCATAACATGGTTTTCTGTTCGAGAGTATCCATTTGGTAAGCTACTGTTCGATTCCCGCTCCATACCAAGTAAACATTTGCTATCGCTGTCAATGCGGAGGGGAAACTAGATGTCGAATGTTGAGCTTGGCTAAATTCCTTCTCGAAAGATTTTCGACCAACTCGGTACTTCTTACAATACAAACTGCTGCACCATCACCGTAGACTGCTGCACCAACGCTGTAGACCAAAAACTAGTGCGTTGTACATACGTGTCATTCATGACTGAAGCGATAAGGCGATTAACCAATGCCCTGTTGTCATGTATGCATCTACGTGTTTAGGATAACGATACAAAGTTTGATCTACACGAACTAGCGAAGTGGATTCTATATATACGCATATGTTAGAGGTGCTCGTGCGAGTGCATGCGTTGGCCAACTCATCAAGCAAGTAATTTTTTTCAGAATTCTGATACACCAGCTGGCTACATCGAGCGATGTTCAAAATTTTAGAGTCGTCGTCACTTTTTGTCGAGTCTGTGCAAGCTACAGTACGAAGCCTTCCAATAGTAAATGCTCCGCAACAAAATTTTATAAAAAAAGCAACCTTTCGTGACATTGATCACTGCATTGGAATTGTGTTTCAAGTTATCGTGTAGCCCAAAATGAAGCATATCGCAAATGAGGCAATTATTTTTTAGACTATTTTCCTATGAAAATCGTTGTGGGCAGCTTACTTATTTTGAACATTTGTTCCTTTCTGTTGGGCGCGAAGAAACTTAGGGGCTAAGTTTGTCCGCATCTTCAGGCGTAACGGCGTGCCATGTAGTTATGGTTCATCACAAAAACGGTTATGCTTCGAAATAGGTAGATCCCACAGCGAGAGAGAGATATGGTATGAAAAAAGACAGGGAGGTTAACCAGAAAGCAAGTGTCCGGTTTGCTACCCTGCACTGAAGAAGGGGTCCATGGGTCCACTAGAAATGAAGGCAACACCTCGCCCAACAAATAGCTGATGGCGTTAGTAAAGCAGAAAGAACCTTAATCCTTGCGTGCACGTTTTTGGGCTTGTCGCCCCTAGTGCCCCATTAAAGAAACCTCAAAATACTGCATGCTGCCCCCCCCCCCCCCCCCTTCAGGATTCACGTGAAAGGAGCTGAAACACCCATGCTTAAATGCGTCGTTCCTATCCATCATTTCTTTACCAATTTTACCGTATACCACTGAATTTAATGAAATGCATAACATATTGAACCATGAATGGCGTCGTGTACACCGTTGCTGCAATCCCGTAAAATGCACGCAGAGACGTATCGAGTGATGCTCAAGAGCTACGACAAACGGTGATGGCCCTCTACGTCGTAGCACTGTGTACACGCATAAAAAATGTCACGAAGTCTGCGCTTTAGAAAAAAAACTAAATAACCTTGTATGCCTTCTCAGTCGAGCAAAATAAAGTGAGCAGCACTCATTGGATGGGACATCACAACAGTTCTAAATTTTTTTCGGGTTAGATGTGAGAGCATCGGTGAGTAAGCTACGCTAAAACTGGCGATCTCAGAATGACGGAGTCGTTAAAAAGGTATATACAAAAAGAAAAAAAAAACATACACAAGAGAAGAAACCATCCTTGAATACATACATGCCAGACTGTGTTGTCGTTGAGCGAAACCCTATTGCGTTTAAGCAGTTGCTCACTGATCATCTTACGCTGTAAAATTCTTTTACACTGTTCTTTCTTTTCGCCTTTATATGCCTGATTCAAATTGTAACATTTTTTGTGATTTTAAATAAGTCTGCATTTCTATGTGTTATGTTTCAGTATTGTGATCCGATATGTTTTGTAACTCTTTATGTAACCCCCCCCCCCCCTTATGTAATACCCCGAGAGGGGCCTTTAAGAGAAAAATAAATGATGATGATGATAAACGAAAGAGCATGTAGAATGTGCGCAAAGCCACAAGCACTGAAAGTACAACCCAAACGAATCGAAAAACGACGAGCCACCTTCATTTGTGGTCAAGTCACCGCTAAACATGGAACAAGTAGCATGGCGCATCAAAAAATCGCATTTAAGGATCAAAACAAGGACGATGTTTCTGGGATCGTTTTTATAATCATAAACAAAAATAGCTATTAGAGCCTCTGTGAAAGAATACAGATAAAGTGATACACATTTAACGCCGTAAAAAGCGTTCTCGCCTCTTTGATGAGCTCAAGATACTGATGAGTTTCGAGCTGTCTCCGAGCACGAACCAATCGGAGGTAAGTGGTCAAGGTGATTGTCATACGTGTTTAATGCACAGGAAGACATGGATCGAAGAAAGCGTGTGGCCCACCTTTTTTGGTTGGCAAATGAACGCGCGATAATTGGTCGCTACAGAGCTTGGCGGCGTATAGAGGCAAGAGATGGAAGTCGGACGAGCTCTCGGTTAATCTGCGCGCGTTCTTTCGGTGCTTCGCACGATGATGAGTGCATTTGGCTTGCCGCTGCACGCACTTCTGTTCTCGCATGCACTCATAACAGGAAAAAAAAAAAAGAGTCGCCACTGGAGGCAGTGAGCCCCTGCCATTAGCCCGCGTGGCAACGTAATGATTTCATCTAAATGGTGCACGGGACGGCGTGCAATGCTTCAACGATGACTTCGTGGTCAACCCTGGCTTGAGTGTCCAGTGGCGCTCCACCAGGGTGGGTTGGCATGAAGAGATAGCCTAGAGATGGCTTTCGCTCCACAGGTTGTTAGAAGCAGAGCTTTTCGGTTATGTGTTCTATAGACAGCGCATGTCGGTGAAAGACCACCGAAGATAGGGTTGAGAGTGACCCAGAAGCATCTGGAGCCCAAGCTATGATTCATTGTCGTCCCGAAGAGAGAGAGGGAGGCCAGAAAAGACAGGTAGGTTGACCAGACACACGCCCATTTTGCTACCCTGCACTAGGGAAAGAATAAAAGGGTGAAATAGAGACAGAAGGAAAGAGTGAGATGTCTAGCATCGAGATGGCTAGCGAGATGGCTAGCGCACACACTTGGGGGAGCACATTAAGTGCAAAGGCGGTCGCACAGAGCTGGTAACATTAAGTACTTAGTAACCACATTTTCTATGGAGGTGAAAAAGCTTGAGGCCCGTGTGTTTAGATTTAGGTGCACGTTAAAAAAAAGCCCCAGGTGGTCAAAATTTCAGGAGCCCTTCACTACGGCGTCTCTCATAATCACGTGTTGGTTTTGGGACGTTAAACCTTACAATTGATAAGTACTTCAGTAACGCTTTCGTTGTCGTCAGTGACTTCGAGGCACATGGTCCTAGAATCTACGTTGCAGAAAAAGGTCTTCGTTCCAGTTGATTCAGAAGCACCAAACGCGGGCACCGCTAAGTGTCACACAGAGTGCAGCGGCACATTATATGCTAAATTGTCTATGAAATTCCTAGGGTCTAGCGTCTGTAGGTGTCCGCCATTCCGATGCGAAACGAGTACACCTTTGAGAGTGCAACACCCATGCCAAAGGTGGCATAGTAGCGTTGCATCAGAAACGAAATTCACGATTGTTGTTGTAGCTTCAACGAAGAATCAAGTTCGTGTATATGGTAAATGTAGAAGCTAGAAGACGCAAAAAAAAATGCATGAGGTTGGACGAAACGTAGAAGTTGCAGAAATTGCTGAAAAGCGATTCTCTTGGCATTTCCGGGAAAGCGCTGGCCTTCATAGACAAGCACGCGCTGGCGTTCCAAACGAGCAGCCTGCTCGCCGTCAATGACGGAAAAGGAAACCTTCATTTGTGAGGCTCTCTCTCTCTCTCTCTCTCTCTATCTATCTATCTATCTATCTATCTATCTATCTATCTATCTATCTATCTATCTATCTATCTATCTATCTATCTATCTATCTATCTATCTATCTATCTATCTATCTATCTATCTATCTATCTATCTATCTATCTATCTATCTATCTATCTATCTATCTATCTATCTATCTATCTATCTATCTATCTATCTATCTATCTATCTATCTATCTATCTATCTATCTATCTATCTATCTATCTATCTATCTATCTATCTATCTATCTATCTATCTATCTATCTATCTATCTATCTATCTATCTATCTCTCTCTCTCTCTCTCTTTGTTTCCCTCTTCCCCACCCCGACTTCCCTTTCCCACCCATTTGCTTCCTCACAGTATGCACAACTATTCTCTATTGTCACAGGGTGGTGACGTGGACGAAGGGAGCAGAATCGGTGTTCAGATGAGGCTGTTTATTCGGCCGAAATTGAGGCCGGTAAGTGGGAAGTCAGATTACAGCAACACACTGATACTGAGAGCGGCGAAGAGTCCGTCGGCCGTCGATCAACTCACAAGCGGCGAAGCGCGTCAGCATATAGACGTCTGCTGTCGAATATTCACTGGTTGTCGCCTGGGTCGGAAATGCTCAGCGCAATTTGCGCCTCATTGCTCGAGAAGGTTCGCGATCATTGTAGATCGTTATGTCAAGATTAGGCGCAAGACGCGAACACTAATGATTATTCAAGAGCTTGCGCGACGACAGGCTGGAATTCGACAGAACCCTGTGGCAAAACATCGAATCATAACAGAAGAAAACGCCAGGCTGCTCCGTCAGAGCCCGTACAGAGTTTCGACGTGAGAACGTGAGGCCATAAAGAAACAAGTCGACGAAATGCTACGCGACGACATAATTCAGCCTTCCAAGTGTCCATGGGTGTCACTGGTGGTGTTGGTAAAGAAGAAGGATGCAACTCTACTCTTATACATCAACTATCGGCGCCTCAACAAGATCACGAACAAGCCCGTGTACCCTGTCCCCCGAATAGACGACGCCTTTGATTGACTCCACAACGCGAAATGCTTCTAATCGATGGACCTCAAGACAGGCTACTGGCAAATCTAAGTATACGAGCGAGACCGAGAAAAGAATGCCTTCATTACACTAGACGGCCTCTTTGAGTTAGTGCCCCAGGATTTGTGGGCGAAAACCGAGTCAAACGAACGTAAAAAAAAAATTGCCAGATCCACGTACAGTGGGAATCCATTATATGCGAAGCACGAATGAGAAATGTTGGTATGTCACTTTAAAATCAGCATAACGTTACGAGGAGGAGGTAAATGATGCCGTACATGACATCCGTGTCATGATTATCATGTTTGAATATGTCGTTTACATTCGTCATCTATTCACGTCACGTGATACCAGATTTATTGTATGCGGAGCAAGCAAAACGGCCGTGAGCAGGCTTTGAGCGTGGTATGTTGTCATGTTCTTGCATGACACGCGTGTCGGGATTATCATGTTTTCACAGGTCATATATGTCGTCATCTATCGATGTCACGTAACACCAAATTTAGTATAACTGGAGCTAGAAAAACGGCCACGAGCGCATCATGAAGGGCCCAATATACTCCAATGTTGCGCTGACGAGGGCGCACGCTGAGCGCAGTGACGCTACGTTAGCAAAACGCGAGCACTCTATAGTCTGATGCCAGCCGCTACCACCATCCGTCGGTGTGGCCCGACGGCAACCGGCGCGAAATGCGACATGCTGCATTTAGTGCCGATGCGTTACCCAGACAACACTGCGTCACCCTCTTTTCGTGACGGAGGGACGTCATGCGCGCTGAAACGCGCATGCGTCAAAGCAACGCAGCGCGGCGCGCGCCTGCGAGTATATGGCAGGAGCGGCGCCTGCAGGCGTGGCAACGCCGGCGTGACACGACAAAAAAAAAAAAAAAAAACCCGACGTGACGCGGTGAGCACGCACACCGCGTCACGTCGAAATGTATTGCCGGCTTGACAGTGGCATGTAGTCATTTTCTTACATGACACGCATCTTATGATTATTTTTGCACCAGCCACATACCTCCGTCTTCCATTAGCGTCGCGTAAAAGCAAATTTGGCATATGTGAAACTGGCGAAACGGCTGCGAGCGCATCATGAGCATAGCATGTAATCATATTGTAACATGGCACACATCTCATGTTTATCATGTTTGCACCACTATCATACCTTCGTCATCCATTCACGTCTCATAATACCATATTTGGTATAAAAGAAGCTAGCGAAACGGTCGCCAGCGCATCATGAGCGTGGCATGTAGTCATGTTGTTACATGACAGGCATCTCATGATTATTATGTCTGCATAAGTCACATACCTTCGTTATCTATTCGCGTACCGTAATACCAAATTTTGCATATGTGAAGCTTGCGAAATGGCTGCGAGCGCGTCATGAGCTTGGTATGTAGTCATGTTAAATGACAC
Organism: Rhipicephalus microplus; assembly: GCF_043290135.1. NCBI lineage: Eukaryota > Metazoa > Arthropoda > Arachnida > Ixodida > Ixodidae > Rhipicephalus > Rhipicephalus microplus. The sequence goes on along the minus strand of NC_134701.1, from coordinate 212,717,306 downwards.
GCATGTCATGATTTTATGTTAGGGTCAGTCGCTTGTGTTCGCCATGCAATCATGTCATTCCACACCAGTTTGGCAGCATGCCATGTGAACAAAACCGTCGCAACAGCTGCAGGATAATGAAATGAAAATCATGACATTCATGACATACATGTGATGATTTTGATGTTATGACTAGTCAAATATGTTCTTCATACAGTCATGTTATGCCATACGAAGTTTGGTATCGATACCGTTATCGAAATGGCCAGGAAAGCTAAAAGTCGTAGGCGGCTAGATAGATAGATAGATAGATAGATAGATAGATAGATAGATAGATAGATAGATAGATAGATAGATAGATAGATAGATAGATAGATAGACAGATAGATGGAGAGATGGATAGATAGATAGATAGATAGATAGATAGATAGATAGATAGATAGATAGATAGATAGATAGATACGTCCAAAGTCGCCGAAGTTCGCTAAGAAATGCTTCACATTTAATAAGAAACGCACGTGGCAATTGCTCTACCTTCCTCCTCGTCTACTTCCCACTCATCTTTACCTTGATTGATTGATTGATTGATTGATATGTGGGGTTTAACATCCCAAAACCACCATATAATTATCAGAGACGCCATAGTGCAGGTCTCCGGAAATTTTGATCACCTGGGGTTCTTTAACGTGCACCCAAATCTGAGCACACAGGCCTACAACATTTCCGCCTCCATCGGAAACGCAGCCGCCGCAGCCGAAATTCGATCCCGCAACCTGCGGGTCAGTAGCCGACTACCCTAGCCGCTAGACCACCGCAGCGGGGCTAGTCTTTTCCTTATCCACTCCTTTTGACACTCCTGTGTTTTAGCTGAAGTATAATCATATAGGCTAGCTGCGGTATCAACGAACCAACCAACCAACGGTTTTTAACCTGCATAACGAGCAAAAGAGTTCTGACAGACATTGTGGAGATTTACACACTCACTTCCCTCAATTGAAATTCTTTATCGTCCAGCACGGGCGCAGTGCTCAAGTGTTCCTGCGAATTATCGATCTACATATGTCCAAAGCCTGTGCGTATCTCCATGAGTAGCGTCGAAGATGTATGCTTCATATGGACTGCACAAAAAATGGCAGCATATCCACAGAGTGAATGATGGAGAGTGGGGCGAAGCATCCGTCCGTCCATTCGTTCTTGCTTCCTTCCGTCCATGCGTCCGTCTGTGTGGCCGCTCGTGCGTCCATCCGCCCGTCCGTGCGTGCGTCTGTTCATACGTCCGCACGTCTAACTGTGCGTCTGTCCCTGCGTTCATCCATGCATCTGCTCCTGCGTCCGTCCATGCGTCCATCCGTCCGTGCAGCCACCCGTGCGTCCGTCAATGCATCTGTCTGTGTGTCCGTTCGTCCACCTATTCAACACTCCAAGTACCACCATCTCGCATCTTTTCATCATATATTCCTCATATAGAAGCACCACCATTAAACGGACATTCCAAGGACTGAACGAGAGGAGGCACACGCACACTTTCTTACGGCTTGCGCTTCGTGTCTACTTCCCACCTTTAACCCCCTCGAGTTCATGGTATATACTAGTTCACTGTATTCATGGCACTGCGGCCCAACGCTCGCTAAACCTTTCTAAAACCAAGGAAGTTACACCCAGTGAGTATAACGTAGCAACCCTTTCTTGTCAGATTGTGTTTGATGTACATGCAAATGGCTGCTAATGGAGAATGAGAGACAGGAGAATTTGGCTTTTAGTTAACGCGCACGCTGCGATTTTTTTTTATTGTTCAACAGCGCACAGAAGAAATCTCGCACCGGCACCACCTTTCAGGTCAAAATCTAAGACTGGTTACGCACTACGACTACGACTACGACTACGAGGGACGAACGGGTGCCGCTATAAGGAGCTTCGCACTACAGAAAATTCGGCTCATTGTATGGAATTATCTAGATCAGCAGCTGGAAACGCACGGCGAAGAGGCCTTCCTTCGACGATGGCACACAGATTTGTTCAATGTAAGAGAGGGACAGCTGAAGTTTCCAGTTGTCCCGTACTAGCCATGCGCCCACTCTAGTACGCATGCATAAGTGTTATCCTGTTAAATGTGATTAACTTGATTCTTTTTAATTTTCCTTTCACTTGTATTATTTGGATACCCAGTGATCAATTAGATTTCGGTGCACATTTGTAAGATGTATACACTGTCTTTGCTTGTTTTCGATGTTTCGTTTGTGTACGTACAAGTTAAGTGTACAATAAACTTTCCTTTTTCGCCCATAAAAAAGTGAAAAGTGCGGTGTTCTATTGTGTAGTTCTATTGGACACACATCCACACACGCGTACACACGCACGCACAAACTGGTACATGAGCACTGTGGCTGGCATCCTAGTGCAGCAAAAAAGTAAATAAATAAAAGAGCACGGCTATGTGACTGTCAATTGACCCTCAGTTAAAGGTTCTCCCCCCCCCCACCTTTTTTTTTGTTTGAGCGATTTAATCAATTTGCGCTTTGTGGGCGCGTTTGAGCTCCCGCCGAGGCTGTAATTGCTGATATGGCGTTAAACCCGTGGTATCGTGTTACTGTTACGTTCGTTTCGTGTTCATGGCTGGCCCCGCGTGCCATGCATCGTGTTGTACTCCCCTGCCCCACGTTCCTTTAGTTGCGGGTGAGTGCGCTCCTTTTGGTGCATTTTTTTTTTAACGCAGTTCGTAAACGAGCAACCGATCAGCATACCTGACTATGCGGTACCATCGTATTCAATTAGCGATTTGTCGGTGAACAAAGCAGCCGTCGATGCCCACCGATCACTAACGAGTTGCTCAAAGGGACGCAGCCTTGCTTTACGCTTGATTTCTCTCTCTTCCTAAATCTCCTCAAGCGCGCTTGCTGTTTCCAGTAACTTTTTTTTGCGGCATTAAGCTGGCGCTTTTCGTAGTCGGTCTCATTTGCACATCGTGATGGGGGCCGCGTCTTCCACGCCGGAGCTGCGTTGCAAAGGACTGCGTCACAACTCCGGTGTTTATCACACAGCGCCCGAGTTGTGTGCTTTTTGCGCTAGTCCCATCTCTGCACTGTGTACATAGGAACGTTTATCTGCTCCTCAACTCGATGAAATAAATTTGTTTTCACTGAGTGTTTCGTGTTATTATCGGATATCAATATGAGCTCCTGAGTGGTGACCGCGCGCGTGCATAAGACAAAAAACTCAAGCACGTAGCGAGCATGCGCCGACAAACACAGGCACGGTTGTGGGCACCAGCGTATAATGTTGTTTTCTTCCCCCCAGGCGCGTAGCCGGAAATGTTTTTCGAGGGGGGGGGGCACCTCTTTGATTTCGGGAGGGGCACCTTCTCTAAGTAGTCATTTTCGTTCTCTATCCCATGGCTAAAAAATTGGAGAGGGGGCAGAGGGCACGTGCTTGGTGTGCCACCGCCTAGCCACGCCCTGGCTTACCCCCTTCCTCTTTTTTTTATAATGAGTAATAATGTTGGAACAACAGCCTCGTGAGCGTAGTTTATGCACACATCAGTGTCGGAAGCAGACAGATAAGAAAGATGGTGTTGTGTACCGTTACATATTTTATGTATACCTTCGTGGTACTGTAAACCTAATTATTTTCAAATTCTGTTTTCCTAATGTTGAAAGGGCTCGTTTTGAAGAGAAGTTTAATTTTCCGTTTGTACAATTCCAGAAAGCAACTAAGCAAAGCACTACGTGCTGTGAGCCTTTGTCGCTTTTAATTTCGCCACTAGACTCTAATTCAAAAAAAAGAAAATGACAGTACGCAAAATAAAGTATAGTCGATTTGGATCCACGTTAACAAGTATGTCTTACCAGCGCCTCCTCGCGCTGATCTTACACAAGAATTGTTCGTAAGATGACGTTTCAGGCAATCATGAAGATGAATGTATTGTCACGGTTTTATCCGTAATTATGCGATGTTTCGTCAACGGCGTTTGGCGAACTCTGGACGTTGAAGAAGAACAGTCCTGAAATTCACTAATAAGCCTCAGAAGGCTTTGATTCTGCGGGGCCAGTAAACTTGGGCCAACGTCGACGAATAGAGGGGCTGACCTGATGACATCGGCTTTCTCCAAAGTCAAGCAGCTTGCAACCTCAATGAGCTCCTCGACGTACGCGACTGCCATACCTTTTGCAAGATGTCGTCGCTCAGTACTGAAGTTAGTAACAAGAACGTGCGTGTGTCCGCAATTGAGGCTCGCGACGGCTCTTGCAACAGATAAGCCATGGCTGAATAGCAATGCTGGAATTTGTTCAGCGATGTGGTCGAAGTTGCCTGGGTGGTCGCATGTTACGGCTACGAGAGCACTTGAACGGCGTGGAAGGGTCACGTGATCTTCGAAGACGCGCAGATGTTTACGCCGCTGGTCTTTACATCTTATATCTGGAACTTGATCTGGGGCCATCAAAAATGTAACTGACCTGTCTGGAATGTCTATGACGGCGCCGTATTCACAAAGGAAGTCCATCCCCATGATCAGGTCTTTGCAGCACTCGGACAAAATCACGAACGTGGCAACGAAAGCTGAATCACCAATACTAATTCTGGCAGTACACTTTCCAGTTGGTGTCATCAGTTGGCCCCCCACGGTTCTTATGTTAGGCCCCGTCCATGACGTTTTAACTTTTTTTAGAGCCAATCAGCAAGCTTTCTGCTCATGATAGAGAAATCTGCGCCAGTGTCTACTAGCGCTGTCACAGGGCGTCCGTCTATGCAAACAGCTATGTCGGCGCTTACGATTTCCTGTGGGGTCGGCGGCGTTGCATGGTTCGTCGTATCGTCGTATCATACTGGTACTGGAGGTATTGCAGCATCTCGACGAGTGGCAACCTTCCCTCCAAAGGTCGCAGCTGTTAGTTTCCCCGATGAGGGCTTGGGGACCTGCCCCGAACAGCATCGGCGTAACTACGACGGCTGGGCGAAGAGATCGGCGAAGGTGACGGAGAGCGGGGTCGATGATACAGAGCGTATGGCTGTCCCTGCGGGTGCGCGCTGTCACGTCGGGTGTCGAAATGAGGTCGTGAAAAAGTCGGCGCATAAGTCGGGTATCTTTCTTCGCGATATGGACAGATGCGGTAGACATGTCCAGCTTCTCCGCAATTGAAACACAGTTGACGGTGGTCGACGGTGCGCCACAGATCCGTCTTCCGAACGAATGGTCGACTGGTAGGCACCCTCGGCGACCAAGTTGCAGGTGTCGGCGGAGGGTAGAACGGCGGGTAGAACGGAGTTTCAGTAGGTGCGTTATATTGCGGAGTCGTCGTCGTCGTTGGTGCTGGTGGCGGCGGCGGTGGGTTGTAGACTGGTGGCGCCGGCGTGTTGTAAGAATGAGCCAGTGCAGGCGAGTTGTGCGGCACTGGCGACGGACGACGGGTGGCTGCCGCATAGTTAATAGATCGCTGGGCTGGTAGTGATTCGGGCTGGTAAAATGCTTGCCTGATTTCCTGCCGCACAACTTCTCCAACTGAAGCCATCGCCCGTTCTTGCGGAGTCACGAGGAAGTTGCGGATCTCCCCACGAACAACCCGCGAATAAGCTCACGAAGAGAACCGTCACTGCCGGCCGTCAGAGCAGAGACGCCGATTGAGGCACCGTTTGGTCGGTCGTAATAGCGACACCGTTGCTGCAGTGCGCACTCGATAGCTGTAGCCTCTTTGATGAATTCCGCAACGGTCGTCGGTGGATTGCGGAGAAGGCCGGCAAACAGCTGTTCTTTGACGCCTCGCATCAGATGGCGGAGTTTCTTGGATTCAGGCATATCAGGGTCAGCCCGTCCAAATAGGCGCGTCATGTCCTCCGCAAACATGGCGACACTTTCATTCGGTTTCTGGACCCGAGACTCGATGAGTTGCTGAGCAAAGTCACGGCGGTCGTTGTTTGCGAAGGTGCTGAGAATCTGGCGGCGAAATTCATCCCATGCAGACAGCGTTGCTTCGTGGTTCTCATACCACGTACGAGCGCTGTCTGCTAAAGCAAAGTAAGCGCGTGAAAGCTTTAGCTCGGTGGTCCAGCGGTTTGCCTTAGCGACTCGCTCATACTGGGCTAACCAGTCCTCAACGTCTTCATACGCCTGCCTCACCATGGAATGTTTCCGGAATCTGAGGCTGCTCAAAAGTCAGCTGGGAAGCAGCTGCAGTTGCCATTTCTCCAGGCGGAGTGCTATGCTGGGAAAGTTCCAGGGGAATCGCCTCAGGACAAAGGCCTCGCTGTCGGCGACTGTAGCGGTGGACAGGAGTATCCACTGAAGGAACGGGTTGCGGTGTTGGACTTGAAGTGCCGGGCCGTGGAGGAGTCCCGAGCATCAGTCGTAGAAGTCCAGCACCTCCACGAGTGTCGCAACGTGCAAAGAACAGGACAGAAGGCTTCCTTTCGACGTTAACAGCAAGGCTCTATTGGCACACAAGAACAAAGCGCAAGAGCAGACGCGCAACGTCGTCTTCCTCGAAAACGCCAGAGACCCCCACACGTGATGCTGGCTTCTTCCTCCTTTTGTGCTTACGGCTAATAACCATGACAGTATCATTACGGAAGGCCAAGAGGTATGGACGCTTACGACTGAGAAGCTTCGTGAATGCAGTGCCTGACGTTGCAATCCACTTTTTTTTATGGTGCCACAGTGAATTCCACCTTCCTCCGGCGGGAAAGTCGCAAAACACTGTCGTAGGGCGACAACCGGACTAGTACAGTGTACTAGAATTCTAGTACACTGTAGGACTAAACTGCACCTGGCACGCGCAGGTGCTGTCCAGTCCGGCCGTGGTAAGGCTTCCGTGCTCTTTCCGATCTTGGAGGCCTTTGTTCCGGAAAACCCGGTTATCACAGATCACCCAGTGAAGCTCCGCCTACCTACTAGAACGGCAGAGGGCAGCACAGAAAAATGGAAAAGGCTTGGAAAGAGCCACTTCGTAGACACAGAAAGAGCACAATAACAGCGTGGAAAGAGCCCCGTCGTAGTACACTCGTTCATACCCATTCATCGATTTTTTTTCGGGCGTTGAACTCACTCGCACAGAGTCCTTTCTTATTAAGACGTGAAAGTACTGCACGTTAATCTTACTGAAAGACGGCTTCATAAGTGCAAGAAAAGGTGGCGCTACCTTTTGCACGGCACAGAGCCCGCTAGATAGGAAACTGCCGCAAAACAGCTGTAGGCCTATATTGCCGCGTCGAAACTGCTGTATTTATTACTGCCATTAAGCCGTCCCTACCACTTCAATAGCGTGAACGAACGCAACGTATACGCTCATGGTAACGGCTGGAATCGACATCGTAGGCTTGCCACTAAAGGGTTCCTGAACCAATGCACGCGGCACTAAGCAAACAAGGATTGCTATAAGGTCATGCGTCGGCTTATAGCAATCGGCTTCACTACCGGGCAAACCCTCGCTCATTTCCTGACCTCCGACAAACGCTTACAGAGATACAGCTTCTGCCGTGCGCGGACCGCTAGCGTCCAGTACTCCCATTATGTGTACCTCGTTAGCCGGACCAACGGCCGGCATGACCACGGATATATATATATATATATATATATATATATATATATATATATATATATATATATATATATATATATATATATATATATATATATATATATATATATATATATATATATATATATATATATATATATATATATATATATAGAGAGAGAGAGAGAGAGAGAGAGAGAGAGAGAGAGAGAGCACGCAGGAATGGCCTCGTAGCGGCGGCCTTAGACAAAGAACTGTATCCAGCGTTGTGATTTGGTGCGTGGTGTTCTGGCTAAAAAGCGGTCTTTCTCTTCTTTCGCCGCAGTCCTCCGTTGCAGGAAGCTGGCTGAACGCAGAGAGGGTAGTCACTGCCGGCGCGGCGCTGTCGGCCACTCGACACACGGGCAAAGGCCGAAGTGGTTTTTCGGCCCGTCGTCTAACGATGTCGCCGCCGCTTTTTGCATCGTCCTGCAACACAACGGTCGATGATACTTGTCCCGCCATGGTGGGGCGTGGCTCTTCGGCTGCTTTGTCTTAATTACGTTGAATTAGCTGGAAACTACCGCGCCCGTTGCTGCTTTCGCGTTGGCACCGGCATTGCGTCCCTGAGGCTGTCCCGCGTCTACAGTGCTTGACTCAGGTCTCTGACTGGAATGAGTCATTAAAAGAAAGTTTAGACTTAGTATTATATTTGCTGGGGTTTTAGGTCCCAAAACAAGGATATAATTGCGAGGTACGTCGAAGTGGAAATATGCGGAAATTTTGTCAAACGTGCTCTGACGTAACGCAGTTCATGGCGCCCACTGTATACCATTCTCGCTTTTGAGGAGAATGCAACCACCGCCGTCGGTATCGAACTCGCGACCTTCGGATGAGCAGCGGAGCACCGCGACGCCATATTACCATAGCAGACTCCCCACCATGCGTGCATTCTGCCGTTTTAAAGGTGCCCTTGGGTATGCATGCATACCAGAATAAAGGGCTTGAAAAACATCTCTCCGTTTTAGAAGTGAGACTCGCGAATAAAAAAAAAGAAATTAACCGTTATGCTTTGTATTCATTGCGTTTTAGAACGCCACATTGTGCTTTTAGAACTTTGGCACGATGAAAGTTTATGAAAGTATGGTGGCAACTTCAGTGGCGATGAGAGGTGCTTTAGACATGGTTTATTGACCATTTGCACAGTCCCTTTTATATTGCAGAAACCAAAGGACACAAACACTATGTTTCACTCTTGTCGTGGTAAGATGTTCATCATCATCCACATATATCCACATCATCATTTACATATAGCACATTTGATGTATACACAACTGGCACGGTGCCCTTGGGGATAAGTGGTACAACGAAAATGCAGATGTTCTTACAGAGCTACACCTAGTGGGATATAATTGAGAGCATGGCATACTGAAGACGCGTCAGCACAGCTGCCGCATATAAATATGAAGAAGGCCAAATGAACTTAGAGTTCCTGCAGGATTACTCGGCTCCGTTAAGTTTCTTTTCACAGACAACAGTTTAAAGTGGAGAAAAGAGGAGAGCTTGCCTTTACAGTATACATAGTCTGTTCGTAGTAATCGCATTAGCCAGCAACTTGATCCGCTAGTAAGAGCTGCATTATATTGCTAAGCCATCGCACCGTGTTTCTAGAACGTTTTAAAATGAATCATTAACTTTGCAAAGCTTATGCTGTTCTTTTTTAAAGACAATAGTCCTTAACGGGGTACTTTGACGCAAAAATTTCGGTCTGTCTGCCTGTCTGTACTTTAGTCTATTTGCCGTAACGATACCCCAAACGGTCCAAACGATACTCTAAACGGCCAACTCCATGCGCAGCGTCCACCAATATTGCTCAAGTTTAAGCGTTCATACTTGTGCGATTGTCAATTAAAAAGCAGTTATTGCGCATATCTGAGGCACCATAACAACACATCAATATTTTGTATGTGTGTCTTTATACTAGAGAAGGCATACTTAAGTAATTCTAAGGACCGTAGCTTTTAGCACGCTGCGCTGGCAATGCAACGCGATGCTCAAAAAGGGCAGCATATCCACGGAGTGAATGATGGAGCGGAGCGAAGCATTCCTCCGTCCATTCGTTCTTGCTTCCGTACGTCCATGCGTCCGTCAGTGTGACCGTCCATGCGCCCATCCACCCGTCCGTGCGTGCGTCTGTTCGTGCATCCGTCCCTGCGTTCGTTCATGCGTCGATCCATGCATCTGTCTGGGTGTCCGTTCGTCCATCTATTCAACAGTGCAAGTACCACCATCTCGCATCTTTTCATCATATATTCCCCATATAGAAGCACCGCCATCCAGCGGACATTCCAAAGACTAAACGAGAGGTGGCACACGCACACTTTCTTACGGCTTGCGCTTCGGGTCTACTTCCCACCTTTAACCACCTCGAGTTCATGGTATATACTTGTTCACTGTATTCATAGCACTGCGGCCAAATGCTCGCTAAACCTTTCTAAAACCAAGGAGGTTACACCCAGCGAGTATAACGTAGCAACCCTTTTTTGTCAGATAGTGCTCAATGTACATGCCAATGACTGCTAACGGGGATCGCAGCGTGCGCGTCAACTAAAAGCCGAATGCTCTTGTCTCTCATTCCCTCTTAGCAGCCATTGGCATATACATTGAGCACTATCTTTTATTGTTCAACGACGCACAGAAGAAATCTCTCACCGGCACCACCTTGGAGGTCAAAATATTATACTTGTTACACCCTACAACGGCTACTAGGGACGAACGGGTGCCGTTATAAGAAGCTTCGCCCCTAAAAGGCAAGTGTTTCCAACGCTTTGCTAAGACGACCCGGTGGTGGCACCTGCCCGTCGCTTTGCGTTCTACACCTCATCGCCTCTAAGACAGGTGCGCAGGCCTTCCTTCGTTTTCGAAGATAACTGCCAGATGGTGCTCGTGTCTAACGTGCCTCGACGCGCTCGTTCGCCTTCGCTGCACAAATTGATACTTTCTAACGCAGAACTTCCAGAATACAATGTACCGATTTTTTTTTCGCGCAGAACATCGAATAAACGCTTTATTCAGTCTCTCCAGACGCAAGATTATCGTCTTTCGGCGACATTTTCAGTGAAACATGCCGATACAGGGCCAATATTGTTTAGCCCACATGTCACGTTGACCTACCTAGTTCGATAGGAACGAGAGGTTTCAGCAAGTACATGGGGCGATGTTTACCAAAAGAATCTGCATTCAAGTCGTGATCGCTTGCCCGTTTTTTGTTTTGCGTGTTTTGTTGCTGTAGACCTATTCCATGTTACTAAACAGCGGTGGCGCCATCGACACACCAAGGCGCTTGTAGCGACGTCGCAACGCTCAAACTCCGCCCAGCACAAAGCTCGCCACCACACTCTATGGTCACGTGACAACCGACAAAGCATCTTCAAAACTAGGCAATACTGCCTAGATGTGACGAACAGCTTTGTAGCTCATAGAGGGCTGTGGTGGGTTTTGGGCTGGGTGGAGTCTACGCGCCGCGACGCCGCTACAGGCGCCCCTGTGTGTCGACGGCGTTTACCGCTGCATGTTTACAAACAAGGAACAGGTCTATATGCGTAACGCAAAACGATGGAAGCGTGGTTCATCGCGCTGCGCTTCCCACTACGCTGGCTCTAGTCCTCCCTTTCACTGCTTTTTCCGCGCCGACCGTTTTGCTGTTGAGTTGGGTTGGCTTATGCGTTCGCAGTACAAGGCTTTCAAACCCTTCCGGGCGACGAATCCTCTGCCTGTATATTGGGGGGTTCATGGACGCGTGCTCCGTGCGTTGATCTCCCCGCCCCACAAACGTCCTTTTAATGCATCCTGATTCGGAATACTCCGCGAGAAGGCGTGCATGGAGAAATAACAGCTGTCTTTCTCAATACAGACAGTTTTAAAGCAACACCAGCTACCTTCTCTACGCAGAGGCGGAGCAAAGTGACGTTGTCGAGTAGCGATACTAAAAAAAAAAAAAAAGATTCCGTGGCATGGCTCAAGCGGTTTGAGCTGCCTTCCAAGGATATAGGCTTGAAAGGTTTCATGAACTACTGTTTCTGAGAAAACGTAGGCACTGCTTTCAACAAGACGACGCAGAACATTCGCTTAGGTGGGAAAACTTTGTATAGTGTGTTGCTGCTTGTAGACCACTAGTTGGGGCAAGGTTTACGTGCTACTGCAGTGAGGTGTCGCCCGCACTTAAGAGCTCAAGGATCAGGCGCTTCTTGCCGAAATCACGTGCCTTTTTTTAAAAATTGTTCTTCTTGAGGCGACGGAAGTGCTCTTAGTTTTCGAATTAGATTTGAACCCTTGGTAGAGACTGCTGAAATAGAAAAGCTCTTTGAAGTTGTCCGAGCATTTGTTGAAGTCTAGTGAAACGCACGATGATGCATGGTGAGGTGGGTTTGTGTAGAATGTGAACTGTCTGGGTTGTAGCTAGAAACCGGTAAGAGATTCCGATGTTCTTTTTTTTTAATTTGACTACTATGATGCAGTGTGTCAAGGAACTCAGTCTTTTAATTGAACGACGGAAAAGTTAATCGCTTGCCGCTTTCTGTGACTGCTTTCTGTCAAGTTAAATAACGTGTCTTACATAGAAGTTAGTCCCTACTGCCTATAAAATGGGTTTAAATTATGTGCGCAGCACATTTCGTATGAAATCAAGTTAACCAGTCAATCTAAAAGGCAATCGTGGATTATAATTAAGAAAACACGGTAGCTCAGTGAGCACAGTACAGGCAATGCGTCGATAAGAAGGCCCGCAGAACGTTACTGAAAGCGCTATTTCATGTGTCAACATAAAAGGGTCTGTCGATGCAAGAATGGACGTATACGAACAGTCATTTACTGGCCCGTGTTATGACGACTGTAATGAAAAAGAAGTAGGAAAACAAAGCCAGGGTTAATAAGAAAGATACACAACTCACTATGGCGCAACGTTAATTAAGGGTCCCGCAAACACACTGCCAACATAATTTAGCGCCATTCCGAAGGTCTGTGTCTCTTAAATTGGGAAAGAAGGAAACGTCAGGACTGTCATAATTGAATAAACGAATCCTTCTATCTGAATCGACTAAAGCGCCTAAAACATTGAGATACGCGCGTCGCTCGAGGTTTCGAACAAAAAGGTAATTCATCTCTTGTACAAATCATTAAACGCGGCGTTCATCTCTTCGAAAGTACAGTGCTGACTGACAAAAGTTTCGGGAACGGTATACGGACCGAGACAATGAATTTAATATATATATATATATATATATATATATATATATATATATATATATATATATATATATATATATATATATATATATATATATATATATATATATATATTTATATATATATATATATATATATATATATAAGGGAAATCAGATGTCCCGACGCTTGTCAGAACTTTGTCCAAGGAAAATAAAGAAGGAGATAACTAAAAAAATACTCAAATAAACGTTTCGGCTGGTTAGATAGGCTGACAGCAAAATGGCTTCAAGAAGCGTAAGCGCAATCGTATTAAGATATTAGAAAAAAGCAACGCGACAAGAAAAAGCGAAGTCGCGAAACAGGGCGGAAAGCAGTGGCTGGAAACGTATGTCTTAATTCATCCAATTGTTTTGCCAGGGACAGAGAGAGCAAGAAAAGGAAGGAAGAGTGGAGGGGCATAAAGAAACGTAGCAGCATCCGTCAACGGCAAACGCTGCCGAGCATGCAGTGCTCCTTTTCCATGTAGGATACAGCGAGGCTAATTTTTCGGACAAACGGTCCGGATTAATAGGAACTCAAACAGGCATGTCCACTGGCGCTGACACGCGCTCCCCCGTTGCTGCAGGAACGGGTCTGACTCCACCATTTTCCTTTCCGTTCTTATCTTTTTTTCTCGTTACGACGGTGGCTCGAGTAACGAGGCAGGCGGTCGTACGATGTACCGAGAACGTTTGCGCGAAGGAAGGTGTACGCTATTCCGGATACGAAACGTAGGAGAAGAAACCGACGACGGCGGCCAATGCTGACGAACGAGCCGGATGCACGCAGTGCTGGATAAACGGTAACAGGGAGAGAGAGAAGGTTGTGGTGGTGGTTATTGAAGAAAGAAGAAGGGACCTAATATCTGTCTTCCATTAGGTGACCTGGCGCAGTGTCTGAAGGGATGGTGGAAACAAAATGGACAGTTTAGTTAATCATTGTTTCGCGCTCGTTTTAGGCAGATTGGACACAGCTTCCTGAGCTGTATACGTCGAGGGCAAGCGAACGAAAGAGAATAACAATAACAGAAAGGAAAGCAGCTTAACCATAGCTAAGCTCGGCAGGCTACTCTTCACTGGGGATGGGGAGAGGGCGCACGATAGTTATAAAGGAGGAGAGAAAAGCCACTCCTGACGCCGACGTAACAATCAGTCTGCTATCTTTAACAAATCGCAGTACAGTGCTTTCGGGACCATTGATAACTGTGCTGGGCGGCCCCGTGGTCCTAATATATTCTAGACAGTGAAAACACTTCTACGCTGGTGTTGTAGAGCAGGACTGAAGGGACGACTCTCGTTTGTCGTTTGCCTAAAACGAGCACAGGAGGTGCTCAATAATTTTCCCAACGGCCTAGTTGTTTTATTCGCCTTTATCGATTCCTATCATAGTAAATGAATGCCAGATATATCAGGGGTGATTTAACGGTAACTGCGAGATGAAGTAGTTCTTTTCACATCTTTAAGACAAGCCAAGCGCTCGGGTTTCAGACAACACTTGAAAGAAATGATGCACTTTTTTTCTTTGTTCGTAATTGCTCCTACTAGTGGTCGCGCATTAAACACCATTAACAAAATCGCTCGCGTTTCTTCCCTCTTTCGGTGGTGCAAGAATGCTAACATTCTTCAGGTCTGCGTTCCGGCGGTCCATGATGCATCCGCAAGAACGATGTCGCGAAAAGTTGCTTCCGTCCGTACTTAAAACAAACGCTTGCTGCTTAAACTTTGCGGAGACGCGGATGAAAGTTGATTCGGCGTTCTTCATTAATCCCGGCGAAAGAGCTAAGACCCGGCCGAAGGCGCGCTCGCGAACATGCGCGCGGCCCGGCACTCGGTGACAAACGCGCCGGCAGCGACGGCGGCAAAGTGAACGTTCTGGCTCACATAGCTCGGGCAACAAGGCCGCGGCTGACGGGCGAAGAAGGCGTACAGCGCGCCAGCAGCGAGCGCGAAAACAAATTTCTTCGAACCGACGCGAGCTCCCGAGAACTTTGCGGAACATCGGAGCTCGGCAGAGAAGGCGACGGCGTCGGGAGAGACAGGCAGTGGCTTGAATACGGGAGGGTTAAGAAAGGATGGTGTGAGAAAAGGTGGCGCGGTTAAGTTCAAGAAATTGGCCCTCGCTTGTCGCGAAGAAAGTGTGTTGTCAGGGCAATTAATAAGCACCCCGCCACAGAGACTCGCGAGCTGAACATTTTTTTTTTTTCTCGACGCTGTTGCCGAGCAGACGACCGTCTTCGAGCGAGCGCGACTACGTGGTTCGTATAGCGCACGCAGGAAGGTCTACAAATTTTAGGGTTTTTTTGCTTTTCTCTTCTGTATTGGAAATAAGAAAAAGAATTCAAGGAGACCTGCCGGAGACACAGGTTCTGCATATTAGGCTCAGTGTCACTATTTTGTTATATAATAGTTACGGGGCACGGATGCTCCGGAAAATATTTGTGTGGAACATATGCACGTGTGCACGGGGGCTATGGGAGGGGGCGCAAAGTCTGTTCCCCATATTTACTCAATAGGGGAGAGGTGCGCTGCGAAAAAAACCTTCCCCTCTCCTCCCCCCACCTGGTGGGAAACTCTGCATATACGAGTATGATGTGGAAAATGAAGAAAGGGATGCTAAAGCGAATATCCACATCAGTGCTAAGTACGGCGTTACGACAGAAACAAAAAACAAACAGACAAAGAAAACTAACAATGGGTTAATAGTTCCAGTACTAGACGTATTATGAGCCGAAGTGCACTGGTTTGATTGGCACTAGTACGAATGCATATTATTTTAATACGGGGACACCGAACACGGCAAAAAACGAAATTTAGTAAGGACTAACAGTCGGGATTTTCGCCAAGTAATCACAATAACGTGTTTGTGAAGCAGTGAAGCTGAGAGCACAAAGTGAATTTTCTGTTTTCTGAAACTCCAGCAGCTACGAGTGCAATTTACTTTCGCTTCTCCCTGCTCTGATCTGCGCTCTGCTTCGTGCACATGGTACTATGGTGAGACGGGAACTTTACTGCATACCTCTAAACACTTTGTAAAAGACAAATGACGATGCTTAAAGTTAACCTAGTGTGTTGGTGACATTGCTTTGATTGTGTACGGACCCGTTGCATCGCATTACAGAGATTGCGAAACGACATCGCTCGTCGCACTTTGGAGCGCGCGGCGCGGGCAATTACGGCGTGCGCATCGTCGACAGCTCAAGACAGTGACGACGACGACAGAAAATTCGCGCGGAAAACAGAGCGTCGCTCTGAATGCGCGTGGGCGTTAGGAGCGTCTCGCCTTCCGTGTGTGCTATAGCAGGTTGCGCCGGCTGGATTGGTGGACTGAGGTGCCTTAGCAGCGCCAGCCGCTCGAGCATGGCCATTTGTCTTGTCGTTGGAATGTCGCGCGAGGAAATTCTCGCCGCCGCGAGCAGCTAAGCGATGTGAGAGACACTGCGCGCGGCGCGGCAACGAAGGGATGATCATGGCGGATGCTTCTCTCTTGATTATTATTTTTTGGTCCTAGGACGCGCGTGTATATGAGCCCGTGTTGGTTTGTCGAGCTTCGGGTTCGAGCGCAATACCGGCTTACGCATTCGAAAAAAACTTGGAATCTTCTTTCTTCACGATCGTCATAATCCTCCCTTATATGTTTTCCCGTGTGCGGTTCCTGCAAGTTCGCTTGAAAAAGTGGTAAGCAAGGACGAAACACGTTTTCATACCTCCTCTTGAGATTAATAAATTCTGAAAAGAAGTCAGAAGCATAAAAAGATTCCCAAGGAAACGCATCTGCGAGCCTGGAATGCATTCTGAAAATTCTTTTATGTTCCACTGGGTGTGCAAGATAAGTTTGAAAGCCCATTCCAGGTGATCCATTTGGTGTTGACAACTCAGTTATAACTGATGAAAACGGAACTCTAAAGCTTCGTTGGCTATAATCATTGGTAACTGCCTCTTAGCTTGGTAACCCAACTGTAAGGCGGAAGGCGGCTGTGGAGTAAGCCGCGAGTGTCTTACATTGGTTCGTGCGACTCCAGATTCGATAAAGTGATCGATCTAAGAGAATGTCCATAACAGTGGCGTAGGCAGAAGTTTGAATCGGGTGAAGGGGGATGGGGTTCCCCCCCTTGATATGACGCTGGGCGCGGGCAGACATGCTCAAGTGTCGTTTTAACGCGACAGCGTTGAAGAGCTCATTTCGCGGAAATGGCGGCGCGGGCATGGATGTGATTGGTTATGAGCGAAAATTCATCTGGTCCATGACCAAAAAATCCAGAAAGATGGAAATCAAATAAACTTGTGGGTCCGGGTAAGGATGAAACCTGGGCTGTTTGCGTGGCAAGCTGGTGTTCTACCCCAGGACCGCACTATTTGGTGAAACTGCTTTGGAAATAAGCCCTATATGATTGTCATGTAGCTGAAGGAGTCTGCTTAACACGTCAGAAGTATGGAGTTGCGCCAGGCGTCAAGATGTGGGTATTCAGCAACGAGGGGGCCCATCCGCCACGGTGGTCTAGTGGCTAATGTACTCGGCCGCTGACCCGCAGGTCACAGGACCAAATCCCGGCTGCGGCGGCTGCATTTCCGATGGAGTTGGAGGCGGAAATGTTGTAGGCCCGTGCACTCAGATTTGGATGCACGTTCAAGAACCCCAGGTGGTCCAAATTTCCGGAGCCTTCCACTACGGCGTCTCTCATAATCATGTGGTGGTTTTGGAACGTTAAACCTCACAAATCAATCAATCAATCAGCAACGAGGGGGTGTTTTGAACGCCCGCCTGTTACAAAACACTCAAACACATTGATTAATCATCACCAGGAGACTCATCAGCAAAGCGAACAGCTGCATAGATTCATGTATTGCCCTATGGACGCGTAGCTGGTCAGTAGCGGGTCACACAGGCCTTGTGTCACCCCTCCCCCTTCCTTGGCTACGTCACAGAAGTGCTGGAACTCGTACTAGTTCCGACAGCGGAAATGAAAAAAAAAAGAAAATGATTAATAATGGACAACAGCACGGCCATATCTGTTCGTAGAAATGAAATTTTATTTGACAATACAGCGACGTGCCTGCCTGTCGTTCTATTGTCCCTCATTAATTTATATTTATTGAGTTCCGCTGCTAGAACCAGCATTAGCCAGCCATGAACCAACTAGCCCCGTTGAATACCGTTTTTACAACAACATCTAGATAATTGTCATGGAAGTCCCGTGGCATCATTATCAAGAAAACTTAAAATTATTTTTTTCTGTTCCGTCTCAAGTCGAGGACGAATGTTCTTGTGCAGCATCGCTGCAGTGAACAAGAAGAATCAAACTGACGGTTCCGAAACTTCAACTCCAAAGTTGACTCTATCCAAACAGGAAGGAAGCGAAAGGAATACTAATGTTCCGTGATCTCAGGAACAGAACTTCCCTTTTATTTTTCCCGCACCGCAACATTCTCACTTTCTTGCTTCTTTCTAAAAGAAGATGCGTTCTTTTCGTGGAAGCGAAGGGCAGGTGAGTTGAAAAATCAGCTTAATCTTCGAGACCTAGACAAGTCGTGCCTTCCTCCGCAGATCAGTGCGAGGTATGGCTGGTTTTGTTTACGCCCACATTCTTTTTTGTTTCTTAACTGTACGCGTGTCGTTCTTCACTGCGTATAACATTAGAGCCTATACATTAGGCGCCGGAAACCGGTCGGTGTTTCAAATTACTCCAGGACGTTTCGCAAATGAGGTGAAAGTTTCGCTTCTCTTCCACTTCAGCGATCGCGACCTGATTCGGATTGATATTTTGTAGCTGAAAAACGGTTCGCTAAAACAAATAAAAAGTGTGTGTGTATGTGGGGCGGAGGGGTGGGTTGTGATCTAGTTTTGTCACAGTACTTTTTCGATCAATATTTTACTTCTTTGCATGTCATCTTCAAAGAGCGGCTTTGTAACGGTAGCGGAACTATATACCACCATTCCAATAGCGCCGTAATAAGCCTGATGCAATAGAGGACACTCTATATTTCACATACACATGTTTTCGTCTCGTGTACAACTACGATGTGGGATCGTTCAGCGAGTCACACCAAACGTTATAGATGTTTGCATTTTGTAGAAGGCGAAGTGGGTGGAGTTGTTGCACTGTTAGAAGATTTCATGTACAGTTAGCTTTCAGTTATTTTGGTACGATGTTAGACTTGTTCCCGTTGCTTTTAATCTTACGACATGCTTGTCACCGTATTTGAATTCGAGGCGCTAAGAGACACTACTCGAATATTGCGTATATTTCTTGGGATCAGATCGCAAAGCTCTAAATTCTCCGGCTGCTAGCGTCATGCGCCTCTCATTTCTCATAAGAGGGCACGCCGTATTATGAACGTGAGGTACCGTAGGGGTGCTCACTGGGAGTGCCCCGTCTAGGGTTACCGCACTTGGAATACATCAACCAGTATGAGACATCAGGACAGTTTCTGTGCATCACTTCAACGCGTTATATTAAGCACGGAAAATGAATGTCGTTCTACTTACAAAGAAAACTGCGGCCCTGAGTCCATTTAACGGCGATCCTTTTTTTTTGCACATTTTTTCCCCTGTAGGAATAGCTTGTAGAAAATGTCGCTACCTTGCTGTCACTACAGTCGGCTGTCCTACAACGTGATCGACAAGAACAAGAAACAAAAAAAGAGAGAAAAGAAAAGAAGATGATTGTGTTGACGACAATAGTGCCAAAGGCGGGAGCACGAGGACTCCCTGTGAGACGCGATGTATCAAGGGCGTAGCCAAAAACATTTCAGAGGAGGGGGGGGGGTTGGTCGTTCAGCCATACTTCGGGTGTGTTCACACGTGACCCCCCCTCCCCCCCCCGAAAAAAGCCCCCTACTGTCTTCGGCAATGCAACGCGTAGTTTTCTTTGATGATCCTAATTCATCGAGTGCATGACATTTCTTAACGTGCAAGATCCTTATTTATCGAGTGCATGACATTTATTAACGTTCTCATTGACGCTCGTGATTCATATAGGTAGCATGCAAGGTGTGCGACAGAACGCGACACTAGTAAAATTTGACGTAACGTTAACCCAATCTACGATTAAATATTTTTTACGGGCTTGCGATGTGCGCAACGACTATGTAGCATCCGTGCACTCACCCTCATTGAGAAGAAAGCAGCAATAAAACAACATCGATAGCACGCAACTAAGAAAACAATATATTTCAATGCTCCTCTTTTCTCCTATTGTAAGAATGATTGATATGTGGGGCTTAACGTCCCAAAACCACTATATGATTATGAGAGACGCCGTTGTGGAGGGCTCCGCAAATTTCGACCACCTGGGGTTCTTTAACGTGCACCCAAATCTGAGCACACGGGCCTACAGCATTTCCGCCTCCACCAGAAATGCAGCCGCCATAGACAGGAGTCGATCCCGCGACCTGCGGGTCAGCAGCCGACTACCTTAGCCACTAGGTCACCACGGTGGGGTCCTATTGTAAGAATACTTTTCCTATCGAGTTTCGTCTTGCTTGCTTGCTCGCGGCCAACACCCACTTACCCACCACACCCATTTTCATGCTCGCCAAACTGCGCAAGAGAGCGCGGATCGCGCAACAAGTACCGCTCGTTGAATTCCACAGGTCGATACATGGCGAAACAATAAGCGAGACACCCAAGTTATTGTCTTCCAACGCTCTCACGGAACAGTCGTTACGCCGATACTCGATATACGAATGGTATTTTTTTCCCCGAAAAGAGGGTGCACGAAAAAGAAGAAAGAGAGGGACAAAAGAAAACGAAACATTCCCGTTATTTGTGCATCGCCCGAGGGGGCAGGGCAGCCGCTTGTAATTACACACTTTGTTAAGTACGGTCTCAAAAGTGGAAAGCGACGGGGTATCACGGGGAAGGAACACGCCCACCGAAATTACGGGAATAAGAGACGGTCGAGGAGAAAGGAAAAAAAAAGGGAGAGAAGAGGGCAGGGAAGAGAAAAGGCGGCCGAGATACGCGCTCGCAGACGGGAAAACGAAGCGAAAACAATAAAAAAAAACCCGTCGGAGATGGAGACGACCACGCAAAAAGCGACCAGCAGAAGAGTTCGCGTTCTCTCTGAGCTGAGACATCCCGATTATTGAAGGCATACCTGAAAACCATCGTATTGAAAGATTTCTCAAAAGGCAGCCTGGGCGGGCTAGAAAACAAGCAGCGTTGACAAGAGGAAAAAGAAAATAATTTGACAATATCGGTGGCAAGCGCCTGAGCAAAAAGAACGCCGACGTTTTCCTTTACGCATACCACTTTTTTTTTCTTTAAACACGCTAAAAGAAAAATTGTCGAAGGCAGCGTTTGCAATCCAAAGAAGGGACAGCGCTAGTCGGGGATGGGGGGAGGCAAAGGATGGCGAGGGCTTCTAATTATAAAGCGCGATAAGGTTATCAATCTCGAACTTCTATTTCACCGTATACCGTGCTTCTCCGGCATCGCCGTCTTCGTCTTATTCGTTTCATTTCTTCCTTTATTTTGGTTTTCATTTCTTCCTTTATTTTGGTCCTCTTCATTCTTTCAATGGCTGCCGCGCGTTGCCACCCATCGAATTCGAAGCATTTCCCATCTTTTATTGCTCTCAGAAGGTTCGCTCTATTTTTCTTGCTCATATTTATTTATTTCTTCTTCGGTCTTCACGGCACACGACGATCGAAACTCGAGCATCGGCACCATTTATTAAGGACCCCTCCTTCTCACCCACCTCCGGTCTGCTTTAGCATTTTCTTTTTTGCCATTGCATTCGCCGCGGTACCGACGATACGCACGAAACGCTGATAAAGAACGGTGGATGCTTCATCGCGGCATTCTGGCATCGAGTTCTCACAGTTAGCGCTGCGGGGTGAGGGAGAAAAGAAAGACACGCCAGGTAAATGAAAAGAGCACCCCCCCCCCCCCCTACTCGTACTAATGAAGATTTGCGTCATCATGGGCATTGTTGTTAACGAAGCGACTCATTAAAGAGCGCCCGCCGACGCGATCCCCTTCGTTCTCTCGCCCAACCTCTTTCGATGCTCGCCGTTTCTTTAATAACGCTCCGATGAACACTTAACGTTGCCGCCGCTCACTTGTTAATCGCCCAAGACACGTTTTTAACCGCAGAAAAAGCCGGTTTGTGTTTAGATGCGTCCTGTGCGCCCCAGACCTCACTTTTTCCCTCTTTCAGGTATTCGCTTCGCTTCGCAGGCCTTTAGTTCGCATCCGATTCCGTCTCTCTTTTCCTCTTACCCCTAAGTCTTTCTGCGTATAGTATTATTAATCTTTAATCTGCGTGTACTTGCGTCTTTTCATGTTTCTTCCCATTGCTTGATTTCTTTCTTTCCCCTTTTATTTTCTGTTGCTTCGATTGCTTGTTACATTTTCCAGGCAGTGCGGAGTTTTTTTATGTGTTTTTTTTACAACCAAGCGGATGGTTCGAATACATCGATTAATCGACTGCACAGGTTCTGATCGTGCTCGCCGATGCATCGACGAATAAACAAAGGGAAGAGCAACACTATGATCGTTACTGGATTCATACAGCCTTTTATGACGGGCGTCCGAGAGAAGCTTGTTGCAGGTGCCAGAAAACCTGTGGTGGTTGCGGACTCACCGTTTGAGGGTCCGCGCACACGGTGAAAGGCATAAATCCCGGTTTGTCGGAACAGCATGCACGCACAGAGCGGATGTACGGTGAGGCCAAGAGGTTTTCGTCAATGTGTTCCGCTTTGAGGCTACGTTATTGTGGTTTCGTGTTCAGGATGTGCACAGAAGACACGACGAATGCCCATGTAGGAAAGGTTGCGCACGCATTTTGACAACGTTCGCGCCAAGTCGAGAGAGGGAGAGAGAAGAGACAAAATCAGAGGGAGATGAGCCTGTGAATAGACAGACCGTCAGCCCAATGCTGGAGGAAAATGATAAAATGAAATAATGAAAGAGAGGCAATAACTTGGCCATCATGTTACGGTCTGCAGCACTTGAAGATGAACGCTTGCGCTTAGTTGAAGACCAAACTTTTTACAAGACATGACGAGCCACACCATAAGCGACACGCGTCGCATTGCCCTGATGTTCTCGGTAGACGTCATCGTTACTCCCCATGCGAAGCTTTCCCTACTTCACACGGAGTTGCAGCACTTACATAATGGCTACCTTTGATTGATATGTGGGGTTTAACTTCCCAAAACCACCCTATGATTATGAGAGACGCCGTAGTGGAGGGCTCCGGAAATTTTGATCACCTGGGGTTCTTTAACGTAATGGCTACCTTTGATGAAGCACCTATACCACGTGGTGACGCTATTTATTACTGGAATCAGCAATAGGGAAGTTTAGAAAAAACGTTCGCAGGTGTTGCGGGCGTTGCTTTAGTTGCGGGCGCCATATGAGGTTGCTCCTCCTATAGGGAAGAGTCTAGGGACTTTCACCTCGACCGTTAACTCAAATACACGGAAGATACACGCAGCACTTTGCGGGCCTTCGTGGGCCGCGATAGCGGCACGCTATTTCGGATTTTCTGCGGTGGGCCGCGGACGCGAACGGCGGCTCGTGTTACGACGCATGCGCAGTTGCAGTGACCGCACCACAAGGGCTCGCGGTGCTCTTTTCTAAGCCTCCCTAATGTCAATACAAGACGCCACGTGGTGACGTCACAAAAAAGTTAGCGGGGGCTTAGCTCGGCTATGCCAGGATATACGTAGAGTGAGCTACGAATGGAGAGGTGGATGGATGGACAGACGAACAGATGGACGGCAGCACGTTCGGACGAACGGACTGGCGAGCGAGCTCACGCGAGTCAAGCGCCGGCATACACATTTTAAAGGTTTACAAACACAACCCCTTGATGACTTCTGGTTTTGTCCACCGATGTGCTTTGATAACATTGGAGGACCACAAAAACTTTAGAAAATAGCCCGCTGATTATGCTTCATTTTTTTTCCTTTTACGGCAAAATATATTCAAATAAATGTGTTTTTGAGCTACATGAAAATTATATCTAACGCACGTTTGTTTCATGTTAAAAACGAAAGATAGACACTTCTTACGCTTGAAAAGAAATTAAAAACGTGCTTTTAGTTTCAACGTTAGGAGCTGGTAAATGAGCTGACCGGAAGTTTTTTTTTTTTTTTTGGTACAATGCTTGTGACCTTGAAACTGTCTATAGCGACACGTCACTCCAGGAGCTTCCAGGCCTTCTCTGGCGCTGCAGATGTGCGCCGTATGGCGCCACTGCTTCTCGGGCATGCGCACCACGACTCTCGATAAGCCACGCGAAACTGCTCAACCTCTGTCCAGTGTAGCTTACGCTACGAAATTTGGAGGACGCTTGAGCTTCGTTTCCAAGAGGAGAGCGTGACCGCGTAATCGCGCCTCCTCTGAGGCGTCCTCCCAAATATTATAGGGCTGCAGAAGTTGCGCATTTTCCTTTCCTCCTCCTCCTCCTCCTTCTCCTACAATCACTAGCCTGCAGTCGCCTATCAGTGAAGCTTCTCCGAAAGGAAAGGAACATATGTGCCCGTAACACTGGCCATTTTAAACTTTCCTGGAATGCTTACTGCAAGTACAGTTGCCAAGTGCCCGCTACGTAATCATTCTTCATTTTGCTAATTGCCAAAGCATCCGCTATGCGTCCGTAACGCGCTATTGCCACGCACAACTGCGCGGTGTAACGCTTCGTAATGGATGGGTAGGTTTGAAATACCCTCTCATTGCACAATTAACTTGTTTTTAAAGACGATAGTTTTTCTTAGGAACCTTCGACGCAAAAATTCTGTCTGTCTGTCTGTCTGTCTGTCTGTCTGTCTGTCTGTCTGTCTGTCTGTCTGTCTGTCTGTCTGTCTGTCTGTCTGTGCATTTGTCTGTCTGCCTGTCTGTCTGTCTGTGCATTTGTCTGTCTGTCTGTCTGTCTGTCTGTCTGACCGTCCGTCTGTCTGTGCATTTGTCTGTCTGTCTGTCTGTCTGTCTGTCTGACCGTCCGTCTGTCTGTCCATCCGTCTGTCTGTCTGTCTGTCTGTCTGTCTGTCTGTCTGTCTGTGCATTTGTCTGTCTGTCTGTCTGTCTGTCTGTCTGTCTGTCTGTGCATTTTTGTCTGTCTGTCTGTCTGTCTGTCTGTCTGTCTGTCTGTCCGTCTGTCTGTCTGTCTGTCTGTCTGTCTGTCTGTCTGTCTGTCTGTCTGTCTGTGCATTTGTATGTCTGTCTGTGCATTTGTATGTCTGTCTGTCTGTCTGTCTGTCTGTCTGTCTGTCTGTCTGTCTGACCGTCCGTCTGTCTGTGCATTTGTCTGTCTGTCTGTCTGTCTGTCTGTCTGTCTGTCTGACCGTCCGTCTGTCTGTCTGTCTGTCCATCCGTCTGTCTGTCTGTCTGTCTGTCTGTCTGTCTGTCTGTCTGTCTGTCTGTCTGTCTGTCTGTCTGTCTGTGCATTTGTATGTCTGTCTGTCTGTCTGTCTGTCTGACCGTCCGTCGTTCTGTGCATTTGCCTGTCTGTCTGTCTGTCTGTCTGTCTGTCTGTCTGTCTGTCTGACCGTCCGTCTGTCTGTCTGTCCATCCGTCTGTCTGTCTGTCTGTCTGTCTGTCTGTGCATTTGTCTGTCTGTCTGTCTGTCTGTCTGTCTGTCTGTCTGTCTGTCTGTCTGTCTGTCTGTCTGTCTGTCTGACCGTCCGTCTGTCTGTGCATTTGTCTGTTTGTCTGCTCTTAACGATATTTCCAACGGTACCAAACGGCCAACCCAATCCGCAGCGCCCACCGATATTGCTCAAGTTTAACGTTCATAGCTGTGCGAGTGTAAAAAAAAAAAAGCAATTATTGCGCATATCTAAGGCGCCATAACAACACGTCGATGTTTTGTATGTCTGCCTTTATACTAAAAGAGGCACACACAAGTAACTCTAAGGACTAGCGTTTATCGCGCTGCGCTGACAGTGCAACGCGATGCTCAAAAAGGTAAGTGTTTCCAACGCTTTGCTACAACCATAGAGTTTCCCACAATACTTACTAGAGGGAACTCTGGCGCTAGTGTCTATGGGAGCTGCAACACACGTCGCTTCGGCGAGCATGGGAATGATGGGTAGTACACACATTTGTCTAAACTTCGTACTTGTGGCCTGCTTTTGGCTCCGGGTGTGTTCGTGTGGCTTGAAGCTGTTTTCTCATGAAACAAAAATCGACGAATGTTCAGCGATTGCGCTTCACCACCCTATTTTTTTAATTACCTTTCCAAATTGGGTCACGAAGTTTAAAGGGTTGAATCTTTCTTTCAAAACAAAATCGAAACACAGCAATAAACGAAGCCGCAAGTACGATTCGCCACCCACAAGTACGAAGTCTAGGCGAATGTGTGTACTACCCATCATTCCCATGGTCGCTGAACGATCGCAGCGCCAGAGTGCCCTCTAGTTAATTTTGAGAAACTCTATGGCTACGACGACATGGTGGTGGCACCTGCCCGCCGCTTTGCGTTCTACACCTTATCACGTCCGAGACTGGCGCACATCTTTCTCCGCAGGTGCGCACGCCTTCGTTTTCGAGGATAACTGCCGGATGGCGCTCGTGTCAAACGTGCCTCGATGCACTCGTTCGCCTCCGCTACACAATCGAGGCACTCTGACACAGCGCCTTCAGAATACCATTCACCAATTTTCTTGCGCAGAACATCAAATAAATTTTTTGTTCCCTTTCTCCAGACGCAAGACTATCGTCTTTCGACGACATTTGCAGTGTAACATCCAGATCCGGGTCAATTTATGCCTAGTGCGACTCAATGATTTTGCCATAAAATGGTACATGCATTAGGAAGGCTACTCCAACCACATATTATTAAAGACGATAGTCTTTCTTGGGGACCTTCGACGCAAGAAATTTGGTCTGTCTGTCTGTGCATCTGTGTGTGTTTAGAAAAAGGAGGTAACGATTTAGAGAACTAGTTACTCTACTCTGGGAGAAGCTGAAAGCCGTTGTTGTGGACCTCGTAGAATCGCTAATGAAGACGCTGCAATGACGCAATCATACTGACAAGGCTGATGATTATCTACCCTTAATGGTACCTCAAACGACACCAAACAATTTTCCGAACAGCAGACCCTATCAACAGCGCCCACCAATATTACCCAAGTTTTAGCGTTCATACTTGTGCGATTGTCAATTGAAAAGCGATTATTGCGCATATTTGAGGCACCATAGCAACCCGTCAATATTCCGTATGTGTGCCTTTATACTTAAAAAGGCATACGTAAGTAAATTTAAGGACCATGACGTTTATCACGCGGCGCTGATAATGCAACGCTTGCACAAAAAGGCAAGTGTTTCCAACGCTTTGCTAAGACGACACGGTGGTGACACAGCCTTGCGTTCTACACCTTACCACCTTCAAGACGGGCGCGCATGCCGCGCGCTTCGTTTTCCAAGAAAACTGCAAGATAACGCTCATGTCTCACGTGTGACGTGACTCGACGCGCTCGTTCGCCTCTGCTGCATGCTCGAGGCACTCTGACGCGGCGCCTCCAGAATACCATTCACGGTGGTGGTAAAAAACATTTATTTCAGAAAAAGTTTACTAGAGAGTGCCGACGTGGCCCATCGGCGTGCTAGAGTGGCAAGACCCTATTCCGGGACGCCAGTGGAGCTGGAAGCTGCCCGTGCGCGCTCCACCAAGGAGCGTTGTGCAGCCAAGGTAGAGCAGCCGAGCAGGTGCTCCTCCCAAGCCTCTCTAGTTGGGATAGGAAAAGGGGATGAGAAAGGGACGGGATTAACTGGGCACGATGCTACGACGTGATATGTGTCGGCGAGCACATGACAGGTCGAGCAGGTGCCATTGATTTCCGGCAAAAAGTGCCTGGCGACCGCCGGACTGATAAAGGTGTTCGTCTGCAGGCGGCGTAGCAGTCGTTCGTCCGCTTTCTCCAAACCGCGTGCGGGGTCCGGGTAGAGGCGGCGCGAAGCCCGGTAATAGGCCAAAATTTCGCGAAAGCGCGTCAGGTTGGTATTGCCAGATTCCGTCTCGGGACATGGAGGGGCAACGGCCCGGACAGGAGAAGCGCGGGCAGCGGCATTTGCCGCCTCGTTGCCGGGCAGGCCCGAGTGGCCTGGGGTCCACACTATACGAATGGGATGAGGGTTAAAGCGCCAAGAGGCTGCCTGTAGTAGGCTAGCCGCCAGCGGAGCAATGGAACCCTGAAGGTACTGAGAACAGGCCGAGCGCGAGTCCGTCAGGATGGTGCGTGAGGCAGGGTGAGAGGCGGCCAAAGCTATGGCAACCTCTTCAGCGTGCGTTACTGTGTCTGCTCGAAAGGAGAGGCCGTCTACGTGTTTGCCCTCTGTAATCACGGCAGCCGTGAAGTGACCCGAGGGGGAGGGACCCGAGACGTCCACGTAGAAAACACCAGGACGATCGGAGTGTCGCGTATGAAGGGCCGCGGCGCGTGCTAGTCTACGGCCAGGATGGAGGTCAGGGTTCATATTACGGGGTACACTCTAAGCCGAAAAAGACTAAAGTGGGGTATGCCATTGGTCTTTTAGGGGTCTAAATGCGCTGCCAGAGATTTTGAACCAATTTTGGACTAACTGCTGGAGTAACTGCAAGGGCTCAACTGTTACCCCAAGCACTTACTCCACTTGGTTTAAATGTTGGCCCCAGTAGAATGCTCCAGCGCGACTAACAGTTAAACCGTCTGGACCAATGGCAAAAAAAAAAATGGCGACACTGCGTTTGTGCAGTATATTTTATGTTTATCCCAATTTAATCAGCACTGAAGATCATAGTATATGTTATTCATGCAACACACACACACACAGATACATACGCACTATTATTTCAAAGTAAAACACCGCAAACACTGACTGCCCGCGCTGTACTACAGAGTACAGACTCTCGGGTATATATAGCACAGTATTTTGACCTCCCATCTAGTGCCAGTGGGCGACTTTTACTCGGCTTAAAAAAACAATAAACATTGATACCGTAACGCGAAAATTTACATCGGCTAATTCGTAGCACCGATGCGCACCGATCTTTTAATATGGATCCATCTAATATTCAACATGCCTCCAGCCCGAGACTACGAATTATCAGCTGGCATTCTATCATGTCGGCCGAACCAGCGTTCGCAGTGCTGGCGCACGAGTCCGCAAACACAAACATAGCAGCGGCGCTTGTGCGGGAAAGCCGGCGAAGCAGCCGCAGGCGCCCCGCCGATGCCATACCGTGTCGGCTTGCCGACGGCGTCGCTAGGCTTACGACGAGTACGGCTAAACGACCGCCGGCGATCGCAACATACGGCTCGCGTGAAATTTTCGTCGTCATTATTTTATAGTCACAAATGAACAATAGGTAAGTGCCCCATGTTCGCTGTGTCTTACGGAGTGATGTAGATATCTGTATACTTACAGCGACGAGACCGTTCGAAGGCACGGTTCTTTCATCGTGCTGGTAAGGCACAACCTGATCCGCGATCGCCTACACGTTGGATTTTTGATAACGATTGTCGCATGGATAAAAAACCATAAGTTTGCCTGAGCTACTATTTTTGTGAACTTGTACGCGACGTTTCCTTCGCTTGTGCCGGCAATGCACTCACACCGGCAGCCAGCTTGATACCGATGACGTACGAAGCCTACTTTTCATATATATCGCTTTGAACTTGTGGTAACTGTGTGGGTACACGACCGCTGATGAACAGCTTACCTTTATTAGCATTGTCAGTGTTCACCGTAGTTCGAACTTATTCAGCACATTAAAGCGAGTTCTCGGCATTGCCCGTGTTTGCGGAGACTTTCACTTGGCTTCGGCTCGCCCGTGCCGGCATGGTGGAAACGCGAGGGCACTTGCTGTGTGCCCTGACAGCGTGTTGTACTACTTTCCTCTAATAACATCTTCTATTCGTTTGATAGTGCTTCACTTTCACAGTGGCGTATAGCCTATTTAACTTGTTTTCATGATCGCCGACCACGCCGAGCATTGCAGTGCAGCATCGACAGGAGGCGATCGCGGTGCAGTTGCCCTCCCCGTTGGTCCCTTCATTGCCGGGCGTTTGCGCAAGACACGCATTTTCACACATTTAGTCCCTGTTGGACGAACCGTTCGTCCATTGGTTTAACGACTGCAGTTAGTCCAACTTTGCCGAATTTCGGCTTAGAGTGTAGAGGTTCCACCCATAGCTTTTGACGCCAGAGCTCTGGTACCGGCTGCAGAGGGTCTTGGTCAGATATCGGGTTAAGGCCAAGTCTGTGTAGAAGACGGCGCCCTGAAGGCGTCTGCGACAGTCGATTGATTTGGTTAACGCGATGAGCTTCGCGCATCTCTGCAAAGGTGTTGTGTACCCCCAGAGCCGTGAATCGGCTGTTGGAAGTTGCAATAGGTAGGTCCAGAGCGCGTTTGTATACTGAACGAAGAAGGAACGTCCAGCTGGTGCTCGTGTCGACGACGCAGGCGAAGGTAAGGCAAGGCGTAGAGGACGCGACTGGTCACAAACGTGTGGGCCAATCGGAGGGACTGAGACCCGCGGAGGCCGCCGCGCTTGGTAGAAACTCGCCGTATCATGCGGCTCACCTGTTCGCTGGTGCGTCTGAGGCCTGCTATTGTGCCCTTTGGATCAAAGGACGATGTGAGGTGAAGGCCAAGAACCCGAATATTTTGCACTGACGGGACGGGCCCGGACGGAAGAAAAATTTGAGGCGGCGGTAGCGGAGAGACTGAAAGAAGAGCCGATTTAGCTGGAGAGCACTCCAGGCCGCATGAACCTGCGTAGGTGTCCACCAGAAGGGCAGCCTTTTGCAGGCGTTCTTCGATTTGCGCTAAGGAGCCGGTGTTGGTCCAGATTGTGATATCGTCCGCATATAGTGCGTGTTGTATTCCCTCGACCTCGCTTAGAAGAGAGGGGAGGTTCATCATCGCCAGGTTAAAAAGCAGAGGAGACAGGACTGCCCCTTGAGGTGTACCCCGCGTGCCTAATAAGTACGGGCCGTGTTCGGTAGAATTAAGGCGAATGAAGGCGGTGCGATGTGATAGAAAGGCGCGAATGTAGTTGAAAGTCTTCTGTCCGCAGTTTGTGGTAGACAGGTTAGTGAGTATAGTGCTGTGTTTGACGTTGTCGAACGCCCCGCGGAGATCGAGAGCGAGCACGGCTTTATCGTTATGGCGCATAGTAGTCGGCTCTATGATATCGTGTTGAAGCTGGAGCAGGACGTCCTGCGCCGACAGATGCGGGCGAAAGCCAAACATCGTGTCGGCAAAGGTGCTCCTGGCCTCCAAGTAGGCTGAAAGGCGTTCGCGAACCATGGTTTCCATGAGTTTGCCTGCGCAAGACGTAAGTGAGATGGGTCTCAGTGCCTCAATACTAACGGACTTTGCTGATTTAGGAATGAATGTCACGACCGATGTGGTCCATTCCGTTGGAAGCGGAGAACCGTCCCATATCGAATTTATAAGCTGGAGTAGCGAGAGGTGTGCTTGGTCGGGAAGATTTGCCAGGAGCGATACTGTGATTCCGTCGCGTCCAGGGGCCGTGCCCCGTCGCATTTTCGTGAGTGCAAATCGTAAATCAGAAAGCGTGTATGGGGCGTCGAGGTCGGTGTTAGGGGCGCCGGAATACGTATATGCTGGGCCTGCGGGATCAATTGTGCGGCAGATGTAGCGGTCACAAAGTTCTCGCGCGAGCTAGTTCATCCGTAGTGCCCTGAAATGCATGCAGAACACGGTGGAGCTGGCGTTGCGTTTCTCCCCTGGTAGTGGAGGGATCGAGAAGGCTTCTAAAGAGTCGCCACGCACTCTTAGAGCTCATCTGGTTTGCAGCCTTCGAACAGGTGTCTGCCCAGTTAGCATCGGAAAGTTGTGCGGAGTATGCGGCCGCCTCTGCAGTGAGCGCCTCAATGCGAGCGCGAAGTTTCCGATTAAGTTTGTTGCGTTTCCAGCGCCTTATGAGCCCGCGGCGAGCGTGCCAAAGATGTAGGAGGTGTGGATCGATTGCAGGAGTCAAATTAGAGGTTGCAAGGGTGCGAGTGTTCGCTTGTTTTATATGAAGAGCGTATGATGCCCACGCTGCATATTCGGTCGAGGAGAGGCCGGCGGGGAATGGTTGCATTCTGAACTGAGTCCAATCGGTGAGACGGGCTTGGCCCCAGTGTTGGCGCATTTTCTGCCGCGGTGTGAACGAAATGCGGAGTAAAAAGTGATCGCTGCCTAGGTTTTCGCCTAAATTTTCCCATGTAGCATCGCGGATGTGACGGGTGAGGGAGAGGTCGGGGCATGTGTCTCGCGTGACCGAGTTGCCGGAACGTGTGGGTTGTGCCGGATCGGTAAGAAGCGTCAGGCTCAGCGAGGAAATGAGCTCCTTGAGCTCTCTGCCCCGGGCCTTCTCGTAGTCGTAACCCCAGTGAGGGCTGGGGGCATTAAAGTCCCCGACAATCACCAGTGGTTGTCGGGCCGCTATACGCAGTGCCCGATGAAAGAGATGCGCAAACGAAGCCCTCGCAAGGCGAGGGGGACAGTACACGTTTAAGATATGTATTGATGGTTGGCCCCTCCGCTGAGACAGCACTGATATCATGCAGTAGTCGTAAGGAAGATCCAGATCGAGGTCGATCTGTATCGCCGTGTAAGCTTTATGCACGAGGAGGCATGTGGTGGTGCCGCCTACATAGGAGCAGTATCCAGAAGGGGATGGAGCAGGGCCAGATTCTTGGAGCGCCAAGACGGCCGGCTGAGAGCCAAGTGAGCTGAGGAAAAGGGAAAGATGTGAACGCTTTCGCCTGTTCCCGAAGCCTCCAGGGTTCCACTGTATGATCTCAAATTTAGACGCAATGTTTGAACGGGACGTACGATTGGTAGCCATTGTGACTGTCTTAGGTTTTATATTTGGTCCTCCATGTCCCGCTCGGAATCCTCAGAGGCAGGGAGGGGCACGGAGGCCGGATTGTCCGACGGCGGGGTGGTGCTAGCCACCTTACGACGACGCCGTGGAGCTGTACCCTCACTGCTCACCGAGCAGGAGCGGGAACGCGATGCCTTGGGTTGAAACTGGGTGATTGCCCAGGCTTGAATAGCCTGGGTAACCTCTACTACTATGCGTTGGACCGAGAAGCTGGTGAGGAGCTGATTAATCGAAGCTTCGACGCGCGTGAGGCGTTCCTCTACGCGCGGGGTGTGCTCTTCGCTAGGGAGAGTTTGGTTAGCGGGCAAGAGAACCTGAGGTGCCCCAGGAGCCTCAAGAGCTTCTGGAGTAGATGTAGCACCGGTTACGAGTGCTGGAGTACACACGGCTGCTTGAACCGGCGGTTTAATGGGAGTGGACTTAGCGCGAGGACTAAGCTTGGACGTAGCTGGCGTAGCCGCCTGGACAGAGGAGGCAATACCGGATGGCCTTGCAGTACACTGTTGTTGGGGTTGAAGTCGCTTATTTAAGAGTTCGAGTTGTTTAGTTAAAAGAGAATTTTGCTTTTGAAGTGCCGCAACTTGCTGGCGAAGGGCCGCAAGTTCGGGAGAAGGAGGATCGACAGAAGGGGGTGAGAGAGGCTTAGAAGCAGCTTTCCCTGCCCAACTGCTCACCTGAGGTACCGCCGCTGGTGCTTCGAGCGGTGGGAATGCTTGAGAGTCGGCGTGGAGTGGTGGAGCCGAATGATTCAGGTTTGTGCTGCTGTCTGGCTGTGACGAACATGAGGTGGTCCCTCGAGGAGATGTTGAGGGCTGCTTGCGTTTCCGATATTTTCGGTATTTTGCCGTGCAGCCACTGGTCCCAGTCTCATGGGCGCCGTGGCAGAGGAGGCACTTGGGGTGGCAGTCGTGGGCATTGAGACCTGCAGGTGCGGGGGTTCCACATTTGGCACACTGGGTTGGAGCGGCGTGAGGGCACTGAGGTGGTCGATGACCGATGGTACCGCACTTGGTGCATACAGGGACCGTTTTCTTATAGGCGCGGGTATACGTCGCCACGCAGTGGTAGAAGAGGAAGCGGGGTAACTTCGTGCCCTCGAAAGTCACCACCGCCGCCGCGGAATCTCCGAGTTTGCGGACCGCAAGGATAGTACCTTGAGGCCAATACAGTTCAGACTTTATCTTTTCCGGGCTTTCAGCAGGGTTTACATTGATGACGCCCTTGCATGTATCCCCTGGTGCCTTGGCGTGGCCTCGAACGGGCAGCTGCTGATCCCCCACTTGCAGCTGGAAGTCCCCGAGGAGTCGCTGTGCCATAGGCAAAATGGTGGTGCTACAGACCAAGATGTTCTGTTCCCAGATTGGCCACACTTGAATTTGCGTGGTAGTCCGGTCGCCGAGGTAGCTGCGGATGGCGTCGCCCGCGCGATCGGCCGGGACAATTGTGCGTAGCTCGCAGGGAACGCGAGGTTTCAGCACTACGATGTAGTCGTCGCGAGAGAGGCGAGGAGTTTGACGCGGATGCCACTTGCGTTGCTTCGCTGGCTGCGAGGACGGAGCAGAGGTAGGCACACCGCCGGAGGGATGGCGCGCCGGCGTTCCTTGCAAGGCTGGGGAATGGTGGCCCGCCGTGGCGTCTCGTTGTTGTTGAGACGCAGACTTCGATTTCGCTTGCTTGCGTTGCCACAGTTTCACCATGTCGTCGAGGTATTCATCTTCTGATGGCATAGTGTTTTCGGAGGATGAAATCTCCATGGACAGCATTTGGCTTGAGGTAGGATCATAGCCCGTAACCACGTTAGCGGCCGCCATCGCCGGGCTGAGAGCCCTTAGCGAGGCGGCGTTGTAGCCGGTAGTGAAGGACGTCCCTCAAGTTGTCAAAACTGGACCCACCTGGACGAAGGTGTTGTCTAGGCGAAGCGGAGAACTTGGCGGTGACGATAAATCCAAGTTTCAGGGGTACCAAGGTGGATGTCCGCAGAAATAGCAGAAAATCTACGGAGGCGATGTGGAGTGCGTCCGTCACCATCGAGCGCTCGCAGCGCCCCCCCATTCACGGATGTTCTTGCGCAGAACATCAAGTAAACGTTTTGTTCACTCTCTCAAGACGCAAGACTATCTTCTTTCGACGACATTTGCAGTGTACCACGTAGGCATGGGACCAATTTTTTTTATTTCGTTCTTTCACAAAGCGGTTTTAAGCACTGGTGTAGAATCGTGGTAGAACACCTCCTTGCAACGCAGAAGACTTGGGTTCAATTTTCACTCATATCAAAGACACTGTCTTATTTTTTTTGCTTCTATCTTGAACTTTAACTCACAGGCCACGCCGTTTTTTTTTGCACACAACCAATGACGCCGCCACTGACGCCGACCACGGAGTTCCAACGAAACGAGGTCTTTAAAGCTATCGCGTTAACATAAGGTCATGAGCGACGGAGGTCAAGCGGGTTTTTGCACCAATTCTTTCATATGTCCTGTTTCGCTCAGGGGGGGGGGGGGGTTGTTTGGAAATACGCTTGATCCTTACGCCTAAAAAAGTGAGGAAAAGTAGAAAAATACAATACTGCGAAGAAGTGCATGACACATCTTCAGTGAGGCAGTGCCTGTCTGAAACCAGCCAATTTTTTTCTTTTGTCATAGTTCTTCTTAATAACATGTACGGACATACATAGACATACTCGATTGTGAGAGATATATCAAAACCAACCGAAAACATGTGCAAAACTCAGGTGCCTCCAAGAACGAGGAGGAAGCAAATTTATTGTAAGAGTCCAGTGGCCTCGGTGGGGCAGATCCCACGCCTAGGCGTTGTTGGGACTCCGGGTCCTGCCGGTCTCGTTTTCGGTAGCTGGCCCCGTTGCAGGATCCATCGTCCAACAATTCAGCGAGGAGAAGCGCCCGAACGAACAACAGAGATTTATTTACATGTGGAGAAGTGTTCAACTGACCCAAAGAGAGAAGAGTGAGTGTGATACAAAACGTCTTCGGCATTTTATAGCGCCACGTTGTTGACACTGGGCGCCTTGTCCGCATCGTCAGCCAATACGGTGTCCCCGGCACCTCGGCCACGAGGGAGGGGGAAACACCTCTCACAACACATGGAGTGGCACAACCTAACACGGAGTCCATATATGGTCACGGCGCCCTAAAATGTTACCAAACATGGTCACGAACGCACAGCAGAGTCCGGAGTTCTCCCGGTGAGAGGAGGAGCCTGAATGGGGAGGTGGGGGTGGACGACCCCGTCGGTCAAGAACCGGTTCTCCCCCAAACTCTACTTGCTTGGTTCCCTAGGGCCGGTCGTAACAGTCTCTCGCGCGGGGGGGTGAAGATCTCGATGGGCTGAGGTTTGCAGCCACTGTCCGGAGAGATCAGCGCCGGCAGTCGGTTTGGTGACGACCATCTTTGATGAAGTAGAGGGCAACACCTGCTTCATTGTGGGCTCAACAGACATCACATACGCACATGAAAACACAACTACTCAGCCGGTGAGCGCTGGACAATTCCGCCAAACTCCACCAGGCAATTTTCCCCTTTAACTGATATAAAGGAAATACACAATTCATTCAAAATGTTACTCACACTTTAAGGTGACACAAAACAACAACACTGAAAGCACACCGAACCGGAAACCCTGGATAGCCGTGTCTTCAACGTTTTCAAACAAGTACACCTAAAAGAGTGAAAAAAACAATCACTAGCTCTTGTCTAGGTCAGGAAAAAAAATGCCAGAGTTCTCGAGACATGCTCTCGCGTCAGGGGCATCGACTTAATCCATCAGCGTTGCCATGGAGTACACCCTTTTTGTAGCGTATTTCAAACGTATATTGTTGCAAAACGAGGCTCCAACGCAGCAGGCGGCCGTTCTTAGAGGACATGGTCTGTAGCCAGGTGAGAGGACAGTGGTCCACTTCCACAATGAACTTGCTTCCGGCAATGTAACAAGCCAGTTTCTGGACTGCCCAAACCAAGCACGCACATTCCTTTTCGCTAGCGCTGTAAACCTGCTCGCGAAGGGTGAGTTTCCGGCTGACATAGAGGACGGGATGCTCTTGATCCCCCTCATTCCTTTGACTAAGAACTGCCCCCATGCCTCTATCACTAGCGTCGCATTGGACTATGAAAGGCCTCGAGTAGTCCGGTGAACTAAGCAAAGGTTGGCTCTTAACACTCGCTTCATCACGGAGTGAAGCTTTTCTATCGAGTTCGACTGCGGATGGTAGACTGAACTATGCAATAATTTTACGCCACACCGCTCTAGAAAGGTTGTCGTTAAGGCACTC
Organism: Rhipicephalus microplus; assembly: GCF_043290135.1. NCBI lineage: Eukaryota > Metazoa > Arthropoda > Arachnida > Ixodida > Ixodidae > Rhipicephalus > Rhipicephalus microplus. The sequence goes on along the minus strand of NC_134701.1, from coordinate 212,680,458 downwards.
GTGAAAATGGTGCCCTGGTCTGATTGTATCTCGGCAGGAAAGCCTACCCGGGCAAACACGGACAGAAGTGCGTTCACTACTTCCACGGAACTTAGCTCTTTTAGCGGGACCGCCTCTGGAAATTTAGTAGCTGGGCAGATTAAGGTCAGGATGTGACGGTAGCCTGAAGTTGTCTTGGGCAAAGGACCTACTGTGTCAATTACCAACCGACGAAAGGGCTCCGTGATTACGGGTACCAGCTTCATTGGAAATTTCGCCTTATCTCCCGGCTTACCCACTCGCTGACACACATCGCAAGATTTTACAAACCTCTCTACATCTTTAAAGCATCCAGGCCAGTAGTATTCCTGTAAAAGACGATTTTTCGTCTTCTTTACGCCTAAGTGGCCTGACCATGATTTTCCATGCACCAACCTAAGCAAATCCTGACGATACGCCTGAGGTACGACTACCTGGTCAAACTCTACTCCTCGCCTATCTAGATATTTTCGATAGAGTATGCCGCTCCTCTCTTGGAATCTCACATTTCGTTTGGCGATTCCCTCTTTCGAACTGTCCTGGAATTGCTGAAGCGTCGGGTCCCCCTTTTGTTCGGTTATTAATGAAGCGGGGCTTACCTGCAGCAGCCGACTGAAATTATCCGAAGTTGGCATGACACACAACTCTTTCGTATTTCCTAGTACCTGAAATGTGTCACCCTCTGTGCTATCCTCTGTACTACCAGGCATCGGCTTGGGAGCAACGGCATTTTCTATTTGCTCGGTCAACGAGGCGTAATTGACCCCTTCCAATTCGGGAGGAGGTTAAACGTCGTTTTTAGGAATGGTTGCCTCCGCGACTACGGCTTCTGCAGCCTGTTCTCGCACAAGTCGATTTGTTACCGTGGTGTCCAACTCGCAACCAGGCCCGTTGTCGATTTGAGGCTTGTTTGCCTCAGTGAATGTTGCTCTCGCAGCCAGCGCACGTGCCTTCGATCTAGTCAGTGCCTGCACTATGCCTTCTCCCAACGTTAGACCTTTCTCCTTCAGCATTTGATCTGACTTATTTGAAAATAAGTAAGGATACTGAGTGGGTAGATATGGCGATACCGCGGCTTCCGTTTCCAACGTACCGAATGCGCCTTTAAGGACAACTTTAGCTACGGGGAGGCACTGACTGTTTGCCTCTACGGCTTGTCTAATCCAGGCACAGTCTCCTGAATACTGTCCGGACTGAACAAAAGATGGATGAACTACGTCCATAGTGGCTGCGGAGTCTCTAAGAACCCGACACTGCTTGCCGTTCACGGTAAGGTCGTACATATAGGGCTCTAACAACTTCATGTTCTCGTCGGCTTCATTTATAGATAAAAAGGCCACCTTTTCTTTCGGGCAATGTTTCGCGAAGTGCCCTGTTTCGTGGCAATTGAAACAAGCCGCCGGTTTTTTTGCCTCAAATTTCCTTTTGCTTGTCTCTGCCGACGCCTCATGGTTAGATGCCTTGTTTTCCTCACCCTTTTGTGCGAGACTTGTCGGTTGTTTTCTAAAGCACCTTGTCATGATTCCCATACGCCTTTGCCCCTTTCAGCCACTCCCCCATGTTGGCCATTAACTTGTAAGCAAACTCCGGGTATGAATCATTGCTCTCTTTTACGGCGTTGCGAAATTTTTGTCTGAAACCTTCCGCTGACAACCTGTATTTCCTGAGAAGGCTTGACTTTACCTCACTGTACTCGTCAGCCTCCTCTTTCGTGAGGCGCGCGATTACTTCTGAGGCCTCCCCCGGAAGCAGGGACAACAAGCGTTGAGACCATGTATCCTGGCTGAAACCTTGCCTTTCACAAGTTCTCTCAAAGTTGACGAGGAACAGCCCAATGTCCTCCCCTAGCTTGTACGATCTCATTAGGTCCGTCATTTTGAACCTGACCCGCTCTGCTGTACCGGATGCCTCGCTGCCTCCTGTTCTACTATTATGGCTAATCTCTAGCTCGAGGCGCTTCATTTCAAGCTCGTGCTTTCGCATCTTATCTGCCTCGGCTTCTGCCGCTTTCCTTTCGGCCTCGGCCGCCTTTCTTTCGGCCTCGGCCGCGGCCGCCTTTCTTTCGGCCTCTGCCGCTTGCCTCTCCTGAATCTCCTCGAGACATTCTGACAGCTCGTCATCCTCCGCCCCCAATGCGAGAATCGCCTCTATCAGCTCTGGCCTTCTTTGAGAGTCCGACACCTCCAGATTCAACTCCCTTGCAAGTAGCAACAACATGGACTTTCGCAGGGATTTCAGATTCATGGCTGCCTCCAGTACCGCTGTCTCTGTTCCACAAAGATTCCTGTCCTGCAACTAATTAACCTTGACGGCAACGACAGCTCTAGGTTCCTGCCCTGCCTCAAGTTTTCCGTTAACTTAGTCTACAAATAAAGCTTCAAAAAGCTCTTATACGGAATCCTGCCCTGTCACTGTTAACCTTGACGCCACTGACAGAAAGAGCTTAACCAAGCTATCACCCAATTTCTGCCTGACGCAAGTTACCTGTTAACCCAATGACCAAGACAGCCCCTCTCTACCAGCTTTTACTTAACACATAGAGTAAATGCCTGGTAAAATTTAACAGAGAAATCCGGCACTCACCCAGTTCGCAGTCATGTCTCCGGCGTCGTGCCTCTCAGAAGTGCCGTTAGATTCCCTCTGGAAGTCGATGAGCTTGTGTCGTCCTTCTCCTGTCGTCCCGCTGTTGGACTTCGGGCTCACTCCGTCCAGTGGTCGCTTTCGGGGTTATCAGCATCCCACCGCTGCCATCCAGTTGTTGGGACTCCGGGTCCTGCCGGTCTCGTTTTCGGTAGCTGGCCCCGTCGCAGGATCCATCGTCCAACAATTCAGCGAGAAGAAGCGCCCGAACGAACAACAGAGATTTATTTACATGTGGAGAAGTGGTCAACTGACCCAAAGAGAGAAGAGTGAGTGTGATACAAAACGTCTTCGGCATTTTATAGCGCCACGTTGTTGACACTGGGCGCCTTGTCCGCATCGTCAGCCAATACGGTGTCCCCGGCACCTCGGCCACGAGGGAGGGGGAAACACCTCTCACAACACATGGAGTGGCACAACCTAACACGGAGTCCATATATGGTGACGGCGCCCTAAAATGTTACCAAACATAGTCACGAACGCACAGCAGAGTCCGGAGTTCTCCCGGTGAGAGGAGGAGCCTGAATGGGGAGGTGGGGGTGGACGACCCCGTCGGTCAAGAACCGGTTCTCCCCCAAACTCTACTTGCTTGGTTCCCTAGGGCCGGTCGTAACAGCGTACGTCAGGAAGAAAATAAGCGAAACGTTCAACGTCTTTCTTTTTGAGGACGGTGTCGACTACAGTTTCAGAGAATTCCTGATTTCTAAGGGGGCCTATGTCCAGTCTGCTTTGAAGCAACTGGACATAGGCCCCCTATGTCCAGTTTCTCAAAAGAGAGTTGAAAAGAGGACATTCCTCCGAGAGCAAATGCGGTATAGTCTCGAAATAGCCTCATATAGAATATACCGATGCAAAAAAAAACTATATTGAAAGACACTTTGCAAATTTTTAAGTCTGTTCCGCAAAAGCCTGTGGCCATTTAATTTCCTATGCCATGTCTTTTTGTAAGTTTTTTCTTTAGGTGTTGCTTTGTATCGCTCAACCATAATTTCTTTGTTTATCTCAACCATCACGTGATTGACGAGAGAGAGTAAGGGGGGAGGCCACAGCAGCGATGCCGCAACTGTGTCATCTCGTCATTGCTGAGAGCGTGTGAGGAGGAGAGGCCACAGCTGGCACCATTCTAGTTTACGGACGGACGGACGCTGCGAGTGTGCACCATAAAAGGCTTTCGCCTTAATTTACGTTCGCGAAGGGAATGACAAGGTACTAGAGACAAAGAACGTTTTCAGCCATGAAAATACTGGCTGTGTATTTAGCAGTAGACTATCTTGAAGCAGTAAGACGAGAGATAACAGATTTTCATCAAGTTCCCGTACGAAAGCTTTGCCTCATTTTTCGGCAGCGCTCGTATCATTTTGGGCCCATTTATACGATGGGAACGCCAAACATTACGATGGCAAACGTTATTTGTATGTTATTGAGGTTGCTTGTTAGTTCTAATCAAATTCGTTCACGTTAGGGGCGAAACTCCTTATAGCGGCACCCATTTGTCCCTCGTAGCCGCTGTAGTGTGTAACAAGTATAACATTTTGATCTCCAAGGAGGTGCCGGTGTGAGATTTCTTCTGTGCGTAGTTGAACAATAAAAGATAGTGCTCAATGTACATGCCAATGGCTGCTAAGGGGGAATGAGAGACAGGAGCGTTCGGCTTTTAGTTAACGCGCACGCTGCGATCCCCATTAGCAGTCATTGGCATGTACATTGAGCACTATCTGACAAGAAATGGTTGCTACGTTATACTCGCTGGGTGTAACCTCCTTAGCTTTAGAAAGGTTTAGCGAGCGTTGGGCCGCAGTGCCATGAATACAATGAACTAGTATATACCATAAACTCGAGGTGGTTAAAGGTGGGAAGTATATAGATACGAAGCGCAAGCCGTAAGAAAGTAAAAGCCGAATTCTCCTGTCTCTCATTTCCCATTAGCAACCATTGGCATGTAAATTGAGCACTATCTGACTGGAAAAGGTTGCTACGTTATACTCGCTGGGCGTAACATCCTTGGTTTTAGAAAGGTTTAGCGAGCGTTGGGCCGCAGTGCCATGAATACAGTGAACTAATATATACCATGAACTCGAGGTGGTTAAAGGTGGGAAGTAGACCCGAAGCGCAAGCCGCAAGAAAGTGTGCGTGTGCCACCTCTCGTTTAGTCCTTGGAATGTCCGCTGGATGGCGGTGCTTCTATATGGGGAATATATGATGAAAATATGCGAGATGGTGGTACTTAGAGTGTTGAATAGATGGACGAACGGACACACAGACAGATGCATGAATGAACGCATGAACGGACGCCGGGGCGGATGCATGGACGAACGCAGGGACGGACGCACGGACACACGCACGGACGGGTGCATGGACGCATGGACGGTCACACAGACGGACGCATGGACGGACGGAAGCAAGAACGAATGGACGGACGAATGCTTCGCCCCACTCTCCATCATTCACTCTGTGGATATGCTGCCATTTTTTTCTTCTTGCGTTACTGTTGCATAATTCTGACTTGGGAACACGCGTTTGTTATGTAGTGTGCATTTTTCTATCTTGTCTTGTTTGATTACTGCAATGTGCCTACTTCCATTTGGGCCCGGATAGGGCCTGCAGTAATTGTAGATGCATAAGAAGAGAGATATACAAATCATGCCTAGCGAATCCGGTGGCCTCATCCACACTGTCATTAAACCTGCGTGGATGTCCAAATGGCTCGCTATCCACTGATATGCTATGTCGTGTTGTCTTTATAAACTTCCTGGCGATAAAAAAACCTTCCGTCAACGAGTGATTTCTCAATAGATCCAGGACGAAACAACGACACAACGTACAGCACAGTTGCCTTGGAGTCCGGAAAGCTTGGACGATTCTTTAATGACGAACTCAAAAGCCTAACTGAGGGTGTCATGTTACAAAGCAGATGACGACGTCAGTTGACATGTTCTGAACTATAGCATGATAAATTGTGTGGCAATAAACACCAAAGTTGGCGAGTTTGCGGGTGAAAACAAACCGCCCATGTAAATGTAAAGGCGTTCGCTGTGTTCCTCATGCTGTAATATAAGTGCGCTGTGATGCAGGGCCAAGTGTGTACAATGAGTTTTGATTTTAGCTGTGGTTAGGCAGTATCGGTGGATCGAAGGCATCGCAGCGGTAAAGATCTGGGAACGGATCGTACTTACTTTTCGGTCGGGCTGTCCCTGTATTGCCCTCCACACTAACTCGTACATATTAACGTTAGTGTAAAGGAAAGTTTTTGTGTTGAGGCCCACGGGACGGCTTAAAGCTCTCCCATAGTAGAGTACCAAGAGCTCTAAATCGTTAACCAATTTTTCTAAACACATTGATTGTTCCAAGTTATGTCGCCACTTCGGTGTCCCTAACTACAGCTTGGCACTGCCGACGATTCCCTCTGTCGAAATAGTTGATTAGCTTCGTCTTTTGCCAGACACATGTGGTACATAAAGGCGAAACCCGAGACGGTCGAATAAATCTACATTGCCACCCGCCCCGCCTTCCACAAACACACGAGTGTGTATACACCCGTGTGGCTGCTTTGCCCCTTTGCCCCATGCGCTTCGCACGTCTCCAAACTTGCCTTCGACCTTTTAGGCGGCGCACGCACGTGTCGACCTCTCGTGGCGCATAGCGAGCAGGCAAATGTCCCGCGCGCCCGGTGGACGCTGCTCTATAAGTCGGGATGGGTTGCCTGAGGGGCAATTTCGCGCCACCTTGCTTTCGGTCCCAAGCCCGGCCAGTTGTGCCTGAAGCTAGCCGAGAGTAGTTTTTTTTTTATTTCGCCACTCCAGGCGGTGTGTTCGAAGGCTGCTAAGGCACGTCTTCCGCTTCACCTACTCCCCCTTTCCAACCTTGCGTCGTACAGTCGTAGGCGTGTACTAGACGCCCCCGTCCCTCTTCACCCGCAACGGTGCAGCGCAGTCAGTGAGCAGATTAAGAGGTTTCTCGCGATGGAAGCTTCGCCGTGCCGATGTTGGGCGCGCTGGTAGGAGGGAAGGCCGTCCGTGCATTTGCATCTAAATGCGACTGTTAATTGAAGAGGAGGAGTGGGGGGAAGGGGGGGGGGCGGCGGCTATGCCACTGGAGGGTTCAGAGGAACTTACGGGGGGGGGGAAGGGGGGTGTTTGGGCTGCTTTCGCCCCGAGGCCCTTTTCGTCGTCGCCTGGCGGCTTCTTCAACGAGGCGCGCTCGTCGCAATAAACTAGATGGCCTAATTAGGCGCGCGCGGTCTCACACCTTTACCCGCGCGAGGTGTGCCGCTGGCCCTCTCGCCGGTGCACTTGGCGCCACCCCGGCTGAAAAGCCACCACGTGCTCCTGGAGGATATGCGGGTTACTCGACTTCGAGCCGCGTTTGGCGCGGGCTGCGATTGCTTTTCGCTGCGCTTGCGACGGTGTCTCGCGTCGGCGCTGTCCTCTTGTCGACTTCTTAACTCGCCTATATACGCAGTTGTGCATAGGAGCGACTGGAATAGACTAGTTTATTTGCCTGTGGTGTTGGAAGTGGGCTTTTCGCGCTGTCCTTAATTTCGAAGCAGAATGCCTAAATAATTGGGCTCAGGAGGGGAAAAAAAAAGATGTGCGTGATTAACAGACGTGACTTGCGAATAACATTTAACTAAGGAAATAGCTTACACGTGAAGTCAATATGTTCGCTTGGAGAAACCCGAGAGGAAAACACGGAAAGTTTTCCAACTAAAAAGAGGCAAGGAAGAACTAAGTATTTGATGAGAAAATTCCTGCTTGTTTGCACCAGCACCGTTTGTTAAAGTTATACAGGCGTTCTATCACGTAATTCTCATAATTCGTAATAATCTTCGGATATTAGGGATCGATGTTATCAACGCTATAGGTATCATTGTGTGGGGCGGTTCCGCAGAAGCTGTGCAGGTGTATTTGTGCACACATTTCCAGTTTATCTTGTTGGTGTTGAGTTAATCAAATCTCATAGAGATCCTGTTCCCTTCGGTCTGTACATTGCATACACACATGCTAGGGAAATCACTTTTATGAAGGGATACTTGTGGCCTTTGTAACATGGTACTTTGAAGCTTACATGCCACGAGCAAAAACAGAAGAGGAAGGTCTTAGCAATAATACGTGAGAAAAGAAAAGAAAAATTACACAACCTACCCCTGAAAGGTACCATGAGGGGATGCGAAGCAGCATTTGGGGTGCACACCAAGTTTCCGTTTACGTTCACACGGCGTTTTCGTTTGTGTGGGCGGATTGTATTGAGTGTTTGTGTTGTCATTACATCGTGTTCGTGCATTGCGAGGAAATCTCGCTTGAATCGCGCGGTCGCTCAGTCGGTTCCCGGTCGCTGCAGACGTTTGGGAAGCCTCCCTATTCTCGCCGCAGACTCGCGTTGTCTCTCTGTAGCGGAAGTGGTGTTTGCAGCTTGACGCCGACGCCTGGCTTGTGCTTCCCCGGCCCGTAGTTCGGGACCACGTTGCCTGCGCAGGCGTTTGCATTCAGCATCGCAAGCCCTGGCCCGCTGCTGCTTCGCGAACATCTCGATCACGACAGAGACTGGAGTGCTGCTGCAACTTGGGGCAATTGACGTAACAAACATATGAACAGGAGCGAAGCGATACCGAGCCCAAGCGCTTATATGAAATGGGGGAGGAAAAGGACGACGTGGGTTTAGAGGCTGCAGTGCACGGGAAAAGGGGAGCAGAGGTGACCGAACGGCTGCGTAAAGGAGGAGAGTGGGAAGAGGGTAGGCGCAAGCGCAGTGGAGCGCGCACGCCATCGGATCAAGCGCGCTCATAAGGTGCTTCGCATCTAATAGACGCGTCCGTGCCCGCCCGCCTGTTCGTAAGCGCGCACGCAAACACACACACATTCATGGGGATCATAAACTCGAAGCACTATATGAAAACAGTCATTGTTCAAACAGGCAATGTGTATACAGTAGTGTGTGAACGCATCAGAAATCTCCCATCAACTCAACACTAGTAGTAGTTATAAATATTGCCAAACACGTTACTTTAATAGTGACGACTGTTGCACGAGCTCCGAAGGGCATTTGAAGGTGAATCCTTAAATATTTACGAATACGATCTGTACAGAACCAGGGTGCTGCCTATTGTCTTTACCCACGTGACAGCGGCAGTAGCCTTTTTTTTTTTTCTAGCGTGTCGCCGCGCAGACTGGTCTGCATAAAGAGAGATCTGGTTTGTAACACTTAGTATAGCAGAGTATACAGTAAAACCATGCATCCGTGGCGCACATACACGCTCTATTTTCCCGCATCTTCTGTTTCTTTCGCTCGTGCTCCCTCGCTACAAGCTTGAACAGGCCACTTGACTGTCTCACCGACCACATGCGCAGTTCGCGCCACTGCGCGAGAAAGACTCCGACTGCGCTTTTCCAAATTAAGGCGACTTCAGGCGACATGATGGAAGCGGCGGCCTGTCCTCTGCCGATAAAGGCCTCTTCGAAAAGACGGCGCGACGATGCATCGTCTGCTCCTCACCCGAAACTTCTCCCACTTCCCCCCAACAATCTTTTCTCGCAGCTCTTTTTCTTTAACTTAGTGTCTGTCGACACTGTCGGGCAGGATGGGGCTGCGAGTGTTTTAGAAGTGAAAGGCGCACGCAGGGACCTGCGATGAGCATTTGTCGGCATTTGGTGGTGTAGAAAGGGAAGGAAGAAGGGAAGGCACAGCAAAAGTTTTGCGGTTCCCAAAGTTGCGAATACGCGAGGGTTATGTGAACGGAGTGTATAAGGAGCAAGACGGAATACGATGAGAAATTAAGATTAGAATATATTTTGCTTACATTCATCTTTAGGAAGAGAAAACTAATAATTGGAAGAGAAAGAGAAGAAACACACTCCATATTTTACGTAATGCTATATATTCAGTAAAGTTTCACTTCCAAAGCTCTATAACATTTTTATAAGACCACCCGATTCTTTGCGAACCCCTCTCATTGGGTGTGAGTCGAAGCTGAAAGTGAACGAGAGCAAGAACAAGTCTTTCGCATTTAAACACTTTGCGTCCGTTTACACCTGCACCATTTGTTAAAATTAGGCAGGCGTTACATCACGCAATGGTCAGTGACGTGCCCTTGCGATCTCATTTCGTCATGCATCAGCGCCTAATCTCGCGTCACCTGTTCTGCTTTTATTGCCAATCATATATGCAGTCATTTCAGCGTACTTCGTCGACTCACATAATATGGCAGTGACCGCACGTGGTCTGTACTATCGGTCTTTAAAAGCATGGAGCTGCTGCTTGCCTTAAAGTCATCCAAAACTGAGAAAAACAGTGTACCACCAAGCAGCGGCGTAGCCAGGGAGTGGCACTTCAAGCCCCTGCCTCTACCCCTCCCAATCCCACCTGAAATACTTTTCCACCACCCGCACAGCGCGAAAGGACTTTTTGCCTGGCGCTGAGCGCTGCCGCCGAGCATCTACAATCAAACAAGCCAAGGGACACGCCGCAGACGCGTATTGGGCCATGATGCCGTCGATGCGCTGTTACTACCTGCGCAAAGACGATGCTGAAAAGTGGCGCGTGCTTTCGAAGTGCGAAGCACCAACTTACTGTACATCTTTGCGTTCAGTAAATGAGAGAGTAGTTGAACAAGGTCACCGCGATTTCCTGCGCTTATAAGCGAGAACAAGGTGCACGACAACAAACACGGTAGAACTGACTCAACCTCGAAAGCATCACGGGAAATATTGCAATCGCCGCTCGACGCCTCACCTTCTTGTGGCGCCTGCTTTCGCAATAAGTGTCCCTACTGGTATAGTAAAGAGTATTCCCAGATTTTTTCTTAAAACCAAGCTTCTACGAGTTGCAGTTTTTGGTGGTGGTCGCAGCCCAATTCGGGGACAAAGTCCGGTTCACACATGAATATTTTGAAATAATAAAACTTGATTTGATTTGATTTTTCTGTTAGTGTACAGAAAATCGGGTTCACAGAAATGTGCCCTCAACTCTGCCTCAGTTACATGACCATTTGTAAGCGTTGCTTTCCAGTAATTAATGTTCGCTAGATCATGGCTTGTTGGCGGTCAGCTGTTTCTGATATGACAATGTGATCATTTGTTGAGGTTGCTTGTCGTTTCACGTCGCCACAATTCATTGCAGCTTTTCATTGATTCACTCATCACTGTAAATATTGTCTGCTGTCAATACACACATCTGCAAAATGGGAAGGATGACAACTGAGCGAAACTAGGCCCTAAAGTTCGTAGTGTCTGCGTCGAAGTATGGTATATAAAGTGCTCTAGCTTGTAGGTGTTTTATATGCTCTGTCATAATTATTATTGGTATTAGTGGATTGTTAAACATTTTTTGTGCGTCTCACATACACCAGCGTTGCCGCACATAATGTAAACTAATAGGATAAAGTGACATAAATAGTCGATGCGAAAGATCGGTCCTAAGGTCCATAATGTTTACGTCGAAGTCGCCGACTAGTATAACAAGTTTGTGCTTCTAAGTGTTTTATATGGTTTGTCACGTTTATAGCTTGTTCATCCACCGTAAACTTTTTTTCATTCACTATTCGCACACTCACATGTGTCGGCTATAGAAATGGTTTTCTAACCAACATGACAGCGGAAAGGGAGCCTCTATGACAAAGCCAGGTCCCAAGGTCCGTAGTGTGTATGTTGAAGTCACAGACTAGTAAAAAAGGTTTGTGCTTCTGGGCGCTTCATATTGTTCAGTCACAATTATGATTGATAATAGTTTATTGTTAAACATTTTTTTGTGTGTCTCACATTCACGAATCTCCCCATGACGGATGTGGAAGACGACAATGTCAGGCCCTAAGGAGCTTCGCCCCTAAAAGTCAGGAGGGAGCATTGCTCAATGCGATAGATAAAAAAAAAAGACACGTCTGGCACGAGCACGCAATGGTGCATTTGTCTACCTTTTCGCTATGGGGGGAAGACTCTTAATTTTAACGCGATAGTGTTCAAAGAGCTCGTTTTGTAAATATTTTGGCGTCAGAGGCAGTGGCGGCTATAAAAAAAACAGCGTTGTTCGTCAGCGGCAATTCCATAGATGGAAATAAAGAAAACCTGCGGTTTCGCGGCACGAACAGGTGTACTAGCAAAGAGCCACATCTTGGATCAAAATCGATTAAGCAAACGTAAGATCGCTCCAGGCGGTCTTACGTTTGCAGAAGCGGAGGAAGCGGAGGAATGCAGAAGCGGAGGATCCCTCCAGGCATAAAAACTTGTGAATGGCGTAACGAATGGTTTTTTCAAAGTCACATAAATTACAAAGCATGGATGCGTAACTAATATCAGTATCCGCGAAAGCTTCAACGACGCGGGTAGCTGCACAGGTGCTCGAGTCGCTTACGTACGCGCATAGGTTACATCACAAACTCGCAAAAATAAGTCTTGACCGATTCTTCCCAACTGTAGTTGGACTTAAGGAGAGTTTGAAGGGACCAATGTTACGGCCATGAATGTTCTATTCTTCGCGGCATGGGAGTCGGGAGTAATTTGGAGCCCAGCCTAGGGACGTCGTCTTCAAGGTGCTGTGATCAATTATTTAATTCAAAAACTTACCATAATGTGAGATCAACCCAAGATTTGCAACCTACAGTTCTCTTTAGACGAGAAAAAAAATGTTGCCCGACTTTTCTTGTTACTCACAGTTGTTATCAAATTCTTACTCCTTTTAGCCCTTCTTTTTAGTTATGCACGAGGCGAGGTTACCAGTCATGTACCCAAATGGGGCACCTTGTAATAACAAGTTGAATCTCCTTCAGGGCACGTTCCTTCGCAACGTAAGTTTTGTTCTTCCCCATTTCTTATTTTGAGCCCATTGTTTTTTTAAAGCAACGTGGTGGGTGCGTGAATGACCAAGCAATCGCCTACTTTCACAATTCCTCATAAGCTGACGCTGACGAGAGTTTTCGAGGTAATGGTTTTATTATTCAGATTAGAAGGCACGCTCTGACGCTGCGAAGCACGTTGCTAGAATTGGGTAAGTGTTCCGATTAAAAAATATAAAAATTAAACGAAGGCGGGTGTGGCAAGGTGACGAAGAGTGCAACGAAACGTACGATCGGTAGAGTAATGCGTAGCAGCTGGCGAATATAAAATGTTAACTGTTGAGGGGCCCGAGCAGAGGCATATGTTTCACCGGGATGATTTACATCAGTCGCACCCACAGGACAGTCTGAATGATGTACACGCGTCGTTGCTTTTGTAAGAATTGGGAATGAGCTTTCATGCAAGCATCTGGTGGCACCTGATGACCCTTGTGAATGAAATTAAGAAACAATCAACGCTGCGGCGACAAGGAGTTCTAGGAACATAAGCTGCAATTTCAGTTCTTCAAGAAACTGCGTGGGTCACTTGCACGAGTCCGTGCATGGGCTTGTATTTATTTCATTTCTTTCATGTGCCTCCGCGGGAGTCGCGTGCAGTATACTGTTCGTACATTGATGCTTTTAGTATGTTTGTGTCGGTGCTTTTCTTGCTTACATGTGGTTGGGCGCCCTCATTTGCGATCGCATCCAACATCTTTCCAGTTTAGTAAGGTGAAGTTTATCGTTGCTTTCCTTCTCACGCGGTTTGAACGTTTGCTCGGATCGCTCGCATCGCCGTAACAATAAACTGCTGTTTCTTGGTGCTTCCCGATGCAAGGGTATGGTACTGTGTCATGCATACACCGAGGTGCTGCATTCAGTAACGCATATTTGACGGTGGTTGCGTCGTACGGCAATTTGTTATGAGGCAGCGACGTCCTGAACAGTCGAGGTAGCACTGGTAAAACACGAATACTGATCGCACGCACAGCGACAGAAGCAGAAACTCGCCATATTTCTCTTCCCCACTACAACACCAACGACGACAAGCAGTTCTGAGTGCAACTATTTTGGTGCCCAGGGGACTACCTAACTCTTTTTTCTCTGCTGCCTCATATTATCAAAATCAAGCATGGGGCGATTAAAGACAAGCCGTAGCCACATAATAGTGGTCACGTCATTACCTGTCGTCCTCTTACGTTCCGTGGGTTTTTTTTTTTTTTTTTGCACGCGAACGGGCTTCGGAAAAAACCACCTGGCGTGATTCAAATATTTAGAGTGGGAGTAGAGGGTAGTGCAGCAAATGTAGTAAAATATTTATAAATGATTGTTTGATTAATTTTGTGGGTCCATAGGTGGCAACTCTGAGCAATCACGTAATTGAAGAGTGTGATTGTTTGTAATTGCTTACTTCATTTTTTGCCGGTTCTGGCAAGTCTAAGTCTCCCTTGACACGTGCCAATTTCTGGCCAACCACACGAGAATATGAAATGTTCAATGAGAGATATGTAATAATTTACAGTAGCATATTATTTGATGTATTATAACTAAAGGGCCAGTCAACAGGCTCCGACATTTTCCGCATCTTTCATACACCTGACCAACCTCCTTCCATACGCAGTGACGTCACGCAGCACGCAGCTTGTCGATTGGTCTAAACCAAGTCTCAACACACAGTAATTAAGTCACCGTCACCGATCGCCAAGTTGACGTCACAGCGCGTGAAAGGAGGCTGGTCAGGCGTAGCAAGATGAGCGAGCTTATTCGGAGAGGGGGAAGTCGGAGCCTGTTGACTGGCCCTTTAAAAAATTTATGCTGAATTCACACACTGGATGCAGTGCTTTGATACGCGCATACTGTATTAACGTTGTATTGCATGTGTTAAACTTACAGCGTGCAGACGGCGTAATGATGTGTGTTATTCCTTAGTCATGTCACACTAAACTTAATATCATAGGAAAAAGCAGAACAAAAACAGATGACAAAACGGAGAGGAAATCGACCCGCAATGTGAAAGCATCCTCTTTTTTGTGTTTTTTTATGTGCAAGGTACCGTGTCAATCAAAGTAGTGTGTCAGTCAAGCAAATCGCAGTTTATCGACTTGCTTGACTGACACATTTTCGGTGACCGAGTTTCGAGAGTGTACTTGCATTGCGTACAGTTAGGACTCAACACCACATGTACAAATTAGTTAAGTATTAGGCGTGTGCACTCATAAAGCAAATGACAAAAAATGATAACGCCGCGAATACCATTTCCTTGAATTTACTACCAACGCTTTACCTTTATGTTACACCCCGGAATAATTATATTGCTAATGAGAAAACTGAGTGCCCACGACTTTATCTCGCTGTCGTATGGTATCCGCGCACACGTACCATGAAGGTTACTGCTAAATTGATCGAAATGAAGGGTCTCGAATGTTTTTAATGCGTTCCACTTTTTGGAATGCGTTCACTAGTTCTCGCATAAAGTTCCAAGTCACTGTGGTGGAAAGAACGACATAATCAGGTGTGTTGTCAATGTCCACGACTAGACGGTATATGATGTTTCAACCTCGAAGAAAAATAAGCCTCCTGATCCGATGTATTCGCCTAAGACTTATCGAACGTCAAAAACATCTTGTAATTCTAGTTCTTTTCGTCTTGGTCGATTGCATTAATCTCCCCCCCCCCCTTTGCCATCAACCCTGCTACCCCCCTCTCGAAGCTTTCCGCACTTCACTGGGTGTTGAACTGTGTCCATGATCGGCGCACTTTTTACCAAGCGATGACGTCATTGATGATGTCATGTGACAGTGAGGTCGTGCGACTCTTTGTACGTCGACTGCACACATACGTTCATTTGAATATCACGCAGCTTTTCACAGACCATCATTACATAGTTGTTTCTCACCGTTCGTGAAGTCTCGCCAAATATCGTAAGGTATCGCAAAGTCTTTCGAAACGTGACACATACAGGCTTTTTCCTTAAAAAAATCGGCATATGAGCACCAGTTTAAAGAGCATTTGCTTGGTAGAGCAAGGAGGTGTGAATTGAAGCACAATCGACACTCGCTGTGCTACAACACGAGGTGCGCTCCGAAAAATCTGCTGGTTACAACGCAGGAAACAATAAATAAAAAAGGAGAAGCCTTACGACGATAGAGCCCGATGCTAATCCGCGCAACGACCTGCGACGAAGGCTTCGCGGTACATATGCCAGGTCGTAAAAATGTAGTCGACGACTTTGCATTCACGGCCTTCCGTGTCAAGCAAGCGTGAATTTTTATAGCTTGCGAGTCCCATCTGAAGCGTGCCGACGATCTCCAGACTGCGATCGGGCCCTACTCGGTTCGCCGTGGCTGAGGAAACAAAGTAAGAGCTAATACAGCGTGAACTAAGAGAGAGAGGGCGAAAGGCGAACAGATGGGGGAGCAACTCCCGGGAGCGTTTCTAGGATCGCCACAGATTCTAACTAGGGACGCCTGAATGCACAGGGAGCCCTAGACTGTTGTCTTTCACCTCTCACCGCTATTTTCCCCTGTATCAGCGAGTTCCCAATCCCTGGTAGCTGGTGAAAAAGAGTGAGAGAGAGATTAAAATAAAACTGTCGACTCCTCCTCGCCAACCGTGTTTCGCGGAGAGCCAGCGAGCACATGGCGTATCAATGTATAAATCAATGAAGCATGCGTTTGACGTCGTAAAAACGCTGCGCTTCCCCGCGGCCCGCCTGCCAGTTTTTTTTCTTGTTGTTCGCGCGTTCCTGCTATCGATGGACGAAATCTCAAGAAACCTCCGGCCCGCCCCGGGAAGACAGATGGCGAACTAGAAGAGAATAGAAAGAAAGGGGAGCACGGCGACGGTTGTAAAATGAACAAATAAGCACTAACAGGATGTGTAGTACAGACAGACATCAAATCATAACCGAAGAATCGGGGCAATGCTCTTCGAGCACTCTCTTCCCGTTCTGAAGCACCTCAAACTTCGTCTTTCCTTTAAACATTCGTTTTGTTTTGCTGCGGTGCCCGAGCTGTAGCGACGCCGCGGAGGAGCTCGCAGGGAAAAGATGAGGGAAGGAACTTTCCCCTCTTTCACATCGCTTCCGAATGGGGACGTGTTGCTGTCTTTTCCCTTTCCTTCTTTCCTTCGCAGGTTGGCGCCGACGGCACAACGCGGCGCCACTGAGTCGCGATATGGAAAGAGGGTAGAAGAAGCGCTGGTTTCGGGGCACATGGGGCTGCGGGTGAGTTTGAGAGAGAGAGAGGCAAAAAAAAAGGAGTACCTTTCCGCTTCCGTCGGAATTATCTCCGCCCTTTCTCACTCACTCACCTTCTGGAAGGGGAGTTTTTGGGAGCCGCCTGCATTCTTTCCACCTTCTCTCTCCAGGGCGGTGCTCCCTTCTTTCCCCTCCATCTTCCCGCCTTTTCTTCCGGACTTCGTATTTGAAGGAGCCCGGGGGTCCCGCGCGGGACAGTACCACCGCAGGCGCCGGCGCGTCGCCGTCGAACGACGTGGAAGAGATAGGGCGCGTCTCACCTGAACGCACGTCAGCGCCAAGCTTCCGCGCGCGCCGCGAGACGCTTTGCCGGCGCGCCCCCATCTCGGGTTCGCTAAACTTGGAAAAAAGTTGTTGCTCGTCGAGAGTGCAGGGACCGCCGATACACTGACAGTCGGTGCGCGCGCTTCGCTCAAAACGGGCCGGACCAGGTTTGAGCCCATGGAGTGATGTAGGCGTTTCCACGAGCTCCTGCTCAGGGGCAGAAATGTCTTGTCGTATTGGTGGCACCGGAGATTGGCGCCGTTGTGTCAGTGGTGTCTAGCACAGGATGGTTCCGAAATGTGGCGTCGGTTTATGGTGGCAGGGTCCCACGGAGCCTAAAATAGAAAGAAAGTAATCAAGAGAGAAGAAAGCACCGAAAGAACCGGAAGTGACGACGCTTATTGCGTGTGCATCGAGAGGAGGACCTTGCCCATTGCCTCCCCAGGTCTTTGCGGCACCGACACCGCCTCCTGATAGATGAAGGCCAGCTTGGAACTTGTGCACTTCGCACTCGGCCTGTGCTTCTTTTGTTTCACAAGTGAGTGCCAAACCTGTTATCTTATTTCGTCGGAGTACTACATTTAATCAAAACAAATCTACAATGCAATGGGCACGTTGCGTAGATCCCCACAAAACTAGAAATATTAGCTTAAAAAAAGCCGTGTTTTAATAAATATAAAGAGGACAATTAGTTTGTCTGAAAAAAAGAAGGTAGTAAAAAGATAACAATAAATAGTCTTCTCTGGAAGCTCGCTGTCATACTACTACTTGCAATTATCTAAAACCTCGAATCGCTGAACGCAGGTGTTTTGAAACTTAATGTACTAAAGCGATCATCCTACGCGTCACACCAACATAACAGCTGTATCTGCAGTGAACCACACAATATGCCGAATAACCTAGAAGGTAAAGAAGGTTTGCTTGCATCCTGTTGTGGGCAGTAATGCACAAATTACATTCAAGCTAACCTTAGATGTCACGACTACAGCTATGAACAATAAATTGAACGACGGGAAGCACGTACTCTAAAGAAGGAAGGTGCTCTTATTTGCGTCACAAATTAAGATGTAAACAGAGAAAATAATTATTGAATCGGTGGTTGTTACAGATCTGGGCCTTGTACAAGAATAAAAGCCGCCCACCTCGGGCCATCCTTCAGTGAAACAATCGCGTTTTTCGCTTAGCCGTGCCGCGAGCACCGTCATTTGTCAGCTTAAGCCACAGAAGCTATAGAAGTCTTCTTTGTCTTCTTAAGGCATGAAGGTTTGCATTTTGTTTTTGTCTTCTTAACGCTAAGGCGCTGAACAATATCTTTTCTCGGAAGTTCAAGATCCCGAAAATGTCCTTTCGTAAAAACAGATTTAGCGTGCTTTTGTAAAGCTGGCTTTTCTGTAGTAAGGCTCGACAGAAGGCGAAGTTAACTTTAACAAAGAGTGGACGATGGGAAATTTTATGTGCCACAAAATTTTGACCAACTTGCGTCAATAAAGTGCTCTATAACAAGAGATAATGTGTAACAATGTGTAAAAAGCTGTGTTTGTTGCTATGAAGAAAAGAGAACACAAAGAGAGAAAAATATTTTGATAAGACCTTCCGTAGTGGTAAAAAATAATATGAAATTGAACGCAGAATCAGATATACTGAAAAGGCAGTGCCTGAGAGTTCAATGCACTAAATAGATAGTGTTCAACAAACATAAGCCATGATTATCCAAATGATTCCTCAGATATTTATCGACTAGTAATAAAAAGAACAGAATGTGATCATCAAAAGGAAAACAGACAAAACAAATAAACGACAACCCAATTATAAACTGGGAGTCAGTGAGCTGTAGGGTTCTGTAAAACATAAAAAAGTCGAGTGTGACTACTCAAGAATTACTTCGAAAACAGTTTGCAAATCTTCGCTAAGATAGTGTGATATAAATAAACCACGAATCAGAGTTGAGCATACTTCAAATTTCGAAAAGGCTTAGGCCTGTTTTGTTGCATTGATGGTTGAATGCAATATATTTCCTAGGAGATTAATTGTTAAGCTAGCATTTCCACGGGTAAGCTCACCTTAAAGATTAACTTTTGCTGTTCTAGATGTCAATAAAAATACTAAACTTTGACATTTTGAATTTAGATGAAGCCTTGTATTGTTTACGACAGAAGGCATGAATGTTTCTCGTTAAGTTTAAGATTAAAGTGTAATTTAAGATTACACTAGGTTTAACGGGTATCCATGACTGTGTTTATAAAATCAACGTTATAATTCACATAGAAGCCACCTCTGGAAAAGCGTGCAAGGGTTTGCGATAGTCTCATAAGTATCATAGAAATGTCCACTTGTGTTTGTATAAGCGGGAAAGCTGCGTTGCATTTCGGGTAAGCATTGTCACGAAACACTAAGTTTTTTTTGTTAACACTTGCAATCATAACTTGTTTTTCAAGACACTACGGATATTTCGGCTCTGTGTCCCTATACAAATATGTTTACCCTACTGAATGGTATCACTCTCTTCGAGCTTTTAGATTATGAAAGCATTGTGTTGGCAAAACAATCGCAACAGAAAGTGTAACAATAATATTTAACTCGCCACTGAAGTCATGCAAACAAAGGCATGAGCATTTCACATTGGTTTTTGATATACTTGATCAAGTGATACCGGGTGGTATATGTAGTGCTTTAACGGAGAAAGCTAGCATCACGCATAATACGCTTCAAAAGCCACTATCCCGTATGTTTCTATCCATAAAAAACAATCACCTAAGTATATATTACCGATAAGTCTACTTTCAAAAGAATATCTTGATATCAAGGTATCGTATCCTATTTTAAGAAATAAAGCTAAACTCGAAAAAGTGTCTCACAAGCGATTTCATAATGAGGCCGAACCTGTCGCTTTTATAAAGAAATGATCAAACAGTGAAAAGCTAGTGAAAACGTCATTTTGTCTTTCTCTCTGAAGCAAGATATATGAGAAGTCAGGGTTAGAAAAAAGGTAGCCACAATGACACACATGAACTTAGATAGAAACAGCACGAGCAGCTTCGTACTGTCTCCTTCTCTGTCACGTGCGTTTTTCCTCCTGACTTCCGTTTCCTAATCATGGATCACCAATTGGTCTACAGGCACACTTTTTGAAAACCAGAAACTGTGGATTATTAGTTCAATTGAGACCGAGCACCAAGTTTCTACTGCAATGAGCACCAGCTGTCAAATGCTGTATAGCTGTCAAAGCTGTCAAATGAACTGATGAACCGTTGGGGAATTTGATATTATCAAAATATTTAGTCGTGTGGCTTGCGACGCCTCTGATGGCTGTAGAGGGATTCTGGATGTGACTTTACCGTACCGAGTAGACAGATCATGGACACTGAACATTCAGCAACTAAACATTTATCGTTCAAAAAAAAAAAAAACCTGAGAGCAAAAAGCGTATTTTGTCAACAATGTCTCAAAACGAATTCCTGCTGCGCATGGTAAGCCCCATTTCCTAAAGTACAAATGCAAGGGCATGTACTTAAGCAAAAATATTCGCGTCACCATGCAATGTCGGCCAATTCACATACCTCTATGTTTACTTTTATGCCACCACCGTTTTGCCGACGTAAACAAACTGGTTTAGTCGAGCTGATGGGTTAGCCAAAAAAAAAAAAAAAATGTGCTACGCGTACTTTGTACAACGACAAAGTACACCTGAACCTAGCAATATAAAGCTTAGCATGAAAAACAACAACAAGCTTTTACTCTCGGATTTGATTCGCGATCATCGCGGCCACATTAGTGCTGCAGAGAAAAGCTAAGTGCAAGAAAACCCATGCACTCAGATTAAATTGCTCGTTAAAAAACCACAAATAGTGCTAATTTAACTAAAGGTGCCAACTATGGCTTGCCTTTGGGATGAAAAGAACTAGCATTGAGAGAACTTGCGTAAGCATATCTAATCCTTAATTGCCGCCTTATTCTTTTCGTAAGTGTGGTACACTACGGGAAAACAGGACATGCTGTGCGCCAGTCACTTCATGTGAGTATAGATGTCACGGCCAACCAGAAACCACTGTTCTGCTGTGAAAACTTCCAGTTTTGGCACGAACGCGGCAGCCAGTGTATCAACTTCGGTTTTGCTTGCTTAATAACCTCGTTCTCCGTTCTCCTCAAGTCTGGATGACATGATTATTCAGGAGGATAGTCCTTGTGCATGTAGAGAAGGAAGACACCATCGGTGCGGCAGCGTATTGACGAAAGCGCACAATATAAATTATTCGAGGCACCGCCATCATCATCGACGGAGGGTGGGAGCAGACAGGGGTTAACCTTATCTTCCCCTCACCTCGTCCGAATGAAAGTGCCGTATTTTAAATAAAGCTTCTTCATTCGCTGTCATCAAAACTTTGATTTAATAACGTGACATTCATATAACGAAGACAAATTAACATCCACCCATTTCGAGCACGAAGCCGCAGAGATTTCCGTATGAATTAATTCGAAGGAAAGCTACTTTGTTGCTGAAAACTTCATTTTGGTTTGGCACCGAACCCGGGACTAATGAATTTTCAGGGTGGTCGCTCTAACAATAGAGCTCACCCGGATTTATGAACCAGGGCGAAATATTCAGACACTAAGTGCTTTTTTTTTTGAAAAAATACGTGTATTTTTTCTTATTTTTATGCATCGAGTGCGAAGAATAAAAATAGAAAATTTACGGCGAGAACATATTCGTAGTCAGAGAAAGATCACGGGCGGCGTAACGTGAAAAAGAGGTGTGAACCTCTCACAAGCCACCGTCTCATGTGAAAAAAAAAACAAAAAAAACGTACATATGAGAGAACGTCTACGTGTGTATTCAGACAATTTAGCATCAAAATTACCGTATTTTCTCGATTACAACACGACTATGATTGTTACGTGAAAGTAAAACCTCTTATTGTGTCTCAGAAGAAAGAAATCACTGAAGATTACGATAGTTTGTAATCAGAATTCTGAGCGGAGCTTCGCGTTGGGGCAAGGCCAACTCTGAAGTTTTGGCTCTCCGCGATGTATTCATCATAATCAGCCTGACTACGTCCACTGCAGGACAAAGACATCTCCCATGTTCCACCAGTAAACTCGGTCCTGTGCTTGCTGCTGTCAATTTATACCCGCAAGCTTCTTAATCTCATCTGCCCACCCAACCTTCTGTCTCCTCCTAACCCACTTGCCTTCTCTGGGAATCCAATTAGTTGCCCTTAATGACCAGCGGTTATCCTGTCTACGTGCTACATGCGCGGCCCATGTCATTTTCTTCCTCTTGATTCCAACTATGATATCCTTAACCCCGGTTTGTTCCTTGATCCACTCTGCTCTCTTCTTGTCTCTTATGGTTACACCTACCATTTTCCTTAGCATTGCTCGCTGCGTCGTCCTCAATATAAGCTGAAACCTCTTTGTAAATCTCCAGGTTTCTGCTCTGTAGCTAAGTACCGGCAAGATGCAGATGTTATATACCTTCTTCTTGAGGGATAGTGGCAATCTACCTGTCATAATTCGAGAGAGCTTGCCAAATGTGTTCCGCCCCATTCTTATTATTTTAGTTACTTCAGTCTCGTGGTTCGGCTCCACGGTTATTACCTGCCCTAAGTAGACACAGTTTTCTACAACTTCAAGTGCACTATTCCGAGGTTGTTGTACATTACTTTCGTTTTCTGAAGATTAATTTTAAGAGTTATTGTTTTGCTCTCGCTGTCTAACTCCGTAATCATGAGGTATTGACTGCGTCCTAAGTCGTAATTTTTGTGAAGCAGCACAACACCCACTGCGCCATTTTTAGTCTTGCTGCGACATACCCGCTTCAAATCTGTAATGTATTATGCGCACTTTGTTGATGCTGCGTGTGGCTGATGACGATGAAGAATTTTTGATGAACAGTCTGCAGTGAATAGGAATCATCAAACCACACACTTGCGCAACTAGCATGGTGTGACTATGACTGGTTGTTATCTCCCTCTTCTGCCATGCTACAGTACACGAGTTAACGCGATTCCTCACCTGACATGACGGCTGTATAGAGTCTTGTGAAATTTCGTTTGAAGGACCAATATAGCTTTGTGCAATGAAAAAAGTCCTTGTGGCTTTGTCGTAGAATACTCGACTGCCACGCCGAGAGTCCGAGTTCAAATTCCATTTGATGCGTGTTATTTGTTTCCGACATTATTTTTTTCATGCCTATACGTTACAGCAACAACGGCAGCGGCAACGCCACTAATCGCAGGAGCGGATGTAAGAGCAGAACTTTAAAAATAGCAAACGCGTAGTCGATGTTCATGGAGGAAACACACAGCGCCACTTGATAAGCCTAAAATATTATCTTACGAGTATGGTTTTCAGAAATGGTACACCAAAACGACCAGCACACTTTGTTGCAGAAGCTTCAGGACACGAATATAGAACAAATAAAACCATAAGTTCAAAACTAACTAGATACGAAGCGCACGACGGTTATGTGATATAATCGAGATTGGTGGGAACCCGTCTTCGGCACCGCGGCTACGTTTTGGGGGCGTTTTTAGGCGTATAAAGCGTTTTCGGTAAGGTACGTTCGGAACAACTGGCATACCGCTCTAGGCGAGACGCTTTCAGTATACGGAATACCGTACAGATTAAATCATCCAGTTAGGTTATGATAAACTGCTCTAAATGCTGAAGCCACGCTGCGTAAAGAGCAGTGTACTATAGTTTCATTTTTCCCATAGATCTGCGATCCGCCAATGTTTGGCGCGGGGAATGTGCTTCAAGTCAGGCTGAGATTTCATTTGCCAACAGACCAACTACACAACTCTGTAGTGGTCAAGCCCGTGAGAACAGTGCGAGTTGAACTCAGGCTTAAATTACCTTAAGGACCTCACAAACAACGACAGCAATTTGCCGCGGCCATTGCTGTTACACAGATGGGAAACGACCGATGGAAGCAGTGAGAGATGAAAACGGAGTTCAAATGTGACTTTGTTAGGTTGAAATCGCTAGATATGTGGCATACTACGAATATTTTATGCAGAAGTGACTGTGGTGTAGTGTGTTACGCTGGGCCTACTTTACCCCTTAAACGTGTGCGCACGAACCATAATTTTCGCGTGGTGCACGCATAAATAAGTTTTATTACTATTTTAAGCGACTAGTTTTTAATCTGCAATGCAGAATGTAGTTTGAGAGCATCAAAGTGTTCCACTTTGTTACCGTGAACATAAAGTTAATAATTTACGGTAGACAAAGAACAAAAAAAAATTGGTGTATAAAATACTGTCGCATCATGAGACGTGGAGCCACATCAAGAAACGAGTACATCGAGTAACGCAGTCAGGTTTATGTTGTTTGTTTAATAGTCTTGTGTTTGTTAGCCGCAATGCTGTAAACGTTATTGTTCGGCTGCTGACTCGAACGTCTAGGCTTCGATTACGGTCACAGCACTTGTGTTTTGATAGACTCGAAATGCTGAATGCCCTTGTATTGTGCAATGTCAGGGCACGCTAAAGAATACCAGAGGGTGAAAACTTTCGAAGCCCTCGACTACGGCGTCCATCATAAACCCGCCATGGTTCTTGGAAGTAAAGGACCAAACATTGTGCTATGATCTGATCTTCAGAGGAGGTACGATTTGTTATGATCGAAGAAAAAGAACTTCAACGTGAAAAAAAAATAATATTGAATACATGTAATTATTTCAGTTCTCTTTTGGTTCATGAACAAATTTTTCTTCTCCCATTCTTCCCCAACAACTTGCAGTCTACATTGTTTTGAAGAACATAACGGCATTGAAAAAGGATGGTATAAAAGAACTGAGATCAGCAATGGGTTGTAGTGCATCTTCCACTTACCTTTAGTGAGGCTTGTTGCATTCTCCATAACGCAATCTCCGTGACAACTTTTGACGTGTGCTCTTCAAAAGTGTGTGCTCATCAAAAGTCGTCACGGAGTATGCAGAAACTATTGCGAAAGAGTTATTGAAACTTTTTTGTGAAATTTCGTTTCTTGAGTGCTTTGCACGAGGTTTTTTAAGAATTACGCCATTTAATTCATTAGTTCATTCGTAGACCATATGTTTCATGTTTTTAGGAACGTGCGTTTATCAACACGATCAGAACGACATATCTGAGAATAATACATGACACCCGCCGCAATGACCTAGTTGGTATTTTGCTCTACGGTTGGTTAAATGTTGGTCTAGTGGATATGTCTGCTGCCACGAAGGTCGCAGGATCGAACCCCGGCTGTGAGCCCCACATTTCGATTGAGGTGAAATGACAAAGGACGGTGAGCTTAGATTTAGGTGAACGTCAAAGAAACACAACGGGTCCAAATTTCCGAAGCCCTCCACTATACGGCACCCCTCACATTCATGTCGTGGTTTTGGGACGCAAAACCCTAATAATTCTTAGGCAGAGACTGCTGCGCTGCGCGGCGTTCGAGCCACCCCCACACAGAAACGGCTGCTGCGCCGCACGGAAGTGACGTCATGCACTTTTCCGGTCAGGTGCTTCGTTTGAATAGTCGGAGTGTATAGCGGTACGTGTAGACGTAACGACAGAAGTCGTAAACGTTACGTCCAAACGTAAAAGTAAAAAAGGAAATGTTAGTTAGGTTCAGCGTGACAACAATACAAAACTGGCTTGTTAATCGTTCTGAACCGATTGGCATTTGTGGTGTAGTTGGTTAGAGAGGTAGATTAAGAGCTGTGGAAGTCGGTGGTTCAAGCCTCATTGCAGTCGACGTTACTTTCTTTTTTTTTTGTTCGTGCATGTATTGTTTTATCATTTGCGTCTCCTCATTGACGTCTCGTCAGCCTGACTTGCTAGCGGTGGTGGCACTGTCCACAGGCCCTTTAATATTGGACGTTTGGTGACTCTCGCAGAATTGACTATAGTTATGATGCTAAAATGTTTGCGAATCAGTGCTATTAATCGGCGAGACGCAAAAGGACACGAAAAACTCAAATGCAGCTGGCTGCATGGGTTTTTCCGGCACAGGTGTCAAAAATGTTGATTTCCACGGTTTATCAAAGTTTTTGTGACAGTAAGGCGCACTGCAACATAGTCTCAGGAAACTTTTTTTTTTATTTCGCTCAGTGTACCATGACCTGACGAGGTAACCGGCAGGCCGCTTCAAAATACTGACATGCCATCGCAATGCTCTAATCGATCAGCACTGATAAACAATGCCCAAGGGCAAGTACTGACGGCGTTAGCCCATCTAACTACAACACAGATTGTCCGCCTTGCTGAATAACACGCACGGCCTGCGACAGCACGGCAGCATTTACGTAGCAACGGATGAGAACGGTCGTACGTGTTCGCATTAACAAAACAGCCGGCAATGCAGTAGCTTTGGCCTTCGGAGATCACAGGCTTCGTAAGAGCACTACAATAAAGTTGTTTCAATCCATCGTAACAACACTTCGCAGACGCACTGTCATTTCATGCATGTGCGCCCGATCAGTCACACGTGAACTGTGCAAAAGCATTTATTTCATCGTCGACTTCGCCCTTCGCGACAAGCAAAACTCAGCAGCAAGGACACTTTCACCTCTGACAACACCACGCTTGGCATTACAAACTACAAAATGCAGTACGTACAAGAACAATAACCCGCACTTCATACTGAGAAACTTCATGGTGCAAACACTCAGATGAAGCTGCGGCGTGGTGGACGGCCGTGGTAGCTCCAACCACCAGCTTCAACTGGGTATCCAGCAATCACACGAAGCAGGGACGACACAGGGTCTCCGGTCCTCCTTACGGGTGGCCTAGGTCATGGCCACAATTTTGTCGGGGTTTTCACTACCTACACACATCGCAGGCAGCGACCATCTCGCACTGTTTACCCTTCGCAGCCGCAGCGCCCATGGCGCCCCCTGTATTTAAAATACTTGTAATATGGGTTTAATTAGCAAATATTGGCTGATTGACTCGTTAAACACATGCTTAATAAAAGTTTTGTAGGTTTAACGCATTGCACAATAATTATTTACACATTTAAATAACTTTAGGTAATAATTTTTAAAGTGACGTCCCTTCTGTGTGGCGCAGGAGCCACTTCTGTGTGGGGCTGGCTGCTGCGCCGCGCGGCACAGAAGACGCTGCCTAATTCTTATTAGGATGCATGACCTAAATAAAGATAATTTGCAGCACGCATGTTCTATATAGGCCTTTGATCTTTTCAGCGCCATACTCCCGTAAATTATACCCCCTCTGTTTAGGTGGATCCATTGCTAGAAAAAAAGTGTCACACATTAGCCGTCATTTTCTCGCTCTGGAAGTGCCAGGGTCGCTGAGTGCCGCAGAGCCGTGGTGCTTTAGCGGAGAATCACCTTTCCCCCCTCTTCTTAATTCAGTTTATATTTTTATGGTGTGTTTACAGCCGATTAAATAATTAGAATGCGATAAGTGCCTCTCGGTAGAGGAAGGACGATCATGATGCAGTACACTTTCGCGTAATGAAAAACGGCCAATAAAAAAAAAGCGGATAGAAAGAAAAAAAAAGTACAGGAAACGTCGACAGATCAGAAAACGAGAGAACTGAAAGCTGTTCCACGCTGTCAAAGCGTGCTCGCAATGCACAGCGAACATCCGCTAACTTCTTTTGCCTCGGCAGTTCCTTTTTTTTTCTCGCCTCGTACTTCCTCTCCCTCTCTTTCGTTGTCAGTCCCCTCATCAGCGAAGAATGATGAACCCCGCGGTGGCGGGAAAAGTGGCGCTGCAGCTCGAGGCGAACGCCACCGACGGGGCCAGAGCGTTGGAAAACAGTTCCCGTTGTCCGTTGTCGCCCAGGCCGGGAATAATAATGTCCATGCAAATGCCGGCGCCAGGCGGCGCAGTGTCGCCAGAAACAAAGCGTCGCACCCCCAACACTGGAGCCTAGCCCGGGACTCGTTAGCTAGGCGACCATCGCCGAAAAGAGGGCGGCAACACGCTTCCACGGCCCGAGTATTAGCGAGCTTTTAAAAAGAGGTCCCTGCCACTGCACACTAGTGGCGTTGTCTCCCCCTTCCCGAAACACGCCCGCGCCAAAGAAAACACGAAGCTACAAGCCGTGCGTACGAAGTAGTAAACTATTTCAACGCGCTTTCGGGATCCGGGAGGTTTGAGAGTCATGAGAAGAGAGTCTGGCTTAGAACAGTACGTCTTCTTTCTGACGTTGGGAATTTGCTTTTAAGCTTGTTGACGGGCGATTGATGACGAAAAGAGAGTGGTTCTTTTTATTGTTACTCAAAACCTGGCATGGGCTTATCATATAGAAACTTAAAGTAATGACCCGACAATTGCGATACTCCCCAATGCAAAATTAGAGCGCAGCAGGACTGAGGTGTCGGTGGGACACCGGTAGTTCGTCCAGGAACACGAGAAGTATTTTTTACGAGTTCCACCTCAACGGCGTGAAAGTACAAAGTTCTGCCAACTGCGGCCTGGAAGCATTGAATGGGTTAAGGCGCAGGCAGTTAGCACTCGTATAGGTGTGAGAACTGGCAGCAAACGCGTTACCTTAGCGGAACCTATAGGAGCACACGAGCTTCCACGTTACACGTATGTACTATAGTTGAGTACAACTTTAGACGTCTATGCCATTACCTCCTGATAGGCGGATGCATGCAAGGCTAGCGCGCTTTCAGGGACGTCACGAGCCGGGCGGCTGCTCTTCGGAGAGCACTAGCGAGTACTTGAGCGGCGCTACGTTTGATCATAGTGGAGGCGATCGGCTGTCGCGCTTCGACCATCTTGGCGGGGCCTCTCTGTACCCTTATATTTGTATCTGATTATAGGACGGTACCCGCGCTCCGTGCACTGCGTATTGCGCTCCAGTCCTTCATCAACCGCTGTCCGCTCAGTTACGTGCACTAAAGCAGCGGGAAACCCATGAGTGGACACATATTCACGCGTGGAGAGAAATCATCGGGAAAGCAAGGGGTATTGCCCATCACGTAACAATGACGTCGCGGATTAGTTCCCAGTCTCTAATCTGTGAGCGGGAATGAAGAATCAGCGCACACACACTAATGCGTGGCCTACCGCTCATGTGTCGATGATTTCTTCCTCGTGTGAAGGCGGAGGAGGAAGAAAGAAATCAGCGGAAGCAAAGAAAGATTAGCCAGTTCTCAAGCCGGCTGGCCATCCTGTGCTGCGGAAGAGGGTGAGGGTTGTAAAAGATTATAGAAAAGATTTGTTACAAATGAGTTACAGCAAGAGGACGAAAAATAAAGGAAATCAGGATAATGCGCCTGTAAAAGCTGAACCCTTTAAGATCCTGCTTCTTTGCAAACTATGATTGGTTCATACTAAATTCTAGGGTTGCTGCACAAGCCGAAAGTCTAGATTTTGTGCTCTATTCGGTGTCACTCCTTCCTTCGGCCTGCTTGCGCAGCAAGTCAAGATTTTCCTAGAGAGAGAAAGAGAGAGTGATGAAGTGAAAACGCTGGGTGGTTAACCTGGTATAACCAATTTGCTACCCTGCGTAAAGGTAGCGAATTAGCGGTTGTACAGAAGACATAGAGAGATAGATAAATAAAGCCGAAAAATAAAACACAAGCACAGGCATGTGCACACACGCAGGACTTTCAGATCAAAGTCGTTCTGTGAGGCCACTTGAACGCCGAAAGCGCCGCAGCGCTTGCCCAGCCTTCTTTTGAGATGTTAGGTCCAGTCGATGGCACAGGATTTGTTCGTACGAAATATTTCGGTCATCTAGTTTATCGAATGTATTGAAAAGTGCCTGTCTCTGCGAGGAGTAATGTGGACACTCACGCAGAATATGTTGAACTGTTTCAGCACTGCCATAGGGGTCACATGTTGCAATGTCGGCCACCCCCTATGCGAAACGCTTACGCGTGCATAAATGCGAAACCCAATCATAACCTAAATAAAAGCGTAGCGTCACATCGGCGAAGTCCGAGAGGAATTCGATGACTGAGCGTTGGATTCAAGGAATACAGTCGTGCGTGCTTGAAGTGCAGCTCATTCCCCTGTGACGTGATGCACTGGCGAGCAAGCACTCGGAGCTTCCATGCATATTAATATCTGATTGTTTTCTGTATGGGCTGAACGGGCAGCTTGATCAGATCGTTCATTGCCGTTAATCCCACAATGATTTGGGAGTCATTGAAAAGTTATGTCACGTTCTTTTTCAAGTAAGCGGTGGGCCTCTTCTGCAATCTCAAATATCAGCTGCTCGTACTGGCCACGTCGTATAGCAGTGACAGAAGAGATTGCAGTGCCACCTTTGAAACATTCAAGATCACCCATTTTTGTGCCTGTTCATTAGTTATGAAATGTAATTCGACACGTAGCTACGCGAGATCTGATGCTGTCGATGTCGTCGGGTGAGACGTCTTAAACTCGGTTGCTGTGGCCTTCACATGTATTACGACGGCTGCGGTTGAGCTGTTCGGCATAAAAGAGCCGTTGGTGTATACGTGTGTTGAGCCTCGGTACCTCTCAAACAGCAGGAACAAGGCGAGCTGTTTAAGAGCCGGTTACGACGTGTCTGCATTTTTTACGGATGCCATGTATCGGCAGGCTGAAGCTAGGAATAGTCAGGCACCACGGAGGAATTGAAGGGCTCGTAGCGGGCGAGAAGCCTATTGGCACGTACTCGGGACACAACCGTTCGGCACTCCTGATAAAAAGGCCAGGTGGTGGCAGTGTGTCCGAGCAACATGCCTTATATGTGTCCTGAGTATCTCAACGTCAATGTGTGCCTCGGCGAGGCGGTTTGCAGCAATAGCTATAGAAGCCGCTGCCAATGCGCTAACCGGCAGGCCTGAACGAATTCGGAGCGCTTGGGCAGGAACACTTTGTAATATTTGCAGGCTTGTTTTGCTTACGTTGGTTAACGCGGGAAAGCTGTACCGCAGAACCCTGTACAGCTGCAGCATTGCACTGGGTGACATTTCCCAAGTCTTCCGTGCGAAGAACTTCAATAAATTGCATGCCGATCAACCGCTTTTTGAGGTACGATACATGATGACTCCATAATAAATCACTGTCAATTATTGCACCCAGGAACTTGTATGATCGAATGCACACACACATACATACACACACACACACACACACACACACACACACACACACACACACACACACACACACACACACACACACACACACACACACACACACACACACACACACACACACACACACACACACACACACACACACACACACACACACACACACAGAATTTATTAGAAGGCAAAGAAGACCGCCTGAGCTAGTTCGTTCTAGCCTGCTTCTCTACACAGGGGATAAAAAAAGGAGGAAGTAAAGAGAGATGAAGGATGATGATGATGACAAGAAGAGGTGATGCGTGTGTACAGTAGCCACATAGCATAGCACCCTACAGTCTAGTATACAGTCCAGTGCTTTTGATAATGTCTAAAACAACCTTTGCTGCAGTCTTTGACACCGTTTGGTCATTAATTACTGACAACATGTGCCTTTAACTCAATGGCGTTCATTCGATGCTTGCCAAGTTTGGCCATTGATGATTTTGCCGTAATTATTCATAGGTATGCACGTGAAACCCACGAGGGCGCATTTCATGGAAGAAACTCACGGAAGTCTCAGATACGTAGGTAACGGACAGTTAGAGCGGCAGCTCTTTGTATTCTCGCTCGCAACTGCAGGTGCGTTACGGCGGACGTCAAAATGCAGAGATCATCCACATACATCGAAAGCCTAACTGTGCTTGTAAGCTGCTCAGTGAGGGCAAGAGTAAGACTGAACAGCACAGACCGTCACCCTGGGGAACGCCATGGTAGCTGTAATGTGACGGGTTCGGACGTCTTCCGTGCTCAAAAAAAAAAAAAAGGATCGCATCAAAAGATAACTACATATCCAGCGATAAATACGGCCACCTACTCATACCTTTCCGATAGCAGTGAAAATGGCTTGATGTATAAAATGGTCGTACGCCCGCCCCCTTCACGTCGAGAAACAAGGAGGCGCAGAGACGCTTACGGCTTTTCTCGTGTTGAACGTAGGCGGCCAGGCCACCCTAAGTGAAACTTGAGCTTATGGAGCTCTGCCCACGGAGTGGAAGTGGGGGTCATAAAAGACAACTGTGTTAATGAAGTCTCTGTTTGCGCACTCACAAAGACCAGTTAACGTTGAAGCTACGTAGGCACTGATATGGTGAACAGCGAGAGGTTAAGGACGAAGGGATCAGAACCTGCTCGAGGTGACTATGGAGAATGTGCGGTCGGCAAATGGTGAGTGACACCACGCTTTTGAAGTGAACGGACACAGCAGACGCGGTCTGAACAAACCAAAACAAGAGACACATTTATTTAACTGCTTTTGATCGACGTCCGCCGAATTATTATAACATCAATCGTGATCAGCACGCTAAGACATCCTTACACAATATTAAACAACACTCAACAACATGACAAACAAGGCGGTGTCGCTAACGCCTGACTCACCACGTGGGCCCACCGCTGAAGGCCCGCGGTGCCGTGCGCATCAGACCTACCGCTGGAGGCAACCGTTTGCGGCAACCGCCACCCGCAAGAGAGACTCCCATCTTTCTTCTGCGCCGCCACCTAGGCTTGCTGCCAGGTTTCATCGCCGCCGCTGCCGGTCTAACGACCATGTAGATGATGACTGTGGTGGTGATGACAAACTGTCGTGAGCACAACGCCACCTACTGCTCAGTAGTTGTGAACCCGAAGCATGGCTTATGCGCAAGACACGGGCGCCACGCCGCGCAAACAACTTCACAAGGGTGTCAGAACCCCCACAAGAAAGACGCTTAGTGCCAAATATTCCTTCGTATATGTCTGGCATACAATGACATAGATGCCTGGGGTGCGGTTGCTGGCACTTTCCCAGGTTGGCGCTATAATTAAGAATGTTTTTCGAGGTAACCTGCCCGTGTCAATGTTAACGCGTTCCGTAATTTATTGGAACATTCTCGCGCTGGCCCCAAAACATGCACGTGTCGTACGTATTTCACGAACAGGTTGACAAGTCGCACAACCGCCATGGTAGCTCAGCGTGCATAAGGTATTGCTCGAGCTCGAGAACGCGGGTCCAATAAGCAGACAGGAGGGTTTATTGAAATTGGGTTTGATACGCAAATTCACCCCTTTACTAAGCGCAACTTGAAAAACCAAAAGTGGCCGAACTAAAGCCCGAGTCTCTTCTTACCCTGCCCACGACTGTCATGTGCCTGATTCGTAAACTAATTCATTGATTGATATGTGGGGTTTAACGTCCCAAAACCACCATGTGATTATGACAGGCGCAGTATTGGAGGGCTCCGGAAATTTAGACCACATGGGGTTTTTAAACGTGTGCCAAAACAGGCCTACCGTATTTTCGTCTTCATCAAAAATGCAGCCGCCGCAGCCGGGATTCGATTCCGCGACCTCCGGGAGCAGCCGAGTACCTTAGCCACTAGACCACTGCGGCGAGGATAAACTCATAGGATAAACTCATTAAATCTTCCTTATTCGTCTCAGGAAGTCGAAGGTGATTCGATTGGGGCCCACAGTGGAGGGCTTCACTAAACTGTGTTGCTTGCTGCATCGATTGAGTGAGGGTGAAACTGGGCCTTATTGCTGGAGTGGATATGCAGGTGCTTCATAATCACATTGTCACGTTCTTGTGACGAATAAATAGGCAGAATAAAAGCTCGCAAAGACAGAGCCATTTAGTGGGTGAACTTGTTCCCGAGCAATGTACTACAAGCAATGCTCACTGTACAGTGATAGTGGAGAGCACGGACATCTTCCGTCGACAATGTCATCGCTCGTGAAACACGTCAGCTTTTATGCACGCAGGATCAATGATTTCAGTGTTACCATTTGTTCCAGAGCAAAGCAAACTCCAGTGCTTACGTCGTACGCGTATTGTTATCACAGAAGTCTAAAAGAATCGAGAAGGATGTCACTCAGTAGTTATTAGTGTAACAGCCCGGTCACATGGTCACAAGACAAATTCCAGCATTAAATTTAACAGAAAACATTCAAACTTCTACTTGCGTGGACTCATCGTGTAGTCATAAAATTAGTTCTTTTCATTTAGAGTAGCAATGACCGTGAAAACGCATACCGTTTACAGAGAGCTCAGCATTTATATTGACACATGAAAAGTTTATCCTGCTTGTCAGATGCTGAAAACGCTAAGCGCACTTGAACGTTCAGTACATGCGCCAATGCGTGCCAACTTTAACATTGCTTGGAAAGGAAAACTTCGAAACCTGTGCAGTTACTAAGAATGTGGGGATAGGTATGTTCACGTTGAGAGTCCTTTGTGTGAAGTTCACATATATATAACTAGGAACCAAGGCTGTTTTAATGAACCTTGTAGTTTTAGTTGAACAGGCTTATCTAGGCCAATCAATTGCACTGAAAAGTTAGTTGTTCCAGGTTCGAATCTAGAGCAATGGTAACTTCCACAGCAAAGCTTCGTTTAGAATCATGGTTCGGGTTACCGTTGCGTGGGTGACAACGTTTTTTTTTTTTTTCAGTCAAGAACCTTGCGAAACGGACATATGTGCGATATGCAGCGTCTTTCTGTTTTGATTTGGATGAATTCACCCTGGTTCTGCGATATGGTAGCATCCTGCCTAAACTTCAGATTACAGAGCGAAATCCTCAAAAACGCATGATTCTGGGTTCGAGTTCTGGCTGAAAACAAACTGCGACATCGTTTTTTTGCTATCTATATTGTGCAGCTTTCTTTTGCTATTCAATGCTTCACTGGGGTGCATGAAAACAGGTCCGGTTAGCAAACTTTCTTCCAACTCGGGCGATTGTGCAGATTTGCCAAAGTGATTTGATTGATTTGTGGGGTTTAACGTCCCAAAACCACCATATGATTATGAGAGACGTCGTAGTGGAGAGCTCCGGAAATTTCGACTACCTGGGGTTCTTTAACGTGCACCCAAACCTGAGTACACGGGCCTGCAACATTTCCGCCTCCATCGGAATTGCAGCCGCCACAGCCGGGATTCGATCCCGCAACCTGCGGGTCAGCAGCCGAGTACCTTAGCCACTAGACCACCGCGGTGGGGCAGATTTGCCAAACTGCAAAGAAGTGCCTGCATTCGCACGCGTTCAGAAATGCTTTTGCATAATTATAGCGCGAGGTCAACACAACTAATAATGTAAACGTGGCGACATGATGACATCGCAAACTTATATTCCGACAACAAGACCGGTCTCACTGCACCGATCGACCAATCAAGCGCTGATCTGAGCTGAGGAGTCCCGAGCGCGAGTGGGAATCTGTGCGGCTCTGGCACGTCGCAGTGTGGGCCGCGCGGAGAATAATAGATGAAAGCGGCCGACCAGGTCAGCAACAATCGCAGCTTGAGACGAGTGGCTGGCGTTGCTGCTTCTGCTGCGATTGATATCGATTGAGTCGCGGACTCCGGGGCACCGCACGCTCCATGGATCAGCATCGGGGCATTTCCCCTCATAAGAGCGCGCGACCAGCGGCGTGCACGGAACGGCCAGGCCGTCGGCCATCCCTGCCGAGAGTTCCGCACTCAAGTGACCGTGCCACGCTCGGTAACTGCGTGGGCGACAGGCCGCCAGAAGAGCTGCGAATGTGGACGAGTGAAAGCGGGGAACACAAACGGGAAATCAAATGTGCGCCAGCACACCCCCGTTCTCGCTTCAAGTGGCCCTCTTTCTCGGGTGGTGGTGCCACGCCAATCCTGTAGATGACACGGAGTCCCACTCCGTGTCTGCCGAATCATCGCGAGGGCAGCGACTGATCAAAAGGGAAGCCCCAAGCGGCTGCGCAGATTGGGGAAACGGCCTTGTTTTGGAAGGCAGGCCTCCGTATATTGGTGTTTTTGTAGAAGTCTTTGTTCCTCTGAAATTGTCTTTATAGTTTTTCTTGAAGTGTGGAGCCGCCACCAAAAAAACAAAAACAAAACACTGTGCATTGTCGAACACACAGTGAAACGGGTGTGAATGATACCGGTCATAGCCTATACTGAAGTGTAAGCTTCGTGTCCTTCTTGTCTCTGTGTCGTCGTTTTGTTTTCACGCTATAACTATGTCATGCCATACAACTAGCCCAAGCTGCCACACTTGAAGTGTAAAGTTGACTGATTTTCATAGAAGAAAAAAAAACGTATGAATTGACCATTGACAAGCGATCGTTTAACCTGCAGTATGCCGTGAGGCAACCAGTTTGAGACAGCAGTAAACTACCGTTAAAGTGCAGAAAGCTTTCCAGCGGGATTAGCAGATGCGCGAGGAACTTGAACAGAAAAGCATGCCACCTCAGCTTACTTACAAAATTGGGTATTAAGTATGCAAGATAGTAACATAGAGGTGGCCGTGGCCATGGAAATTGAACTATGATGTTTGCTTTCGATTAGCTGAAAATATATTATGCGCAACAGAGGTCACTGTGTGAGCATCCCAAACCTTCGACCCATAGTAAAACAGGGTCTTCTGAAGCTGTTCGAAGAAAGATGTCTCACAGAAATACATTAGTTTGTGGCAGACTGTGTGTATCGATTCCTTCTTTATCAAATTTATATGAAAATTATGCTCTAGGCATGCCACCGGGGGAACCTGTCTAGTGCTTCTGGAAAAGCCTATCCTATCTATTTCTATCTTTTTCTTCATTTTTAGACCATATTATACGCAATGAGAAATGTGACACAAGGACCTACAGGAGAAGCACCTGTTGTTTCGCACCATCGTCCCTTAACTAGATTAAAAACTTTTCATTATCGATGAATGCCAACCATGCTCAATCGTCGATTTAATTACGTTACATCTCTTTATGAATACCAAAGTTGGCACTCAGTAACACTCAAGCCTCCACGCTCGCACACAAGAAGGCATGCAGGCGCACCAATGAGGGACTACAGCACTCTTTATCACAATACCTTTCGCCCTCTCTTCTCCCCCCTCCCCAGGCAAACAAAGATATAAGCCAGCATTGCAGACCTTTTACAGTACTTTTTTTCTTATCGTCCAGCCCACATATTTTTGCTCTAGGACAAACGGGTGGCTGACAAGTGGCTTTCCGAAATAGAGATACCCATAAGCCATAACGTCTACTTCATAAAAACAGAACATAATTATGGCGATAATGTTAGGCCGAAGCCGCATCATGCTTTAGGCCACAGCGCAGCCCAGAATTTTCTAACCGCTAAGGCTACAGAAGGATACGAAAGCAGCACCGAAACAAGCCTTGTTCTGGAAGGCGTATACACGGCACGTTGACTGCGGAACCAAAGCCGCTTCGCTCAAAACACGAGCACCGAAAACAATGCGCAAGGAGTTCGGGGACAATCTCCGCTTATGCAGGCAAAGAATTTTACGTTCTGTTTGTTCTTATATGGTCTCCGATAGCTTCCGTCTCGGACACCCTTTGCCGGCTTCTGAGCTAATTCTTCACCGTTTCTGCCAATTTCAAGCATCGCGCCCTTGTTTGGCAAAGAACAACATCCTCGATGCGGAGTATAGGAGGTGCCGAGCAGAGTGCCTTTTTTTTCCCCCGATGCGCAAGAAAGGCTGCGCATGCCTCCGTCTTTTGATAAATCCGTGCAGCGTTCAGAAAGCTCTACAACGGCGTATGAAGTCGGTGGGCTTAGCTTGCCACGCCCGTAGCGTTCGATAAAGTTATTGCTATATATGCCACGACAGCACAACGCAACATACACTACAGGCGTTACGACAAGTGAGCGTCCTCCATGACAGTTGCCTTTGACGAACGGTAAAACTGGGCCGAAGTTTCATAGAGAAGAAAAATAAACACGCGAGGTGAATGTTTGTGGTGTTTTACATAGATGATTCGACCCCATCTGTTACGAGACAAGAAGCAAAAGATCTGAACAAACCTCGAATTTTGCAAGGCTAACAGTGAGGCCTGTAATGTTGCGCAAAACTGGATGTTTCCCCACCATCGTTATCACGTGCCTATATTATGCCGTTTTTCGTTTTTTCTTTCTTTCTATGTACCCCCTCTTTTTTGTCCCTATTTTCTCACCCCCAGTGCTGGCTAGCAAAGCAGATGCCAATATCTGGTTAACCTCCCGGTCTTCCTTTTTCTCTCTATCTCTCTCTTACGCTGCAAAATTCACTCCGCGTGGCTTTTGCTTTCGGTATGCTCCGTATAGTGAATAAATAACAACGCATTTTAATGCTGCAGCCATCCACCTACCTGACAAGAGTGCTTTGCAACCTTAGCTCCATTTCGATGGGATTTGAATGGTGAAATAATATCATTCTCTGTACAGATACGTGCGACGGGCAAAAGTGAAAGGAAGAGAGACACGGCGACACGTTCTTTCTCATACATGCATACATACATACATACATACATACATACATACATACATACATACATACATACATACATACATACATACATACATACATACATACATACATACATACATACATACATACATACATACATACATACATACATACATACATACATACATACATACATACATACATACATACATACATACAGAGCCGTTATCACTCATATTCATTTTAAGTACTGTTAATTTTTTCTCGGAGCTGATCGTTCAAGTCGATCAATCTTCGACATCGTAATAAAATTCTCCGTCCTCTCTTAGTTCCATGCACCTGTGCTTGCAGATGCACAGTGCCTCTGCAGCGCGCGATAGACTGCGTTGTGTACGCTCACCTTGCATTCACGCACACGTTTACGTGAAAGCGTGCTGCAAAATCACCGTCACTCGCAGGTGGTACTCCTGCGAGACACGGGCACTCCTGTACCCTTCCCAGTC
The DNA here is from genome assembly GCF_043290135.1 of Rhipicephalus microplus. Classification (NCBI taxonomy): domain Eukaryota; kingdom Metazoa; phylum Arthropoda; class Arachnida; order Ixodida; family Ixodidae; genus Rhipicephalus; species Rhipicephalus microplus. The sequence goes on along the minus strand of NC_134701.1, from coordinate 212,641,723 downwards.
ATGCACATTATTAAGAGTCATACCAAGCCCGATGTTCGCGGGCCAGATTTTTTCGTCGGGGAAACCTTGCTTTCGCGCGTGTAGAGGCCGCGTGTAACGAATGAATGAACAGAAAAAAGAAGAAAGAAATAACGGGACAAGCGGGAAAAGAAGGAAAGAACGAAACAAAATGAGCATATACGAGGCGGTATGTGTTGGAAGCGTGAAGAAGCGGTGAAGAAGGTGGTAAAGGGTTACAGCGTGCGGCTGGAATGCACAGCGTGCACAGTGTATAGCCACCGCCACCAAAGTTTGCCTCTCTACACACAGACGCGGCTGTCAACAACGTAGCAACGTCATTAATTTTGGCGTGGCGATGACGATATTTGCGAGAAAGCAAAAGGACCCAAGAGGCTCTCCCGCCAGTCGACAAGATGGCGGCTTTGGCTCGGGCGTCGGTTGCGAGAATCGCGCTCTGCAGAGAGAAGTGAAATGTGTACTGTTTGTTTTTCGGCGCCCATCGGGTAATTTGCTCTCATGTTCGGTGGCTGAACGATGCTTTTGAAAAGAAAGACCACGTGCTTCGTGCAGTCATTCTCGACGATCCTGCAAGCGCCTCTTTGCCTCACGCCATCCGCGTCGTGTATGTTAGTGAGAAATACCGGCGCGTGATGGGCGGAATGGAGTTAAAAAAAACGATATCATCGTCTGGTTTGTTTGAAAGTGAACGTTCCGGGACTGCTAGATTAACTTAACCCATTTTTGCTTTCACGACAGGAGAGAGTTGAAAAATTTTGCAACCCTGGCAACGAATCAGAAAACCTGAGCACATATGTACCGATGTATGGAGTTGACAAGTCGACAAGAATGTGACTCTACACCATCGTTGCTTGAACATGCTACTGTTCTTTCTTCACTTGACGAGAAGAAAAAAACGAAACTGATTGAAAAGATGAAGCACAAGAATGCGCAAGGCACGGTTGAGAAAACTTAGTTTTCAGTTCTCGTACCCTCTAGTTGATGTCTTGGGAAACTCTGTTCGAACGTCTGGCGAAATTTCAGGGAGTTCAATGATGCAGTATTTTAGCCCTAACGCTGTTGACTATATGTTGAGTCGTATGACACACTCAGAGATGCTGTACCACATTTCTTATGCCTGTCGTTGTAAAGGTTCAATAAAAAAACACCTTAACCCTGATTGCACGAACGAACGCGACGTAGACGTTCGGTCAAACCGGCAAGCTTTTTTTTTAATTTGTGGGCAGTATTTTTTATACTCGCAGATTAGTACTGTGCGACAAACTTTTTTTTTTCAAATCTCGAGAATGCGTAAAATGCGTGGTTGATATCCCATTCTCGCCAGTAATATATACGAAAGGAACCTGCTCTGAAGAAGTGCTCCTCAACTCATTTTAATGAAGAAAAGCAATCCAACAGGTCCGAAATAATGGAATTCAAATTTGCAGTGATTTCATAATACACCTTTTATTGAAATGCTTCAAACGAAACGCATGCCGCGAACTTGGTTGATGGGCGTGATATTCCTTCGCTAAGTGAAGCCCACAACCCACAAAATGTAGGTCTGGTCGAGCATGGCTTCTTTTTGGCGCGATTGAGGCATACGCAATTGCAGAAAGTGGCGAATCAGCACCACGTAAGGACGCAAAGCAGAAAAAAGGTCCACGAAAGGAAAATGTTGCCAAGCGCGCGACTCTAGCGTGAATTTCAAGCTGAAAGATTAATAAAGAAACGAGTATGAATTTCTGTTGTACACGTGATCGTATTAAGAACGCGTGAATGTCAATATTACAATTATTAAACGCGCATTTTGTGTGCTTGCAGGGAAATTAGTAGCCTTCATTAAAGAACCTTAACGGAAAAAACATAGAAAGGCCGGCTTTATAAAGGTAACCACGTTTAACCAGCCTAATCTAACACAGCCTGATTTGAGCCCAGAGCTTTATCCTCGTCAGTTCCTTTTTTTACATTAATAGTTATATCATGAAGGAATGATGACAACACCAGGGAACAACAAGAATGATCACAGGGAAAACACCACGAGATCAGCGCTCGAGCACCACCATCTTCCTCGTCCTGTGGCTATCACCAAACTTCCGCCTGTCCGTTAGACTCGCCCAATAAACTTCTTTACAATGCAATAAACTCTATATAAAATAAAACTCGCTTTCTTGTATGTGAACCAACTCATGCGTCGAATTCACGTCCTCGAAATCACAAGCAAGAGAGAGAAAGAGAAAGAGAAAAAAAAAGACAATAACCAGGTTGCGCTTGGTTTGCTACCCTACGCTGGAGCAAGGGCTATGCGCCCCCCCCCTAAAATATTTGAAAGGGGGTTATGATGCCCCGCACAGACACACACACATAGGCGAGAGAACTTACTCTACTGTTTATGCTGTGCCAACAGTGTAATAATTCTGGCGAGCCAAATCCATGCGTGTCTGCGCTTGTTACGCAATGAGAGAGTATAGAGGGAGGGGCCTGAAAAAATAAACAATCCCGTCGTTGCAGATTCCCGGGACCTTTAATCAAGCGCGTCTTGATTTGATAACCCGCACCCAGAAAAAAAAAACAAAACAAATGTACGACGGAGTTCATCTCGTGACACCCCAGCCCTTCGTCTTCTTACGACCACGCACGCGAAAGCTGGCTCGTTTTGTTTTGCCTTCCGCGGTCCCGACGCTTAATTGGGTTTATTACTCGACGGAGGCAAAGCGCAGCCCCTGGAGCGCGCTTGTCGGCGCCGTTACTTAGCGGTCCCGTTTGCGTCTCTTGCACCGACGGGAAAAGGCTGCGGCAAAATGAGGCTAACCCGGTTGTTCCTTCGGTGAGGGCACTTCTAGAAGTGTTCGAGCGAGGAGAGTTCCTTCTTCTGCCTTCAAAGCTACGCTCGCTCTCCTCTCCCCTGACCCTTTCTAGTTTTTTCTTTTATTTCGTTTCAAGAGAACTTCATTGTTAGTGTTTTCCTCTCATACATACATGCATGATTTTGGCAGAAGTAACTGCAGCACTCTGGAAAAGCTTGTTTCGCCAGGCAAATTAGTAATGCTCAACGTGCTGCCTTTTTTATTTCTTTAATATATATTTAGTTCACCTTATTTGCAGCAAGTTGGTTGGACGGACGGACGGACGGACGGACGGACGGACAGACGGACAGACAGACAGACAGACAGACAGACAGACAGACAGACAGACAGACAGACAGACAGACAGACAGACAGATAGACAGATAGATAGATAGATAGATAGATAGATAGATAGATAGATAGATAGATAGATAGATAGATAGATAGATAGATAGATAGATAGATAGATAGATAGATAAGTGCATCTTTTCCCCGCAAGCTTTAAAAAAAGCAAGAAATGACTGCACCAGTCCAGCCGTATATAGAAATACGCAATTGTGGAACTTGAAGATGTGGCCTTAAGATTACCGTAGCCTACCCTCAGTTATCGACAGAATAACACACATGTTCCGGCTTCTTCGCCTCAACAGCAGGTAGTTTTTTCCCGTGTTCTGAGACAATTAAGACAACGATGGCCAAGCTCGTCTCCTGGCTGCAGTGTCATCAATCTTTTCAAACGGAGTGATTTGCGGTCTCCGTCGAAGACTCCAAGGAAGAGAAGCGGGCGAGATTGAAGGGACGGACGCCCTATATATATCTCCCTGCACTTCACAGTTTATTACTTTCACGTAAATTGCGAAGCAGCCCCAAAGAAACGAGGACGAGTTCGGCCATTGAGCGGGTGGGCGGTACAGATGAGGTCACGGAGCCCGCGGGGTCCGCAGCGAGTGATCGGGCCTCGTCGTTGATAAAGGACGGCGTGGGGACCGGACAGTGCGGAATTGGAGCCGCGGGTCATCCTAATTGAACGGGATGCCGTGCCTAGGAGCCATTGCCTCCGGGCCCCGCCCGCGTTGCAGTAATCCGCGGCCATTACCATGTCAACAACAGCTCCTCCTGCTATCCCTATACGATCGAGCCCTTACTGAGGGGCCTCTCATTGAATGAGAAAAGTGTAAACGAAACGAAACGCATACGCAGGCTCGATCGGGGAAACTAGGGACATAGCGGTGAGCTCGCGCTTCCTTTGTGCGTCACTTCCGTCGTGGCTTATGAGTGCCGCTCCGGCAGCCGTGAAGAAGATGGTTCCTGTTTGTGTACGGTCGGATCGCACCGATATGCTCAGCGATATTGCGAGAACACGCTGTTGCGCTGCTTACAGGAACAACTGTTTCGCCGGAGCTCAAAGCGCTGTAGCCGCTGTACGTAGGCGATGACGCGTTAGCGCACGACTCTCACCACGCTGCTCGGGGATCGCGACTCGAACTCGATCGCGGTGCCGAAATGCTTTTAGCGGACGTCTTCGCGTGACCGAGCGTCTCAGCGGGAGCTGCCAGTGAGCGGAGTGCTCTTCGCTGCTCCCAATCCAGTTGTCCGCTTCGGAGGCATTCCGGCCTTTTGTGTTTGTTTTATCCATAGTTTTTGTGTTGCGGTGGTGGTTAAGTGCGTGACCGTTTCCCGTAAATGTAAGCTAATAACGGGTATGATCGAGAGAGAAGATGAACATAAGAGTCAGCGGAAGGCTTAAATACTTTTTTTTTCTTTCTCGCAGTCATTCTTAACACTCAAAGTAATATGAACTTAAGGCAATATTCTGCGGATGCTCGTTTAGGGTTTAGAACTGTGCTGCGTAAGAGATCTGTACTTAGCATATCGGCGTTCGAACCGGCGCCCACTTTACTGTTCTATTTTTTTTTAGTTCTTGAACGCACGGTTGAAGATGTCGTTCAACAGACTGTAGAGGAGCGATAAGATATCCCTGAAAACACATTTACGAAAAGAGACTTGTTTGGAGTAGTGTGCGACACGCCTGGCTGCAGATCGACACGAAAAAAAAAGGGGAAAAGAAACGCAGATGTTATTTGATATTGTACGATGCGATGAATTTCAATGATGTCCTTATTTGATACAGACGGCTCCTGCGTTGTAACAGTAAGGTTTAAACTTACCGCCGTATTATCGGGATTTATATTAATTCACAAAAGAAACCTTAACGCCTTGAACAGCCTCTCACGAGGCCCAATAACAAATTTTCATGGCTCCCCCCATTTTGTAGCACAGCGACTTGTGAGAAGTCTACCGAAGAAAATTTTCAGATCACCTGGCTGCCGGAAAGGCTGAACAAACCTGCGCGGAAACCGCGTATTTAAGATAAGCCTCGGCTAGCATCGGCAAGCGATACGTCATCCTTACTGTAGAAGGTGACAGAGGGCGTCATGCTCATGTGACGATCCTCGCACGCTGTTTTGATTGCGATAGCAATGACGTGGGCATACAAAATAATTTTACAATCACCGTCAGCGTCATAGTCAACGTCATGTTTTCTATAAAAAAATGACAATTCCCACGTGCAGTGGCACTCGGTGATATGCGAAGCATGAATGAGAAATGTTCATATGCCACTTTAAAATCAGCACAACGTTACGAGGTGGAGGTAAATGATGCCGTACATCACTTCCGTGTCGTGATTATCATGTTTGGATGTGTCGTTTACCTTCGCCGTCTATTCACGTCACGTGATACCGAATTTAGTATATGTGGAGGTAGCGAAACGGCCGCGAGCACGCTACGAGCGTGGTATGTTGTCATGTACTTACATTGTGACACGCGTGTTAGGATTATCATGTTTGCACCAGTCATATATTTCGTGATCCAACGACGTCACGTAACACCAAATTTGGTATAAGTGGAGCTAGCATAACAGCCGCGAGTGCATCATGAAGGGCCCAATATACTCCAATGTAGCGCTGACGCGCGCGCACGCTGGGCACAGCAACGCTACGTTACCAAAACACGAGCACTCTATTATCTGACGCCAGACAGGACCAGCGTCCGTCGGCGCGGCCCAACGGCAACCGGCGCGAAATGTGACATGCTGCATTTCGCTCCGATGCGTTACCCAGACAACACTGCGTCTCTCTCTTTTCGTGACAAAGGGACGCTGGACGCGCTGAAACGCGCATGCGTCAGAGCAAAGCAGCGCGGTGCGCACCTGCGAGTGTATGGCAGGACCGGTGCCTTGCGTGGCAACGCCGGCTTGACGCGACGAAATAAACGCCCGCGAACACGCGCACCGCGTCACATGGAAATGTATTGGCGCCTTGATTGTGGCATGTAGTCATGTTCTCACATGACACGCATCTGGTGATTATCATGTTTGCACAAGTCACATACCTTCGTCATTCATTGGCGTCGCGTAATACCAAATTTGGCATATCTGAAGCTAGCGAAACGGCCGCGAGCGCATCATCAGTGTGGCATGTAGTCATACTGTTACATGACACGCATGTCGTGATTATCATGTTGGGATGTGTGATTTACCTATGTCGTGCGTTCACGTCACGTAATACCGAGTTTGGTACATGTGAAGCTAGCGAAACGGTCGCGAGCGCATCATGAGCGTAGCTTGTAGTCATGTTGTTACATGTCACGCATCTCATGTCTATCATGTTTGCACCTATCTTATACCTTGGTCATCCATTCATGTCCCGTAATATCAACTTTTGTACAAGTGAAGATAGCGAAATGGCCGCCAGTGCATCATGAGCGTGGCATTAGTCATATTGTTACATGACACGTTCTCATGATTATCATGTTTGCAACAATCACATACCTTCGTCATCCTTTTACGTACTGTTATACCAAATTTGGTATCTGTGACGCTAGTGAAACGGCTGTGAGCGCATCACGAGCGTGGCATGTAGTTGTCACAGAACGAGCGCTAAAAACGGGCGCGCCGCCAAATTCTTGCGATAACGGGCGGGGAAACGCCGCGAGATCAAAAGAAAAAAAAAGAAAACCAACATCTAAAGGCTCCCCGGGGTGCGCGCTCTCCCTTCGGAAGCGTGGCTTCGCCGACGAACCTCCTCGCCCCCGCATCGGCAGCCGAGATAGCCCGCGAAAGTTCCAGAACGAAAGGGGCGTGGTCATACCGAGTTGAGTCATCGGCCGCGGAGGGCGTGCCAACCGTCTTGCCCTCTTCCCAGCCTTCGCTGCGTATCGCGCCGACGAAATGACGAGAACCGTCTGGAATGTCGCGCGCAAGGTATTTAACCGAGCAGCCGAGATGAGAGATCAGGAGAAGACGGAAGTAGCGCCAGAGTGCGTAGGGATTCCGCCGTGTAGTCGGCGAAGGTTTGGTCCGTAGGGACGAAGCAGGAGAGGAAGAGGATTTCCACCTGAGGGGTGAAAGCTCGAGCTACAGGCAAGAGCGTGTGTCTACCGCTATCGAGCGAGGACGCGTGGCAACAGCTGCGTGTGTGAAGCCGACGTGTTCGGGCGAAGAAGTTTGAAGCTTGGAGAGTGGCCTATTGAAGACGGGAGGTTTCCTGGAAGAGAAACTTCGAGGGCGCGGAACGACAACAACGCTGGACTTTGAGTAAGTGATTCTCGGAAGAGTATCATTCAGACTTCTGTTCCAAGGACTTTGGACTGAATAGGTTTTATATCTCTTTAGTCTTTAAGTGTCTTGGTTGTTCAATGCATGTGACTGCATTGTAGTGCGTATTGTCTGTGTCCGTTGTTTCAAGTGTGGTTGATTGTACTGAGTAGTACGTCGTTTGTTTGGTGACGTATTGTATGTAACTATTGTGGAGTGTGCATTCTTGTGTTTGTTTTCGATCTGCCATTTGTGAGAATATAATATTTGTTTTGTTTATCAACTCTCGGCTCTGACTTGTTCTTTGGGCCACAACCGGCGTCCGCTGGCGCGCCAAAAAGGACCACTTCTAATTGTCCACGCTTTCGTTGTGCGGTTCGGGGGGCCAATATTTTGGCCCTTGGAATTAGCCCGGCGATCGCCTCCCTAATTAACGGGACCTGTGTGACAATTAATCTGGCGTCCGCGACAGGACCTTTTGGTGCACAGTGTGTCCAAAGTAGTGAGAAAGAGCCTCGAGTTGTTGATAGTCCTATCGGAACGATTTGGTTTGTTGTTCAGTGTTCTCGTAACGAGTGCAAGGGAGTGTTCCGATAGACTGATTCACTTTTTGCACGCGGCAAGGTCTTATTTGCGAGATACAATGGATCTCGAAAAGTTAGTTGCTCTTGGTGAGAAGATGGGTCTTTCTGGCGCCGAACTACGGAAGTGGGTAAGCCAGAAGGAGAAAGAGGCGGTGGAGAGAGAGAGGTTGGCAGCTGAAAGGGCGAAAGAAGAAAGAGAGGCAAAGGAGCGACAGCTGAAAGAAGAAAGAGAGCAGCAGTTGAAGTTGGAGCTGGAGAGAGAAAAGCTGGCCACTGAGAGGGCGAGAGAAGAAAGAGAGGCAAAGGAGCGACAGCTGAAAGAAGAAAGAGAGCAGCAATTGAAGTTGGAGTTGGAGAGAGAAAAATTGGCAGCCGAAAGGGCGAGAGAAGAAAGAGAAGCGGAGATGGCTGAAAGAGAACGGCAGCGGCAGCACGAGATAGAACTCGAGCGGCTCCGGTTGCAACAGCGAAGTGAAACTCCCGTCCAACCTAGAGTTGAAAGCAGCGAACGGGAGGATCATGGCTTCCGCTTGAACCCAAGCAAGTTGCTCGTGGCGTTTGATGAAAGGAAGGACGACCTTGACGCGTACCTTCACCGATTTGAGACGATTGCGAAGAGCCAGAATTGGCCAGAACATCAATGGACAACTGCTTTGAGTACTTGCTTGAGTGGTGAAGCGCTCAGTGTGTACGGTAGGCTGACGCCGACCGATGCAGCCAACCATACAAAGGTGAAAGCTGCTTTGCTGAAGCGACTTAAATTTACCGTAGAAGGATTCCGGGATAGATTTCGGACAGGAAAGCCAGCTGATGGTGAGACGGCTACGCAGTATGCCGCCCGACTTTGTCATTATTTCGACAGATGGATTGAACTTTCAGGAACAGCACAGGAGTACTATGAGCTTAGAGAGCTCCTAATTAGAGAACAATTTCTTACTAGTTGCCACCCAAGCCTGTCGCTGTACTTGAAAGAGAGGAAGGCTGAGTCACTTGAAGGAATGCTTGAATTGGCTGATCAATTCTTGGAAGCGCAAGGTGGCACTAATTTGGCCAAGGTCAAGAAGGATTGTCCCGATGATTCGAAGAAATTGGCTCCCGAAGAAAAGAAGCGTGCACCAGAGAGCATTCCGCGATGTTTTCTGTGCAACCGAGTGGGTCATCACGCGAAAAACTGTCGAACGATCTTTACGAGCCCTACGGCAGTAAAATGTTTCAAGTGTGGTCAGACTGGGCACAAAGCAGACGCTTGTCGGAACGGAGTGAGTCAAACTCACCAGGTATCTTGTGTGCAAGCGGCACCGAAATCTGATAATAATGCCGTCACCGATGGATTCGTAGAGTTGAAGAATGGGGAGAAAATTCCCATTGTGGGTGCTGTAATGTCAAAACAGCCAACCGGTGTTACGAAAGGAATGCCAACGCTGCCTGGAAAAGTTGCGGGCAAAAAAGTTACGGTGTTAAGAGATACCGGTAGCTCCACGGTTATCGTGCGGAGAAATTTGGTACGGGAAAGTGAGTTGACAGGCAGAACGAAACCGGTTTGCCTAATTGACCGTACGATTCGGATGCTTCCCGAAGCAGAGATTGAGGTGGAAACCCCGTACTTCAGCGGGAAGGTTACTGCTTTATGCATGACGACCCCACTTTACGACCTTGTCATCGGAAACATCGCCGGGGCGCGAGGACCGAATGATCTGGAATGTTTGGGAGAAGACCCTAAGATAGAGCCCTCGCCAACCCAGCGACCGCGAGATACAGTGGAGGAGCATCCCGTGACGGATCTCACTAGAGCCCAAGGTGAAGCCGCGGCGCAAAAGACAGCGAATGAGAAGACGATCGTGTTGAATGAGTTCACGCGCTGGGCAGCTGGACGTACGTCGGCACGACCCCAACCGACCGACAGTGTAAAGGTGACGGAGTCGGCCAGCCGGGCCAAATGTCGAGACATGAACAAGCTGGTAAATAAACAGACAGGACCCGTCGAATGTTATGACCCGTTAACGGTGTCGGAAGAGACAACGATGGCTGAGACGACGCCTCAGATATAGTCGTTGGAAAGGGCTCGCCGAAAAAGAACGTGGAAACACAAGAATAGATCGAGCGAGCACCGAAAAAAGGGGCGCAAGCGCTGCTCGAATACTCAGGATAAGTGCTGAGGTCGAATAAGAATGTGTTGGGCAGTGCTGAGTGCTTATGTTGTGTTAATGTTGTGTTATCCTGTGTCACAAGTGTCGAAGTGTCTGTGCTGTGATGTGATGTATAGTGTTGTATAATTGTGGTAATGAGAGAACTTTATGCATTTGTATTGTTTGAAATGTGTGATGAAGTGTTGTAGTCATGTGCCTGTGGTTATATTTCATGTGTTGTGTAATTGAACTACAATGTAAGATTGTATGGAGCGATCTATTGCGAATGTGAAGTGTCATGAGCGACGGTTTGTGTTACAGTCTTTCAGAGTGTGTGGGGACTGTTCGCGCTCGTTTGTGTGGTTTTTGAATATTATGAGATAATATTCTTAAAGCGGGGGGCAGTGTCACAGAACGAGCGCTAAAAACGGGCGCGCCGCCAAATTCTTGCGATAACGGGCGGGAGAAACGCCGCGAGGTCAAAAGAAAAAAAAAGAAAACCAACATCTAAAGGCTCCCCGGGGTGCGCGCTCTCCCCTCGGAAGCGTGGCTTCGCCGACGAACCTCCTCGCCCCACATCGGCGGCCGAGATAGCCCGCGAAAGTTCCAGAACGAAAGGGGCGTGGTCATACCGAGTTGAGTCATCGGCCGCGGAGGGCGTGCCAACCGTCTTGCCCTCTTCCCAGCCTTCGCTGCGTATCGCGCCGACAAAATGACGAGATCCGTCTGCAATGTCGCGCGCAAGGTATTTAACCGAGCAGCCGAGATGAGAGATCAGGAGAAGACGGAAGTAGCGCCAGAGTGCGTAGGGATTCCGCCATGTAGTCGGCGAAGGTTTGGTCCGTAGGGACGAAGCAGGAGAGGAAGAGAATTTCCACCTGAGGGGTGAAAGCTCGAGCTACAGGCAAGAGCGTGTGTCTACCGCTATCGAGCGAGGACGCGTGGCAACAGCTGCGTGTGTGAAGCCGACGTGTTCGGGCGAAGAAGTTTGAAGCTTGGAGAGTGGCCTATTGAAGACGGGAGGTTTCCTGGAAGAGAAACTTCGAGGGCACGGAACGACAACAACGCTGGACTTTGAGTGAGTGATTCTCGGAAGAGTATCATTCAGACTTCTGTTCCAAGGACTTTGGACTGAATAGGTTTTATATCTCTTTAGTCTTTAAGTGTCTTGGTTGTTCAATGCATGCGACTGCATTGTAGTGCGTATTGTTGTCTGTGTCCGTTGTTTCAAGTGTGGTTGATTGTACTGAGTAGTACGTCGTTTGTTTGGTGACGTATTGTATGTAACTATTGTGGAGCGTGCATTCTTGTGTTTGTTTTCGATATGCCATTTGTGAGAATATAATATTTGTTTTGTTTATCAACTCTCGGCTCTGACTTGTTCTTTGGGCCACAACCGGCGTCCGCTGGCGCGCCAAAAAGGACCACTTCTAATTGTCCACGCTTTCGTGGTGCGGTTCGGGGGGCCAATATTTTGGCCCTTGGAATTAGCCCGGCGATCGCCTCCCTAATTAACGGGACCTGTGTGACAGTAGTCATGTCGCTATACGACACGCACGTCATAATTTTCATGTTAGGGTATGTCGCTTGTGTTCGCCATGCAATCATGGCATACCACAACAGTTTCGCAACATGCCATGAGAATGAAACTACCGCAAGAGCTGCAGGACCATGACACGTAAATCATGACATTCATGACATGCATGTTAAGATTTTCATGTTATGACTAGCCTATGTAATGCCCAATTGGGCGTTTAGGGTATTCAAATAAATATGCTCTAATACAGTCATGTTACGCCAAACCAAGTTTGGTATCGATACGATTATTAAAACGACCAAGAGAGCTAAAAGTAGTACGTGGCTAGATAGATAGACACGGTTAATGTCGCCGAAGTTCGCTGAAAAATGCTTCGCATTCAAAAAAGTATAAATTGATAGCATCGGCCCACGTGTCGTGCGTCCTATATGAAAGCTAAAGCTCGCGAAGGCTGCAACCGGGCGTTGTTGAGTCGGAGGTTAAACTTGCCGGCGGCTTTCGTCGGGTGAAAGAGCATGAAGGGGTGCTGGTGGGACTCTGCTTCGCTAGAGCAGAAACGGCTCACACATTGATACACGCCACGCTGTCACCGCTTCCTTCGTGCTGATACCACAGAGAGCACTAGAACCACTTTTCCTGCAGCCGTATTCACCTACGCCAGTGTTTTGTGCTTTTATGCTAGATAGGGTCATAAAGAGTTAACTTCTGACCTTACTACACATAGGTTTTAGTTTTCTTTCTTGCTATAACACTCGCTGCTTTTTCCTTACAGCGAAACTGCGGCTTCTTTTTTTTCCAGTCTATCTTGTTTCGTAGTGCACGCATTGCGACCTCCTCATTGGATCAGAACCGAATCATGTGCCGTGATCAACGACCTTCCGAGAACCAGCTGATTCGTGGATCACTATATCTCCCCCCCCCCCCAAACGTGAGTACAGCCAGGCCAAGGGTCCTCAACATTCTATCGCTAGGCTATGTCCTCGTGTGGTACAGGTATTGAGTACTTTGCAGATACAATCACTACGGGCCGGCATTATCTCTCTCTTACCACGTGCCCAATGAAGAGCTCGTGATTTTGCCACGTCCCACATCATAGTTTTTTTTTTTGCGCCTTGGTGTGAATGTTGTAGCGCAATATCGACCCAGAACAGCGCCAGCTTTTACACTTTAAGAATCCTCATGCCATGGATAGGTTTGTGCAACCTGCATATGGGCTAGAAATTTATTCAGTGAATAGTTACCGGCCAGGGCTCCCGTGTAACTCCTTACATTCGACCTGTTTACGGGACCAATTTTTTTCTCCGATTTCTTTCTATTATTCAGATAAAACAAATCTACGCATAGTAATCTGCTTTTTTTTTTGAAACGTAGACACTCATTAAGATGATTTTCTTTTCATTTTCTCAAGATGCTCTGTTAAAAGATTTAGAACATGACTCTTCCACTACGAGGTTCCATTGAAATCTCGAAGCTCATTTTCCTTTATCATCCCTCAAACTTCACTTTCCTTTTTACCCTGAACATTTTCGGTCTCCCATTACTTTCATTTTTATCGCATTTCACCTTTTGACTCAGTGCCGTAAAAATATATGTGTATATGTATGCCGAAGATCAAGCAAATGGGCTCTCACAGACTGCTCCGTTCAATTCCGGAACCACTCTGCGGTAGATTCCCCTCACTTTCTCCTATTCGGACGGCACTTATGCGGGCGTGTTCTTGTTAACTCCATCATTTTCTTTTTTTCCTCTTTGTCTCCTTGCCCACGAGGTCGTTGCCCAGAGATGAGCGTTAATTGGCTCAATTTCCTCAGGGGTGGAGCTGTTCAAACTTTTACTTCGAAACGATCGACAAGATGGTTGAGGAAAGGAAGGACATTCAGTCTTACGTTGAGGTCGAGATAAAGCATGAAATGTATGAAGACAGCACAAAGAGAAAGAATAAAAGAAAGAAAGAAAGAGAAAAAGAAAGAAAGAAAGAAAGAAAGAAAGGAAGAAAAATGCGTGGTCAAGGCAAGGTGAGTCATACACGTAGGGATTCTCGAAAGCAAATAACATAAGGAGCAGAGGAGGAAAGTAACAAACTATTGGCCTGTATGAACCGGTGAAAGAAGGGGCCATGAGCACGTCAGCAGCCGGGTCATTGGAAGACCGAAGGTTTGAGTGCGAAGCCACCGATTCAACCCGAACGCAGACGGGGTTCTGCCCCTTCGTGTACGGTTCTGGCCTCTGGGCGTAGCGACCACCCCAGCCGCAAGCGTTTGCTTTGTACTTGCTCTCTTGAGCTACTACTTACACGCTCATGCGGCGAGTTTAGGGATGTTTGCAGAGAAGACGACCTTTTCGGTTTCTTTTCTTTTCTTTTTTTTTTGCTTATGTGAAAAGAAAACACTAGCCATAGTACCTTATACATTTCTTTTCTTGGTTATTTCTTCTTCACTTTTTGTTTTACGTATAGCGTGGAAAGCTTTAGCAGCACTTCCTTGTTTGACGCGCCTCTTGAAGCACCAACAACGAAGCCGACGCTTTGCCGCGGAACGTGCCACGCATTCGTTTCCCGCACGACCACGTCGAACGGCAGGCAGTGTCGGCGTAGAAGAGCCTTTCAACGAAGTATGCGGGAAAGAAAGGAAGAGTAGACTGAGTGGGAGTGGGAATGATCCTGCAGAGCTGTTACGCGACAGCTGTGGCATCGTGATTCCAGCGTACCCTCGCTTGAAACTGCGCGTTTGAACAGGAGTATAGTGGACCTTGACGTTGAGACAGTTGTCGACTTTCGTTCGGAGAACGTTGTTGCCATGGCTTGCACGGGGGGTGATCGGCGACTTTGATAAAAAGAGTAGTAAGTGAAACTGACTGTTAACATTGCCCCCTTTTCTTACTTCTTATCGATTAGAAGCCACTTTATTGTATTTCTTAGCGTGGAAGCGAGAATGAATGGAAAAACCAGTGCTTAGACGGGGACAAAAAAGAACGACACACGATGTCCATATATTGTGTGAAGTTCTTTCTTGTCCCCGTTTTTTAAAGAGGTGGTGTCACCAAGTTTCGAGGCTATCCCAAGACTGTTGTGGGTTTCCTCTGTATGCAGGGACTCTCCACACGAAGGGTCGGACAAAACAAACGCGTAGATTATATTTAAATTGCCTTTTAAAAGTGTAGCTGAATTCTCAATCTTACGATCTAGACTCATTGCATGCGTAGCAACACTGACGTTTCAGAATAGGAGAAGCAACGGCAGTTGTCGTGACGTCACACCAGATCTGTAGTGACGAGTGTGTTGGCGTCTCTTGCAAAGAAACCGTGCGTCCGTCAAGGACACTGGGTGATTTCGAAGAGACACTCGACGCGTCCTTGTCCGGCAGAGACTCCGCGCGCGTCCAACAGCAGGGCTACCCCGTGCCCCTTCAGCGTATCGGTGCCTATAAAACACCGGCGCATTTAGCGTCAGGCGGATACCTCGGCCACGTTCTGTACGTACGCTGTAAACATAAACGATTTGTTTTCTTCTCGCTGTCTCTTGCATTGCCACTGCCTAGATGCTACTCTACCTAGTCATGGCGACTGTAAGCGCGTTTGTTCTGCAGGCGTTTGTGTGGCACGTGTACGTGTGAGAACAGACGAAAGTCAGCCCGATGTGCGTCACAGCTTTGTGTGTCCACGTGGTCAAGCCACCTATGCATATAGTTTCATACAATAATACCTAGAGGGTAATCTGGTTCTAGTGTCTACGCAGGCTCCTTCAGCGGCACTTGTACCCCTATGGGAATTATGGGAAGTACAGGCTTCTGCTCTGCTTGGGATGGATTACATTCTTGAGATTCGTGACGCTTATTTTCCAAGTGCAAAACAAAGTGATATGAATTTACATTTCATTGAAACTTCATTTATTTGTTCGTAAACTTTATTGCAAGAGGTTTTCGTTACGAGGTGAAAAAAGTGAAACCTGGGCAAATTTAAAGACCAGGGTATGCATCGCTCTGTCATTACGTTCCAGATTGGGCATCAAGATTTAATGAATTATTCTTTACAACACTTGAAAACAAGCATGCTTGTTTTTCTCTCGAAAGTACGCATTATCTATTTATGGGACTAACGGTACATATTAAGTGAGAAACACCGTTTCGTCTTCTACGACGCTAGGTGCGTCTGTCGAAGTGGTCTGCCCCCAACGCACCTCTGGTTCTGTTATGAAGCCGAGTCAGCGCAGCCTGACGGGGTATCTACTTAGCTTCGCCACCATTTTTCAGTCGACTTAAATGAGTTTAGTCAAGACGCGCTCGTGAGAAAACGTGAACTCGACGAAATATGCTGCACTGGCATGAGATGCTACAACTATGCGCAGCGGTGAGTAGACGACACCTCGTTTAAACTGTCAAATACGACTCCTAAAGCTCGAGCATCACAGCTAAACAAGAGACCTAGTGGTCTTCAGTCTCTTCGAGCAATAAAAGCACTGCTTCAGCGCTTTTTACCACACCCCACTACACGCGCTGCGCGAAGGACGAAACTGAAGCTGTAGAAAAGGTAGTTCGCTAGCTAACCCTAACCAATCCGAAGCATGTACTTCCCATAATTCTCATGGGGGTACACGATCGCTGCGCCAGATTTCTCTCTAGGTATAATTGTATGAAACTCTATGCACCTATTCATCGACGTCACTGCCCAACTCAGTGCCGCGAAACCAAAACCGAAAATGTTCCACATAAGTAGAGCAATATTAAGTTATTTAGCGAAAATACACGAATCTTGGTGCGTGTATCGTGCTTCCTGGAGCTGGTTGATTGATGTGGGGGGTTTAACAACCCAAAACCACCATATCATTATAGGAGACGCCGTAGTGAAGGGCTCCGGAAATTTCGACCACCTGGGGTTCTTTAACGTGCACCCAAATCTGAGCACATGGGCTACAACATTTCCGCCTCCATCGGAAATGCAGCCGCCGCAGCCGGGAATTGATCCCGCGACCTGCGGGTCAGCAGCCGAGCACCTTAGGCACTAGACCACCGCGGCGGGGCTTCCTGGAGCTGAAGGAAACGCTTACAGCAAATAACACACATTCCACAAATTTGGTGTCACCACCCTTTTAAGCGCTGGTTTCTTCAATTGTTATGATATACCAACAGGCCCAACGTCGTTCACTTTGGGTACGGTACGAAACACTTTATTTAAGAATCCGGAGAAGTGCAGCCCCTTAGGTGTAACTTAGAAACGGAACTTCAAGTTTCGTGATGTGATATTCAGGCTTCTGTGTAACGAATAAGCGTTCGCCCGTAGAGAAATTTCTGCTGCTTTTAAAGGGGAAGCTAATGCTGAGATACTTTGTGATTGCGAAGTGACTTATCGCTAATATTTCAATCATATAGTTCCCCCATACGAGCGCTGATTTTCGTCAGTAACCACAATTTTACAGGGTGTTCGAGCGAATACAAAGATATGACGTCACATAAATTTTGATGACGCAGTCCTTCTAGCTAGGTTCACACGACTCCATTAGGTGTGATTACCAGCGATTCGCCAGAAACGGAGCGTCTCTGGAAACCCTTTTTGAAGGTTGGAATGCAAATTGTTTCATAAGTGCAACACACATCAGGTGAGAACAAGCACGCATCATTTATTTTGTATTCATTAAGAGCTGTGTATTCTGATGGATCCGTAGCGATGAGCGTGGATCAGCACAATCTTTATGATGAGGCGCAGCCTCTCACTTAAGGTTTCTTCGATACTAGGCTCCCTTGTGAAAACAGTCAACGATTCACTTATTTTAAGAAAAAAGTGCTCGCCTTCTGTCAATGAGCAAATTCACCACTTGTGTTATCAGAACGTGATGGGATTGTTGAAGTTCTATCTCAATTCCTGAAATTGTAAGCATGCAGCTGCTCAGGCATCGTATCCGCTCGAAGTCTTCCACGTGCGCCCGGCGCCGTTCCATGAAACCAAGGCAGCGCGCCGGTCCAGGAAGCTCGGGTCGCAGACGGACATAATGACGGCCGAGTTTAATTAACAGTGGTGTGTCCCCCTTGTCTTGGGAGCTTGAAGTACCTTTAATTTCGCTGTTATCGCTCGCGGGACTACTACGGTGGCTTGCTTCTTTTTGCCCAGGGACAGAGGGCTGCGGGGACGATTATTGTACGCCGACAGTGTACAGGAGGCGGTCGATCGTGTTCTCCCCACTCTCTCCTGTTCTTCCAAATTGCGCCGATATCTGTGCTGGGGCGTACACGGGAGGAACGGGTAGATGAACGTGGATACATCGTCGAGACGTGACACGTTCCCTGCCGTCTGACGGCCTATGTGCCCTTTCCTCTATCGCACTATCACGGACACATAAGGAGAGAAAGAGAGAGGCGTTCGTTCTTATTCATATAGTGAGGGCGTACATACAATTCAAGTCTCGCACCTTATCGAAGATGATGCATAACGCTGAACATTTACCACGCCTTCTCTAGCGTGGCAAAACATCGCGTAAGAGCCCTAAAATATGTTGCTTCGTCGCGATACGGTCTATAGCTACGAACGGCGTATATTAAAGGGCCTCCAAATTACACCGAGTTCAGAGGCGAGACAGTAGTTTCCCTCTCGCCTCCACTATACCCGTCCTACGAGCTTTATCTCCTCCTCGCCACTTATTTATTTGGGAAACGCGTTGAGCGTCAGCACTAGGCGTTAAGCGTGTCGGGATTTCGTGCTTTCCAACTACACGCTGCTTTCTCCGCATGCGCAGTTGCAAACGTAGAAAACGAAGTAAAATCAGTCAATCGTACACGATATTCAAGCGAGATAAGACAGAACGCGCTTGACATTGCTTAGTAAAGCAGGGTAGGTGATAATACACAACAAATATTCCGTATATCGACTGATAGAGATCTTATTCGATCCTGACATCGTGTTAACGTATGCACAGCTGGCGTCACGAAATGTACCGCAAAGGCAGAGAATGCCGGGAGAGAATAACGCGTTCCTTCGTATTTTCAGAGGTTGTTAAGGGGCGCTTTAAACGCCTGAAATCAAGCGCAACAGATTGCACTCCGAACCGCACACTGTGTGACTTAAGCTTTCCTCGTGCAGTTGCATGCGTTTCGTGTGTAGTTGACAGCACTTTGAAAAGGGCCTTTTTCTTTACGCGTTAAGCTCGTAATGCACTTGGTTCCTCCTGTCGCGGTGCTAGTTATCACACACTGTAATAGTGAGCCCGATGGTTCCTGATAATGGGATTTCAATTTATTCGTCGTTAGGGTGTTGTTACCGGTGTAGCTTGCCGGTCGCGGAGGATCTGGGCGCATAGCAGAAAAGAGCTCGTGGCAAACAAAATGACCTTACGCTAAATAAGTTCACAGAAGCACGCACTTCGCTACTGTGATGTTGAGCACTATGTTATTAAATTCCACCAACAAATTGCGTAGAGCGCCTGTGGGTTAAGTTATTCATTACGCTTCTAATCTGCACAGTAGGCCTGAGAAGACGTTCACTTCGGTTCACCAGTAGTCTCACGTGCGCGAATAACAGTTAGCTCGGGATGTTCATTTGAATCGCCGTAGCAATCGCATAGATTTCACGACAGTTTCATTTCAGAGTTTTTACAGAAAAAATTTACCTGCAATGCGCGCTCACGTATGGCTTTCTTAAAGAACTTAACTGTTCTTGGTTAACTGTAGTAAAAAGAGTGAGTTAGTTTTACGCCTACAAAAATGCGCCTACGAATAAGAAGTCTGCGACACGCAAACTAGATAGACTCACTCTAAGTGACGCGCGACAACTGAAGGATGATAAACCTTTATTTCATATCCTCACTGAAGAGAAACTTATTGCTTCAAGCAACACTTTTCGGACATCACATTCCTATTAGGGCGTTTTTTCTACAGCTATTTTACTGTTCTTTGTAGGCGTTACAATTACGTTATAAGTCTACCTTAGTGCACGCACGTACCAAGACGATCTTCCTGTCCAAAACAGTGGTCAAACGATCACGTGGGGTAACTAAGTACGTTGAGATGTCGTTATCGCCGAACGCTTAGCGAATTTCCAGACTTATCTAAACGAATTAGAACGCTTCGTAGCCGACAAGGCTGACTCGGGTGAGGCAACATGGCGAGCAGGGGTGTGCATTTTCACCCCGCGTTTTGACCACGGGAACCAAGGCAACCTTTAGAGCGATGCGCACCGCGCCATTGTTTGCCTCCGCACTTTCATTCTCAACCTCACGCACGAAGACAGACATGCAGAAGCACACACGCACAACGCTATTCTCACTGAGACAATAGGGCCCGACGAAAGGTCTATCCCCAGAGCACCACTCTCTCGTTCGAGTGAATCCGAACGTGAGAGGGACGCTGCGAAGGCACAACAATGTCGTCCTCGTTCGTCGCCTTCGGAGCCAGCGACGTAGGTGACGCCATTCTCGAAGACGCGCCTATTGTGCTACCGCGCCGGTGAAATAATTCGCCGACGGCCAATGAATACTTAACGAGAATGCCGCGCTCTCGCAAGCACGCGGTGCCTTCGAAAGGGCCCCCGTACTCGACTTCCCGGCGGTCACCGAGGGAAACGCGTTGTCCTTGTGCTGATCCCCAATTATACCCGTCGCGGGCAGCGACCAGGGTGGAAGGAGGAGTGGGAGAGGATTTTTATCTTAGCGAGTGCTTCGTTCGTCTCGGGGGAGGGGGGGGGGGGGTGTAGCATACGACGCGCTGTAGGAGGCGAGTTTACCGAGATTACTGAATTGAAGGGCGGGATATAGCTGCGCAGAATAATAACGCTAACTATAACGCCATGCGCGCGAAGACGAAAGTCGAAATAATTCGGGTTCGCCAATTGAAGATCGGCTGTAGGAAGGCCGCATCCAGTATGCTAAAGTGAGTTTTCTCGGCTTTGAAAGCAATTAGTATGCAGGAAGGAAGTCACACTCTCGTCACGGTTGAATCGCTGTGCATAATAAACTCGATTTGTGTTTAGGCCCAAGAAAAGCCTGGAGCATCGACGGGTGCTCACAGATGCGAACTCCAAGGCCACCGCGGGGCTTGAGTTGCTCGGCTGCTAAACCGAGACACGCTCGGTTCAATGCCGGCAGCGACGGCCGCGCTTCAATATGGAAGTGAAATGCTTTAAACCTGTGTGCAGTGCTATGTCAGAGCACGTTAGAGAACTCTGAAGCAGTCGAAATTTCTGGAGCCTGCCACTATACGGCGTACTTCATAAGCATATTCTGGTTTTGGCGCGTTAAACCCCGGAAGTTACCTTAAGTGCCAATAAAACGCAGTGTTAAGTGAATAAAGGAAGACCGGTACACCATACGCACTGAAGCCACTAACTCTTGATTGGATTACTTCGCACGTTGGATGGTTCAGTTATTCTGCAGTTTCTACGTTGCGAAAACATTTGCGCACACACGCTCGTCGAACAAATACATGCCTTTACAATTGGGCTTAGAAAGCAAAGTAAAACAATAGAAAAAATACACCGTTACATTGACGTCCCATCTAGCAATATACCTCGGTTTCATATCTTATTTTTTTACTTATTTATTTTACTTTATTGATCGCTTTATAAGCCCGGCGTCTTCTTAGGTACGGCCCGCCTCGGCCTTAAAGAGTTGAGCCTCAGTACCTGTGTACATGAAAGTTTTCGCATGCTCTGACGCTGTCGATAACTGCCTTCATCTTTCCACGCTCTGCCATTGTATTGGCTACGGCGACAGGAACACGGTGAACTCGTACTGACTGGGCTCTGTTGTACTCTATTTAGAATCGTTTACAATACGAAGAACGAATGACGATATCTTCGTTGAAAGCGATATGGAACTATCACGCTTTAAAAAATAAAAGTGCCGCCATATCCACGAAGTGAATGATGATGAGTGGGTGAAGCTCCGGAGGTAAACCTGGTAAACCATGAATCCTCTGTACATTTTGCCCCCTCGATTTTATTACATCGCTCCCCCCCAGCGTACGTCGCCGCACTAAATCGAACGATTGCCTTCAACCAATGACACGCGTCATATGTGACATCATTCCTATTTTATAACATCTCGCATCTTTCATCAACTACAAGTACCGCCATCTAGTTTATAACATCTTGCATCTTTTCATCATCAGCTACAAGTACCGCCATCTAGTGAACAGTGCAAGAACTAAACGAGAGGTGGCTACATACAGGAGACGGTACCGCCATCTAGTGAACACTGCAAGAACTAAACTAGAGGTGGCTACATACAGGGGACGGTATCGCCATCTAGTGAACACTGCAAGAACTAAACTAGAGGTGGCTACATACAGGCTACAGGGGACGCACAGCCCATGCCCTAAGGAGCTTCGCCCCTAAAAGATATGCTTTACCTATGGGAAACACAGAAATTACAAACCAAATACACACTAAAAGAGGCCACTTAATGACTGCTATGTCACAATATTATTCACGAGGACGTCAGTTTTGTTCCCAGCCACGACGGCCACGTTTCTGTGAAGGGAAAAAATTAAAAAAAAGTCTGTTGTACGGAAACCACCGTAGATGAAAGTGCAACGCTGCCTTTATAGCGATGCCAACTAAACGGACACTCTCGAGGGGCTTTTGCCGTTGCCGCCATGTTCCGTATAACGTTCTTCTATAAAGCTTAAAAGCAATGTTATATATATATATATATATATATATATATATATATATATATATATATATATATATATATATATATATATATATATATATATATATATATATATATATATAAGCAAACGTTGCCTTTAAGCCAAAATAACGCCCCGGTGTGATGACACAAACTGCTGACGCCCGACACAATAGTACCCGCATTACTTAACCCTAAATCTTTTCAATTTGTGATAGCTGTACTTTGATTTATGAGCATGGCAACGAATTCCAGGTGATTAAAACGAAACCTAATTCGCCATTACGACGCACCTCATAATCATATATCAGTTCCACCATTTACACTCCACTATATCAAAACTTTTTTTGGAACACACCAGCTCGTACTTGTAAATATAGGAGGTTGATATAACTTTAGGAATTATTCGACCATGAAAAGTTAGGACGGGAGATTCTAGGACTGCGAGAAACGAGTCTACACAACCGAAAATTTGTAACCTACCATACAAATACGGACACACGAAAACGAAGGGGGCGTGCCCCCCTTCGCTCGTTCCTACAAGGGAGATCGGAAAAGATAATGACCTCTCCGTGGCGCCATCAAAAATGCATGGTATAATTTCCAATCACCATGATAATAAACACGGACCTATAGATCGGCGACGGCTTAGGACGAAAGCTCTGATTGATGACGCCCGATCACGCTCCCCTTTCGGGCCCACGTGAGTGGGGCCGCTGCAAAGTGTCGCAACCGACCGTCGCACTGTCGCGCCACTGCAACCGGCCCTGCACTCTTGGCTGAGATCGAAAACGCGAAAGAAGGAACGTAGTCGTCGATTAGTATCAGTTGATAGTGCGGCACGCATCGCCTACAGTCTCCGCCCGTTGCTTTGGTTTGCGTGATGTGTTGCAACGTTGCTGTTGCCGTATCGATCGTCACGTGTGCCCCGACTTGAGTGCAGTTGCTACAGCAGAATGCAGTTGAGATTGGGGCGTAACACCGCAGGTCTTATGCATTCGAGAGAGAAATACAGAGAATTTACATCTGTTCAGTGTAGTGTAAGCCTCATGCCTTCTCTAGAAAAAAAAAGAGAGACAGAGAATAGACGCACTTGCGTGCTGACTATTTATGGATTGAGCGAATCGAGTGGCTTGTCGTTTATCATTCGTGCAGCATATTTTAGGCAAACTCGAACACACGCGAAAAGATAATACGACTAATCGCGTGTGAGTGAATAGGAAAACAGTGCGGTAGTTTTTGTGCGCACGCACGAAGTGACCATTTATAAACTCGTCACTTGGTCTTTCGAAGCAACATGGTCTTCGCAAGATAAGGCTTTCACGCTGACAAGTCCTGAGTTCATATCGCCCGAAAGGTCACACAGTAGCACATGGTGTGCGTTCAGCAGCTTTTGCTATTAATGTCACGCTGTTTGCATTGTTACAGCAGACAAGATCGATGGTATCTCCTTCGCTTGATTGTTTCGAAAATACGACTAGTTACAACAAGTATTCTCGGCTAAGGTTTGTTTTCGACTGCTGTGACTGTATGCATCAATTTGTTTACCTGTTGGCCACGTTCTTTTTTTTTCCGAGTTACAAATGGTAACTTGTAGCACATAAATTTCAAGATACACCTTGCTTATATAACCGATATGCTCTGTAATATTCCTATTTATTCCACGGTTGTCTCAACACGTCATCGATCTGTGGAGCTACGGCATGTCCATTCCACATCAAAATGTGTTTTGCTTGTTTTGTTTCCTTCAATTTTTTTGTGTGTGTGATGCCTACACTATAGAAGCAAATGAGGAACAGGGGTATCGAGGTTGCTCCTTTAGAAGAGTAACTAACTTTACACAGCCATTGCTCCCTTTTGGGAGTAACTGCGAAGGAACAAACTGTTACTCTCCCCTCTGGAAGCAACAGTTTCTTCTGGCACGAAAAAAAAAAATAGTTCTTTGTTGACTTAGCCAGCATATTGAAGTTTGTGCAGGCATTTGATTAGATGTACAATTGATATACACGCGTCACATTCAGAAATAAATTTCAGAAAATTTACAGCAAACATACGACATTTGAAATAATGACCACTGAGTCAGCCTGCGCATACACTAACCACTAAACAACGCCACCCTATGGCACCATCTGAAAGGAAACGGATTCGTGTAGGTGCCGATGGGTCTTTTGCACACGACGCAAAAAAGTCTGTGGTTAAAAAAAAAACGCTTTCTTCCCCAAGAGAGAAAAGTGCCCCCATTATTTATTCATTTATAACTGCATAATGGCGCTCTGAGTAACTGTGGCAAAAAAGGCGTTTTTCTCTCTTGAAAGGGAAGCGCCATTCTTGGCATGCTGTGTAGGATTCTTGGCAGACTGTTTGTCCCTTGAAGGAGCGAATTGCTCTTCAAGGGACAATAAATATGTTTTTATTTCCTGCAAGGAAAGTTGTTTATTATATAAAAAACATAGAAAAGTATTATGCGCCTGTTTTCGAAGCACATGTCTCCGTGAAAATATTAGCCCTTTGCTAACGACACAGAGCGACAGTTCATAAACACATCAATCAGTATGAGATGGGTAGCAGATGCATGTACAATAAATACGTAATTGGTAATTTTTTGCGGCGGAAAGACCGATCATTCCTGTTGAGTTGAAAGCCGCATTACGGAAAATAGCTCACAGCGATGGCGTGTTTGTTGCTTTGCCCTCGTAGTACACATCAACACGCGACCGCTATTTGACACCACTATTTGAGGAGTCAACGACCACACTTATAGAACAGTGACTTCTGGATTGCGCAATAACGGTAAATGACAGGCTGCGCAGTCCGGAAGTGGTACGACAGCTCAACTATATAAGTTGTCCTGACTTCCCAATATGCCTTTGTTGATTGATTGATATGCGGGGTTTAACGTACCGAAACCACTATGTGATTATGAAAGATGCCGTAGTGGAGTCCTCCGGAAATTTCCACCACCTGAGGTCCTTTAACGTGCACCCAAATCTGAGCACACGGGCCTATAGTGTCTTCGCCTCCGTCGAAAACGCAGCCGCAGCAGCCGGGATTGGATCCCGCGACCTGCTGGTCAGCATCCGAGTACCTGAGCTACTAGACCACCATGGTGGGGCAATATGCGTTCGTATAGGTGCATACAATTATGATACATTGTTGTAATCCCGAGTCTTCCAACGTTTTCTTCCAAAAAAAGATTCTCTTGTTTGTCAATTTGAAAAAAAAAAAACTTTGGTGCTATGTTTAGTGGGTGAACTCGATTACGGCAGAAGCTACTCTCTTGAGTTAGTGTGGAGCGTGAAGGCTTCTATTACTGTTTTTTTTTTCATTCGGCAGTTGGTTTAGCATTTCGTTGTGCGTGTTCATTCGGGGGCAGTGATACGGGCATCTCACAAGAAAATGGCTCTTGCAATGCATATTACCTGTTCTGCAGCTGTCGGTTCCCTGACATTTCGTTAACAGTCAGCATTGGGGATGGAAAAAAGTAGAATTCACAATTTTTCACGAAACAATATTTATGTGAAGAAAAATTTCACAAACATCTGGGTTACAAACGTCATCGCCGCCATGCCACTTTTTATTTATTTATTTATTTGTTTATTTGAAAATACTGCTAACTCCTGGTGAAGTCGTTGAAGCGTGGGGTTACGATCAAGAATGACGCATAGAACCCTTTAGAGAAAACAGTAGTGTAAAATGAAGACAATATAAAGCAAAGAACTAACGCAACTGGTCAAGCAAAAGAAGCGCGTAATGTAACATGACAAAATAAGGAAAAAAAGACAACCAATTTAAAATAAAATATAAAGTAAAAGGCATGTAATGCAAGGAAAAGAACTTCACAAAATCAACTGGCAAGTAATGAGTCGAGCTATTATATGCTGTTGGTTTCAACAGTGGGTGAATTTAGGGCACTCCACTAAACGATCATTCGCGATAAAACAGAATACATAAAACATTATTAGCCGTTTAATATGGAGTGAGTGAAATACAATGTCGCATTTTAGTATCGTGACCTGTTGAAAAGTGTAAATATTAGGATATACTGTCGTTGAGGTGACCTTTAACTATTTTAGGTATAAAACGTAATCGTGTGATTTTATTCCCCTCTGTGCTGTGCTTTAGATTAGTCTTCGCCACAAAGCCTGAGACCGAGACCTTATCGTAGAAATAAAAAATAAATCTTACGGCTTTGTTTTGGGCCCTTTCAAGCTTATTATTATTAGATTGAGTGAAGAGCTCCCAAACAATATTAGCGTGCTATAGAATAAGTAAGACGAGCGTTTTAAGTAAGACACGAAAAATGACGAAGGGGCGTTTTGAGTAATGCAGTTTAGAAATAGCTTTGTTAGTGATCTCTGTTATGTGATCAATGCAGCGTACGTCGCTGCGAATGTGAAGCCCAACGTATTTATCGCGCTCGGCGCGAGATAGGATATTACCCTCAGTGGCGCAGTCAAACGATGATTGATTGATATGTGGGGTTTTACGTCCCAAAACCACTCTATGATTATGAGAGACGCCGTAGTGGAGGGCTCCGGAAATTTAGACCACCTGGGGTTCTTTAACGTGCACCCAAATCTGAGCACACGGGCCTACAACATTTCCGCCTCCATCGGAAATGCAGCCGCCGCAGCCGGGATTCGAACCCGCGCCCTGCGGGTCAGCAGCCGAGTACCTTAGCCACTAGACCACCACGGCGGGGCACAGTCAAACGAGTGTATGCATCTTTGTGATATACATGACAACACTTTCCTCAAGATTTACTGACATTTGTCACGTATTGCACCATTGAAAAAGCTAATGAAGTTACTTGTTGAATTGAAGTTGATCGTTAGTAGAGTTAATAACAGAGTACATTACGCAGACATCCACACACAGCCTGATTTTTACATTACATGCATCAGCAATATCATTGATCCAAAGTAAAATTAATAATCGTCCTAACACCTATTCTTGGGATACTCCTGAAGAAACCGGGAGAATGCTTAAAATGACTTCATTAAATGAGACGCACTGTTTTATGGAAGTTAAATAAGAGTCTAGTTAGAAATTCTACTATTATTTAATATGTGCGAGGCTTTAGGTGGTAGTTTTCTATGCGAGACTTTATCGAAATCCTTGGTGAAATTGAGGAAAATAGCGTCGATTTGAGTATGGTAGTCGATCAGCGAAGCAAAGCAATGAGTTACCTCAATTGGTTGTATGGCGGAGGAAATCCTGTGCCTGAAAGCATGCTGTGCCGGTGATAAAACTGACTTGGCTTCCAAGAATTTCTTAACATGCTTGCATATTACATGCTACAATAGTTTGCTGCATGTGCAAGTAAGGGCTCTTGGTCTGTGATTGGTTATCAGGCGTTTATCGCCTTTCTTATGTAGAGGTTCACCGTATTGACGTCTCAGGTAAAATACCAGTAGACAGAGATGAGTTATAAGTTAATGTAAGATACTTGGCAAACAATAACGCGTATTAGTAACAGTAAGAGTATCGACAAACTTTCAAGGAAACTTGATATATAAAACATTCCGAGTTCATGGAACTTCTTGTTCGTACGATTTAATCAAAAAGAGGGCCGGATTATCAACTCTTTTTACCGGACATTGCGTTTTAGTGACTGTTATTAGTGATGCTGAATAATACGCAATCTGCCACCTATCTCCACGCCAACTGCGCGAAGATAAGGGGTCGCAAAGCATGCCCTAGTGACTTATTGTTGTGATAATTTTGAGATAGACAGATATATGAAAACTAAAGGCGCACTTTTGCCGTCACTGTGGCGTCCTGTATATTTCCCTAATCGCTGACACCTCCCAGCGGTTTTGTGTGTTACATGTGGGAATTAAAGTGTGCAAGGGCTGTCGGTGGTCGCGATTGAAGCAGAAACGAAGTACAGCAGCCGACTCAGTCGTGCGAAAGGCGCATGAAGAGGTGACGGTGATGTGGCTGCGTGGCTCACACAGAAAATGCGTCCGGGTCCACGGTCGCGCATGTCTTAGCTTTAGGATGGATCAGCAGTCGGCTCGTTCCCTTGAGCGAGTTGTGCTGTCATCGAAAATGTTGATTTGTAGCCGTAGACAGCAAAAGTGCAGTTCGCTCGCTGCAATGAATCCGTTTTTTTTAAATGCGAAGCATTTCTTAGCGAAGTTCGGTGACTTTGAGCGTATCTATCTATCTATCTATCTATCTATCTATCTATCTATCTATCTATCTATCTATCTATCTATCTATCTATCTATCTATCTATCTATCTATCTATCTATCTATCTATCTATCTATCTATCTATCTATCTATCTATCTATCTATCTATCTATCTATCTATCTATCTATCTATCTATCTATCTATCTATCTATCTATCTATCTATCTATCTATCTATCTATCTATCTATCTATCTATCTATCTATCTATCTAGCCGCTTACGTTTGGGTGCTGTCGTGGTCACCCCCTTATCTTGGCGTGAACCAAAATGAGCAAGGGAGGGTAATACGGTTTGACGAATATGACGTGCTGTTCAAGACATGGATATTGTCACAACCCCATCGCGTACGTCGTCAAACACTTCCCGCCAGACAGTGGCACATACCTATGGGCGGGTATGCGGGTATGTGCCACAGGTGATTGGAACTTAGTATCTACCCAGGAATGACGAGAACACAAATGGGCAATTTTAACGCGCGAGCGTTAAGAAATACACGACATCGCTAGCGTTGACACGACGAATGCACAGAATAAATGTCAGGGTCCCACCTGGAATCGAACCCAAGCATTCTGCGTGGCAATGAATCATTTTACCACAGAGCTATACGACAGGTCTCAGAACTACTTTTCAAATAGATGCTAATCTTTTTGAAACGTCAATAGTGGTTACAGTGCTGCCTACGCAATTTCATAGACCGTTACATATTGTAACAGCGAGCTGTGATCTTCCTCTACTTCTCTTCTCTACCTTTTACTAGTCTGTTACAATATGTACTCCTTTGATACAGCCGTGACGTCGGATTAACGTCAATTGTGGTTAGTTGCCGTGCGCTGAAGTTGATTTGTGTAGCAGTGTCGAGGGCCAGCATCCTCGCGAGCATTAGCTTCCAGTCTTGCCAATACGCATGTTCCAGTTGGCATCGTTGCAGAAGTGCAGACAACTGGTTATATACACATCTGCAACTTTGAATGAATGATTGATTGATTGATATGTGGGGTTTAACGTCCCAAACCCACTATATGATTATGACAGACGCCATAGTAGAGGGCTCCGGAACATCTGCAACTCTTCAGCATATATCTGTGCGTGCAATATTTGTATCTATATTTAGCGTCATTTATTGACGTGTCGCTCAATAAAAAAATTGCTACATGGTCACCTTCCCTTCGCCTGCTTCGCATAACGTAGATTCCCAGGTACGTTGGATCTGCCGAATTTTTTACGTCAACGTTCTGTTGGGTTACACCAGGAAGCATGAGGAAGGAGTGCGTCGGTAGAATTACTTCGTATAACACTGAATTCTTTTTTTTTTTCATGTTCCGCGCGCGATTCGGTCTCCGTATACGCCTGAGCACATGTTTTTATCACCACTAGCTGGCTCGTTTTTTTGACTCCATGGCTTCCTGATGCAATTTTGTTCACGACTCGAGAAAGTAACAACACCCGTCGTGTTTGTCTTTCATCGTAATTGTTTTTTGTTTATTTATTTTTCTTCTTTCAGCGTGTGCAGAATTCAGTCGCTTTGTTTTGTTCGAAGAGGAGCAAAAAAGAAGAGGAATCAGCCGATATTCCATGGACTCAATCCATCACGACCTAGCGAGGAAAAGATAAAAGAAAGAGGACAGGCTCCCCAGCTCGAAAGAAGATTGAAAAACGCCACTTTTTTTCTGTTTCCGCAGCACACAACACTTCTCGTCGATGAAAATACGGCTGGATAGTATACTGCCAAGGACAAAGAGGAGGAAATATTTCCAGGAGTCGAGCGCCCAGGAAAGGGAGGGCGTGAAGGTCGCACGACTCCGACGTGGTGGGCTGTGGGGCTAGAAGCAGCGCCAGCACCAGCAGCAGCCCAGACAATCGTAATGACAACAAGAAATTTCTTGACTGAGCCTCCCAACCCACTCGCTTCTCTTCCAGCAGCTCCCAAAGCATGCAGTTTTCTTTCTTGCTGCGCAAAGCGTTGTTTGCGCAGCCAACCGACCCGGCAGACCAACCGGAGGACAGGTCGCGATTGTTTTCCCGCTGCCATGCGTCGGAAACGCGGAAAAGTCACCGACAGTAGCAGCGGCGGTGGTCTCGGTATTTATTTTATGCGCACGTTTTTGTCTTCACGGAATAGGTGTGTTTCCTTCTCGTAGTCCCAGAACGAAGACAAAAGCGTTTAGGAAGGAGGGGTGGGAGTCTTGCTTGAGAACGGGTTTTTTCCTCCTTTTGTTCTGGTGGCGAGACTGTGGTGGAACGCTATAAGGTGTATCTTCCGGTGAGCGACCGTTTCGCTTATATGGGACAGCCAGTCGCTGACCGAAGTGCCGGAAATCAATCACCGCGTTGAGCTCGTGGTCCGACGCCTGGAATGCGTACGTCGCGCGGGGAGGTGACAAAAGATGCACCACGGAGGCCCCTTAGGTTACTGTGTTCTTCTGTTTCGGTTCTTTGTTCCTTCGTATGCTCGTTTGTTGTGCCCTCACGAGGCACGCTTCCCTGGCGCCGGTCTTTCTCGAATAAAACGAAGGAGCGATTGCTAGGTCGCGTGATTCATTCGTTTTTGCGGAAGATCGAGGGCAAGAACAGTGACGGATGTGTCTTGGACGACGTCTGTGAGTAGAGTGCCGCGTTCCTAAGGAGGACTTCGAGTTATTTGCTTCATTGCTACTTGAAGTGTGGGGCGTAGTATAGCAACAAGGTTTTGCTTGAAAACTACAGAGTATTGTTTTGGAGCCTCTGCTCTAGTTCCAATATCAGCTCCCCCATGCCTGAAAAAGGAAACAGAGGAAGCCACTGCTATATTGGCAGCCTTCGATTCCCTGTAAGATTACGGAGCCCTTCACTACAGCATCCCGGATGACTGTATAACGCGGCTTTCGTGAAATCCCCAAAAAATGATTAAAGTTGGTTTAAGACTAGAAGTAAAAATCTGATATTGTGTTTTTTTTAGAACAACTCAAAGAGCGAACATAAAGCGGGTATAAATAGCATGTTGTGCTTATGATAAGGGGTGCCGAATGCTGTATTAGTGGCACTTCACCCCTGCTTTTATTGATTTAATTATTTGTTCACTGCGTCTGGTCCAGACTACTGCTGTTCCTGTTGTAAAGTTGACGGGGCTTGTAGTTGCAGCGATGCAGATGAAACGCACAAAAAAAGGTCAGTCCCAATTTGGAGCTTCACAAGGTATTGCGCAATATTATTAGGGCTTCCACGAAGCGAGGCCTATAATAAGAAAGCGGAAGTTCACAATTCCAACAATACTCAGGAAGAATAAAACTAAGAACGTACCACCAAAGTAGGAACGAAAAAAAAAAGAATAGTTGAGAAGACACCCGAGATAGCAACAGGCAAAATATGCAGCCAATGAAAGGCGCACCGGTGATTTCTCCGTAACGCCAGTGTGTCCTCACGCATCAGACACCAACGAATCGAGATGTATGCGATTCGATATCTCGGTACTAGCAGGCTCATTCCTTTCCGACCCAGCGAGGCCCCGCGGAGTGTGTTAAAGCCTACGGGATCAGAAGCAGGTGTTGGGGAGCTAAGTGCGCAACGGCGCCCGTGTGCTCAATAAACAGTCATTCCTAGGAAGTGAGATGTAGGCTTGCCGCTGAACCACGGCCGTTTTCCGAGAGCCGACGCATCCCGCTGAATCTGAGACAGCCGGAGAAATGTTCCTGGTATTCAGGATTAATAGGGATAAATAAACAGCATGGTGCAGGGATCATCCGTTTCGCTATACCTAACCTTGCCAACGTCAATGTAACTATAGTATCTCCTCAAGTCGTCACACCAGCGATTTGCGTTATATATGGGAATAGATAGGAAATGTCTATAGACAGAACGCTCAGTCTTCAAGGTGTACAATCAAATGAAGAAAGATCGCGTCTGTTACGCAGAGAATACAAGTGGTAAATAATTGACCTCTCGCAGAGCTGGTTGATTTAGCCAAGATTGGCAAGGTTCAAGTGTTCATTTTCAGATAGTAAGTAATCCCAGAGCACGTCAAGCAATAGGAAAAAAAGTTCCTACTTGCCGGATGAAAGTTAGGCAAACCTGAACGCTGGACACAATGGTAACGATAAGGCGGAAACGATTATTAGTTTACACTTGTACCAGTGTCTCTTACTGCTGAAGTTGAAGGACACATACAATATACAGGTTTCTTTACATATATCTCGCCTTTCTTTAAACTTTCTTTGGGCGTTTCACTACAATACGTCAGTGCAGATCTAAACAGCCATGCGTTGGTTACAACGTCCATTTCATAAAGTCAGCTTGTATAATAAAATGCGGGATTTATGTTGCACGGAACCCTTCAGTGTCGTAATTACCTGAATCTTATCTACAAATGCACATAGCCAAGCTGGAAACCTCTGGATATCAGCACAATGCAGTTACCTCAAAGAGATAGGTCTAAATACGCCTCGCTTCCAACACAGAAAGGCAAAATAAATCCCAAGGATTGAGACTTAAAGCTTATAGATGAAGTGAAAGGCATGCAGTGTTGCGCACGGGGTTTCGATGAAAGGGTTCATATGATTTTGTCGGGCTGTCAAAAGTTTTAAAGCGATCCTCTCTTCTAAGCGATCTAAACGAATCATTGATATAAAGAGTGCAAAAATAAACGGGCAAAAACGAGCTTTGTATTTTTGAGAGTCAAGGAGGGTAGACTTTAGATTTGACACCATACAGATGGAGCTTCACAGATCAAGGAGAATCGAGAGCCGTAGCTGCGGAAGAAAGGAGCTCAGTGAAGGCGTGGTAAAGCTCGAGCAGCGGTGATTTGAAGCCGGCGGCCACGACCGATCTATCTCACAGCGTCGGCATCGCTGCTGTATACCTTTCATGCCATCGTCTGTCGCCCGTTGTGTTCGTCAAAGAACGTCACTGGGCCGAAAGTATTTGAAGTACAGAAACCCTCGCACACCTCTACCCGCTTTCCTGGCTCTAAGACCGGCTTGATTCTCCACTTTTTGAACTCTTCAGCCAAGCGACTGAAGCGCGTTCAGCGTCGCACTCGCACCACTCCGTGTTCATCTCAGCACGAGAGGCCCCAAACTGGAGGAAGTGGGTGGAGATGTGTGCGTCGGGCCCTTTTTTTTTTTGAGGGGGGGGGGGGGGGGTTCTGTTATAAAGAAGCCCGAGCTGCTGCAGGAACCGTGAGTTCTGTCTGCAGTCTGCTATCCCTCGGGCTCCTCCTCCTCCTGTTAGTTCAAGTCTCGGCGGCGTCAGAGCACGGCCGACTTGAGCGAAACTCCCGGACGGAGTCATGTTTCCGTCGCCGCTCGAATGCCCTTTTGTGTCCGGCTTTCTTTTTTCTTCCAATCTTTCGCTCTCTCTCTCTCTCTCTCACTCTGAAACTCGTCCCACTATTGCATCAAGATTGGCCTGGCGAACCAATTTTTCTACAAAATACGAACCATGAACTCGAGAACAGGTGAAAACGGCGGGAGGAATTAAATAAACTCGGCGTTATTACCTTAAACAATGAAGACTGGGCTGGAGAGAAAACGTGGAACAGCCAAGGCCTTACGGCCCTATGACGAAGCTCCGAGGTGGCGGCAGCCGCCAGACAGGCTCGACGTCGCGTCTAGTTGGGAGGATGGGGAAGTAAAACGCGTCCGAGCGGAAGTAAGGAGCCACCACTTCCGCCCAAGGGAGCGAGCACCACGCAGCCTTCCGACTTCCTTCCTGTTCCTTTTCCCACCCGGCCGCACAATTCGGTCTTTCGCGCCTACTCCCTTCCACCAACAATCCCTTCCCGCCAACTCTCTCTCTTTCGCGATCCTTCAAACACTCTCGTGATTCAACATCGTTCCTTGGATTTCTGATCTGAAAAAAAAAACACGTCTTTTTTTACAATGCACGAGCTTCTCGGGCTGTTGTCCCCACCCTTCGATATAGCGTCGACTTGACTTTGTCTTGTTACGATGACGTCCTCGTAAGAAAATGCGGTGAAGTCCGGAGGCAGCAGGACGGGGGAAGGAGGGAGGATTGAAAGAGTGAGAAGAGCACCCCGTCCTACGCCAGCCACGCGCAACGGCGCCAGTGCGTCGAGCGAGGGTAATTAACTGGTCGGAGGCCTGCCAAATTATTTACGCTCTAAACGAGCCCGGGAGCAAATAAGCGCCTGTTTTCTTCGAGGGAAAAGAAAAAAACAAGATAATGAACGAGGCGTTGGTCTCGTTCGTCGCCAGACTGCGCCAATTTCTTGCCGAGTGGCGCAAAATGTGCTTTTCGCTTCGTCGTTGTTCGCCGCCTACCTTTTTTTTTACTTAGTTTCACACGATTGATTTTGTATATTTCTGCACGCATCAACGTCGCCAGCGAATCTGTCTTCATGACGTCACTCGGCAGGCGTACGTGTCGACTTTTGGTTTGCGGCCGGGTGACGCTAATTAAAG
The DNA here is from genome assembly GCF_043290135.1 of Rhipicephalus microplus. Lineage (NCBI taxonomy): Eukaryota > Metazoa > Arthropoda > Arachnida > Ixodida > Ixodidae > Rhipicephalus > Rhipicephalus microplus. The sequence continues at coordinate 212,606,830 of NC_134701.1, read as the reverse complement.
GAGCGTTTTGGGATGTGCCACTCTGTTTCTTTCGTGTCAGTGCCTTCTTTCTTCTTTTTTATTGTACGTATCTGCTATTGTGGAGCCGTAAGAGGAGTTTTCTTACGTTTAGACGTAGAAGGAAAGTAGCTGTTGGTCAGCGTATTAGTTATGGTGAAACAAAAACGCGCTTAGTCACCGACTGCTTCTTCCAGTGAGCTACGAGTTGCCGAGCTCTAACTACTTAGCTTCATTAATCAGGAACTTGCGAAGACGCTTAAGTCTACACGTGTTGTTACGTCTTCACAGATGAGTTGCTCCACCTTCGTTTACCTTGTAGCCGTTTAACTATAGATCGTAAAACTCTTGCGTACAACTGACACATGCTCCTGTCAGAAATTATAGTGCGACTGTATGTATTATCTGTACGACTATATGAACTGAAGCGCTGATGTTGTGTTTCTGTTGATATTTGTGCGCTTAAGTGTACTTAAGAACATTCCCCTTGCCGGGCTCTCGATTCATAGTGATGAGATGCGATAACCTAAGACATAGCCGATGACATGTTCTTATCGCATGAGCCTACACGAATGATTCAACACTTAACAAATGTCTCAGCCGTTAGAAGAGCCAAGTGTATCTGTTCTTCCTTCGAAATTTGGACTTTGTCAGTAGACTATGTATTAAAAAGTTTATTGATGGAAAAAAAATCCGTGCCTATAGTTGGAACAAGTGATTTTGCTTTTTTTCGCGATAACAATTTTGGAGACACTCTCGACGAATTTTCACCAATGCCATCGCCATCGTGTCCTGGATATGCATTTCATATGGATATAGATAAAAGCCACAAAAAATACACAAGAACAAAAAAAATTCGAAGTATGCGACTCTGGAATCGATTCTGCGACCACTCGCTCCACTGCGCGCTGTGTTAGACAATTCTGCCATCTCCAAAGCTTGCGCCGGCATAATAACGGCGAGTTACATATATACACCCCTTACCGCCACTAGTACGCAGGTCTCGGAGAAGGTTCAGCGCGATATCTGTTATGCAACACTTACACCTTTCTTTCAATTTTAAAACTGCCTTTGAGACACGCACGAAAAGGGGGCCTTTTTTTGTGACCATTAGCGATGTGTAAATAATATATAAAAACACCGAGCAGCCCTCATCTCGACCATAACTATACAAGGGTCGAGACGCAATGAGGTCACTACATGTGTCACAGTTTCAAAAAAAAAAAAACTATCTAAAAGCGTCAGAATCTGTATCACCGACACTTGCAGCGTGTTGCTCAAACACGCAGACGTAACAACTGGGACAGCTGCTAGTTATCACGCGTCCTGTATATACCTGTGCATTCTTTCCTAGTGGTATTCCTTGTGCTTGAGCAGCTTGTTGCGAGTATTGAGGTGCTTATCGACTTCTTCCTGTGACGTTCCGATTCCTTAACATCACATTCATTGCTTTGCCCTTGACGCTAAATTGTGACTCGTTTTTTTATGCCATGTGAAGGGGAGGGGCGTAAGATTGATAATTGCGCAGCCCACAGTTGTTATTGTTTTGTATGCTTTATTGCTTTCTTCAGATTCTTGTACAAGAGTGCTGGTTTCGCGACCATCGATAAAAGTTATGTTATTCAGCGTTACCTCGAAATATTTGCGATAAATAGGAGCGTTGGCACAGCAAAAACTATTGACTTAATTAGCACAAAACATAATTTGAGCATAGTTCGCATTTCCGACTCAGGAGCAATAAACTACGTGCCTGGATCCAGACTAGCGAATAACAATAATCATTATCTGGGTTGTAACGTTCCAAAACCACCATATGATTATGAGAGACGCCGCAGTGGAGGGCTCCGGAAAGTTCGACCAGCTGAGGTTCTTTAACGAGCACCTAAATCTAAGCACACGAGCCTCAACCATTTTAGCCCCGATCAGACTAGTGAAGTGGACTAATTTTTAGAAATGTAAAATTAACTAATATTTATAAAACAGAAATGTAGTGCGATTTTGTAAATAGCTGTTTTCTACATTGTGCTACCGGTCAACGTCAAGCTTGTTCATGAATAGCTCGTCAAGAAAGTTAAAATAGCTTTAATTTTTTTATTTTTTTGGAGGTGGTTCCTTCATGTAATTACCTTTCCGGCAGTTAAGGTCCAAAAGAAAATATTCCCAGCAGCATAATACGTTATAACGATAACGCTATTTGCAAATTTTTCCGTGTACACCAGGTGTCACGCGCCAGTGGAGCTTGGCGCAGGAAAGAAACAAAAATGTTGAACGCAATGACGGAGCCGTTAAGACACGCGAACTGATTAATGCGCTCAAGTCATGCGTGATATAATTGTAACCACCGTGAAAATTGCTGCTTCTCAGCGTCCTCACATTATTAGAAGCAGAAAGGGGAAAAAAGGAAACGCGGTGCATTAAAAAGGTTCTTTTCTCTCGCATTATTTCTTTTCGGTTAAATACTGTCGATATTTCTTAGGTGCAGGAACGTTTAAAAAAAAATGTTCATTTCGTTGTTTCAACAAAAGAGCCGTAGCCGTGCTTATAACTTGAACATTGTTCTCCTCCAATTTTTTTTCTTGTGTTTAAAGCATGTAATAAAGTATTCTCATCATTGTCGTAAAGAGGCTGCAAGAATTTGCTGCTAAGCCACTTCATTTTTCTTTCTTTTTCTTTCCAAGCAGAAGAAAAAAAAAGAAACTTGTTATGAGCGAGTGATATAGAATCGTTTGAATATGATTTTTATTTTGTATGACCTGACGCACAGAAGACGTTTCGAGCTTCTGCGCTTTTTAAAAGTTCTCTCCGGACGTCCTAATTGAAGTTTCGTTGTCTTTTGTTCGCTGTGCACACTTTTCTGAAGAAAATGAGAGAGAGAGTAAAAAGATGTAAAGCCTTGAAATTTTTCTGACACTCAGAGACACAATTTTTTATTTACTTCATATGTCAATGTTCGTCGCAAAGTGACTTTTCTGTGGCAGACAGCCAACTTTCAATGGCAGAGCCGCTTTAAAATGAAGAAATAGCTCCAAGAAAAATGCTGCATTTTATGCGCGCTTCGTCGAGCTTCCGCGTCTCTGTAATATCTTCCCCCATAGTGTCGGTTATCAGTCAGGAAAGAGTTAACCAGTAATCAGATATGTGAACAGTAATCTGATACGCGTAACACGACTCTAGTTTATTGAACCGATCACACACGACTTGATTAGCAACGTCATTATTCACATAAGAGGCTGTGGAGGAAATCACAAGCAGGCTGTTTGAATTCCATCATAGTTTGAACGACCGCGATCGTAGCGGAGAAGGAAAGAATTGAAATGCCACTGAACGATATAATACAAGTCTACAAGAGAGTGAGACATGATGGGTGTATACGTGAGCACGGAATAATAAAGAGAAGTGGTAAACCTTCTTTCGACAACTGAGGATGTTACTGTAAATCCTGCCTGCCAACTTTCTGTGATCATTTCGAGCAGTAAGCGCATATCTGTTTCGTAAACCTTTTCGAATAAATTATACTGTAGTCAGGGGTCAAGATGGCCAGTGCGCGAGGGTATATAACACTCTAGTTCAGTGCTGCCACTTCGAGGACGCTATATCTACAACAGACAGACAGACAGACAGACAGACAGACAGACAGACAGACAGACAGACAGACAGACAGACAGACAGACAGACAGACAGACAGACAGACAGACAGACAGACAGACAGACAGACAGACAGACAGACAGACGGACGGACGGATAGACAGACAGACAGGCGGGCGGATGAACGGATGGACGGACGGATGGACAGACAAACAGACAGACAGACGGACGGACGGACGGACAGATAGACAGACAGACAGGTGGGCAGACAGGCGGGCGGATGAACAGATGGACGGACGGATGGACAGGCGGATGGATGGGTGGACGAACGGATGGACGGACGGAGGGATGGAAGGACGGACGGATGGACGGATTAACGGATGGATGGATGGATGGATGGATGGATGGATGGATGGATGGATGGATGGATGGATGGATGGATGGATGGATGGATGGATACTGCAGGTGGAAGTATTGGTGACTGCTCTATGAGTCAGACATTCCTGCCTTTTGTTGACCCGTTCGACAGGACAAATATTATTTAGTTATTTGTGATTGCATGAAATAAAGATGAAATAAAGGCGCGACCACAACTAAATATCAGGCGATACACAACAGCGAAACTGTGATGCGAGTCATTCAAAGTAGAAGTGAGAGCCAACGCAAACGAAGGCGGGGGCACGACTCTCACTCTTCGTTATACGAACTCCAGTGATAACCACTGGAGTTCGTATTCCTTCGCAAGGAATGCATGTACACCTCCTTTTTTACACGACAGTGAAATATCCTTTTTTTTTTTCGTGCGCTCAAATACGCTAGCCCTCCGAGCCTTTCTCGAGTTCTGTGCGTCTGCGGACCTCACCACCTTTAGAGAAATGCTTTGCCTCGTTCCAATCACATCCCTGACAAGACTCTCTCTTGTCATTGCCTTCCACTTTTCTTTCTCTCCTCTCTTTTTTTCAACCATCTTCACTTTTCTCTCCCCCATCTCTAAAGGCGTTGAGCCATGCCCTCGTGACGGAAGGCAGAAAACAGCGTCTTTTTTATCTTTTCCGTTTTGATTAACCTCCCTCTCTCTACCCGACACTCAAGACACAAGGGGTCAGATGAGCGGAAAGGCTTGGCCGGGGGATGGTGGAAACTGCCGGGTAAAGTGGTGCAAGGGGCGAGTGAAGGGTCTTTGAACGCTCCAAGGAGTCGCCTATTCCGTGGTCGCTCCGTGACGTCAGTGCTCCGACCGGCCACCTTCCCAGTTCCTCCTTCGAGGCTGAGAGGAGTGATTCGAGACGGAGCTGGGCCCGATTGGCTGTTAACGAGCGAGAATGCGAGCCGTGTCAGCGTCGTAAAGCGATCCGATCCATCTCGAATGCCTTCCCACGCTGACGACGTGAGCGCGCTGCAAAGCGGAAGCACGCCAACTTCCAGAGGATGCCATTTTCCGGTGCGTTTGGCTCGACCTCAACGCCCTTCTACCTTTCACTCTCTCTCTCTCTCTCCATCTATCCTCGCCCAGTGGTACACGTCTTCTACGCTTCTCACTGGAACAGATTTAGTGGTGGAAACACGATGCGACCGTCGCGGCGTGCCTCCCTACTCCTGTACTTCCGGTGAGGGTCTAGCGTTAGCTTCCGGTAAAACTCGTACCGGAAGGACGCGAGCTTTTTTTCGACGCAGGCGTTTAGTATGTCGTGAAACCGAGATGGAAACAGTACTCGCTCCTCTTGTTTTGCGAGATAGCGGGGCCCCGTTGCGCGAGCGTTGCAGCGTAAAAGCGTCATCCCGAATTTACTGCGCGCTTCGGGGTCGAAATAGTCAGGCTTTACAAGTCCGCGCGGGTGAACTGTCATGAGGGCTGTACGTGCACGCAATACAAAAGCTCGGGAAAAACCAACAAAGTGCGCAGTCATACATCATAGTTGGATGTTTGGAAACCAACTCCATTCAAAAATAAAGCTGGCCTTTTTGGTATTTCACTCTTTAAAAAAATAACGGAAGACAAAAGTACTGAGAAGTTACACATTGATTCCTTCATTGCGAAGTTACACAGAGCCAGAAGTTTGAGGAAAGTTTGAGTGGTGATGAAGTGATTGGAATGACATCGTCACCGGAACTACAAAAAAAAGCTTTCACGTATGGGCAAAATACAATATTTTATGGAACATCCCCGGAACTGTTTATGCAGTCCTTTCGTAGTGATCTTTCCCGAGAAAATAATCAAGATTAATTGGAACGCACCACGTTAACTCTGTTCATCCGGTTCTTCATCCCCGGCGTCATTCACAGAACATGTGCACCGATATGCCCAGCGTATGATTTGGATAACTCTGACGGAAGCGACAACAAGTAAAGAGAGAGAGATAGAGATAGAGAGAGAAACAAAAAAGAGAAAGAAACAAAATGATTAGAAGTTCTAGGGAAAAACTTCCCGGGGCAGGATTCGAAGCCACGCAACCACTATACGAAGGCGTACATTGTAACCACTCGGCTATTGAAGCACGCTAGCAGAGCTTGGCATAGTGATATTTTGTACAACACAGCAAAGCGCTGGGACTGCGAGGTGAGGTTGAGGATGAGAGTTGTGAAGACAGAGGGAAAGAAGGTGTAGAAAGAGTAAAGTATATCACAGAAAAAAAGAACAGCATAACCAAAGAAAAAGAAGAAAGACACGAAGAAAAGATCAAAGAAAATCAAAAAGAGATAAATGAGTGAAAACAGCAAAAAAAGGTACAGAATTAGAAAGAGCGTGAAAGAAAAAAGGTATAAGAAAGACACAAAGAGAAAAACGGATACAAATTAAATAGATAAAAAGAAGGAATTAGAAGAAATAGACAAAAGTGAAATAAAATGACGAAGGCATCTTCATACTATTGGTGTCAAGCCCTAAGGAAGTTTGCAGCTGGGCAGCAGCTTTCCTTGCTTCTCATTTGTTTATTCTCCCTTTCTTTCTTTTTCTCATTCCAGTTTTTCAGTGTGCGTCTTTCTTTATATTTATTTTGATTTTTCTTCCCTTGTTTTTCTATTTCTCACCTACTTTGTCTTGTCTATACTTATTCATGGTTCTGCCTGCGTTACGTCAAGCGATAAAATAAATAATACTATGCAGGTTCCCCTAATAACACTAGAGTAATACGTGTAGGGTGTCGCACGAATGAATGTAAGTAAGCAGACAAAAAAAAATATTCGCCAGATCCCACGTACCTGGGTATCGACGTTATGCAAAGCATGCGGAGGGAAGGTAACCATGTCGCAATTTTTTTATTGAGCGACACGTCATGAAATAACGCTAAATAAATGTACAAATGTTGCACGAGCATACATATGTTGAAGAGTTGAAGATGTTTATATAACCAGTTGTTTGCACTTGCGCAACGATGTCAATTAGAACATGCCTATTAGCAATACCAGAAACTGATATGAAACGCTGATGATTGCGAAGATGCTGGCCCCGGCCACAGCTACATAATTTAACTTCAGCGCATGGCACCTAACTACACTTGATGTTACCTAACTACACTTGATGTTAACCTGATCGTGACGGCTTTATCAAACAAGTAAATACGTAATGTTTATAAATTTGGGTAAGCAGCACTGCAACCACTATTAACGTTTCACGAAGATTGGCGTCTATTTCAAAAGTAGTTGAGAGACATGGCTTAGCTCTGTGGTAGAACGCTTCACTGTCACCCAGACTGCTTGGGTTTAATTCCTGCTGGGACGCTGAAATCTATTATTTGCATTCGTTGAGGGGTCAACGCTGCCTATGACAGGTTTTTCTTAACACTGACATTTATTCTATGCCTTCGTAGGGTCGACGCTAGCGATGTGGGGCACTGCTTAACACTCACGTGTTAGAATTGCCCATATCTGTTCTCGTCGTTCCTTGGTAGATAGTAAGTGGCAATCACCTGGGGCACATACACGCATAACAGCGGCACATACTCGCCCGTGGGTATGTGCCACTGTCCAGCGGGAAGCGTTTGACGAAGTATGCGACGAGATTGTGACATTATTCTTGCCTTGACTAGCGCGTCACATTCGTCAAACCAACTTACCCACCCATGCTAAATTTGGTTCACGCCAAGTTAAGGGGTTGACCACGAGAGCACCCAAAAGTAAGCGCATAGATAGATAGATAGATAGATAGATAGATAGATAGATAGATAGATAGATAGATAGATAGATAGATAGATAGATAGATAGATAGATAGATAGATAGATAGATAGATAGATAGATAGATAGATAGATAGATAGATACGCTCAAAGTTACTAAAGTTCGCTAAAATATGCTTCGCTTTTAAAATGAGGTACTCTAGCGTGCAGAAAGTTTAGTCTGTTTCTATTGCAATGCATATTGTTATACGCATTACATATTTGTATAAGTTTATGCACTGGACCCTACTGCAACCACGATTAATACGACCACCGCCACACAAGGCACCACCATTACGCTCACCCTCTCTCCTCTCCTCGTGGAGCATAATTGACCGACCTTGTCTACAGCCGCAGCGCAGAGAGGCACGCAACATACATTTTCTACCCGCAGTCAAAAAGTTTAATTCAAAGGTGTCGTCTATCGAACATGAAATGACCGCAATGTCTTTGAGCGAAAATAACTGACCTGGACGTACGCTTGCCCCGACTCTCTTGTAAAGGGAGTGAAAGGAAAGAGGCCCTCGCCAGCGTTTCAATGGGCAATATGCATGTGCTTATTTAACTGTTGCAGACATTATTCCGAATTAAAGCCGCATACACGGTTACAGCAATGACAGCGTGAAATAAATTTGAGGTACAGTATAAGTGGCTATATGAGGATATATGACACTTCAGACGATACTCCATGCTGCGAATAAGAAAACTTGTGAAAACGATGCATTCAAAGTTTTCAGTTTCCAGAAATGTTTCATTTTTTTTTCTGCCAGTAAAAGCCGGAGCATGAATTTATTTATTGCTTTTGAACCTAAAATAAAGAACACGTTTTGAGCTGGTTTCGCCTAACGTAATGCGTCCGTCTGTCCACAGAAGCCTCGAACTATCTCCAAAGTGTGCATCGCGGCTGAATAATCAGTATGCTTTGTTGTCATATAAGGGAGAGAGGAACCGCCGCTTTTATTTGAAAAAAAAAAAGAGCAAGAATAAAAGTCACACTTCATCCTTTAACCTTTCAAGTTTGCTTTGCCGCATTAGTATCTTTAGTGTGGCAAAGCACGCTTTTATATACAAAGAAAATGGCAACTGTACAGCAAGTTTGCTTTGCCACATTAAGGCTCTTATTGAAACAGAGCACGCTTTACAGGAAAAATAAAGTGCTGGGTTTATGATGAATCTAGGAGTGAACGAGACATGACATCATTATTATTTCCAAAGAGATTGTCACAGCAAAAAAAAAAGCAGCAAGGACAGCATGTGCTGAGACACACAAAAAAGCTGGAGAATAAACTAGTAATATCCAGCTAAGAAAGAGGTACGGAAAATACGGGATGGCAGGAAGCAACATTGAAAAGAGTAATCAGTCAAGGACAGTGCTACTGCTAAATAACAATTATCTTATTGAACTGTACGATTAGGTGTAAAAAATACTCAACGCATGTTGGATACCCCCGATACATATTTACATCACCTGTACTAACGTTGGGGTAGATCACCAAGTCACTGGTACAACTCTTTGCTGGGGTTACGCGTCAATTCGGAGCTAAGAGCGACATCGCCCTTTATAGCCGACACTAATTTGCTGAATTAGCAAGGCACATTAGTTTCTAATTATAAAACATAACAGCGCTTGTGTACTTTGTGTCCTTCTTGTCTCTGTGTCGTTGTTTTGCTTTTGCAACCTAAAGGTTATGCGATGACTATTTTGTGTCCTTCTAGCGCCTAGTTTCTAAACTGTCTTCCTTGTACTTTTTGCAGCTGTCCTAGGCAACTGGGAAGAATGGTGGACCTATGACGGAATCTCAGGTAAGAGTACACATTAACGTAGTTGCACTCCTTCTTATCATATCTTACTTAAATTGAACATAAAAAATACAAGCTCGCTTACATTCAGTGTTCGTTTCACGCAAGTGTGACGAAGATTATAGTTTCGATCTGTTTCTTGCGCTGATGTTTCGTTGAAGACACTAAAGTGAATCGAAGCTCAAGTTTGAAATGATCCCGCAGGCCACGGGATCATATACCCGCTGCGGCGGCTGCATTTTCGATGGAGACTAAAATGCTTGAGTTTCGTTTGCTTGTATTGAGGTGCACGTTAATGAGTTCCAGATGGTCAAAATTTCTGGAGCCCTCGAATACGGCATCTCTCATAATTATGTGGTGGTTTTAGGACGTAAAATCCCAACCCTTATTTAAAGTTTGCACTGATAAAGTTTACTCTCAGGATCCCAATGGTGTTACTTTTTCAATCGCAGCTTCAATGAGAAGGTATAAATTTAAGCTGCGAGGGTGCCATAGCCTTTTTTTGCGTGTCTAGTTTTTCTTCGTTATATTTCTCATCTTTTTTTCTCCTCTACTGAATGCAGGGCAGCTAAACAGATGATACTATTCTGATTCACCTCCTCGCCTTTTTCTCAATTTATTCTCTCTCTCTCTCTCTATAAATTCAAGGTCTGAGTTGATTGCCTAAATTTCGTCCCAAAATCTCCTCGCAAGACGTTACGTTGAAAGTGCATTTTTTTCGTGGTTTGGGAATATTTGCTATACGAATCATCCTGATGGTCATGTTAAAACTATCGACTTCTCAGAGCAGAATGTACTTCATTTTTACCGGTTAGGGAAGATGTAGGTCCCAGTAGACACCGTAGAAATGTATGACGTAGTTACGTTAGGTGCGGTAATTTCAAAAATGTGTCGCTAGCCGCTTTTTTTCTTTCCACGCATTCTTTTTTTCTCATACTGAGCATCTTCACAGAACAAGCTTGCTTTTTTTGGTATTGTGAAAGCGTAATTTATTAAAACGCGAAATGTTTTTTTTTCGTGTTTAGTGGCCCCTTTTGTTTATGTCCGCTCGCTGTAACAGTAAAAAAGAGTGGACTTTTTTTAGTCAGGACCCTGCACAACAGGCATCATGTCCTGCAAAAATTATCTACCCAGAATTTTAAAAACTCAAAATACTGGCCTACTCGGTGCATGGTTTGACACAGGCGTTAGTTAATTAAAATTATTCATTGAACTTCGAACATTGAGGTACGTCCCGTACAACAATTACTGCTGTTTCTCTAGCTCAGTGGCAGTTGCCTTACTTGTTGCCCCACCACTGATTGAACCTTTGGGCTAGACGACTAGAATAAATAAATAAATAAATAAATAAATAAATAAATAAATAAATAAATAAAGCAAGCAAACTCACTAAAACACTTTGTTTTTATGAAGTGTTGTTTTCTGCAAGCTCCTAACTAATTTTCATTGAATTGTTAGACACATTATTGCAGTCGTGTGCTTGTTTTCTTAGATCACGACAGAAAACTACCTGTTTTGAATCAGTGTTTAGTTACTTTTATTTATTGTTTCTAGGTGAGCTGACTTGCTATTCTATTTAGTAACTAGAAGGAGTGAACTGCTTGTAAAAAAGAATACATTTTCTTTGCAACATAAATGAATCAACGATGCTTAGCATACTATTGTAGTTTGTTTGTGAGCGCCACGTTCAAGTATGAACGAATAACTTTTGTTTTAAAATAAATAAATTGAAGACGCATAACAAATACTATTGTAGTTTGTAAGCACCGCATTCGCTCATGTGGAGGAGAATGGCTGTCTGAAATCTAACATATATATTCAATTTTGAGACAAAATGTTCTCATGTTGTTTTTTCATACTAGCTTAGTGTCACCTGCATCTTTCGTTTTTCTTTCTCAAGATTGTCGCATATAAAAAAAGGTGAAAACTGGAAGTTAACAACGTGACTTTGCTTAACAAACCAAAATTCTGGTCTTGAACATCTGAGATAGATATACAATTTCTCTGCCCTACACCTCAATCCAGAAATTTTAGAGTACGAATTAGGAAGTAAACTGCTTGGAAAGGTAAAGACAATAATTCCAGTCTTGAATTCTTACGATTCGCATAATTTTCTATAATTTCTCAGATATATAATTAGCAGCGAGAGATAAAAATAGCCTGTTAATGAGCGAATGAACTTCATTTATAGTCGGGCAGTTTTTTTTTTCGGTGGGGGGTTAGAAGGAGGGAAGAGGAGAGGCAGGAATATTCGAGTGGGGTACAAATCTACGCTTATTAAGCGCCATTTGCATGGCAACAAAAGCAGAACTCCATTCGCATAATATGACACGTTAGGGCCATTTTAATGTTCAGCCATAGCGAGCATGTAATGTGCCATCAGAAAAAAAAACACGCTTGTCGTGTGAATTCGCGGGCAACGTATTTTGGTAGTTGGGTAAATGCCGATGGCGCCTAAGAGTATGATAAAAGCGAAACATCGTCAATGAGTCGTGTAATGGTTATGAACATAGCCGTGCGCGTAATTGAACGGACAAGACGGAGGATAAATTTGCGCGTTCAAGCCGCGTTTCACTCAGAATCACTACGCGAATGGGACGACGTGTGTCATTTTCATTATGTGATGGACTATAGTAATTTTGCCATTGTCTAAGTGCCTCTCTATGTCGTCGTTACCACGTAGTGCAAAGCACCTCGAACAGTTACGCATTACCTTAGAAATCCAAAGAAAGAATGAGCGTTCTGATAGCGCCATTCTACGGACAAAAAAATGAAGTGACGTGAACACGATACGACCCTAATGTCCCACTTCGATAAAAAACATATTGAAGCGTTTATATAAATTTTGTGTCTATGCAGGCGTGAAAACATCAGTGCGAATTAGTCTCTATTTTTTAGCCCTTCCTCTCGCTCTTGCAAAACGGTATGACTGAGAGGGCCTCATCCGCTACTTTCATCCACTTGAACAAGTCTATTATAAGTTCTTATTATCTTGAACGTATATTAAAAGAAGAGAGGATCTTGGATGAGTTCGTTTTCTTTCGATTTTTTTTTTTCATTTTTTTCTTACCGGAAGCATTGCTGTCAGATAAAAAAAGAGCAAAAAAACTCAATCGCGACAAGTGCGCTCTATTCACTCTGCAAGCACACGAAGAATAAATGAAACAAGTAACTAAAACAGTGCACAAGACACACGAAACAGCGAACCGAACCAGCGTCTGGCCGGTACACACAGATATACGTACGAACACAATGGAGAAACGAGTTGTACATGGTTCGGCTAGCTCGTCTGGCCTGCAGAGAGACAACAGAAAGAAGGCGGTGCGTCCAGACTAAACGGTCCCGCGCGGCTGACTCCGACCGTCGAGGACGAACAGAGGGGAGCGCTCGCTAATTGCAATTAGGACTGTGCCGGTATCGACAATTAGGCGGCGGAGATTGCTCTTTGCTTGCCATGCCGAGTGCTGCCGTGCAACGCAGCGGGGGAAGAAGCCCGCTGGCTGGCTTAAATGACTTCCGCTAGGAAGCGAGGGATCCAAATCCGGGTGGAGAAAGAGGAAAAGCACCCGATGATCTTGTGACGCTGTCTCTTTTGCTTTCCGCTCTCGCTCTTCGCCTGCGATGTTCGCGTCTCGACGATTCTTGTGGTAGACGCAAGAACACTGCCTCCTCTCTTGCCCTTTGAGTTCACTCTCTTCACCCTTTCGATACCGTTGTGGAATGCTGTGGCTTCTAGATACGTGCCCATAACGAGAGGTTGTCCTAGGAACTTTTACCGACTCTTTTTATTTTTCTGCTGCATCTGAATGTAGCTCCCATAACGTGACTCCTTGAGTATAAACTTGTATTTTATATCCAAGTTATATATGTTGTAAACGTTTATCAGTAACTTCTTGGTCATCCGCACATATCCTCATCGCATGAGCAATGAGAGAAATTCTTTTTTTTTTGGCGTAGGGTTCAACTATAATTTATGTAAGTTCGTGAGTGCGTTTGTACGTGTGTGTAAATTAGGAGAAGCCGCTTTATCCAGCTAGGCTTGGGCTGATTCACATTGATGATTATATGTATAGGTGACGAATATGTATAAGTGAGGATCATACGGAGAATGAAGAGTCGTTCGTTTGTCCCACTCAAAATATATACGCAATTTAACTGAGAAACTTCGGGAAGTAGGCGTGTACCCCCCCCCCCCCCCCATTCAAGCTCACATCATGGGATTCTTCGTCAGCTTGCTTGTGGAGACTAATCTCGTGATTGTCATGTCCGGTGAACGTGATCGGTTCACCACGCGTTCAAGGCGAATTATATCCGAGTAAAGTGCTACGCAAGATGGGGTCGTTGTACTGGGTTCAAGAGAAATGCGTCCACAAAAAACGAAATAAAAACGACAAACGACGCATCGAACAACTTTTAGTGTCCCTCCCCACTGGACCCCACCAATACTCTTCAATGTTTTATGTCACCCTTTCGTCATGGACCTAATGAACAGTTAGTAGCTGAAATAAGGCTTCTTCATCACCGGGCCATCGAGAAACAGCACAACATAGTGTATCAGTGGATACCAGGTCATTGCGGTATATATGGCAATGACCGCACAGATGAGGCTGCTAGATCTGCACACGACGGTACCCAATACACAGCCACCCCGTTCTCAAGAACCAACGCCGCTACAAGACTTCATTCGCTTGCACGTGATCTCACACTGGTACAGTGGAACTCAACAGAATTCACAAACGCGCGCCTGCATAACTTGGATCCTGATCTGCAGCCTCGTCTTCCCTCAGGGATATCCCAAGCTGAGGAGACTCTACTATGCCGCCTGTGGCTTGGCGTAGCCTTCACGAACCCATACTCCTATCTCATTGGAATGGCCAGCTCTTTTACATGCACGTACTGCAGCTGCGAAGAAATCATCGCACACCTTCTATGTGAGCGCACCCATTTGAACGCGCCAAGACAAGAACTGACTGTAGCTCTGGATAGTCTGGATGATCGGCCTTTGTCGGAACAAAGGATTCTGGGTCATTGGCCGAGCCCATCTTCAACCCAAAAGGCTTTGAAAGCTCTGCTACGCTTTTTGCGGACAACTGGCCTCAGAGACAGACTTTAGTGTCTTATACTCTTTGATGTTGCCTCTCCTCTGTCGCTATTTTTTTTGTAATTTCTCTCTCTCTCTCTCTCTTCGCAACTTTTCTTTTTATCATCTTTTATTCCCCTCACACCTTTCCCCAGCCCAAGGTAGCCAGCCGGTCTAAGAACTAGCCAACCTCACTGTCCTCCCACTTAAACTTTCCTCCTCCTCCTCCTCCTCCTTCACAGCTGTAGCGATACTCAGCCATGGCACTTCCCACCAATCACTGCGCCCATTTGTCTAGTGACAGAGATATAGCTAACGCTATTATCAGCAATTAGCCTTTGAACTCAAAGCAAACATGAGCCTAACGCAAGCATAACTTTGAATGAAACAAAAACATGACTGTAGTGTTAATTAAATTAATAACGGGCTCACACCATTACTGTATCGCTGCGCGCACTCCTGCTTAACATGGAGGATACTTTTGCACCACTGCTTCGTACAACGCTGAGCGGTCATGTTTCAAACTGTCGATTTGGGTTGTTAAGTCAGGTTTGAATCTTAGGACAGTAGTACGAAAACGATTAACACAAATACGTTATATACACGCTGATACGTGAGTGTAAAGTAATGTAGACACGCGTTAGTGCCTATGCTTAGCGAAAACCAGCTACCCGAAGTGAACAACGTAGCTTGCTTTCGACTTTCTGAAATCTATGCGCTTCATTTATTTTATTTTTTTGCCCCAACTATATTTAGGGTTCTGTAGCGATGACAAACTCCTATTCGCAAAAGTCAAATAAAATTTTAAACGCAGAAATGATAACCATACGTAACCAGACACGTTTTCGATGGGCCTAACAAACGTACTTTCTTTTCGCATTCGCCTATTCAACGCGGGCTTCAACTTATGCAAGAAAGTTGATGGCAGCGATAGAGACACTAAGAAAACCAGAACTGCTCCCGTACATTGCGACAGATTTAGTTTATGCATCTGGTCGCCGTGAGCGACCGATATGGCGCGCGTGTACTGACGACGCTGAACCGAAAGTTTTCATTACCTTTACGACGCAGCAACAATCAATGAGGTCGACCCGGGAGTTTTTTTTTTTCTCGTTTCGCCGTTGTGCTTTTTAGCTTTCTCGCATTCGGCACGACGATGTTGAGGAACACCTCCGATGTACGAGCAGTATCTTACACTCTTATTCGTTTGCAGCTACACCGCTAGCCGCACGCCGGCGGCATTCGTAGGCAGGCCACCACTCGTCGATTGCGCGGTATTCATGGCGCGTTCCGACACCGCCACGTTTATTTCATATATATATATATATATATATATATATATATATATATATATATATATATATATATAAATATATATATATATATATATATATATATATATATATATTAACCCCGCGAATCGCTGAGCGAGCTCCTTTCATCTCGTGGAGGCCACATCACTCCGGGGGCAGGGCGTAGAACGAGGGTGCCTTTGTTATGGTTGGGTATCGCATGTCAACGACGGCGAGGACGAGCGAGTTGGTCCATTAAGTAGTTTCTGCGAGGTCGGTGCGCCCGTTGTTGTTTCCCCTCCTCCTTCTCTTTCTTTTCGGTCATTCATAATTTGGGCCATCGCGAGTATCCCCCCTCGTATACACCGTCACTTTCCTGCGGGAGATCGCACCGTTGGCCATTGGCTGTTTTCTCGTTCAGCGCAGGCGTAACGCTTGTAGGTATACGCTTTCTTACGTAGCCACGCTAGTGTAATTGATTATAGAATTTACCGCGGACAACGTCTTTCGTGACCGACGTTTTCTCGATCTTTCTTCTTTCGTCTTGTTGTTCGATGGTGTCATGTATAGTTGCGAGCACGCGAAGAAACGAGTTCGATTGCGAGTACAGTGGCAAGAACGGCGCGGCTAACGACTTGCACGCGAGCACTTGGCTTT
Organism: Rhipicephalus microplus; assembly: GCF_043290135.1. Taxonomy (NCBI): domain Eukaryota; kingdom Metazoa; phylum Arthropoda; class Arachnida; order Ixodida; family Ixodidae; genus Rhipicephalus; species Rhipicephalus microplus. The sequence continues at coordinate 212,590,269 of NC_134701.1, read as the reverse complement.
CATTCATCCCACAGGCCTCTTGCGGGCACTAAAGCTGTGGCGTAGCATGACAGCTTGTTCCCGAGTTTTTCTATAGCCCATTTGTGAGTGTGTGTTGCCTAAATGTCTCCATCATTGAAGTTGCTTTCTTCTAATCTCGACAGTAGTGCTGCATAAATCTTGTTCTCGCAAAAAGCTCTACCTTGATTCAGACAGAGCCCGCGCTCTCACTCCGGGTTTTAATTATCCCTCCAAGCAGTTTCCATTGCGGCTTTCTTATGAAACAAATTTTGGTTTTATTACTACCAAAACGGCGATATGATTTAGACACACCATACTGGAAGGTTCAGGCGATTTCAATCCTATAGATTTCTTTTCCGTGCACCTGAAAGGGCCTCTGAAATTTTTGCCTCCATTGAAAATGCGACAACCATGGCCGAGATCGAACCCACCACTCCTGGGTCAGCTGCGTACTACTGTAATTAATGCACTACAGCTGCGGCCTTACTTGCCTCCCAGTTTATGAGTTGCGATTGTACACCCTGTTACTCTGTTAGTTAGAAATACAAATGAAACATAAAAAGCAAAAAAAAAAAGAAAGACAGGCTCAAACTCACTGCACCGAACAACCGGCGATGTAATGCTGTATAGGCAGAGACGTGTGTCCATAGTTTTCTCAAACTGAGTTAGACGTCCAGCTTCTGAACAAAGCAAGTAAAACCACGAACTCTTCACCACTAATTGCCACAAAATCAGCCGATCCCGAAAGACACGTCGAATTGTAGTCTCCTTTGAGACACCAGTATCGGCAAGCGCTGCTTTTACGGGCCCCACCCGAAGCAAGCGTTCAGGAGCTATTGAAGGTAGCGGGAGACAATTGTCCCGAGCATCTTATTCTTCTCCGCATCTCGCAGTTCGATCGCAATCTCGAGCGAGAACAGCCTCTCCTCTCGACAATGCGCACTTGCCTAACTCGGGGAGTGCCTGCGGTCTTGGAGGAAGGGTCTTCTTCACTCGGGGCTATCGCTGCTGGGACAGCGCAAATAAACGTTCTTCCCCAACAATCAGACGGCCCCCCGGCCCGCCGATAGGTAATGTAAACGTAGAAAAAAGAAGAGGAGAAAAAAACGCGGACCGACAAACTCCCAGCGGGACGGAAACAATGCCGGCTTTTGGGAAAAACAAAAAAGCAAAAAAAGTAGTATAAAAAAGCATCGATAGCAGACACGTAACAATCTAAAGATGTTTTCCGGAGTGCTAGTGTAAGCTGCCGGTATACAGGCGTCCAAAGAGAAGGAACTCGACGCCCGGAAGGGCTTCAGAAAGAGAAAACGCGCTGGCCTTTCTCCTCCTTTTTTACACGTCGAGGGAAATGTCGTAGAGGAGAGCGAACGGGGCCAAGACCTGGCTGAGACGCGGATGTAGAGGAGGGTCAGAAATGGGTGATCAGGGCCCGACCAGGGGCGAGAAAGGGATGGAGGGCGGAGAAACACTGCGCGCTGAATTCTCGAAACCGTAGTGAAAGCGAACACTCGGCGGCAGCGATCATTGACTGAGGCACCGGCAATCGTGTTCGACAAAGAACCACCTTTGCCCAATCGCCTCCCTCACTAGCTATCTTTCTTTGTTTTTTGTTTTTGTTTTTATCGAGCACCATTTTCTTTAACTCGTCGCTCTGGCCTTTGTTTCGTTTTTGCCCCATTCGCTCGAGATCCGCTTGGTTACCCGTTTCTCTCGAACCTTTTGGCATCCTCTTTCAACTATCGATCTTGTTTGTCCTTTTGTTTAGCCCTGCAACGTTACTGTTGGTCGGTGGCACCGCGTGTCTTTGCTCCTAAAACGATACTTTTTGTGTGTGTGTGTGTGTGTGTGTGAATGTGCTCCGGAATTTTCGGCGATCCGCTTTCTGTTTCGATAGCCACTGATCGGTCGATCCGAAGTCGAACGACACCCTAAATATACGTGTTTCTTGTTTTTAAGAACCGTGTTCACTCGCCACTTTGTCTTGTCGCCCAGTCTGCCCACCGTTTCATTTGCGAGAAGATAACTGGAAAGTAGGAAACGCCGAGGAATGTTCGCTTGCGCGCGGAACATTATTGCACAGGTTTCTCATTGTGTAGCAACTACAACAACGTAGTCACCTTCCGTGGCCTCTTTTGGGAGCTCTGTACAGAGCGTGGCAACTTTGGACACTTTGCCTCAAGGTTTCCGTGACAAAGTGTCGCGATTGTGCGACATACCAGTTCAGTAAGTCCGTGACTTATCAGCCGCATTCTAGTTCTAGTTATACGGGAATTTCCTTTTCCCGTTTATTTGTTCACCTCGTGGGAGAAATTCCGTGTTCTTATGCTACCTATATTTTTTTCCTCACTGCACCTTTTTTAGACTTATTTTTCATAGTAATGAAAGTGAGAAGTATGGCTATTTGTCTAAGGCACAAGCACATACTCCGGGCAGTGCTTCGCTTAGCTATTCAACAGAGGTTTAGAACCCTCCTCGTCCTGTATCGCAAAATTGCCAAATTCCAGATGCCTTACTTCCAAACTTACCGTAGTATTACGAATAACTTTGTGTAGTTATATGTGAACAATTCTTATTCTAGCAGTCGGGCCGTGCACGGAGCAGCTATCCACGCGAGTATATAAGTAGTCAAGTAGATCCTCCGTGAGCAGTCACACCGTGCTTTATTTTAACGTTTCAGCCAGAGTCTGACCTCCATCCTGGTTAAGGCCAGACTCTGGCTGAAACGTCGAAATAAACCACGTCGTGACTCGTGACTGCTCACGGAGGGTCTACTCGACTATATATATATATATATATATATATATATATATATATATATATATATATATATATATATATATATATATATATATATATATATATATATGTATATATATATATATATGTATATATATATATATATATATATATCTGTGTGTGTGTGTGTGTGTGTGAACAGTGGTGTTGCATATTCATTGTGAATCGGCGTTCGTATATGCGCATCTACTGTTATCGTCAAAATTTCAAAATCTCTAGGTCTGAGGAAACTGAACTGACCACCCAGTTATCGCAACATTGGACCTAGCTGCAGAGTATATGTTGTCAGCGCATTTTAGAACAGGCCAGAAATCCACGTTCAGGAATGCATGCAGGAGCAGCAGGAATGGAACTTTTTTTTTCTTGTATTTCGTGGCTCCTAATACTTTGACGCCGACTGTACGCTACATAAGAAACATACGCACACATAGTTGAAACAAAACAAAATCACTGCGGATGGTGTGTTTTTGGAGTCGACATTTCGACGAGCGGACTTGTCTATGTGGGGTGGTTGTGGTAGGGGTTGAAAGAGGAGAAAGGCACCTCATTTCTGCAGCCCGCTCGGGAGCACGGCGCAGTGCCACGCTGCAACTGCATTCCACTCGGCAGTTGACCCCTGCTTCTCTTTCACCACAGCTTGCCTTATCTTCATCTTTTCTTTCGGTTCGAAGAGAGGGTATGAAACCTGCACGTCCTCTTGTCGATACGACACCCGGCCCGTGTTGGCAAAATTTTTCATCTCTACTACAGTTTTCATCTACCCTTCCTTTTTCTGAATACACAAATGTAAGATCACTCATGAAAGTTTCCACTTTTGTGTTTCCTGACACCTATGGATTTCGGCTTTGTTATGAATCGCAGGTACAAATAATTGGTAAGCGGCCAGGTCCAAGAAGTGGTATGGTAAAACTTTAAACTGCAGCTTACGCGCTCTTTGGCTTCCTTTGTGCTAAAAAAACTTGTGCCAAAATATTTGGGGCTGGCGGCGACAGCGCCAACAGCCACATATATACAATAATCACCACGTATAGACCTATTTCATGTTTTCGCGGCTGCATTTCCGATGGAGGCGGAAATGTTGTAGGCCCGTGTGCTCGGATTTGGGTGCACGTTGTGAGGGATGGGGGTCTACCCGGTCTCTTGTAGTAGCGTGGTGTAACCGGGTGGAGGAAACGAACGCTGACAAGAGGATACGGAAAACAAACAAATTTATGTCACTATTTACACATATTTACAGCAAGGAAAAGGTTAGTGGTTTCACAAACCACGAGCGTAGTGGTTGAACGATAAATAGTTCAGAGCGACGTCCAGCACTCTGCCGCGTCGTTTTATGCCCTGTCGGGCTCCTCCTCTCCGAGTCGAACACCAATCACGCACACACAGGTGAGGGGGGCGAGTATGCACGGTCCACGTGAACACTGCACTGTGGTGGCGCCAGCAGGGCTCCTCCTCGTCGTGTGTGTGCCGCTACTCGAGAGTTCCCACGATCCTGGCAGCATACTTCAAAGGGTCCGCCGATTTTGTTCGCTCAATTAGCGGGGTGATTTGCGGTGGCCGTCGGTCTCCTCCAGGAAGATGCTGTCTTTGCATGGCCTCTCTCGAATGGTTAACGGCGTCTTGGCGACACGACGTCTCGTCCTCCGGCTAGCACGTACAATGCCTGACGAGCATAGGCAGTCGGCCGGTCGGCTTGGTGATTGGGGATCAAAAAGGAGCGCCGCTCCTCTGTCAGCTCCGGCGCCCGCCAGCCCTCCTTTGCTTGTCGCATGGTCTGGGTAATTACTCAAATCTTCAACAGCGTCTGGCAGACTGGGCGCCGAAGGGATTGAGAGACGAATCTCCAGGCCAAACCTAACAACGTTGAAGAACCCCAGGTGGTCGAAATTTCTGGAGCCCTCCACTACGGCGTCTCTCATAAACATATGGTGGTTTTGGAATGTTAAACCCCGCATATCATAATTTCATGTTTTTGAAACAGTGGTAAGCGCCGTCGACATACTGGGGCGCTTGTAGCGACGTCGCGGCACGTAGGCTCCACCCAGTTCAAAGCACGACCTGTTCAATGCTCGACCATCCGCTATGTTCACGTGACAACTGGCACTGAAGCTGCGAAGCTGCCTCCGAGAACAACGCATCGGGGGAGCCTCCCGCACGAACGCACGGATGGCTCACCAACGCACTGCGCGTCTATACACGTGCGCTCTACGCACTGCAAATGCTAACACGTGCTCGCGTATGCAAGTGAGACATTACAGCTGTGAAAGTCTACGTGGTGAACTGTTTCGAGACGTCATGCATGAAATTCACCATGACATTAACTCAAAATACCAGCGCCTATGCGGTTTGATCACGTTGAACACCTTTAATCAACCTTTTCACTCAAGGCTTCCTAGGCACCGCCATAGTCCTCTCTGGGCTGTTAGTGCGCGTGGCCCCCCAAAAAGTGCACTGCCGAGACTGTGACGTTGGCTGTCGTACTCTCGTGGAACAGTCCAGAAAGGAGCAAATCCCCCTGTCCGTAAAAAAGGTTCATAGGTGGTAAATTTTTCCAGACCCAAAGCATCAATAGCGGAGCAAGTGTGACGGACAACCACCGGTCTCGCTCCTTTTTTTTATTTATCTGCGACGTTCCGTTCAAGTGCGAAGCATTTCTTAGCGAACTTCGGCGACCTTGAGTCTGTCTGTCTGTCTGTCTGTCTGTCTGTCTGTCTGTCTGTCTGTCTGTCTGTCTGTCTGTCTGTCTGTCTATCTATCTATCTATCTATCTATCTATCTATCTATCTATCTATCTATCTATCTATCTATCTATCTATCTATCTATCTATCTATCTATCTATCTATCTATCTATCTATCTATCTATCTATCTATCTATCTGTCTATCTATCTATCTATCTATCTATCTATCTATCTATCTATCTATCTATCTATCTATCTATCTATCTATCTATCTATCTATCTATCTATCTATCTATCTATCTATCTATCTATCTATCTATCTATCTATCTATCTATCTATCTATCTATCTATCTATCTATCTATCTAGCCGCCTACGCCTTTTAACTCTCCTGGCCATTTCCATAATGGTATCGATACCAAACATGGTATAGCATAACATGACTGTATGAAGAATATATTAGACAAGTCACGACATGAAAATGATGACATGTATGCAAATAGTGTCATGATTTACATTTCATGGTCTTGCTGCTCTTGCGGTGGTTTTGTTCACATGACATGTTGCGAAATTAGTATGGTATGACATGAATGCATGGTGAACACAAGCGACTGACCCTACCATGAAAATCATGACATGCGGGTCATGTAGCAACATGACTACATGCCACGCTCATGATGCGCTCGCGGCCGTTTCGCTAGCGACACATATACCAAATTGGGTATTACGGTACGTGAATGGTTGACGAAGGTATGTGACTAGTACAAACATGAGAGTCATTAGATGCATGTGATGTAACAACATGACTACATGCCATGCTCATGATACGCTGTTGGTCGTTTCGCTGGCTTCACTCATACCAAATTTGGTATTACGGGACGAGAATGGATGACGAAGGTATGGTACTGGTGCAAATATGATGAACATGAGATGCGTGTCATGTAACCACATGACTATATGATATACTCATGATGCGCTCGCCGTCGTTTCGCTAGCTTCGCATATGCAAAATTTGGTATTACATGACGTCAATGGATGACAAAGGTATTTGAATGGTGTAAACATGATAATCATGAGGTGCGTGTCATGTGATAACATGACTACATGCCACAGTCAAGGCGCCGATACATTTCGACGTGACGCGGTGCACGTGCTCGCCGGCGTTGCCACGCTAGGCACCGGTCCTGCCATATACTCGCAGAAGCGCGCCGTGCTGTGTTGTTTGGACGCATGCGCGTTTCAGCGCGTCCGGCGTCCCTCGGTCACGAAACGAGGGAGACGCAGTGTTGTCTGGGTAACGTATCGGCGTGAATTTTGCGCTGGGTCCGTCGGGCGACGCCGACGGAAGCTGGTCGCGCCGGTCACGCCTGACGTCAGACTATAGAGTGCTCGCGTTTTGCTAACGTAGCGTCGCTGTAGCGTGTGCGTGCGTCAACGCTACATTGGAGTATATAAATGGGCCCTTCATGAGGCACTCGCGGTCGTTTTGCTAGCTCCGCGTATACCAAATTTGGTGTTACGTGACGTCAATGGATGACAAAATACATGACTGGTGCAAACATGACAATCCTGACACGCGTGTCATATAAGAACATGACAACATACCTCGCTAATAGCGTGTTCGCGGCCGTTTTGCTCCACATATACTCTATTTGCCACCACGTGACGTGTATAGGTGACGAAAGTAAACGACATATCCAAACATAATAATCATGACAAGGAAGTCATGTACAGCTTCATTTACCTCCACTTCGTAACGTTGTGCTGATTTTAAAGTGACATATCAAACTTTCTCATTTGTGCTTCGCACATAATCGGTTCCCACTGTACGTGGGGTCTGCCAATTTGTTGTATTTGTTTCTTATCCCTCTGCCTTGTTCTCTCGACGTGGGATCCATGATGACGCTCATCACGCAACACACCTAACCTAATTCTTCACGTTTACTGCGTGGCTCCGGAAGAGCCAGGTGTTCCGACATCTTGACGGAAGGGCTCCTTCCCACCCCAAGAGGCCTCCACCCTCTTCTGGCCGCGACGCGGAAGCCGAAGGTAAAGGATGCGAAAGTAGCCGGTCGGAGGAGAGAAAGCGAAACAACCAAGGGGACGGAAGAAAGAATAGAATATGGTGAAACCAGCTTATCGCCATGGGCGCGTCCCTCTTCGGGACGCCCACGTGCAGTATGAGGGCCTGGAGGGGGGGGGGGGAGAAGGTGGTGCCCCTTCTCTACTCTGCGCCGGTCTCGACAACAAAAGCGTGACTCTGCGAGATTGATGAGGCCATCGCGAGAGCCTCCCCTCTCCCCTTTCCCCCTCGAGGCACGCGACCCGCTCCACGGCCGTATAAACACCGCGCTTTCTTGCTCGACGGTGGAGGCTCAGAGCCAAGCGAGAAGCGAGTTGTGGCGAGCGTATCGCGTGCCCACTACTCGGCTACGGCGGATATGTCCTCTCCGAGAAGAGGACAGATCCGGTTGAAGCTGCAGCGCTTATGCGGCCCGAAAACCGTGCCCCACCGCAGATGGAACGCCGGCGCCGTGCCGTTGTCGCTCGCCTCCGTAATTAAGACAGAGTCCGGACGGACTCGCGGTGCTGCGCTGGGTCACAGCCTGAGCAGCCCCACCCCTAAGTACGCTGGCGCTCTCTCTCTTCATCTCGCGTGCAACTCGCAGGACACAAAGTCAGATGAGATAAAAGCCATCTCGCAGTTAATTGGGATCCGCTATCTGGTTCTCAGGCGTGCCTCGCTACGATGTGTGCGGGCCTAATGGAGCTGCAGGTGTCCTCCGTAGCAGCCCTATCGTGGTGCGAGATTCCGCGGCTGCTGCAATGTTTGCCTGTTTTTTCTTTTCTTGTTTGTTTCTTTTGTTTTCTTGGAGCCATGGCCAGTGGAAAACGCAGTCTTTTTTGTAGGGCTTACCACCGACATCATTCGAGAATGTGTTGACTTTCTCGCAGAACATTGACATAAAGAAATAATACAAATTTAGGCAAACTAAAAGAAGCAACGCACTGTGTTAAGAGGCTGCTATGTGGCAATGCTGTGTGATAAGTAGCGGGTAATTAATTGTCGGGGTTTTAATGCTACAACCACTGATTGCAGACACAAGATACCTCGTGGTTTAACAGTCGTCGACAAGCTGTGACTAAGATAATGTTAGGAGGAAGTCAGGCACTCTTTTTATCTTGTTCGTTTTTCTCTCACCGTTACGTTACGTTGTATCACATTAGCTTGTTCAGCTACGAACTGACTCACCCAACGTGAAAAGTACTCGGTTTTACATTCATTAGGCTGCGTCTAACACCAAAAACTTCGGATTCGTAAGTGCATTTTCTCATTGGTAAACCGGATTCACTAATAAAATGTCCTGCAAAGTGATTATAAACTTTCTTCACCAAAAACCTTTAGGGCAAGGTGTTTTTTATTGCCACAATCGTTCGTTGTTTTATTAATATTTAATGGCGTTTCGTCTACAAAAACTTTGATCAGTGTTCGGCGCAGACCGAGCTAGAATGTTTGGAAAGTTTCACAATGGTTGAGCTCCTTCTTCTAAGATTGCACGCAAGCCGCGAATAGTTCAGTTTAACCGAGAGCTTACGCACGCAGCATGGACAAGGGTCAAATTTTCGATGCTGCATGTATACATGTCGCCGAACCTCACCGCAGGTCGGTTGACTCAACGGCTGACGTTGTGTTCACCACTACATTTTATTTACATAATCATCACATGTAGTAAAAAAAAGCCAGCTGAATTGTTAACCTACCCTACGTTTCGATGGAAGCTTTTTTGCTAATTATGTCACTTTTCTTTTTGAACACTTCTACTGTTCCGGAACATGGACAGCTTAAGCTCATAGAAAATTGTTGACGCGAATGATCCGCGAGAGATATTTTGCCGCTCACGTGCCTATTCACATTCTCAGTAAAGATGAAGATGCCGCAAGCAAGGCGTTTTGGCTCGCGAATCAATTTTTCGCTACTTCGCCTTTTCATGGTCGGCGCGCACGCAGTGGGTCGCGGTCACAGTAGCTCGGGCTGCGAGCTCGGGCTGCAGGTCATGCGCCACTAGAGAACGAGGAATAAGGGTCAGCGAGGATGTTCAGGGCGCTGGGCGCCTTCGCCTCGATGGCCCTGTTCCTGGTTCTCCAGGGACGGCGGCTGTCCGGCCCTGGCCAGGCACCCTCGGCGTCCTTGACCGAGCAGCTTCCGTACACGATGAACGTGGACCCGGTGCGCCCTTACCAGGCGCCCGTGCACTACATGCGCAACTTCCTCGGCCGCCTGGAGAACCGGCCCCGGGACATCAACTTTTTCCTGGAACTGGCGCGTGAGCCCAACAGCTTCCTCGACATCCTGAGCAACTACCAGCATGGCATCAGCTCGGTCGTGCAGGTAGGCAACGTAGTCATGGCCGTCATCGCCATAGGTGGCATTGTCGTGGTGGCCGGCAGCTGGGCGGGCTACTTCGGTGGAGACAGTGGTGAGGCGGAGGAAGAGGAAGTGGACGAGGAGGTGACGCCCATGTATAAGACAGCGCACACGGTCACTGTAGCCTTGATGCTCCTGCTGGGTGTTGTCGCCTTCGTGCTCGCCTTCTTGCTGTACGAGACCAGTAGTGACCTGAGCGCCTCGATCGACTCCCTGCCATTAGTCAAAGAGATGGCGGCCCGAGACCTGGCCGCCTTCGTGACGAACACTATCAACCAAAAAGTGGCGGACGCCAGCCGCAGGAAACGTCACCACCTGAAGGAGCTCGAGGGTGACTTCAAAAAATCCTTCAGCAATTTTATCCAGACCCGTGTGCACGAAGACCTGATGCTGCGCAACGGCCTCAATGTGACCGACTGTGCAGAGAGCGTCAAGCAGATTGGCATGCTCTTCGTGAAAGATGGAGTCAAGTCACAGGGCAACCGACTGCTGCGCGCCAGCAAAAGTTTGGCCCGAGTAGATGACTACCGAAAGCAGCTCTGTGACCTCGTAGCCAGCAAGGTGGAAAAATCGACGTCTAAGGAGAGGAAAAAGGTTGTCGACAGACTGAAGAAACAACTCCAGGAAAATGCAAAGCTAAAGGCGGAAGAGGAACTCAAAGAAACACTGAAAGGCTTGGACAGAGCTTTTAACAGGCTGATGACGTACGGTTCGAGAACTGGCTGGTGGGAAAGATTTGGATCCTCTACGCTGTTTGGGCTTGTGCCCGTGTTCTTTCTTATTACTATCGCTATCTTGATTCCGTTCCTCGTAGTAGCGTTGACCCAACAAGATTTTTCCGAAGAGGCTGAAGAGACAAACCAACGATTCAAAGTGGCTGGCAAGGCCATAGCTTACAGCGCTTTTGTCCTCTACGTGCTTGCCGTGCTTGGATTGTACGTTGCCCTGCAAGTATTCCCGTATGGAGCGGTAGGCGAATGCTACCTCTGCAACTCGTACCGGCAGGGATCGTTCAAGGTTCTCAACATGCTGGCCGTGCGACTGTGGCCACTTAATGAGCGGGCCTCGATGTTCCGCGGCATACACCCGAGCGAAATATTGAGCAAGTGCAGCCACGGCGACGCCACGTTGGCCGATTTGGGCATCCCCATCGAAGTGCGCCAGGACATAGACGGCGATACCAAGAGCACGAGAGTTCCGTTGCTTGACTCAGAGACCCTAAAGCTCGCTCAGAGAATGCCTACGTTCCTCGTACACGACCGCCAAGTAGAGAAGTTGCACGGCACCGACGTCAACGTTACCTTTTTCGTTAGGACTCTGCGCGTATCCCTTTCCAAGGAGCGCGCTCTCACAGACGGTACACGCCGCAGAGCATCAGCTTTCCTCAAGAAAATGGACAGGGTCGACCTGAAGGACGCCGGCGAGCGCCTGGCGGCGACTAGCTACCGCCGCATGCTGCTCACGATGCTGCCCAAGTACTACACGCAGTACCTACACGGTCCTACCATTGACCAACACATTGGTAGCTGCGGCCCCATCTACAACGTTGTGGACAAGACAATGAGTGCCACTTGCGATGGCTTCGTCGACTCTCTACTGGCGTTCGTTTTCTTCCTCGTGGTGACAGCCATAGTCTCAACACTAGTGGCAGTAATGGCCGCCGCGAAGAAGAAAAAAAAGCGCAAGAAGAAGTCTAAGAAGAAGAAGTCTAAGAAGAAGTCCAAGAAGAAGAAGTCCAAGAAGAAGAAGTCCAAGAAGAAGTCTAAGAAGAAGAAGAAAAAGAAGAAGAAAAGCGCCAAGGAAGCGAAACCTGAGGGCGAATCCAGTTCGAGCGCCGACAGCTCAGGGGCTACTACTACTAAGACGGCAACACCCACAGGCTCGGGTTCTCTGAAGACTAACGCTTCGCAGCCTACGCTTATCCGCGTCACTAGCACCAGGACAGAGGACACAATGATGGGCCCTGTGGATGAGATAGACTTTGTCGAGATTCGACTGCCGGCTGGCATGGTGCCCAACGATGCGGGTGCAGTTGGTGCTGGTGCTCCTGGCGCTCCCGGCATGCCTCCAATGTGAGCAGGAACGCGACTGCGATGCTCGTTCTATTTGTTTGAGCGACGCGCAATGAGAACTGTGGGCTTGTGATTTGACATTCTTTCATGTCCTCTGTAAATAAACGTGAAACGATTTGCGGACTGTGACAACTAGAACGATCTGACCGCACATTTTCGTAGTGTTTCATTGTGCCTTCACATTCTTTGTGCCTAGCGCACGTCATGTTTAATACAGTCTCAGTGCGTCAGGAAGTTCAAGTGTCAATAAGCCTAGAAAGACTTCATGTCGTTAGTGTACCATAGCATGACTTAGTGCAGTCGCTCCTTCAAGCCCTCTTTGTTTCGTAAAAAGTTGGACAGTTTTGACAACCATTATGAATATTGTGTAATGAAATGATTCGCTTCAAGACTATAGCTGGCAAAGCCATTAGTTTACTGGTGGTCATTGAGAAGCTAGGTGCTTTAAAAACCAATGCAGTGCATACGAGGCCTAAGATGCAGACACCTTCAGCCGAACTCGTCGAATACGATAGATACCAGAGCGGGTAGCTGTAGCCGCGCGGTGGCATGTGCCTAACTTCGATGGCATGGAGATAAAATCAATGTTAATGTTAATATTACGATTCACAAGTGCAACTTGACAAGACGAATAGCGAGAAGTTCTCCTTTGAAATCCAGCGGAAAGTTGAAGTTCAATGTCTCTCAAATGAAATGATGATAATACGACGTTTATCAATGTTCTCAAAGGAGAAAGACTGCTTCTAAAAGGATAAGAAATTTACCTGGCCTGCCTGCATTCGCTTTCTTCTTGTAGCCAGAGATTTCCTGCAGCAGCGAGCTTCTACCACTGTACTGAATTATTTGTCTATGCACCGACCACTGGTAAATCACATATTTGTATCACATGGACGAAATGTACATAACCATAATCATAATCGTTATCGGCGTCAGCCAGACTACGCCCACCGCAGGCCGAAGGCCAGTCGACCCGGTCCTATGTTTGCTGTTGCCACGTTGTGCCCGCAAACTTCTTAATATCATCTGCCGACCTAAGTTTCTGTTCCCCCTTACGCATTTGCCTTGGAATCCAGTCAGTTACCCTTAATGACCAGTGGTTATACTCCCTACGCGCAACGTGCCCCGCCATGTTCATTTCTTCTTGATTTCTATTATTCACTTGAGACCTGCTTGTTACCTGATCCACTCGGCGCTCTTCCCATTTCTTAATGCTACTCTCACCATTTTCCTTTCATTGCTCGATGCATCGTCTTCAATTCACATTGAACCATCTTTGTAGATTTCTGCTCCGTATGTATATATACCTGTATTATACAGCTGTTACATACGTTCCTCTTGAGGGATAGTGGTAAACCACCCTTCATGATTTAAGAATGCTTGCCGAATTCGCCCAACTCCAACCTTATTCTCCTAGTTATTTCGCTGTCATGAATCGACTCCATGGTTACTACGTGTCCCAACTCGTCCTTTACTTCTTCCACTCTCTTGCACCCTATCGCAAAGCTGTGCTCTCTCCCGAGACTGCTGTTCATTAAGTAATGTAAAAGCGTGTACTGGACGAGCTGGTATAGATTCATGTTGAATAGACTCACGGTCCGCGCTATCGTATACTGTCGTATGGAGTCGCCGCTTGGCATGATTCAGAAAAAACCACGTCTAAAAATCAAGAAGCAAGCAGGACTAAAAAGAGGGCAAACGAAAGAAAAAAAACTGGAAGCAAAATAGAAATAAATAGCAATGAAGAGAAAAAAAAGAAAAAGACAAAATATAAAAAAAGAGGAAACAGTGAGAAGATCGCATTAAAACAAAAAAGATGCCCAGCTCCTTGCTTCCACCAGCCTTGGCCGCAATATAGTACAAAGCTGCCTTGACTTTTTCTTTTGCTATTCTGTTCGTATTATAAAAAATCTATGGCACATAGCCAATGGGATTAGCAAAGATTGCGTATCGAAACCTTTTAATGAAAACTGCACGAATACTTTTTATTGTAAAAAAGTAAAAAGATAGAAAGAAAAAAAGAAAGTAAATATGAGCTATTAACAAAAATTACATAATTTTGAGTAGGCTATGTTTGTCTGAGCAGGGTAATCTGTAATAGATATCTTACTTCAAGATATTTCTATAATTACTTTACAAATGTTCATTAGTGTCGACCTTAACAAGAGATAGGTTTTACTCAGTGTTTCATACACCTTAATAATAATAATAATAATAATAATAATAATAATAATAATAATAATAATAATAATAATAATAATAATAGAATACGAGTCAGTGTACACACAAGAGCATTCACCATAGAAGCTAACTGAATTTCATCTTTCTTTTTTACATTTTATCATCATGTTTTCTTTCTCGTGGGCGGGTGCTTTTAGTTGGGGCATGCTATTGCAGAGAAATCTCGTATTCAGCATGCGCCACCTGTTCGTTACTGGAATGCGTTCACTGGCGGCATGGTCAACCACCGTTTATTTTTCTCCTGTTTTGTTTATCCACCTCCTCTTCCCGCTTCCTTTTTTTTCTCTCTCTCTCTCACTCGCATCAGGTCCGGGCACTGCACACAATTGTGCTCCCGGAGTTCCTTTTCTTATTGCTTTTCGCTCGTTGCCCGCCACTGATGGTGCCGTGCACACATCGAGAGGCACGCCGATCGCGAAATAGCAGCATCGAAGCCCAATCCTGCACCTCTCAAACTACTTTTCTTTTTGTTTTCTCGAGTGAAACAAGAAGAGAAGTCGCGTCGAGAACAAAAATCAGAGCGGCCGCCAAGCCAATGTTGTGAAGAAGGGGGGGTCGTCAGCTGCCGTATCCGGGGAGCGGAACCCGCGCCACAGTGCGAGCGGCAAGAGCAACTAATTTCGAAGAACGCATTCCGATTGCTTTCGTTTCGAGCTGGCTGACTCCGTCCTGCTGGCGCGCCGCTATTCCCCCTGCGTAAGTTGGCCCTTTCCGTCTGCCCCACTCGTCTCTGCCACCCCCGTTCGCCACCCATTCAGTATCGCCATTTTCAATTCCTTCCCTTCAGACCGCGCCTATCGCGCGTCTCCCATAGTTTTGTTTTCGTTATGTGCTTATTTTTTTATTCGTGGATACACTTCTAGCGTGGCCCGTTGGATCTTCTCTGCTTGCGTGCTTTGTTTTCGCTTTCTTTCTTTTTTCTGCTCTCCTGAAGAAACAGAGTGAGAAGTAATAACAGAAAAAAGGACACACGGCATCGCAATAAATTGTGGCAACACGGTCGCCTCTTCAAAGCGACAAAAAAAAACAAAAACAAAAGAAGACAAAGAGGCGCAAACAAAAAGTAATCCTCGTGCGATAGGAATAAGGAAAGGAGACTCAAGGTGATCTAAACTCGAAGCCATCTATAGATTCACCCTCAGCTGGTTTTCATTGGCTCTGTAGCGAACGCCCACCTCACTCCCGCCTTTATTTCGGTATTACTTTGTTCGTTCCGTTGCCTGTACGCCACTTCCCAAGCAAGCTCCTCTTTCTTGCGTCGACTAACTGCGACACACTGTGTGCCTTCTATTCGGCATTTTTCTTTGCCCTGTTTTGTCTCATAAAGGAGAGGAGCGCGTTTTCCTTCATCCTGTAGGCTTTGCGTACTTGGCACGTTATTTGAACTTAATTCAGCTCCAACTCGTCGACGCCACTAGTGCATCCTCGGTCCGCGCCGTATTGGCATTGTAGCGAGCGTGCAACCGGAATGCGTATAGAGAGAAGAAGAAGAAGAATTGAACTTCTCCTGTGCTTCTTCCGGCTTCCATGTGGGCTTGTGCGCGTGCACGTATGAACACTCGCCTCTGTCGCACGCACCCGCAGACGCACTCTGGGAAGGGGTTGTGCTCTGCCGCCTTTCGTCCTCCGGCAACCGAGGGGGAATTTATTTACGCGCGGCGCCTAGACTGCGCACCTTCCTTCCCTTCCCCCGGGATGCGGTGGGTCATGGTGTCGTCGGTACTTCGTTCTCATCCCAAGCTTCCTCGTGGCTTGCGATGCTTCGCTGCTTGCCTGCGCCGGTGACCGAATCCCATCCACCACACTACATCTCTCGGCGCTAACTCCGAAACCCTTTCTACATCGCCACATCTGCGCTGCAGCCCAGGATGTTTTTTTTTTGTTTTGTCGCTGAACCTCAGTCCTCTTTCTGCTCGCTTCGAAACCTCCTCTCCCAACCATCCTTTTACCTGCTTTACTCTCCGCTAACTTTACGTTTCCACCACCCTTTCTCTCTCTCTTTTTTTTTTCTCGACTCTCCCTGTATTCTGCTTCACCGCATCATTCTCTCCCCGAGGAAAGTTTTCGTTTCGACGAGGCTGATGTAGTTTGTTTTGTCTTGCGTTATATATATCTCTTTCACTTATCCCAACCATTCCCACGTATACGCTTTATCTATCGCCCCTCTTTCTTTTTTGCTCATTGCGCTAATTCCTGAGTTTAATTCACTCTGCTTGATTTGTATTCTTTTGCGGCTCTTGAAAAAAAAAAGTCATTGCTCTTTCGACTTTTTTCTCGCTTTAATGTAACAAAGCTCACATCACGTGACTGCAAATACAAAATGCGCGTTCAATATTGAGTCTGAGTGGAACAAGACTGAAAAAGCGATGTCGAGGAGCATTGGGTTTGTGATGTAGTAGAAAGTGGGCTCGTCCTATCGGGCCTTCGACTGCCCAATCTAGCGTTCATAGATTTGAAGTGTTGCAATGTTGTCTAAAGAACGACCTTCACCGTTCGTATGCGATAAAGAGCAAGAAACAAAGATTGATTAGTACATAAACACGTGCCACAGCAGCGACGGAATCCATAAGTATCGTGGCGCAAGAATTAGCGCTAACTTCTCCGCAAAAGCGAAAGTCATACGGCTGAGTTACATTCAGCTGCAGATGCACAAGTTTTCTCTCGTGTTTTCCAATAATACCAGTTGGAACAGCTCGAAAGAAATTGATAGAAAAACTTTCGCAGCGGTATGTCGCCTGACGTACTATAATTGCAGTGGTATATTCATGAATTTCTTCGCCGAACGTGTGCCGCAAAGAACAAATCGTTTTCGCTGAAACAAGATTAAAAAGGTTATTCTATGCAAAACAGATGGGTCAAGTCGCAATCTGGCACAGAAATTAGAGACTTACGCAAAACAGGGGGGAAGAATGACCTCATTTCGACACAGCCAACAACGTTAGACGCGGAGGAATGCACCTCCCCACTCACTGTAGTTAGTGAAAAGAATAGGAGAATGTTCTTTGTTCGGTAAAAAATGACGTTGCGACCCAGACAGGGTGCCCTGTCGTCTCTCGCATCCACGGCTGCCTGCTTGCAGGCACGCTCGACCGGATTGCTTTACGGTGCGCCGGAGAGCGAAGACAAACTCGCGTCACCAGCAGCGGTCGCCGCGGCCACCACGGCATAATGCGCCACCCTCTATGTATCGCTTCTTCCACATGGATCGCGCTCGCCCCATTAAACCTCGGCTACTTCCGATGCGTGCTCTGCGTTTCCCGTCGCAATTGACCCGCCGCCCCGTGCTTCTCCTACGACGAACGCGGCGGCTTAGAGTTGTTTCGAAAGAAGCGGCCTTGCCACTACTCTCAGACGCAGCCGCTACAGCGTCACGTCGAGTCCAGCGTTTAATGACGCTGGCCCAAAAGACGAGAGGTGAACAGTGCGACCAACACTGGGGTTACAAGCAGAAAAAAATGAAAGAAAGGGGAGGGTTGGTGGTGTTCGTATAAAAGCGGCGTCCTTCGATGGCAGCGGGAATCAACAATCCGTGTACCCTTCTCAGCGCAGTCTGTCTGCTAGTGGCAGGATCACGTTGTCGAGTGCTGGCGGGGCAATTTGCTACGTCGTTATTCTCGTGGCAGCTGGAGCGGCTAAAAGCCCCCTTCGTACGCTGGGATGAAGTTGAGAAACAATCGCATAGGGTCGCCGTTCTCGGCGCTAGAAAGCGCGAACGCATCGGCGCGCGAAAGCAAGAGTGGAATATAGTGCCGAGGGAAATATAGAAAGCGGTCTGGCTGATACACTTAGACAGGTCTATTCTTCAAGCGTGTCAAAAGCATGTCGCTAGAAGTTGGTAGAAGAGCGATGTTGGGGAACTAAGTGGTGCTGTGTGTCTTCAAGAGTTGTTGGTCAGAAGCAACCTTTGAGTCTGAATGGAGAGATCGGAAAATTGGAAAGCTTAGCCATGCGTGCATGTTGGCTTGCTACCCTGTTTAAGTGGCAAGTATATCTACAGAGATGTAAACGGGGACAAACAAGAGGACAGGAATTGTTGTAATAACTAGAAGACGCCAAGGGGTGAATCAAGTTGTGTGAGTCGTCCCAAGAACGAGACAGCTTGACTTGACGTAAATGAGAAAACAAAAGTGATATCTGCCCCCCTTATAAACTTAATTACACAATGGCATGCATAGTTGTAGGTGCCTTTTCTTGTATGGTCCTAATTTTTATTGTTATTTTCATGGTTTCTCCATAAAGATTTACGGATTAATGGGGTTATATCTACTAACATTTGAGGGTTGAATGACTGTATATTTTTGCCGTAAATCTATTTAGCACTAGTCAATGAGACCTCAAGGGTTATCACCACTTCACGTCCGTGTGAAGACAAAAAAAAAGGCAGATCCCACGTACAGTGGGAATCGATTATATGCGAAGCACGAATGAGGAAGGTTGATATATTACTTTAAAATCACCACAACATTACGAGGTGAAAGTAAATTATGCCGTAGACGACTTCCGTGTCATGATTATCATGTTTGGATGTGTCGTTTACCTTCGTCATCTATTCACATCACATGATGCCAAATTTAATGTATGTGAACCTAGCGAAACAGCCGCGAGCACTCTATGGACGTGGTATGTCGTCATGTTCAAACATGACGCGCGTGTCTTGATTATCATGTTTGCACCAGTATTATACTACACCAGCATTATAAGACCGTTTTTAAATGGATCGAATGTTACCTTTCCTAAAGAACACAAACCGTTGATTGATTGATTTGTGGGGTTTAACGTCCCAAAACCACCATATGATTATGAGAGACGCCGTAGTGGAGGGCTCCGGAAATTTTGACCACCTGGGGTTCTTTAACATGCACCCAAATCTGAGTACACGGGCCTACAACATTTCCGCCTCCATCGGAAATTCAGCCGCCGCAGCCGGGAATCGAACCCGCGACCTGCGGGTCAGCAGCCAAGTACCTTAGCCACTAGACCACCGCGGCGGGGCAGAACACAAACCGTAGTACTGAATGGAAAATGCTCCGAATACACCG
Source organism: Rhipicephalus microplus (assembly GCF_043290135.1). Lineage (NCBI taxonomy): Eukaryota > Metazoa > Arthropoda > Arachnida > Ixodida > Ixodidae > Rhipicephalus > Rhipicephalus microplus. The sequence continues at coordinate 212,571,019 of NC_134701.1, read as the reverse complement.
ATGTTACCTCAGGGGTCCCACAACTCTCCATCCTGGGTCCGCTATTGTTTTTAATTTATGTTAATGATATCTCTGCAGGAATTTCATCTTCTATACGGTTGTTTGCGGATGACTGTGTTGTGTACAGAAAAATTTTTGATCACAATGATGTATTAGAACTTCAGAAAGACCTATCGCTCATTCATAGCTGGTGTGTCAAATGGAAAATGAATTTGAATATAACAAAGTGTGTACATATTTCATTTACCAAGAAGATGAAACCATTTCAGTCACAGTACCATCTTAAAATGTACAGTTGAAACAAGAGAGTACATAATAGGACCTAGGTATAATACTATCATCTGAATCTTCATGGAGGCCTCAGGTTCATACTCACATAGCCAAAGCTGGTAAGGCCTTAAATTTCATTCAAAGAAACCTGCGATGTTCGCATGTGAATTTAAAACGTATGGCATACACTACTTGTATCAGACCTATCTTAGAATACGGTTGTGTGGTGTGGGACCCCGCCGAGGTAACCTTCATTGCTGCTCTAGAACAATTACAAAATCGTGCTGCTGGGTTCGTCTTGGGACGGTACGGAAGGAGGGAGAGCAGCACTGCAATGAAGGCTGAGCTAGGATGGGAGTGTCTTTCTGACCGCCGCCAGAAGCAGAGATTGAAATTTCTTTACTGCATTTACTACAATAAAACTGGAATTAATAGAGAAATATACCTACACAACCCTCATTACACTTCAAAACGTTTTGATCATAGTTGCGCAATTCGGGAATACCCAGCTAAAACGAACATGTATGCCAGCTCATTTTTTCCTAGAACGATTAAACAGTGGAACAGGCTAACTGAAATGCAAGTAAGTACATAGTGGGAACGAAGGTGCATTTTATTCACTGCTGTAAACCCGTGTTGTAACCTGAACGAAGATGTATTGATGTGTGAACAAAATTCTAGTATGTGTGTGAACGAAAATGTATTTCAGTTATTTATGTGTGAACAAAGTTGTATTGTGTGTGTGAACGGTGATGTACGTCATTTATTGATGTATCCCCCCTGCTATAACGCCTTCGGGCGCTGCGGGGTATCTGATGAACAATGAATAAAGAAATACTTCGTCATCCATTGACGTCACGTAACACAAGATTTGGTATATGTGGAGCTAGCGAAACGGCTGCGAGTGCATCATGAAGGGCCCAATATACTCAAACGTAACGTTGACGCGCGCGCACGCTGGGCACAGCGACGCTATACGTTAGCAAAACATACCTGAAAACTCCATAGTCTAACGCCAGGCACGACCGGCGCGACCAGCGTCTGTAGGCGTGGCCCGATGCCAACCGGCGCGAAATGCGACATGCTGAATTTCACACCCACTACGTTGCCCAGACAGCACTGCGCCTGTCTCTTTTCGTTACGGAGGGACGCCGGACGAGCTGAAACACGCATGCTTCAAAGCAACGCAGCGCGGTGCGCGCCTGCGAGTATATGGCGGGACCGGCGACTGGTTTGGCAACGCCGGCGTGACGCGACGAAACGAACGCCGGCGCACATGCGCGCCGTGTCACGATGAAGTGTATTGGCACCTTGACTGTGGCATGTAGTCATGCTGTCACATGACACGCATCTCATGACTATATTGTTTGCACCAGTCACATACCTCCGTCATCCACCGACGTCACGTAATACCAAATTTGGCACATGTGAAACTAGCAAAACGGCCACGATCGCTCCATGAGTGTGGTATGTAGTCATGTTGCTACATGACACGCATGTCAGGATTATCATGTTTGGATGTGTCATTTACTTATGTTCTCCATTCATGTACCGTAATACCAAATTTGGTATATGTGACGCTAACGAAACTGCCACGAGCGCATCATGAGCGTGGCATGTAGTCATGTGTTTACATGACACGCATGTCGTGTTAATCATGTTTGCACCAGTCTCATACATTCGTCATCCATTGACGCCCTGTTATATCAAATTTCGTATAAGTGAATCTAGCGGAAAGGCCGCCGGCGCATCATGAGCATGGCATGTAGTCACGTTGTTACATGACACGAATCTCATAATTATTGTTTGCGCCAGTCACATACCTTCGTCATCCATTCACGTACCGTGATACCAAATTTCGTATATGTTACACTGAGGAAATGGTTGCGAGTGCATCAAGAGTGTGGCATGTAGTCATGTTACATGACACGCATATCATGATTTTCCTGTTAGGGTCTTTCAATTGTGTTCACCATGCAATCATGTCATACCACAGCAGTTTTGCAACATGCCATATGAACGAAACCACCGCAAGAGCAGCAAGACCATGAAATGTAAATCATGACATTCATGACAGCCATCTCATGATTACATGTTATGACTAGTCAAATATGCTCGTCATGCAGTCATGTTATGCCATGCCAAGTTTGGTATTGATACCATTATCCAAACAGCCAGGACAGCTAAAAGTCGTAATCGGATAGATAGATAGATAGATAGATAGATAGATAGATAGATAGATAGATAGATAGATAGATAGATAGATAGATAGATAGATAGATAGATAGATAGATAGATAGATAGATAGATAGATAGATAGATAGATAGATAGATAGATAGATAGATAGATACGCTCAATGTCGCCGAAGTTCGCTAAAAAATGCTTCGCTTTGAAAAATAAGCTACACGAAAAATGGATACGGCATGATACAGTGCAGACTGCCCCGGCATACTGTAATGGAAAGATTGCAAACAGATCTTTGTTAAGTGACAAATCGTGCCAGGTAAATAAGGTAAATGACCCACCCAAAATTAGTTTGGAGCATTACTCAAATGTAGTATAGGTAAATATATCATGCTGCCGCTACTTGGAACCCTCACCTATATATCGACATTTTGAATGGTAAGCATTGCCTCGTTTCTGGACTGTTTAACGGTAATACAAAGTGTGACTGACATCACTGCCTCGGAAGTGAATTCGGGGGAGTTCACGCTTATTACCAAGAACAGCCCATGAAAAATTACGGTGTTACTCAAGTAACTTTCGCTGACAAAGAACATATGGTAAGAGCATTTTCGTCTACACTAGTCGCACAGTAGTTTAAGATACAATTTGAAATAATACTGTTCCTACATTTCAAGCAAGTGTAACACAAATATCACGCCTACTTTCGCGTGTTTAATTTTATTTCTGCTTCATGTAATTGTGAGTAACAAAATTAGAGGCCTTCCCTAACCCCTATACTGTCATCATTCACCGGGCTGTGAGTTCAACACGCATAACGCGAACGGCATCGCGACATACGCTGAGCGATGAACCGCACTCGACAGCCGGGCCACGCTCTTTCCGCTCCAACGCCCAAAAAACCAGTCATCAACGCGACGTGTCGTTAACGAGGCTAACGAAGATGCCCGTGGCACTAGTGCGCGTTCGGTTCACTTGCGAAGTGCTCCATGACATGGCGTGTCCATCGGATTCTGCACGCGACGAATCGACGATAAAAAAATAATATATCATAACAACTCCGAGATCCAAGTTACGCGGACGGAACTCACTCGGTTGTCTGCGCAGAGCGGGACGCTCGTCTTGCGATTGATGTTCGGAGCGCGAGTGTAGCCTCGCATTACCAATGTATCATCTGTTCCGAATGACGCACTTTCGCGCTAGGATCGACAGCATAACTGCTGGGTAGATCTGTTCCGCTGTGAACAATTACCCTAGCCATTTCTACCGTACTTAACCTGTTGAAGAGTGCCCTCTCTCCGTCTCACTATCTGAAACACACACACACACACACACACACACACACACACACACACACACACACACACACACACACACACACACACACACACACACACACACACACACACACACACACACACACACACACACACACACACACGCACGCACGCACGCACACACACACACACACACACACACACACACACACACACACACACACACGCACGCACGCACACACACACACGCACGCACGCACGCACGCACGCACGCACACGCACGCACACACACAAACAACACACCGGGACCGCTATTATGCGGAGAAGACAAGTGAAAAGCATTGCAGAATACGTTATTATTAGCCCGCTCTCAAGCTGCTAATTGAGGTAGCGAACGAAACTCAAAGTCTCAACTTTTTTTGGCCTGCTGCTGGCTTATGTTTACAGGGACCCCGGCAATCAATAATCACGGGCAGACTCCGAAAGCTGCGTTTTAAGTATGTGCCTAGCGAAATAAGTAGGTTGAGGTAGACAGTGGTGTTAAAGGGGTGCCACAAAAACAAGGAAGCGCTAACGAGGTACATAGGGTTAATTTGAGAGCGAGAGAAAAAGAAAAGGACGACATTCTGTCATGCGAACTGTTGGTGACCTAAATTTTGGTAGAAACACGCAATGTAAGACGCTCAACGTACCTCGAAAGCTGGTCATTACGGTGTGTTTTGGCAACGCTGTCAACGTTGCCGCGTGATGGCACTGTCGTGTGTATCATATGAAACCGTTATCTTGTAACGCTATAAGCCGATCCAGAACGCATATAGGCCTGGCATATTCAGTAGGAGGAGGATGACAATAGTAGAGCAAAGAAGTGGCACTATAAAGGATGAAATGAGGGAGATGGACGAATGGTATTGTTTGGTGCAGGCGATGACGTCAACCATGCAGAAAGAAAATACGTCCTACGTTTCTATGAAAAGCACCAGAAATACATCAGCACAGCATGAAAGCTACCAATAAATCTCGAAGGACACGTATATTTTGTGTCGGATAATTATTACTTATCGCCTTCACTTTTTTTGTGGAGGGGGGACAGTAAGCATGATAATCACGCACTCGGCAATCTGACGCCAGATGTACGCAGAAAGCTGACTCCAGAAATATCAAGCGGTACTATGAAGACTGTCTCTTTTACTGTGAAACAGATAATTTGCCGAATATTCTTAAAATCTCTCATCTGCCACTGCATATTCGTTCATGTCTCATTGGCCATGACTGACCTGAATTAACGGAAAGTTGCCAACCACTCCACCAAAGGTAATTTCATGTACATGTATTTAAGACACCCTGGCGCACTTGCTTCTTGCATGCCAGTGTATTGCCAGACGTAATCTGCAACAACACACGACTGATAACGAACCAGGACGGACGAACGAAGACCTAACCGAAACGTGGGAGGCGAAGCTCGCCCTCGAGAACCTGGAAGAGCAACAACTCGTCGCCATGGCCAAGAGGGCAGTAGAAGCCAGAAGGTTCCTGGACTAAGGAGCCGTCCCACCTCAGGGTGACACCAGGCATTGCTCGGGGCACTGTTTCAAATAAACGTTTACTTTTTTCTCTCTCTCTCTCTCTGTATTTAAGACACGAATGAAAAGAAACCGCTTCTCATGAAACTCCAGGAAGCGAACCAACAAACTCATTCACGACTTCACGCCTAATTTATTCGCGTGTTGTTGCGTAACAACCCGTGATTTGTGTGCGTCTCAACGGAAACTCCTGGGCTTTATTATTACCCTTACGTCAACACTTCCGCACTGTTTTATGACGTCCCGCGGTTACGATATCTTCACCCAGAAAAAAAAAAGAACAGGGGCTTCAGAGGTTAACTTCCTTTACTTTTTAATGCTTCATTTTTGCTGTATCTGGAAAGCCACTTCCCGTTTCGCTACGTTTCTCTATCTCCGCGGCACACCGGCCAGTCATCTACAGAAGAAAAAAGAACGAAAACAAAAAGCGCGACGCCTGAGAGGCAGACAAATAAGTAAAGACACTCTTGCAAGCGCTCCTTGAGAGTATACCCCGCGCCATCAGCGCGTGTTGGAGGGTAATGTCGTTTACGTTATAATTAATAATACGAGCTTAATAACGGCCCAGTAATGAGTAGTCGACGACGAAGAGAGATCCTCCCCCTCCCCGCTCCTTTTTTTTTTATCGGCAATCCCGTTCGCATCCTTCTCGCCCGCTTCTCTACTTCTAACTGCCTTCTTTCTCCCTCCTTTTCCACGCATCGTGCGTCTATTGGGTTTTACTTTCTTCTTGTTATTTCCCCAAGAAAAGATGACGAAGCGAGGGAAGGTGTGTAGGGAGAGAATGGAGGGGAAATGACAGACTGAGGATAGGGTTGGTAGGGAGAGTAGGGACGCTAGGGAGCATGGAGGAAGCGCGTTGGCGAGCGATTTCGCGGTGGAGAGGAGCGGGAAGCGGGTTGGGGAAGCAGTGTTGCGCGAAACGAAAGGTGTGGAAAGGGTAGTAGGGAAGAGCTCGGTAGAAAAAGTTTTTCCCGGGCCTGCGTCTTAATTGCCACTGAGGTTTGTTAACGAGCGGATGTCTTGACTGTGCAGTTTGAGCTGTAGGGGGAGGTGGGTACAGGCGGTTTAATGAGCTGAAAACTTCCCCTCTCTATACTTCTATCGTACCACCTCCCCCATTCTTTCTATTTCTGGAAACCGCATCTGCAGTTATATAGTAGCAACGGAAGCTTGGGTTTCTTTTGTCCGCGGCACCGTCTCTTGGTCCCCCAACGAGTGCACTTTATTTGAGCTTCTGGTTTATGCTTTTTTTGTTTCGTAGAGGTATAAAACAAAACCCGGAGAGAAGGGGTGGAAGAATGTATCATGGAAGTATGACAGGGTGAGCACACGAAGAACGGCCAATGTTTGAAAATCACAGAAAATAAAAAAATAAGGAAGTGGTTACTCTCGAGTTTAGCGAACAGAGTGCTTCTTTTGTCCGCCGTTAAGAAGAGGAAGGAAAAAAATTTAAAAAGAAGTAGAAGATGAAGACGACGCGCGCATAGACTGCTCATCAAAGGGGATAAAGAAAGAAAGAGTGACGGATATATATGGTCCTATTGTTCTAGCGCGGAGCTCAGGTAACTGAAGGTGCTTTCACCTATAGCGTTCATCGGCTGTTGCCATTATCTCGAAGGCTTGTCCTTTGTCCTCCGGAAATCCCCTTGTTTAGGAGGGGGTACGTTCCAATATAAGGGGGTCGTTTTCTTCCATGACCTTCGGCTGACATAGTTGGGCCGTCCTCGAATGGCCTAACCGTTTCTTTTTTGTTTGTCAAAGAAACAGTAGATATTTTTTGCTCTTCCTTTTTTCCACGATCATGTTTAGTGAAGCGGGTAATTTGGAAGCTTGTACGGTTTGAGTTACCATTGTTGCGCTCCCAGTTATCCCGCATTAATTTTACTTCTCGTAATTTACAGCTCATCGTAGCACGTGTGTGGCATTACCAGGGTTGCTACACGTCCCTCCCTCCCGTTCTACGTATGAAAGAGTCGAATCAGTCACGCATTGTTGTTATTTTATTACCAGTAACGTATAGAAGAGCACTTCATACAAAAAAGTGTTCAAACGAAAAGGTACAATATGAGACTGTGGGTGTACATGAATGCTCTGTTTAAAGTATACACCGTAGGTCTGAGCACTACGATGCCATTGATGAACGAGCCGAAGGACGTTTTTTTTTTAAATTTCTTAGCGAACTTCGGCGGCTTTAACCATATCTGTCTATCTATTCGTCCATCTAGCCACCTACGTTTTTTAGCTCTCCTAGCTGTTTCAATAATGGGATCTATACCAAAGTTGCATAGGCCGATGTCACGCATGATCATGCGTGACATTAAGCCTTGCGCGATGCGGGCGCATACGAGTAATGTGATCATAGACCACCAATATACAGTGTCAGTTTAGAAATTAGCAGCCTGTCGACATTTCTCTTTCTTTTTTTTCTTCAATAATGCGAGACCACACACGTACATACCTGCTCCACGTACATAAAAAAAAAAAACTTTGCACTTCGTTTTTCTTTCTGTGTGTTAAGTGCATTTAAGTGGTTAGTCAAGCCCCTGCATGATATAACATTTCTCTAGCGCTCCGCATGTAGCGATGTTCGCGTTATACACGCGATTCTTAAATGCCTGCCAATGAACCAAGTACATGGTGTCGCTTTCTTAGTTCGGATTCCAGTTCAATTCGTAACCGTTTCCCACAGGTGCTTCCTCATTTTTTTTTGTTTACCTCGACTGTTATGCCAAATTATCGAAATCGTCATCATCGGTCTAACTATTCCCACTCCAAAGTAAAGGTCTATTCTAGGTTTCTCTACTTAAACCCAGTCCTGTGCTTGCTGTAGCCACGCTGTGCGGTAATCCTTGTCTTCTCGCAACATGACCCTCCATGCCCGCTTGTTCATCTTGATTTTGACTATGTTGTCCTCAAAAGAAACACTGAAGGGGAAAAAACAATTTTTAGTGCCTTAGTAAGTTACTGTAAGTTAGGTTACTTAGTAAGTTAAGTAATTTAGCACAACTCGGTGATCCCTCGAAACACTCACACATTCACACATTCCACACGAGAAGGGTCGCACATTCACACATTCACACATTCACATTCCACACGAGAAGGGTCGTGTGGTGTGTGCTTATCGCGTGGAAGACGGTGAGAATGTGTGAGCGTTTCAAGGGATTACCGAGTTGCGCAAAATTACACTATGACGAATCACCAATTAAGCCAACAAAGAGTTTTAATTAGTGGATTACAATTTCGCAGTACCAAAACATTACTAATCATGAGAAGACGATTGATTGATATGTGAGGTTTAACGTCCCAAAAGCACCATATGATTATGAGAGACGCCGTAGTATAGAAGAATCTGGAAATTTCGACCAACTGGGATTCTTTAACGTGCACCCAAATCTGAGCACACGGGCCTACAGCGTTTCCGCCGTGCTTGGTCATGCTTGGTCAGCGAGAAAACACAGGAAGAGAGAATGCGGTTCGCAGCGTCATCTCGGAATTCTAGAACCTAACTCTATGACGCCATAAATCTTGACGACGTACTTGGTCATATGTAGTTGCTAATGGGTAAAAACGATGCTCATCCCACTTCGAGGAGGTCGTAGACATAGCATATCAAGTTTCATGAAATTTCATCGAGCCAATGTTTCCGAAATGTGAAAAATACAGCTTGAAATCCATGACGTCCCACGTGGAAATTGAGGCTCGAGATGTAAAACTAAACTTTGACCATGATTTTCTTCTCTATTAATTAGCATGCATACGATGAAGCTTATTAACAGATACATTAGGGTTCTCAGAGTGTCTTTATCAATCTCAGTCAATTAATTGCTTCACTTTATTGTCCTTTGAAACCCCCGTTTGTTCCCGATCAAGGAGTAGTTTAATTGATTGATATGTGGGGTTTAACGTTCCAAAACCACCATATGATTATGAGAGACGCCGTAGTGGAGGACTCCGGAAATTTCGACCACCTAGGGTTCTTTAACGTGCACCTAAATCTGAGCACACGGGCCTACAACATTTCCGCCTCCATCGGAAATGCAGCCGCCACAGCCGGGATTCGAACCCGCGACCTGCGGGTCAGCAGCCGAGTACCTTAGCCACTAGACCACCGCGGCGGGGCCACGGAGTAGTTTAATATACCTCGAACAGCTATCCCTGTCACTGGCGACCAAACTTCCCTTCGTGACAAATAACACGACTGCAACACACTATACAGAGGCAGGTCACCGACAAGCAAAATTATTTTCTGGCGAGCTCCGATCGTTGAGGTGCCAGCAACGAGGTTTTCATCTGCCGTGCACGTATACCACACTTGGCGTAGCCAACGCGTAGCAGTATTAATGCATTTACGTACAGCGTACACTATACGCTACCGATAGAACAATGCAAGAGAAATTGCCGTCCATAAATATCCTTCGAACTCCCCTGTTACTCAAAGCACTCGCTCTTTCTTCCTCAAAGTAGACATAAAAAAATGTAACTAGACATTACGAAGCAACAAAGCAGGGAACCATGGACAAGAACACATTCCGCTTGTTTTTACGACAGTTGCAAACTTTGTTTTCGTAGTTTTCTCTTTTTTTTTTTCACCGCCCGGTTTGACGACTGACTCGCGCCAACGTTGACGGGTCTCGGCGATGGCGCGGCACCCATAGATGGCGCCGTAGAAGTGGAGATTAATCATTTTGCCCTGGGTCCACGCAAAATACAACGCCCCCCTTCGAGTAGAGCCTGCAGTCGTCTTCGTCGTGCCACGCAGCCAACTGTACTTACTGACGTCTGCGGAGCCGAAGGAAGCTTAGCGGAAGCCGTCGAAGCAACCGAGCTGCTGCGCTCGGCGCCGGGCCGTGATGGATAACCGAGCGAGACTTTCGAATCTGGCTGCCTAGGAGGATAGGCAGCAGCAGCAGCGGTGCTGTCACTGCGCGAGCGCACGCTGTTTTTCGGTGACGGGATATTAAACGTTCCTTCAGTCTGAAACCCGTTCCCAATACAAGATGTGTGTGGAGCCTCCTAAGCTTCTTTCCGGGAAACACCTTGAGTAATTGTACGACGCACTCAAAAGTGAAAGTCAGTTATTTATACTTTGGCATGTTCCGTTGTAAAACACCTATGTGGTATATATAGTAGGATTACACAATTTTATTTGGCACATCGAGAGCATTCTTTAAAATTGCAGGCAACGTTTGCGGTACCCGAGTAGGGTACGTTGCCTGCAATTTACGCCAACGTTGCCTGCAAAGTAGGGCCTAAGGGTACCCGAGAAGGGTACCCTCCGGCCCTACTCGGATGGCTACATAGTCGCGGCAGGGATAGAATCGGATGCTCATCGGTGTGGCGTCGAAGTCACAGACCCCTTATCACGGCGTCTTTATGTTGACTGCGTGATACAGTATCGAGGAGTGATTCTGACCAGGCTCAGGGACGCCCGAATTCAACCTCATCTTCTTAATGGGGCAGCTAAGACTGCACCATTCTTAGGCGTGGGGTACAATGGGGCATTGGTCACGACATCATGCGTGTAGACCACAGACGCAGTGCAAGCATTCAAATTTCGGGCTTCTGAGCCGTGTTCTTAAAAACCGGGTGAGAGGCCTCCACCATGGCGGCGCCGACCGTTCTCGAAATGCCCTGACAGCGACAGCGCCCATGACTGAACGGGAAGTTGGCAAGATAATAATAATAATAATAATAATAATAATAATAATAATAATAATAATAATAATAATAATAATAATAATAATAATAATAATAATAATAATAATAATAATAATAATAAAGTGAAAAAGTAGTATCTGACGAGAAAAGGTTATCGAAAACGGCTTTCAGTTCCCCACAGGAGACACTTATTTGAACATTACGAAAAAACCATGTTGCACTACAAACTGGGTAGCTTCCCCAATTTTTTTTTAGTAATTTACAATGCAGCCTCGTGTCTTTTTAATGGGCGGCGTTCAATGGTCCTGAGAAGCGACGCTTCGCCGTATACAATACTGCAATTTTAACATGATGTTCCAGCGAGTCTCTCATGCTTATAACCCGGCGTAGTTCTTGTAACCAGCTTTTTTCTAGAGATATGGTTTTTTTTTCACCTATTTAACATTCTGTTATGACAGGACATCGGTGCTGCAGCCGATAGATGGCGCGACGTTTACATGCTCCCCCCCCCCTCCCTCATGTCTTAAGAATGTGCGTGCGGAGGTTAAGGACCCGCAGGTAGACTAAACTGTTCCAGAGTCTCAAAGAGCAGGGTATACCTCACAACTACGTCGTTGTTATGAAACGCGAAACCTCCGAATTTAATTATCAACACGCTCGAGTAAAACAAAAATAGTGGGTGTGAAAACGATGTACTTAACATAATGAAGGTGTTATATAAAGACTCCAAGCTCTCAAGAAATATATCAGCGCCAGACTAGAAAAAAGTGCGAAAATGAAACAAGAGTGAAGCGATGAAATGCCCATTTCGATAGATCTACTGCACCGGGCGTTTGAAGGAAAGAAAAAAAAACAGCTTACAAGGCACAGCCGAACGCGGAGCGACCGTCAGAATGCGTCCGATATTTTACTTGCCACGTTTAGATTGCACGAGGATGCAGAGAACGAGCTTTTAAGATATCTCCCATGTCCCCGGAATATCGGTTAGAAGATTTACGAGAGAGACGAGGGATATTTATGGGTGGCGGCATGGAAGCCAAAAAGAATCGAGAGCGTGGTTGGAAGACTTCGAAACGAAGTAACCTCGAAAAAAAAAACCAAGAAAAAAACGGGGGCATTGAAAAGCAAATTTGATGTCACGGAACAAACCAATCTCTGTTTCGTCTCAGCTTATATACCGAATTAGACTGTGGTTTCTATTACGCATAGCCCCAGTTATTTCGCGTTTTGTGTAGACAAGCGTGGAACAATATACAATGGTGCCTCATGTACTATTAATATACAATGGTGCCTCATGTACAATGGTGCCTCACGACTATGTACTATTAAAAGAGCGTTAGACGTCTCTTGTTATCGTAACGCTTTTCTTCCCATTTCGGCCCGCAGTTGATGAATAAACCTATCGGAAATATTCACCTTTACTTCAAAACAGATGTTTATTACTATTCAATGGAATCAAAGTGACAGCGTCACCGCCGTTCCACGCAATGCGCACATAGAACACTGCCAACTCAGAAACAAAGATGCAATCGCTCAGACAAGAGCCAATACCATTACAGGCGACTAATAGGCTTGGTGAATAACCGGAAGTTACACATGTTACCCCATATTGTTCCTCATTCCATTGTCAACTGAGGTCAAGTGACTTCCGCGAGACAAAAAATAAATAAATAAACGGGAGAAAAAAAGCGAGGAAAAGTCCCTGAAAAAATCGAGCGAGTCGCCTTTTTGTATATGTATCTATTACAGCCCACCAGACCCCCTTCTTTCGAATTCCACACGGCATCCGCGTGAAATGGCGATCGAATCTCCCCGCAAAAGTGGCACCCGCCGACCTCATCACTTAACTCTCTCTATTTTAGCTTTTACCTTTCTCTACTTCTAATCGAGTCGGTGACCGTGCAGAACCGCAATGCACACCGATCGCACACCGCCGTGGATGGCACCGTTTAACCGCGTCGGCCTGGCCTAATGTCCCGTCCTGGCCACCCGACGTCCGGCAGCGTGAGAAGCCTTTTGTGTTCCGCCACCGCAGCCACATCTATTGCCTTCTGCGGCCGAGAAAACGGCAGCCAATGCGCAAGTATAGTTGTACACCGGCGAGGGGGCCGCTTCTTCCGGGCGCGCTCCCTTGCCGCCGAGCAATCTGCGCTTGCCGCGTTGGGCGGCATACCAAACTGGGCCAAGACCACGTGCCCGCACTACGGGCTTCGTCCGCCGGCTTTCTCACTGTCTCTACTTCTCCCTTTCATGATTTTTTTTCAAGCATAGATCTATTCTTTCGCTCGGAGCCTTGATAAAATTGCTTCTTCCTTCTTTATGACTTCAATCCTCCTCTCGCAGTTTACAAGAGTGACGACTCGGTGAGGGAGCTAGCTCCTTGACGAAGGTGTACTTGATGAGACGTACAAAGAGGCAAAGCGCGTGGTGCTGAGTGTTAAAAAAAGGAAGAAAGAAAAGAGCGTCCGATTAACTGCTGGTCGTAGGCCGAAAATGAGTCCGCGACGACGCGGAACCGAGGTTGACGGAAGCAGGGATGGCAGAGGGCGGCGTGAGTGCAGGGAAAGAAAGAAAGAAAGAAAGAGAGAAAGAAAGAAAGAAAGAAAGAAAGAAAGAGAGAAAGAGAGAAAGAAAGAAAGAAAGAAAGAAAGAAAGAAAGAAAGAAAGAAAGAAAGAAAGAAAGAAAGAAAGAAAGAAAGAAAGAAAGAAAGAAAGAAACCCAAAGGAAAGGAAGGTGGTTGGAGGTCTGTTTCGGGTTGGGAGCCCGTCGAATGAACGAGTTCCCGATTGCAGTGCGTGGCAAATTGGTTTTGCGTGGCCCGGTTTAAAGCCGAGCTCCAGTGGCCTTCGGCCGGTGTTGATCTTTCCTTGCGAACCAACTCACGGAGGAGAAGCCGAAGCGAGTTCTTTGCTGAAATCACGCCCAAGGCGCCGCTGCCCTTCGTCGCTTGACTTGTGAAAAGTGTTCGCTTTTGGGAGAGAAACAAATGAAATGAAACGAAACGACACGTGTGCCGACTCGTTCATCTAAGACATTCCTGCGGATGTTTTATGTTTGCTTATTTTCGTTTCTTGGACTGCCGTCATGCATGTCTCGATTCACCGAACATATTGGTTCAACGCAAGAGTGTTTAAAGACCGTATTACACGAATTCCGGCGTCGGCGGCGTTGGTTGTGAACGAAAAAAAAAAACGTGATGTAACAAATATCAGGCCAAAACTTGCATTTGACCTACACTAGCCGATGTATTAACACGAGGCTAAGGGAACATATAAGTCGAGTCTGAAAAGATGCCTTACTACACATTTAGAGCTGCACTGCAATGAGTGTGCATGTACGCCTTGTATTATTAACACCACAGTAAATTATAGACATCGTAACCGAACCTTGAGAGAGATAATGGAAGCGTATTACATTGACAAGCTGAAGAATAAGTGTGTTAGCCACCGATTAGTTACCTTACATGAAAAAAAAAAAACAATGTCGCTGCTGTCTTATAAGACGAGCTTGTGATCCCAGCAATACCCAGAATGCAATGCAGAGTCCCAATTCTTAATTTATATACGCACAGAGCGGACCCTCATTGATCCTTTTGGAACGAGACAGAAACTATAACCTTTCTTGTATTTACTAGTAAAGAAGTGAAGATTTACTAGTTATATCAACCGCTAATAATTTTACAATAGATCTTTGGTCATTTGGGAGGTAACACAAAAAAGTGTGAGCTGAAATTATGATCCATCTTTATTAACGCTACCATATATTTGCATCGGTAACCTATATTAGCACTTAAAATATTAATAGCAATAAATCCAGTCTCCAAGACCGCCCCGACTCTTGGCTGACACCTGTGTGTGGGTAGGTGCCAAATCATCCAAAGAGCATCATCAACATCATCATCAACAACAAATCAGTGTACGCCTTCTAGCTCAGTTTAAAGAGGCCAATATTATAAACACAAACGTTTATTTCTTCGCGACACGGTTGAGATGTCCACGGATAATAGAAGCATGAGAAGTGAACGACAACGTGCTTCGAATGGCGCTCCTTGGCGCTGTCGTGTTCCACTATACTGAAGGCGAAGCTCAAGCGTGTTCGAAGATTTGAAGAACCTTTCGACGTGTTCTCGTAAGTGATGCACGTTCACTCGGTGACGCCGCGTTGCTTAAGTGGGTGGCTACATGCAGCAGCAGCAGCACGTCGTGCCACCACGAGCTTAAAATTACCACTGCGCCTACAGAGCATACGTTTCAAATAAGAACAGCGCGTTAGATACGGATAAGCCTTTCTCTCTACGAGAACTATCAACATGCACAAGTATGTCTTACCTTTTGTAGAAATGGGTTGAAATCTTCACAGTTGCGAACGCGTACTCGAGTGAATATTATAGTAGACTTCCCGCTAACCAATGTACCTTTTACCTCCTTCCAGGTCCCGACTTCTGGGGCCTGTTGAACCCGGACTGGAACCTGTGCAGCAAGGGTCGGCGTCAAAGTCCTGTCGACCTGAACCCGAACACGTTGCTCTTCGACCCTCACTTAAAGCCCCTGCACGTCGACAAGAGCAGAGTGAGTGTGGCAGTATTAAAATAACGGCTGTTTTTTTTTCTTTCTCGGTACCAAGTGACATCAGCTTGAGCTGCAACACAAGTGTTCTTTTACTCTCGTGCGTCACAACACAATGTTAACACTTCTAAACATTATTTCGAGTGCGAACACACGACACACACACACGCACACACTCAGACATCAACCACACACAGCGCTCACTTCCAACTGATTTATTCATAGCTCGAAGGCTTGAATATATACATGCCACATGTGCGTACTAACACCATAGAAGGCCAACAGCAAGCATTATCAGTAAATGCAGTTAATCAATGTCACACCCTCAAAGCGATAAACTAGAATTCACTTGGTAGCAATGATAGCGAAGAAGCGCTTACACAGTGATCTTTGTTTTGTTTTTTGTTTTTTCAATGAAAAAGGCCTCTAACACTTCACGTGCAGTCTTACTTGCGCTTCTGTCTAGAATCTTCGTCCCAGAGAATAGTGCGTCACAACCACACGAGATGACATGCGCAACCAGGTGCGCATACTTGTCAGCTCGTTTTGTTAATTTTTGGGCGTGTTCCTTCGACGTGTTCCCTTTGGGCGTGTTCCCCTAGTGCGCGCTCGAAATAACTTTTAGGAATATTGTACCAACTAGCCCAACAACAAGTTCTTTTACAATGTTAATACCCTCGCTCCAGTGTGCCAGTGCGTCTATATTAAATGAGTGGATTGCGCGTTCGACATATATTTTCAGCATAATGTCACACGGATAAGCGTCCATTGGTCGTACACGCAGGAAGGTTCTCGGTTATGCAAAGTACGAGTGGAGACGCAATCACGCGTGCACTCATTTCGTGGATCAAGTTCACCAGATCAGGGTATTATGGCCACAATAATAATGATAACTAACACACAGTAATGCCGAGAGAGTAAAGGGCTGCTGTGTCGTGCACATCAGTTAAGACACATCAGTGGTCATTCATTCCTCATCATTTATTCTATCTTGGTCGTCTTCGCTGAGGCGGCCACCGAACACGTGCCATATCTTGGCGCTACAGTCGGCAGCGACATACGCGTTTTTGTGAGAAAAAAGAAAAAGAAAACGTTTCTATCTATAATGCAGTCCTTAAACTTCTGTGGCGTCTTCCTCTTACTCGTGCTGCTTCTGATGGACACTTGACATCCTGACACACCGGTTGAAATTTACGTACTGTCTGCAGTGGGTGGTTCAGGAAAGTCGTCATTTGCATTAATATTCACTCCTGATGTGTCAGGATGCGATAGATTCCACATAGCTGTGCCAGAAGATGGAGCCGGTGACCAGTTCATGACAGCAAACGTGAAGGAAGTAAGGTGGGCAAAAATTAATTCGCCGCCGGCAGAAACAGAATGCGCAACCTGCGTAGGTGGCGGGTTTGGCCCCTGCCGGCGGTAACTTATCTTTTCGTCAATTTCACTTTCTTCCCATTTACTACATCATGATTACTATACAAATAACATCCCCCACACTCTCCGTGCGCTAAGTTAGCGGGCGTTGCGGACTTAGCGCTTGCGTGTGGACGAGTTTTAGAATATTGCGTTTGTATACCGCAAACGCTAACTCACGCGCGAGTCGCCGCTAAGTCACTTTGCAGGCCGCACGCTACAGTGGAGATTTCCTGTGGGGTACCGCAATCACAAACCGGGGTTAGCGTTATGACCGATGCGCAGTGCCAGAGACCACAACAGATAGCGTACGTAAAGCTTTGCGTACGCGCATTCGAAAAGAAGACCAAGAAAAACGGGACCTTGAAATTATCCGTGTTTTTATTCGTGACAACTATGAGTGGATCTCTAGAAACCAAGACAAGTGTAAATTTTAAAGACACGTTTTTTTTTTGTTAGACACGGCATTCATGAGAACTAACACACAATACTGCCAGGGAAGGTATAGGGGCTGTTATTTGAAGTAGTTGTAATGTAAATGTGAACGAAGAAGAAGTGGAAAAAAAGATGACTTGCCCCCGACTGGATCCGCAACTGTGACCTTCAAATAACGCGTACAATATGCCCTACCACTGAGCTACAGTAGCGGTCATCTCCTTGTCTACTCTATAGGGTATATTGGTACATAGTTACATGACGCAACAGAGAGATTAAGTCTGAGCCTATTGCAATGCAAAACGACCGCACCACCAATTTCACTACTGTGAAGCTGAAAACTAACCAAGCCAGCGGATGCGGTTGTATACATTATGCGGAAGCGAGGAGGAGGAGGAGGAAGAAACTTTATTCAGAAAAAAAAAATTTGAAATGCAGCGACATCTCGCCGTTTTCGGGGCGGGCGCTGAAGAGTGTACATCCTAACCGTGCGTGATGTGAAACTCTCGAAAACACGTGCAGAGTGCGAACAAAGCAACGCATTTTCAAGGCAGTTGAAGGGGGACAGCGGAGAGGTGAACATTCGACTAGCGAGTTTTCTCCTCACATTCACCGGCAGCGCCCTCCACACACAGCGTGGGTTTCCTCTATAGGTGGAGGGGGGGGGGGGGGACCAGAGACGAAGGAACGACGGGTACCTCATTTTGTCCGCGGGCGCGATTAGCCAGAAGCTTTATATACAGACAGCTTCACTGCACGACAAATATTTCGTTAAAAAATTTTAGAAAGGAAGTCATTGCTTAAAAAAAATCTCATATAGGTAGTGGTTACGTATTCGGACATTCTCGCACTCTGAACAGCCCACATCAATAAACTTTTCTTACGTGCACTGTCAAGTATACCGCGAGGAGCTACATAGTACGAATATGGAAGCATCCATTTCCTCTTTTGCAAAGAGTTACTTTCACCTCGCAAAAAGCCTGTGGCTACTCTACGCGTCTTCCTTTTCTCCGTTGCCGGCGTGACAAACTTCATGAAAAATCGTGGTCGAGTTCTTTTTTCGCTAGAGCAACAACAAGATCGAAAGTGTGGTCAGGTTCTTTCTTCTTATACGACGTGCATGCAATGTTGCTTGTCTCCACGAGAAGGCCTCCGAGTCAACAAAGGAGAAAGTTCGATTCTCACATTTTCTTCAACCTCTCAAACAACCACGTAACTTTCTTTTGTATAACAGGGATAATCTCTTTTTTTTTGCTTTTGTTTCGCTCTTATAATGCGTCTCGTGGCCAGCCGAGTAAGGAGACGTCTCATTCGGGCCAGCTCAAGTGAGCGATCGCAATTTCGCGTGTTCTGCCGAGCAAGGTTGATCACGTGCGCAGAGGGCGCCATACATTAAGGCTCCGTGGCCAGTCCACTGTCGACGAAAAGTTGTGGAATGAAAATTTACGCGGGCTTTTGTTCTATCCAGACGGTCTTCGCTATATATCTCTGTGGGTCTTTGCTCTTTTTTTTTTTTACACAGGCTCTCACTCATGGTCGGACTGCTCACGAAACTTCGAAAAGCCCTCGCGAGATATATTATTTGTATGTGTGATCGGGTGCGCACGTGTGACGGAGCGCTTTTGATCGGTAGGCCAAAAGTACACAAGCACAGATCACAAAAGAGAAAGTACTCAATAAGGAACACGCAAACCAACGATGAAAGGTGAGGCCTAGTAGAGCAAAATACGGGTATAGCTTGAAGCTAGGACAACCTGCGCCAGGTCACCAACCACGCTTCTGAGGTGCGTGATCACGAAACGTTGCAGCTACGAGGTTCTATACAGACACTTGTAGATTTTCGGACTAACACCCGACAATTCTTGTCATGCTCGTGGACGTTGACCTCGCGTTTTTTTCTTCTTGTTAATATAACAGTTCAACTATTTGTCTTTTTTTCTATTCTTATTTTTTCAGTCATCACTCTTTTTGTTTTTGTGTTACATGGTGGCACATAGTATAGTTCACTGTATGCCACGTATACAACACTGCAATCACTTGTATTTCGCATCACTTTGTTTTGCTCTAATTCTGCGTAGAGAGGTGCACTGTCTCATGGATTGACGGATGAGTAATCGAAGCTGCAGTCGAAATTAGAGTCGTGTTCGTGGGTGCGCAAAACTTGTGTCCATCTTTTAGACACGAAGCCACTCTTTGACTCACGGGTGTTACGCATCACGTACGTGTGTTCGTACGAACGGGCCGCAAAGCATTTCCCTCACCGCAGGTGCTGGAGCGGTGTCAAGTAGGCCACGCCGCAGCTGCGCGTTGACGTCACGAGCTTGCCGATGAACATGCGAAGTGTGTTTAGGAGTGACTGAAGAAGTACGACGATTGCTTCGTGTTCCTCAGGCAGCTGGTCAGTCATTGATTCAAAGTTCACTATTTGTTAACTTAGGTATTTGCTTTGCACTCGCGATCTTATCGTCCTTGACTTGACATACCTGGGAGACGATAGCCCCAGGCACCGGTGTAAGAACTCGCTCAGTCTGAGCACAAATGGGGCGGTGCATTTAGACTATATGACTCAAACATGTAGAATGATAGTGATCCAGACTCACGTCGTCAGCATTTTTTTTCTAGGCCTGCTCAGCGTGCACGCTTATATGGAGTAGAAAAAAGTGCCGCCATATCCACGAAGTGAATGATGATGAGTGGGCGAAGCTCTGGAGGAAAACCTGGTAAACCATGAATCTTCCGTACATTTTGCCTACTTGATTTTATTACAATGCTCCCCCTAGCGTACGTCGCCGCACTAAATCGAACGATTGCTTTCCACCAATGACACGTGCCATATGTGACATCATTCCTATTTTATAACATCTCGCATCTTTCATCATCAACTACAAGTACCGCCGTCTAGTTTATAACATCTTGCATCTTTTCACCATCAGCTACAGGTCCCACCATCTAGTGAGCACTGAAAGAACTAAACGAGAGGTGGCTACATGCAGGAGACGGTGCCGCCATCTAGTGAACACTGCAAGAACTAAACGAGAGAAGGCGACATACGGGAGACGGTACCGCCATCTAGTGGACACTGCAAGAACTAAACGAGAGGTGGCTACAAACAGGGGACGCACAGCCCACGCCTTAAGGAGCTTCGCCCCTAAAAGGTGTAAACATGTAGGATATAAATAAACCAACCGTGTTGTCGCTCTGACGTGCATTCGGATGAGTTGACGCATGGCTGCAAACACTGCCACACGTGCGTGTGCGCCATGTCACGTGGCGCGGTACGGCGACGTCCACTCTGCACGTCGGTGCGCGCCCAAGCCGCTTATTAGGGGATACTCAGGGCGCACGAAAACCTCGATCGGGGTCACCGTTTCATTCGACCACAGTATCATAGCCAGATCCGAGCATCCGATTCAAAGCAAGCGCCCGTTACCCAATGCCACAGAGAAACCGATGACGCGGAAAGAGTTGGGAAAGAGAGAAAGAGAGAGACGCCCTCTGCCTCCTCCGGCACCACCACCAAGCTACCGCGCATCCACATATGGTTGGAGCAGTTGCCCCGAAGCCCGAAGGCAGACGGGGTGACAGAGGGCGCTTCGCTTACAGCTATCCTCCGCGTTCTCCGCGATTTTCAAACAGCACCCTTTACCTCGCGACCCATCTCACGACTTCTACTACTTCGCCTGCTCCACCTTTTCCGCCTCCACCTTCTGTGCCTCCGCCCCCTTTTGCGGTGGACGTCGATGTTACATGCGATGTTATATGTAACCAAAGGGGAGACACCACGGAAAAAGATGAAGGTGGGATGTAGAAGGGAGGGGACACGTTTGTCGGGTCTCTTTCCGCACAGCAGTTTCGCTCCCCGATCCCGATGCTTCCTCATTCATAATGCATGTTGCCCGATCGCTCGTTCAAGATGCATTACGCTACTGCAGCTCGAGAACGAAGGGTCCTTCTCTTTTTTTTTTCTTTTTTCACCCGTTATCGCCCTCGTGATATGCGCGCCGCGTGAGAAGGCGGAAGCGCCATAGTTGTCTTTCCACAGAAAAGCTTGGAACGAGAAAACAAAAAAAGAAAGACAGCGGGAGAGAAAGAGAATGCTAGAAACCAGCCTGCTCTCCATCTTGAAGCCACTCCACACGCCAGTATGCCCCCCCCCCCCCCCCCCGTTACCTTTCACCACCTTATCCCGCGCCCTTTGTATAGCGTTTCGTGGTGCAAAAGCTTCCATCCGTTCAGCTATCTTTCAAGGAGAAAGCGTCGTTTTTTTTCTCTCTCGGCCTTGTTCTCTCGTCACCCCTACTCATCTTTGTAGCAATGCATGCCTGTCGAGGTAGCGTTTATACTAGCGTAGCTCGTTGCCGCAATATACGTGGACATCTGGATAGATTCACTCTTCGGGGCTCGAGAACTGGGGCGTATCAGCATAAAAAGCTATCGAATCACGAGAAGCAACCACTTAGTTTGCGTTTGAATGCGCCCGGCTCATAGGCTCCGAACCGATTAGAATTAATAAACGCATTTCTTATTCAAATGAATAATGAGTAAGGTAAAATATTCTCGGAAGAGAGAAAAAAAAAGTTCGATTACGGTCTTTTCTTCGCTCCGTATTCATGAGGTTGCACCTCGCTTGCTTACTCTTAAGAAGTCGAGGGGATCTTTCCAAGCTTTATTAAGTGCAATGGTCAGGCGCCCTTTCTTACTTAAGGTGTGTCAGCCGCGTTGAAAAAAAAAAGTTTTGCTGGCATTTCTTCCGTCCGTCTCTCTTAATTTATCGACTGTCTGACTGATGGTGTTCCCTTCTTAGATTTTAATGGCGTAGAATATGCATTTCTCATTTTTTATTGTTTATGAACGTGGCGTCATCTGGAAAGGGCAGATAGCTTTCAAGGAGCGTTTGACTCACGGAAAAAATCAATAACCAAATGAAGGATTGACTTAATCTGGCACGTTTTTTTTTCTCTTTTGATAGCTTGAAAGCACATGAACAAAAATAATTAAGAGCAAGCTGATTATTACCACCAACGTTCATTTTTTGCATGGTTTAACGTATCACACTGTATTGCAACTCGCTGAATTACTTGGCAGGTAATTATTTATTAACTACATGCTAGTGCAGGATCTGTTTGGTCTTTTTGTGAGTGTTCGGAAGTACGATGGCTGGTAAGGGAAGTTTCTGCCCATAAAAATTATGTTCGCTCCGCATGTCTATGCTATTCTTAGGCTGACCTTGTTACCACGAGAGAAGGAGACGCTAGCACGCATATATAAACGACATAAACTGAACAAGAAAAAGAAAAGGGAAGTAAGCAACGCCAACATACGGTAACGTCAGACGAAGATTACAAGTATGACCACAACGATACCTTTGAGTGGAATGCAAGTTCTTCGTGTTTGTCACGAAACAAACAACTTTTGAAACAAAAAAAAAACTATAAAGTCACTTGTGCATTAACCTAAGTCTACTCGAAGGCGAAATTCACCTCTTTCTTAATCGATGTATCGATCCTCACACGTCACTTTCTGCACCTAACGTGACTTTGCAATGCCTCCACAATTGGAGTGATTGCCAGCTTCCTGCACCTCATCTGGGTTTGTAGAGCCTCAGTGATCGATGCACCTTTCACCGGAAGACGATAAGATGTGATGACGTCATCATGAGTCGTCTTCATCATAGAAGTTTATATAAGCACACTAGGGGGAATTCTGGCGCTACTGTCTACGGGAGCTGCAAAGCACAGCGCTTCAGCCAGCATGGGAATGGTGGGTAGTGCACAAATTTGCCTAATCTTCGTTCTTCCGGCTTCGTTTGGCTTCGCTTGGTCAGGAGCCACTTTGTCACCAGACGACAATCAACCAATGTTCAGCAGTTGCGCTTCACCACCTTAATCTTTTAGGATCACCAATTCAAATCGGCTTACGAATTTCACAACGACCCGTTCTTATGTTCGAAACAAAACCGAAACACAACAATAAAAAAAAGTTACAAGTGCGTTTGAAGCCGCAAGCGCGAAGACCAGGCAAATGTGTGCACTACCCACCATTACCATGGTGGCCGAACGATAGCAGCGACAAAGTCTGTTCTAGTTGATTTTAGGAAACTCTATGGTCTTCTTGACATGTTGACGCTGTCAATTTTGATGATTTGGGGGGTCATGATGGCGCCATAAAATGAAGTCGGCGCGTGAAGATTTCTTTGAGTGACTCGTGTTGGCACCGCCGACGCCGACGGTCAAATTTTGCGTTTACTGAGGCATAAAGGCTCTTCGCGTATATAAATAAATCTCCGAACAAAAGTTAAGCAATTGTCGATGACTGATTTTACGTAATTCTAGGAAGCGTCACCTTTTTCTGCACTCTACTGTAAAACAATCCAACAAATTTGGCGAGAAAAGGTCGAAGCGATTGGTCCTGCACAAAAGTGGAGAAGCATTTTTGTACTCATCCCTATTCGGACCTTAATACCCAGCTTCTCACGCTGTTTGGTCGGACAGCGGCGTTGCTTCCACGGCGTCATGCTATCGGCGCTGCCAGTTGACGTAAAGTCCGCCAATATCCTAATCTCGATATACCAGTAATGCATCTACCCTTGCCAGCAAAAAAACGTCAGTGCATCAAAACTAGGCGTGCCACGAAGAACTCTTCTCAGACCATGGGAGAACGTCGTCTGTGAGGCTCAACCTCCAAGAATCTAATCTTTTAAAAGGAAAGTTTTGTTGCTGTTCTAGCGAAGGATCTCGTTGAAGAAAGGCTCGAAAATATGTCAACAGCCATGGGCTTCCGAAGAAAAAGTACGCACTCGAATGAATGAAAAAAATAAAGTTTATTTTTTTTATAAGTTGTAACATGCTTCAGACCTTGTGTACGTGGCACGTGCTATGATTTTCCACAAACTGTCTTTTACTCCTACTTCCTCCTCAAACCAAGATGTGAAAGAAGACATGTTTTTGTTCACAGAGAGCACTTTTGAAGCAGTTGTTTGACTATAACCGCGAAAGTGACGCCACCTCCGCGAAGCTAGCAACTGACTTGTCCTTACGTTTTAGTTTGTGGATTGAAACTTCCGCTGGAAGCTTACAGCCAACTTTGCGAAAGCGAAGTGAGGAAGATTTTTTTTTTGTTTCCTCGACGAGTTTTATGGTTGGCGAAAACAAGGAAATGTTCTTCGAGGTTCAACCGAGCACGAGGTCTGTAAAAGGAGAACCACGTGGAAAAGCGCGAACGTGTGTACAGGCCCGAACAACAAGCGGCGAGGTCATCAAAAGCCTTTGAGCCGCGAGAATCATGAGATTCTACCCCCACTTCGGCGCTCTCGGAAGAAGTTCCCGAGACAGAAGAAGAAACTCTCAAGTCATTCCATGCTGTGCCCAGCGCTATAGGCCAGCTAAGTAGACAAGCCTGTCAAAAAAGCGGTGGAGGACTCGTATGAAAGACAGCATGGAGCGTTGCACTTACTTTGAGTGCACTCATCACTTGTGGTATGTTTTTATTGAAGACTACAGGTAGAGAGAAAGTGCCAAGTTTGTTCTCCCAACGTCTCATTGTCGAAAGCAAGCATGCAAGTGAGGCATTTCTCCACAACCTCGCGTACACTTTTATGGTACGTAGGCATCTGAAGCATTCTTCGCGATTGAATGAACGAGTGACTCCCAAGCCCACACGACGAATCGCGCACCCAACTGAATAGATGAAGAAAGCAAAAACAGTGGAGCCCAGTTGGTTTGGTTCGTGTGTGTGCCATCGTCAGTGTTTGCCACGCGAGTGAATGCATGCCTACTTTAGCCCAACTTTTGCAACTCTCGTCTTTATAGTTGACTGTGCTAAATGTATAGTATATATTATATTTTAGCAAACTGCACCGTATGCATATACGTGAAAGAGCTTGTATCTTTGAATAAATGCGCTTTTGTAAAACTCAGCTGACATGAATTCCTTTTATGGCATACTGCTTCTACGTAGTTGTGCTTTGTTATTTCCTAGTATATGCTTGCATGGGTACGTGTGTACTCACTTGCTAGCCAACCGTCATCATATTGACTGCCAATATCACTGACACTGACACTGACACTGACACTGACAATGACACTACTGATTCCAGGCCACACTCTACGCAATCTGCGCTCTCACTAGACGACTTCGAGCTCTATAGGTCGGGTCTCCATGCTTCCTCCCTGCTTACTGCACACACTCGGCCTAGGCGGGCCACTCGACAACTGGGCGTGGATTTTTCTATATTACCATTCGTTACAATGCTTTACCTTCCGAATTTAAATATATATTTGTGGAAACTTCGGGAAATGAATTACAAACCCGAAGCTACGAGATGATTATATAGGACGTCATAGGGGAGGGCTCTGAGAGTTTTGACTATCTGGAGCTTTTTAACGTGCACCTAAATCTTGGGGTGGTGCACATGTAGCAGGCATTCTCAAATTATCACAGGTAGTTCAATTATAATAGATAGATAGATAGATAGATAGATAGATAGATAGATAGATAGATAGATAGATAGATAGATAGATAGATAGATAGATAGATAGACAGATAGACAGATAGATAGATAGATAGATAGATAGATAGATAGATAGATAGATAGATAGATAGATAGATAGATAGATAGATAGATAGATAGATAGACAGACAGACAGACAGACAGACAGACAGACAGACAGACAGACAGACAGACAGACAGACAGACAGACAGACAGACAGACAGACAGAGAGAGACGCTCAAAGTCACTAAAGTTAGCTAAAAATGCGTCGCATCTTTAAAAAAAAAGCTTATGTCGGCAGCGCTGACCGCAGGAACGCAAAGAATAAATATTGGGGCCCCAGCATGAATAGAACCCAAGCCTTCTGCGTGGCCACGAAGTATTCTGCCACAGAGCCATCCCAGGTCTCGGTATTGCTTTGGAAAAATACGCTATTCAGGTGCAATGCTATTCAAATGTCAATTGCGGACTCCTATTGTACAGCCGTCTCAATGGGTTAATCTTGATTGTAGCTAAGTGTAATCCACTAAAGTTTATTTATGTGTCGGTGCCCAGGGCTGCCAACCTCGCGAGCACAAGCGTTACATGTCAGCTAACCGCTCCTCTTGTTGCTAATACTCATGTTCCTGTTGGCATCGTTGCACAAGGGTAAACAACTGGTTATATAAACATATAAGACTGTTCAACATATGTCCATGCGCACAGCATTTGTACGTATATTTAGCGTCAATTCATAACGTGCCCCTCAATCTAAAAAAATTACAACACAGCCACCTTCCCTCCGCATGCTTCGCATAATAACATCGACTCCCAGGGTACGTAGGATATGTCCTTTTTTTTTTTAAGAGCCATGCTCTTATAGCTCGAGGTAGGACGTCCGCCGTCTGCAAAATTCTTTCGCACCGATCACCTAGTCCCACATGAGCCGAGGATTCACCGCCGCCAAGCCACACCCGCAAACTCGCCGCGCTGACGCTGCGCCGACGCTGCGCCGAGTTCGCACGGCATGGCATGGGCCGAGTACGAGCATCCTTAGGCCCACGCTTCTACCGGGGGTGCCACAGCCAGGTTTGCACGTTAGTTCCTGGCGCTGGAGTTTAAGCATCGTTGCATGGTCTGTGAAAGGATGTCGTTCGACTCTGCTTTGTCTACGCCAAAGAAAGAAGTAGTATCAGCCAAGAAGGCCCCGTTAAGGCCCTCTCACGTATACCAGCTTCACTGTTCAGGCATTACACGGCTACAATAAACTTCATTTTTTTCCCTCGTGCAGTAGTGCACATAAGCAGTTGTCGAAACTTGCGGGAGGAGGATCGTGCCATTTCTCTCCGAAATAGCCTCCATTTAAACATTGCGTTAAAGCATATGTCGAACTCACGACACAAATGCAACGTCTACACCTGAGCAGCGAAGCGAAATTTCGAACCCTGACGAAATGCTGTTTCGTTAACCTTCCCTGCGTACTCTCGTTCCAATACGCTTAACGTTGATACAAAGTTCACTGCACGATGTCCTTACGGACAGAATCAAGGAAACGTTAGTTAAACGTTTTTGTCCGTTTATAGACGTCAGGTTTAGTGGCTGTAACGTATACACAGCGATACTTATCCGCCCAGTGACCTCTCAAATTCCCCGCTGTGAATATTTATTCTTGCGAGCACGAAAGAGAAGTTATCTTATCCTCTTTATGAAGATTTACATTTTCCATCCCTATTCATTACTCCGACAAATCCCGGGCAAACAAAAAGGCTAACAAGGAAGGGAATTCGCTTTTACCGGTATTGAGCCTATGATACGTACCACAGCGCGATCACTCAGCGAAATCTGGAGAAGCTGCTTAGAGAAGCGCAGTCCGGCCGCTTGAGTACGGACGCTTACATTTCGTCTCTTGTCGATGACGAACCCTTCAACATCACAATACCGCCCTAATGGGCAGCTGCTTGCCCGCTGTTGGCCTCCGCCCTTAATCTTTTTTCTCTCTCCCACTTTTCCCGGGCGATCGTCCGCTGCTGTCGTGCATATTTTGTGCACCCCCAGAAAGAGGGTATTCGTCGGAGAGCGCGCCCCGTGACTTGAACCAACACCGTTGGGGATAGCCTCTCGGTCCAATCTGCCTAAGTGCAGCAGCAGAACCCTACTGTTCAGAGGGAATGCGGGGCCACTGAATCCAGTGGGACGCAGGAGTTTATACGGACAACGAGGTTGCTTTCCCAGATAGCACGGCCAAATCGCTCCGCTTTAACCTGTCCTTTTATCCTCTCCGCAGAGTCGTAACGGGGTCACGTGCTTTTCGATCTGCCGCGTTTGAGTTTTTCTTTTGTGTTTATGTCTTTTTCAATATATTACGTGAAATTTGGAGCTAGTATATAGGCGAAATAAGAAAGTAGGATTAACTTGTTTCCTGGAATCTTTGTGAGCTGGATTGATTGCTTCGCTAAGCAGAAACTTGGACGCATTTCCTTTTCTTTCTGCGTTTTTTCGATAGATAGCCATGAGTAACAGTAGAAAAAGAAAACATCTGGGAGTGTGCGCGTCAACTTTTTTCTGCAAATTTATCTTCGAAAGCGAAACTCAGAAGACTTGGGTTACACCACACCGACATGGGCGATCCTTCGAAATTGTGCCGACTGTGCCAATTCCACATGACTCTGAGACACATGCTAGCATAATCAGGTCGAGAAAGCTTGAGAGCGAATCGTATTAGCGTACGTCAGAACCTCAAAAGAGTGGGTAGCATCAGTAGCAACGCCAGAGGAGTTAACTTGAGCTCATTCAGAGTTTTCGAAACTCAGACTCCTCGCGAGACGCTAGGATTTCTTCCCACTTTAAAAAACATACTGTTTTGAAGTGCAAATGACACTCTGCCGGGGCATTATGAAAAGGCCGAGCGACGACCTTAACTACATATGCTTCGTTTAAAGAAAAAGCCACAGTTTCACCGCAAGGGCAAAGCAATGAATGCGACAAAAGCCAACTGGAATGTTGTACGAAGTAAAGCTAACAGCTAAATCTTTCAGTTTCCGGTCTGGCGTCATTCTAGAAAACGATCGCGTAAGGGAATGCGACCGCTCCAGTGAGCGAGGTTGTTTTCGTGCTGCCTTTCACTTTGGCGAGAAGTGAGCGGCCAGAGCTCACGTACAAATGTACACGAACAGCAGTGCTGATCTGAGTCCAAATGACGTGCGCATCCACTCTCATTTGATCAAAGCTAGCCGTTGGCATCCGTCTGACGCAGCCTCCACCCCTCACCACCCCTTTATGCTCCTATTTCCAACGTAGATGGCTGGATTACTTGTCTCCCGCAGGGCGCGGGTTCAAATCCCGGCTGCGGCGGCTGCATTTCCGATGGAGGCGGAAATGTTGTAGGCCCGTGTGCTCAGATTTGGGTGCACGTTAAAGAACCCCAGGTGGTCTAAATTTCCGGAGCCCTCCACTACGGCGTCTCTCATAATCATATGGTGGTTTTGGGACGTTAAACCCCACATATCAATCAATCAATCATGGATGGATTACTTGTCTGTGCTTGAGCCGCGGCCTTCGGCAGCCCTCGCTGCTTTCACCCGCTAATAAAACACGCGGAGAGCGAGGTGATGTTATCAGTCTCGATTTCATACGGAATATGACGATAATTACGTCGGTTAAAATGAGCCCTGAGTGTCCATATAAATGCTGTCACGATGACTGTTTTTTTTTTATACATCGCCAACCCGATAAACGTGCTTTGTGACTACCGCGAATGCCCACTAGGGCAGCACGAAAAGAGCGAACGAAAACGGGAAAGCATTGGTGTGAAATGTACAGCCGCACACGGTATGTCAAGAAATATTTCAGCCCGTTTCGAGTACTCGAATTTCCGTGTTCAAACGTTTACGGTGCGTCAGACCCTGCTGATTTATAAATTATGGGCAGAGTGTACCGCCCTATGTTTATCGAACTGCGGGAAGCGCAAATTTTCGCACTTGTATGATGTCGAGTGCTAGCAAAGACATCACTTCTATGAGCTTGCGCGGTGCTTTCTATTTGTTATGTTATGATGTGTACGTATTAAAAAGTGCAAAAGATAAAAAAAGCGTAAGGGGCCTTTACACAAGACAACTCAGAACTATACGCTTCTGTACCTCAGTCAGCATTCATACCTAGAGTCAAGGGTCCGTGGTGAACGGGGAGATGGGCGACGTTTTTACTGCTCCGAGCAGGGAGATGCAGCGCGAATGAGACGAGGAGGGTGGCAAGTAATCGCGGTAGAACGATATAACGGAATCGAAGGCTCCTCCGAATTGCTTTATGATGCTGGCTCCCAAGAGGTAAACGGTATCGGGCGATGCCATCACTCCGCGCAGGCTCCGTTTGGTTTGGTTCTTTCCGCACAGCCGTGACTGCCGGCGTATAAAGGAAGGTGTTACAGGGCCACTCCGTACGAGCAGTAACAAAGGGGCTGTAGCTTATCAGCAACTCTGGCCGCGTGGGACACGGTACAAGGACTGAAGGCTGTATACGAGGTGTGGGTGGGAATCTCCTAGTGACGGGAGCGAAAGAGAATATGCGATACACAGCGTAGCGAAAGGCGGAGATGCGAGGTGTAGGCTCGACGGGGAAACGCGAACACCACGCAACGTTGAACACAAAACAAACGAAGAAGAAACAAGGAGAGGCGATCAGTGAGGCAGAGCTCGGGTGATGCCGAGATCGGCCGCTCTAGCGCATATCAGTAGTACCGTGCGTGAAAGTACGGGAGGGGAAGCTTCGGCAAACCAGTTCACCTCCCTTCTTTTTCACGCATCGGTCTGTTCTTATGTTGTAGATGCTGATTGGTGTGGTAGCGATTGCAATAGCTAGGCTTACTTCTGTGAAACATGTTTGGTTCTTGCGCTGTCGTCAACACATCGAATTCGCCAATACCGTTTTACTTTTTCTCATTTTTTCTTCCGCTCATGTGGGTGAGTGTCGTGGTTGGGCAGAGTTGACCAGCGGACGACGACAGAAGACCCGAAGCATCGGAGAAAGGAGTCGGCAGGCTTTAGCTCGCGCCTCCCCGAGTGGCCGCGTCTGCCGAGGTGGACGCGATGATCGGGAAGTGGTGAAGTTGGAAATGATTGCCGGCCGATTTGCCGCACAGGGATCCCGCCACTGCTGCCGCCGATGCTGCCGGTTGCGGCTGGCGTGTGAATGGGGAGGGGGGCGCGGTGGCCGCTTCCTTTCGATCGGACGCTTCGGAGGGCCGGTGCGGTCGGCTCCGAGGTGTTTCCGGAGGGAATCTTCCTCCCCGCCTTTAAATCCGCCAGGTCATCAAGAGCCTCTCCGTCCCAAGTGCCCTGATCGAGTTTTGATGGCGCCTTTGTTGCTTTGCCGGGGCGCCCGTTGTGTAGAGTCGAAAGGGCCTTGCCCGCTCAGCGGTTAGAGTCCGGCGTTGCGGCGGGGATTGTCAGTGATGCGCGTTGTTTTCCCGATACTTCCCGGGGCGAGTGAGTCGGGGTCGGTTTAACGCAGCGCCAACCGCAGATGAGAGGAGAGCCGAAAATGCGACCACTCGTTCCGTTAACGTGTACGCACACGCTAGTTGAGTTTGCGTGACCCTGCTGATCCTTTGGCGTATGCAGAAATCTTGATGGCAGTGACCTCATGTGTTTAAGATAACGCCCCCCCCCCCTTTTTTAATATAGAGAAGCTTTTTTTTAGTTTACTCAGGGGCATCATCGTAATTGTATTAGTATTAATAGTCGTAGTAGTAGTTGTCACGCAGGTCGCCGTAACAAATAAAATAAGAGTGATGATGCTCGAAACGACGATGACGACGATGATGATGATAATGACGACGACGACGACGATGATGATGATGATGATGATGATTGAAGTAAGACCTAGCTGTTATAATTCACCCTCACATACACTCGCTTGTTAACGGTTTAGCTAACTGAAGGAGTTCACGGTGCAGCTCTGGTGAAATTAAAGAAGAAATTAACTAGCTTTAGAAGCCAGTTGTGCACATGAGCTTAGTTGCTTCTCAACGAAGGAAAACTTATACATGCAGGTTTCTCAATTATTAAGGTGATCTTATGCACTCCCGCTTGTCATTTCTGACAGCACTTTATAGGCTTGTCATGAACATGAGCGTGGTATATGCTAAATCAGGACACTAAGCAGTTAAATTCAGAATATGAATTACGTGGTGGCAAGAAAATTATGTACTCTGATAGTTCACGAATATTCACTCCGTCAATATTCCCAGTAATAAAAAACGAATGCGGGCGTGCTAATCTTTTGAAAGGTGAATGAGGCTGCTTCGACAATCATAATTAACAATTACGGCCTAAATATGAGCATTTAACTGTTTTATCAGCGAGTCAAGAGCTCGGGGAGGGAGGGGGCAGCGTGTCTTTGCTAATAAGTATGTTATTAAAAAGATAACTTTATGTACGTTCACGGACGTGGCACGAGTCAACAAATGTGGGGTTCACAAGAAGCGACGTTCCTGTTACAGTGTTCATTTTGAGTACTCAATTATGAAAACGTACACGACCAGCGCCTACCGTGAATTTTTTAAAATATTACTATAGCACAACAAAAACGTGCTAACACGAGCTCTAAAGGACGAAAACTATTTAAATTACTCGGAGTTCAAATTAGGTGGCAGGCACTGAAATAAACGGACATTGCGCCACACTGCGTAGATGGAAACCAAAGAAGTCACCCCGGCACTCGTTTTTGCAAACTCTAGGCGCTGCTACAACTTTCTGGCGGGTGAATTTGTATACTAAATTCAATGAAATCTAAGAGCGAATATGAATAATTGATCAGTGAGTGATTCGCCAAAACACAAGCACTGATATGCGTTCTTGTGAGCAGGAGAAGCGAGCCTTAAGATCGAAGTTTATGACGCTATTTTTCCCCGAAAACGCGTTTATTCGTATCGCACAGCTAATGAAATCAGAATTAAAATTAAGCCGTTTGTAGCCTTCACTCGCAAATTTTTCGTCACGACTCCAAAGGTATCGTTTGTCGTTGCCCATTGGCTACAGCTCTGTGTCTGAATTCTCAGCTCCCAAGTCATGCTGCTGTTTCGTTGTTCCGGACCTCAAGTAAATTAGGTTTTGTTTAGTTTTGAAACACGTTGGGAATATTCTGGGCCGAATTCCACGAGGAGAGGGGAAAACCAGGACTTCCAAGTTAAAACTAACCGATATCGATGCTGAGCGTTATCGATACACAGGACCATTCAGTGAGCAGTGGGTCCGTTCGAACTAACTGTAAGTTCGAATTAACCGAGTTTGAATGAACGAGATTTTACTTTGTTTTGAATACTTATCGGCAGACCGAAGCAACCTCTTAGAATCAGCCACCACACCGAAGCTGTTGAACCGCGTGCCGACAAATGTCATCACGCCACTGCGAAGAAATGCACCCTTTGGACCCTAACATTTTCTGAATACACACGCTTTATGGATTATGTCTGCCACCACCATTGTCGCTTTGAGCACCTTCTTATGAAACATCTCAGTTGTTTTTTTTTTTCGTCTTCACAATACATTAAAGCACACTTGTCGATTGCGAAAGCTGTGCTAATTTCCCATTTAAATATTCGGTCATACTCAAGGCGAATATAAAATACTATTGACATTTAAATTAGTGTAGACAGTGAAAATATTATTTAAAAAACTTTTATCTCGTGAATATAGCGCCCAAGATTTCAATTAATGGAATATCAAAAGAAGAGAGAATTTCCACTTTCTGTCGTCAAGTCCTGATTTCAAGTAACAGTGTTTAAGTCATAGGCGAAATGCATCCTAGTTGCTGTGTTTCCACAGCGTAGTGCAACAGCGGAAAAAACACCAACAAGAATTGGTATACAAGAAATAGTACCTGTTTATGTATTCACATTTTTGTCCACATATCTCACGCCGCTTGTTCACCTTGTAAAATAGTGACAACCTCAGTGTGGTAGAACAGCCCGTTACTGACACGTTTCATATTCTTTTTTTCTTTTGTCTTTCCAAGTCACCTGACGACCGCGACCTTTGCCTCACTAGAATATCGGGCATTGCATTTCAGAACAGTCACAGATTTTTTTTTTTTTTACAGAAAGATACCGTTCTATTATTTGGTTACCCGCGAAGCATTCGAATTGTGCGATGCTGATAACTTCATTTACCCCCACCCCCCTCCACCATCGACCCGATCTTTAAATTGTTCTTTTCGCGTCAGAGGCAGCGCTACTCACAGTCATTAAATGTTTCGACATTTGATTGTAGAGGCGTCGACCGTGTTGGCCACATGCAAGTTAAATAATTTTTTAAAATTTTTTGCGACAATGTTTTAATGCAAGCTTAACACATGTTTAACACAGTTCGGCGGCCAATTGGAGCGTGACTGTACTGACTAACACACACACATGCTTACTCTAACTGCGGAAAACAATAATTCACATGAACGAAACTACAAAAAAGTTGCTAGAAACTTGTTAACGTTCAGTTCAAGGTGTCCATACTCACCGTTGGTCGTAAACAAAGAACAAGCAAAAAAAAAAGCCGGCTGGCGCTGCGGTCAGGCTCGGTCGCGTTTCGGAATTTAATTACAGCCGTGCCGAAATCTCGCACTGCCTTCAAGACGACGCGAAGGAGGGGAGAGAATATCCCCAAACAAACGCGCGGCTGAGCAACCCTTTTTTTTTTCTCTCGGAACGAAGAGAAGAGGGGAGTGTTTGAGAGTGAGGAAAGGTACGTTAGGACGGAATCAATCGCGCACGCGCCAAGTCGCCAAAGGCCGCCCGGGGTTCGAACTTGCGTTAAGTGGATTAGAGCCTCGACTTCTTTCCCCCTCCTCGACAACTCGCGCGTACAGCTTCCAGCTCGCTTCTTCGTCTGCTGCCTCTGGGCGCTGAACAGTGAGCGGTCGGTCGCTTAGCGATACAGAAGACCCATTTATGTGCGAGTGTGAGGGCAAGTGCGAGGGAGAGAGAGAGAGAAAACATCCACTCCGCCTTTTTCTCCCGCCGCCGTCGCGAGGGACCATCCGGACGCCTTTAATTGGCTTAATTAATCAACGTCCTCTCTTCCCTCCTGGTGCTCACGCTCTCTGGGGAGGCGTCGCTAGAACCACAACCAGCGCGCAACGGCGTCCAAGGCGCTCAGCGGCGCTTGTAAGCGACGAGAGCGTCACCGCGCGGAGCGTTCTCGCGTTCGGCTCAGTGCGAAAACACGCGCGATGTCCGCGCAAGTCAGCGACCCTGAGGCCGAGAGCCTCGAAATAATCGGTGTCCAGAGGGGAACGACAAGGGTTCCCACTCTCCTTGCCTTCTCCCTCTTTTTCGTCTATGCCCGGACAGCCAAGTCTCAACTGCGTTCGCGCAGTTGTCTAAATGATTCACGATAATTATGGCTTAACAACGCCCGCTCACTCCGTATGCCACGCTCGCGCGCAGAGTGGTCCGAAGAGAAGCGGCGGACTCGGGATGGAGAGGCGTGCAAGCTGCCCCTGCACGTCCTTCCATTTCATCTCTCACTTTCGTTTTCGTTTGTCCGTATTTCGTTTTCGTTTACTCGCTTATTCTACATATTTACTGTCGGCGAATTCACGCGCCAAGTTAAATGGGTAAGAGGAAGGAGGGCGTTGAATTGAGAGAGAGAGCACAGACGGGTGAAGTCGACTGCCGCGCGCCGTGAAATGAGAAGCGCTGGCGCACGAACGGAGCTGCAAACAGTGTGCCGGATGTGTGGTCGTCGGAGCGTAATAACGACGTCAGATTGAATGCCCCCCGCGCACGCGATTCGGTGGCTGGTGTGTGCGAACGTGTCAGTGCGTTGCGAGCCGTCAATGCAAGTTTTAGATGTCCGTTTGTTCCGAAGTGCTTTTGGTGACTAATTTCGCGCGGGGTGACTGCATACGTCGAAGAAGAGACCACTTGGAGTTATATATATCTTAAAATAGAGGTGTTGTACGTCGAGAAAGGTTCAGACGCAGCTTGGCAAAATGTGCTTTATCAGGCAGGTCTGGCTAATGGCGAGCGGCGTGCGCAAGCTACTACTACAGCCACCGATCATCATCGTCTTCTTCATTACCAGCAGAGCGTCCATTATTCAGATTCATTACAATTACTCCCCGCGAAATACGGAGCCATCCTGGCGACCTATGGACAAGTAAACACGGGAGTGTCGTAGCAGGGCTTAAGTCTCGAGACGTGGACAATTTCCTGGCCACGACGACGTTGGTCAGAACATGGTTCCAGTGGCTAAATGAGGTAATTCACTGGTGACGTTTTTTTTCTGTAGCACACGATATGGGCCGTGATACTTGGGGACCAACTTGGTAGAAAGGCCAGGTGTAGCAGAAGGGACATGCAGCCAGACGAGTGAACCTGGATCGTAGAAAGTAGTGTTATTTAATGCGTCATGGTGGTGCTTTTGGCGTCCTTGGTCTTGGGTTATGAATGATCTTGCCAGTTGGCGGCATTCTTCAGCGTATGTAGCGGCTTGGGACAAAGTCGTGGACTCTGAGGAGTCAGATTTGTACGAAAGAATGGTGTCCATAGTGCAAGAAGGTTCGCGTTCGTAAAGGAGGAAAAAAGGAGAGAACCCAGTAGTGCTTTGAATGGCGGTATTATAGGCGAACCTGGTAAACGGGAGCACTCGGTCCCAATTGGAGTGGTCTGACGAGATATACATAGACAGCATGTCACCAAGGGTGCGGTTGAAGCGCTCCGTCATTCCATTGGTATGGGGACGATAGGCGCTTGTAGTGCGGTGAACGACGTGGCACTCACGCAGCAACGCTGTGATGACGTCTGACAAGAATACGCGACTACGATCGCTCAGTAACTCCCGAGGTGCTCCATGCCGTAATACGATGTTGTGAAGAACGAAAGTCGCAACGTCTTTTGCTGTAGACGCGGAAAGGGATGAAGTTTCGGCATACCGCGTGAGATGGTCGACGGCAACTATGATCCAGCGGTTACCATCAGCAGTGTTGGGAAGAGGACCATAGATATCGATGCCGACGCGGTCGAATGGTCGGGATGGGCATGTTAAGGGTAACAAGGTACCGCTGGCGTGATAAGGGGGAGTTTTTTGTCTCTGGCACGTCGAGCAGGCCCGAACGTATTGTCGTATGAAACGGTGAATGCCACGCCAGTAATATCAGAGACGTATGCGAGAATAAGTCTTCAGGAAACCTGCGTGACCACATTGGGGGTCGTCATGAAACGTGGAACAAATTTCGGATCGCAGATGACGTGAAATCACGAGTAGCCACTGACTTCCACCGGGTGCGTAGTTGCGTCGGTACAGCACGTCGTCGCGAGTAGCGAAGTGCTCGACTTGCCGACGCAACGTGCGAGAAGGGGGGGAAGCCGTCCGCCCAGCCATGATGTCTAGAATAGAAGCAACCCAAGGGTCCTTGCATTGCTCAGATGGCATATCGGCGATGGTGACGGCAGTGGCATCACAGGTTAGACTTTCGCAGCAGTCCGGGTCAGGGGGTAAAGGCGAACGGGATAGGGCGTCTGCGTCGAATGTTTCCGGCCGGAGCGACATACCAGGCAGGTTAAGTATTATATTCTTGGAGGCGTAATGCCCATCGGGCGAGGTGACTGGTTGGATCATTCACTGACGACAACCAGCAGAGGGCGTGGTGGTCAGTCACGACGTCAAAAGGGCGCCCGTACACGTAAGGTCGAAATTTCTCTATCGCCCAAATAATGGCGAGGCATTCCTTTTCAGTGACAGAATAGTTGATTTCGGCTTTGCTAAGAGTTCGGCTTGCGTAGGCAACTACGTACTCTTGGAAGCTGTCTTTCTTCTGTGCAAGAATAGCGCCTAGCCCGACACCACTAGCGTCGATGTGGATCTCTATGGGTGCCGATGGGTCGTAGTGTCGCAGAATAGGCGGCGACGTGAGGAGGCGGCGCAGTTCATTGAAAGAATCGTCACAGGTGGCAGACCAGGCTGAAAGGTCTCTGGAGCCTGCGAGGAGCTTGGTCAAAGGAGCGATGATCGTCGTGAAATTGCGGACGAAGCGCCGGAAGTAAGAGCAAAGGCCTATGAAGCTTCAGAGATCTTTCATGGTGGTCGGTTTG
Organism: Rhipicephalus microplus; assembly: GCF_043290135.1. Classification (NCBI taxonomy): domain Eukaryota; kingdom Metazoa; phylum Arthropoda; class Arachnida; order Ixodida; family Ixodidae; genus Rhipicephalus; species Rhipicephalus microplus. The sequence continues at coordinate 212,533,082 of NC_134701.1, read as the reverse complement.
GGAAACGCTGAAACGGCTGTAAATTTGGCAGGGTCAGGAAGAATGCCGTCTTTTGAAACCACGTGGCCAAGGATCGTAAGCTTTCGAGTGGCGAAATGGCACTTCTTCAGATTCAGTTGCAGCCCCGCGGCAGAAATACACGCGAGGACTTTCTCAAGGCGGGTTAAATGGGTTGCGAAATCAGTTGAAAAGACGACAATGTCATCTAAATAACAAAGGCAAACGTTCCATTTGAGGCCTCGAAGGATAGAGTCCATCATTCGCTCGAAAGTAGCTGGCGCGTTGCAGAGGCCAAAGGACATGACTGTGAATTCGTAAAGCCCGTCGGGCGTGATGAACGCTGTTTTCTCGCGATCGGCCTCTGCCATGGGTACCTGCCAGTATCCAGAGCGCAGATCTAAAGAAGAGAAAAATTCGGCTCTCTGTAGGCAGTCCAAGGCATCGTCAATGCGTGGCAGCGGATAGACATCCTTGCGCGTGATTCGGTTGAGACGTCGGTAGTCCACGCAAAACCTGATGTATCCGCCCTTCTTCTTCACCAACACAACTGGAGAGGCCTAGGGACTGCTTGACGGTTCGATTATGTCACGTGTCAGCACGTCGTCAACCTGTTCATTGATGGCACAACGTTCGGTAGTTTACACACGATATGGACGCTGCCGTAATGGCGTCTCTTGACCGGTATCTATACGGTGAACAACAGATGACGCTCGACCTAAGGAAGGCTGATTGTGGTCAAACGAGGCTCGAAAACGCTGTAGGAGCTTGATCAGCTGTTCGTGCTGCCCAGGCGTGAGGTTGCAATCAATGGACTTGCGGAATACACCCATAGGTTCATTAGCGTCAGTTGCGGGTGTAATGGCACAAGTCGGTAAAAATGGCTTGTCTGGATAGATCGGGTCTTCGAAAATACAATTTAAGGTCTCGAGGCTTCCCAGACACTCACCGCGTAGCAGGATGTACGGACAAGCAGAAACGTTGCACGCATAAAGTACCGCTTAACCATTGGAAAGGTTGATGACGGCGAACGAGAGACGATGGTTCGGTGTTGCACACTAGCTATAGTTGGTTGAAACAGGAGCGACGAGTTAATGGTAGCAGAGGAAAACACAGGCACTAGGACGGCGGACAACGGTGCGATGCGGACGTCAGCTGCGGCAAACACTTTCGAGGGACTGTGGTGGTCGATATCAAGGCACGGATTCGTCAACGTGAGTTCAGCACGAGCGCAGTCGACGAGGGCCTGATGGGTAGAAAGGAAATCCCATCCTAGTATGAAGTCGTAAGATGAACGTGGGTGAACAACAGTGTAGACGGCGTACCAACCATCTTGAATAAGAACGCGTGCTGTGCACTGAGCTGTCGGCGCGATGAAATGGGAGGTGGCTGTACGCAGAGCAAGATTCGTAAGCGGTGTTGTAACTTTTCTCAAATCGCGACACAGTTTTTCACTAACTACAGAAACGACGGCGCCTGTGTCGACAAGTGCACGTACAGCAACACCTTCTACTAGCACATCAATTTCGTTGGTCGGACAAAAAGGAGGTCTTAGAAAGTTCGACGACGACGTAGTTCTTGCCTCCGGAACTGCGGCTGTCAGTTTTCCTCTCGAGCGGGGCTCGTGCGCCGAAGCATCGAGGAGACAGATCGGCGACGGGGTGGTAATGACCGGCGAGAATCGACAGGGCGTCGTAGGGACAATGAGTCGGTGATAGGAGAAGATGGTCGCTGGGGATTCTGGGCAACCTGGTAATTTGCAGAATTCCCATGGTCTGGAGGCTGGAAGTTGCGACGGCGACAGTAGCGTGCTATATGTCCCACGAAACCGCATTCGAAACAGATGGGTCGATTATCCAAGGTGCGCCATGGGTTAACGACAGAAGGTGCAGGGGTGAAACGGGATGGGGTGCCGTGTATGTAGGCAGCGTCGTAGGGTAGGAGGACCCGGTGCCCGGTATGCGCCAGAGACAGGTGGGGCTGGGGGTCTAGCAACGACGGCAGCGTAGGTCAGCGGCGTAGGGACAGATGGCGATGGAGGCAGTGTCTGCGTGACCTGTGTCTCAATGACCTGGCGTAGACGTGGGTCTAACGAGGTCACTGGCGCGGATGCTTCGGCCACAAGAGAAAGCTGAAGCGCAACTTCTTCAAGAATGAATTGTTTGATGTGGGGCAGTAAGACAGTGTGATCAGCAGTGACGTCGTGCACGAAGGCGGAAACTTCAGCCGTATCTTCAGCGGCCCTGCGCGTCGAGACACGCTGCTTACGCAACTCGTCGTACTCCTGACAGAGCTGGACAACATCGGTGTCGGTCTGTGGATTCCTAGCGACGAGCATCTGGAAGGTATTGTCGTCAACTCCTTTGATGATGTTCTTGATTTTGTCGCGTTCAGTTAGAAATTCATCGACGCGCTTGCAAAGAGACAAGACATCTTCAATGTAACTCGTAAAGGTCTCGTCCCTGCTCTGGACTCGACTACGGAGACGCTGTTCCGCGCGAAGCCGGCGCACGGCGGGACGACCGGAGACCGCGGCGATGGTGGTCTTGAAGGCGGACGAGTTCGTGATTTCGCCTTCGTGGTTCTTGAACCAGAGGCTGGCCACATCAGCGGGGTAAAAGCGCACGTTTGTGAGCTGGTCGCAGGCGTTCCACTTGTTGGAAGCGCTTACGATTTCGTACTCGACGAGCCAGTCCTCGACGTCTTGTTCGTCGTTGCCGCGAAAAATTGGTGGGTCACGTTGCCGAGGCACACCAGTACAGTAGATTGTCGTTGGTAAGGCAGCTTGAGAAGGGCCAGGAGCAGTCTTGGTGAACGGTGAGGGTAGCGTTCGATTGCGAAGTTCCAGGTTGATGGGAACCTCGGCTCCTCCACCAATTAAAATAGAGGTGTTGTACGTCGAGAAAGGTTCAGACGCAGCTTGGCAAAAAGTGCGTTATCAGGCAGGTCTGGCTAATGGCGAGCGGCGTGCGCGAGCTACTACTACAGCCACCGATCATCATCGTCTTCTTCATTACCAGCAGAGCGTCCGTTATTCAGATTCATTACAATATATATATATATATATATATATATATATATATATATATATATATATATATATATATATATATATATATATATATATATATATATATATATATATATATACATGAAATAAGTGACATTTACTAAGGCTTTGTTCACGTTCACAGTTGAGCGGGTAATGTCGCACGTGCGGACGTGTGTGTTTACTTTTTGTTTATCACGCGTCATCCCTATAAGAACAGATTTACGAAGAACTACCATTGGTGAGACGAGTGAAGTAAGCAGCCTGAGGCAAAAACGAAGTTCTTCGTGTTGTAGGGACACCCTCGCGAGCGCGTACGGAGTAGTAGGAAACGAAGGCAAAGTCGTAAAGTTGCCGCTGACTGGTTGCTGCCCGTCCCATCTCGTACATTCTCGTATAGTGCTACAGACCATCTTCACTGCAACGTGGTGTATCCGTCATGACGCGCGAACACTTATACCGAGAAGAACTGATGAACAGTTCGCAAAAATGGTTCGCAGTGGACAGTTCACAATAATGGTGTATCGACTTTCGTTCCAGGGGCGCTCTCGGAACAGACAGGGCTTTAAGAATGGTTCTCGCTACCTTCGGGTTACAGCCAATGCGTTGTAACCCGTTGTAATCGCTGCTACAAAGTAACCTAAGTACATCCATCAAACTAGTTCAAAACCGCGCAATGAGATTCATTTATTGAGGTTACTCATGTCAAACCAGTGTTACTTCCCTTAAAAGTAAGGCAGGTTTACCTGACCTAGAATTACGTCGTAATATTTTCAGACTGTCTTTGTATTGCGTATCATTATAACTCCTCCATATCATTCGCTTCACTATAACTCCCCCAATAAACCAGCCCATCGTACCTCAGCCCGCACAAGTCACCACAAGGCTGTCTAGTCTACCCACCTCCTGCTTGCACCACAGCCCACCATCATTCCTTTTTTGCTGAAGCAGCCAGGCACTGGAACGATCTTCCCTCAAGTGTCATCGACCATTCCAACACAGATACATTTAGTAATGCCACAGAATCGTTGTTTTATTAACCCTATATTGTTTGCCCACTCCCTCATTTTAAGCGCTCTGCTGAGGTTCTTTGACGTATATTAAATAAACAAATAAATAAATAAATAACAATCGGATATGCGGCGGTCTTTAGAAGATCCCGTTCAGTTCTCGTATCTCTTTTGAAGTCGTATTTTATTTTCTGGAACGCAAAATTTTGTAACTGCTGTTTTATTGTTCATGAATACTTACCACATGAAATGCCTCATTATTTCTTTTACTTTATTATTATTCACACTGAGCCTAATGCGGACGGCTGAAAAAATCACAGCATATACACGGAGCGAATAATGGTGAGTGGGGCGAAGCGTCGGTCAGTCCGTCCGCACTTCCGTCCGTCAGTTCGTTCTTGCTCATTTCCGATGGAGGCGGAAATGTCGAGGCCCGTGTGCTCAGATTTGGGTGCACGTTAAAGAACCCCAGGTGGTCAAAATTTCCGGAGCCCTCCACTACGGCGTCTCTCATAATCATATAGTGGTTTTGGGACGTTAAACCCCACAAATCAATCATCAGTTCGTTCTTGCTTCCGTCCATCCAAGCGTCCGTCCATGCATTCATTCATGCATCTGTCCGTCCATTCGTCCATCTGCTTGTCTATCTATTTGACCATGCGTCCATTCGTTCATCAGTCCGCCCATCGAGTGAATGCTACAAGTACCGCAATCTCGCATCTTTTCATCATATATTCATAATATCGTAGTACCGCCACCCATCGGACAGTCCAAGGAATAAACGAGAGGTGCCTACCTACTACTACGACGACTGATACTACTACTACTCATACATCACGGACGCACGACGGACGGCTTAAGAAGCTTCGCCTCTAAAAAGTATTCAAGGCATAAAACCTAGAATCAAAGCCTCTGCCAGTCGTCAGTGCGTAGCCTCGATCTGTAGTGGTTCTTCTTACCGATACGCTGGTCCGTCGAATAAGTAGCGTCATGTTGTAACAGAGAAGAAGCATGACGATAGTTATAGCGCGAGAACAAAACGACGACACAGAGACAAGAAGGACTCGAAAGACACGAGCGCTATGTCGACACAGCCATACCAACTAGCCCAAGCTGCCACACTTCTAAGAGAAGAAGCTTTTATCTATGTCCGCATCGATATAACAGTGGCTAGGGTTCTCGGCTGCTGACTCAATGGTAGCGGGTTCGATGCCTGCTGTGGCGGTCGCATTTTGATGGAGGCGATATGGTAGAGGCCCGTGTACTGTGTGATGCCAGTGGAAGTTAAAAAAAAAAACACCAGATGGTCAAAGCTTCCGGTGCCCTCCTCTACGGCGTCTCTCATAACCATATAATGGCTATGGGACGTAAAATCCAGATATGATGATTATTATTATTAAACAAAGTCCTTGACATTTATAACTCCTTGTAAGAGCAAGCATACCAGCACTTCAATGTTCAGGACACATTGTTAACTAAAACAACGAACCTATATAGAGAGTCATAACGAAGGTAAGGTTTTGAGGACTTGGCATTCGAAATCGACATTGGTTGTGGAGCTTTTATGGTGAACCCCTACACGCGTGTCGGCCGCGGACATTTAAGACACCTTATTTCCTTCTTGTCCCCCTCCTTCCTCAGATTGCACTACCTCCGCGATCAGCTCCCCTTGGACCAAGTGACGGCGTCTTGTGATGACGTCATGCTGTGTGACGTCGAAATGACGTGGTAGTGAGTGATTGTCGACGCCATGATCACGTCAAAATGACGTCTTGTGGGGACGTTACCACAGGATTATGATTTCATTTTCCATCTGTCGTGCTGGCGCCAACAATGATGATCAAATTTTGCGTTTGGTGAGTTGTCTAACGCTTTCGCCTTAATATATGTGCGATCCTGGTCGAAAGCTACCGGATTTTCTCTCGCTGTACAAGGACTCTACGGATGAGAAGTAAGAACGAACTTACTTCTCATTTCTCAACACGCCCAGTCAGTGACTGGGCGTGTTGGTAGTGCAAATATTTAAGTGTAAGGCGTAACGACGACAAAAAACAGAGGGAGGAGTGCGTGTGTATGTATCTCCTTCTGTCTGTTCTTGCCGCAGATTACGCTAAAAAAATAACAATACTGGCCCTCCCGTAGTCGAGGATATAATGCTAGTATGGAATGTCTGCCGGCTAAGCGAATTGTTTGGAGGTGATACTACACTCTTAAAATGAGCATAATCCATGTTGGCAATGGCATCCGCACCACACCATGGTGTGCACTGGTCTATATCAATGCCACTATTTCTTGTCACTTTGCGGGATAAAGCATGGGGAGCGTGCGAACTTCAGCTTGTTGGTATAGATCCGCAGTGGGAAACAGTGCCGTACAAGGATGGGAAAGACCAAACAGTATAACGCTTGGTCTGTTTGGTCTTTATCGGCCTTGTTGTATCGGGCTGTGTTCCACTATGAATAAAGTTTGCTCTTTGATTAGGCTTACATCACGCAGTCACAGCGCCACGCAAGCCTGCGCGTAGGCAGACCACATAGAAGGGTCACATAAATTAACCACCGTGCTGCATTTGGCAGCGGAGGCAGGATGACCCAAGCTCTCGAAGTGGTGACAAAACCAGTGCCTCAAAAGGTCTCATCACTGGTTGCCCGGATGTCTAGTTTTCTCCACGCTTGACTGCCCGAACATCCCAGTTTGAATTGCGCGATAACGGGGCTCGCTTTTGACTAAAGGTCATTCGAACGTGCCGACAGTGGCAGGTAAAAGAATGTCGTGCTTCTCAGTGAACGAATATTGCTCGCTAGCGTTGGATGTCTAGACGTGATCAAAGTTGGTGCTCACAATTAGATATACTAATACCAGCACAAAAAAGACGAAACACACACACACACACGCACACACACACGCACACGCACACACACACACACACACACACACACAGACACACACACACAAACACACACACACACACACACACACACACACACAGCACTGTGTATGTGTGTGTCTCTACTTAAAGTGCCCCTCAACCACCCCGAGTCAAGCAGTGTCGGTAGTTTCTTTCTCGCCTTCAGTACTCATCCTACAAGTGCTATCTCCTCCTTGCCACGTATTTCTTCATAAAACGCGTGGATTGTCGGCACGGAGAGTTGAGCTAGTCGGAATTTCGCGCTTTTCGACTACACGCTGCTACCTCAGCTTGCGCAGTCGCAAACACAAAAAAAAAACGAAACAAAATCAGTTTATCGCTCAGAACCACCATACGACTGCATGCTAAAGTAGAGCACGAAACAATTCACATCATACATATCTCGCATATTGACTAATCCAGAGCTCCTTTTATCCTAACGTCACGAGTTGGGCCACGAGACCGGGAAACGCAAGAAGAATAAAGCACTCGTTTTTTTTTTTTGTATCTTTAAAGACTGCTTAGAGGCCCATTAAGTGTTCCGTCTTTTCGCGCTCTTGAATTTGTAGCGTTATTTGTAGTGTTATGACTCTTTGACTCTTCCTTTATTGCTACACAAGTATGTACTCCATTTACTCTGTACAAAAACAATGTTACGCATTCATTATTAGTGTGTTATATTGTATTTCTTTGACCATGCTCTGAGTGGTGCTTTCGGGCACTTGGGTCCCGTCAGGCAGAATACATCTGCCTTTTGCCCAGTATCCGAGACATACATTTGTCTCAAATAAAGAGCTCAATGAATGAATGAATGAATGAATGAATGAATGAATGAATGAATGAATGAATGAATGAATGAATGAATCTTAGACATAAACCAACTCACCCAAGCAGCAGTTTTAACACAGCTCAGAAGCTTACCTCTTGTTCCTCGCTAAATAACAGCGCTTTTTTTTTAACACCCTGTGAAGTGACTGTTTTTCTTTCGTTCGTCGCAGATCAGTGGCATCATCACCAACACGGGCCACGGTGTAATCTTCCGCGTGTCGGACAGCCTGGCGCCTGGCCTCGCGGTGAACATCTCGGGAGGCCCGCTCTCCTACCAGTACCGCTTCCACGAACTGCACATACACTACGGCCGCTCTGACGACCGCGGCTCGGAGCACACCATCGCCGGGAAGCCATTCCCTGCCGAGGTGAGCCGCCCTAATGAAGATTATATTAGATAGATAGCTAGCTAGCTAGATAGATAGATAGATAGATAGATAGATAGATAGATAGATAGATAGATAGATAGATAGATAGATAGATAGATAGATAGATAGATAGATAGATAGATAGATAGATAGATAGATAGATAGATAGATAGATAGATAGATAGATAGATAGATAGATAGATAGATAGATAGATAGATAGATAGATAGATAGATAGATAGATAGATAGATAGATAGATAGATAGATAGATAGATAGATAGATAGATAGATAGATAGATAGATAGATAGATAGACTTCCCGTTTAGCTTACTAAACACCTCCTTTTTTGTCTCATTTTGAGAAGCTTAAAATGAGACAAGCTTAAAATGAGAAATTAGAAGCTTAAATGAGAAGCTTAAATGTATGTACAAATTCTGCCTTCTCCTTCGCGTTTGTTTGTTTTGTGTGGTACACGCCTTCCGATTTTTATGCTGCAACAGTTTTCACGTATTCCTTTTTTTCAACGCAAGCTTCATGACTGAACTTAATAAAGACAAAAATTTCGTTTCCATGCACGCGAAGGATTTTTTCTTTCTTCACTTCATACCGGTGCAACATCGTTATTTCGTGATTGCGCTATTATCCCCCAATGGCCAGGTGTACACACATACCCGACCCTTTTGAATACGCCGAGCCTAAATTGAGTTAATTTAACTCTAGCTGAAAACGGGGAATCTTAGATTAGACATTTCCAGACTCCCCTTTCTCTCTCATACTTTTCTGCAGGAATATATGCGCAGGAGTTCTGAATGTTCTTCATATTATGATCCAGAAGCGCAATCAGGCGTCCATGCACGACGCGTCAAACGTGTTCAGAGCTTAAATATTTAGCTCCCTGGATGCAAAATTGTGCGAATGCTTGAACGGCGTATATTTTATGCATACGAAGTGGCACATGTTTGGAGGAATAAGGGGCTTCTGTGAACTGCCCGTGTCTATCAAGCAACATGTAGGGAACTTTCGATTTTGCTTTGTCTTCTTAATCTTTTTTACACACACAAAAAAAAAACGGTTGATTGATGGTGCGCTCACAGCGCAAAGTTATTTTACCTGTCAAATATTCGATTTATTGACAAAAAAAGGAGGCTGTGGCGCCCTACATTGGTAGAGCATAAAGGTGCGATACGGTGTGCTAAATAAGAAAGGATAGCGAGTTGTTCCAAGGTTGTTCCACGGTCATTCAGCGAATATTTTTTATGCTTTTCGGGAAGTGAGAAAACACTACAATTTTTCGGTCGGCCTCCTTTCAAGAAACATTACTTAAGAAATTTATGAGGTTGGTTCGTTCATTTCTGGAACGAACAGGCATAATTATTTATATGTCCTTGCAGTTATCTATATATTTTTTGTTCATTGGGCAACCCAGAGAGTTGCCCTAATGCAACGTTCTGCGTTAGGGTATGAGCTGAAAGTATTTCAGCGTCGAAAAGCACTTAAAGCATGCAGGAAGCCCAGAGTAATTATGCAATAAGCATTCTTAAGATAAACGCGCTAAAAAGGATGAAGCCCGCCACAGTATTCTTGTGCTTACGGTGCACGGCTGCTGACTAGAAGGTCGCAGGATCGAATCCTTGCCGCTGCGGCTGCATTTTCGATGGAGCCGAAAATGCTCGAAGCCAGCGGACTTGTACTTAGGCGGACGTTAACAAGCCCTCGGTGGTCGGAATTCCCGGAGCCCTCCATTACGGCGTTTTTTTTTTTCCACAATTACGTCGTGGTTTTAGACATTGAAACACAACAACTATTATTATCAAAAGTTTCGAAAAACAACTCCCGCTGTTTGCGTACCAGAGCAACTATAGCATTACGAGACACACTGCTGTGAAAAACTGCGGAATATTTTTTTTTACCAGCTCAGTATCCTTGATATGAGCCTCATGTTAAATACAAAAATGTTGTTACGGTTCTCCCACATTGAAATTCGGTGGACCAGGCAGGCAGTTGTACCGCGTCGTCGAACTCAGCAGCGCGACATTTTATGAGCTTAGCTAAACACGAAGAGAGAGAGGTACTGTAATTGAGGGAAACACTTTTTCCGGTGTTTATATATCGCTAGCATGCTAGCTGCATTTCCGATGGAGGCGGAAATGTTGTAGGCCCGTGTACTCAGATTTGGGTGCACGTTAAAGAACCCCAGGTGGTCGAAATTTCCGGAGCCCTCCACTACGGCGTCTCTCATAATCATATAGTGGTTTTGGGACGTTAAACCACGCAAATCAATATATATATATATATATATATATATATATATATATATATATATATATATATATATATATATATATATATATATATATATATATATATATATATATATATATATATATATATATATATATATATATATATATATATATATATGAAATAAGGGAAACAAGTGTATACCTAAGGGCTCGTTTTCCCGTGTTTTAACACAATATTAATAAGATCTAACAGACAGTAATGCCAAGTAAAGTACAGGGGAAGTTATTAGAACCAATGGAGTGTAAATAAGAAGATAACCAGCCGTGAGCAGGAATCGAACCTACGACCTATATATATATATATATATATATATATATATATATATATATATATATATATATATATATATATTTACGGGGTAGTATATCAGTCTGGTTGCGATGTTCAAAATACTTAGCTCTGTCATCGTTAAAATACATCATTAAAAGAGGGTTTCTGTGCAACTTTGTTGGTACATGTTTCGTTGAATTCTTCAGAAATACACTAGAGCTGAGTCAAGGCTAGACATAAACGTACAGACACAAGAATGCGTCCGACTCATTGATTACCGTTGCTAGCCCAGCTTTCGAAGAATGAAGCACACGTAGCTACCACTTAATAGAAGCTTAGCTGGAAGGGCCGAGCCTTTCTGCAGGTCTGCGTGTCAAACTTACGTAAGAAAATCTGACCATAAGTCTTTGTGCATGATAATCCCATAGCACCAACATAAAATTAAGCTTCTTTGTTTATTTCGAATTGATGCGCGCACTGAAGACACGGACACAGTGAACTGTACATTCTTCAGCGTAACTCACAAAATGCCTTTACACGCAGATTCGGGACAGTTATTTTTCAAGTATAACGAGTTGCATTAACAGATTTCTTGTAATATACCTCGTCATGACGTTGCGAATAGGACTCCTCAAGGTAATGTTAGCTCTGATGTATGAAATAACAATTGTTGGCGTTTTGCGTGCTGAAACAGCGATATGATTTTGAGGGACGCCCTGGTGGAGGACTCCAGAAATTCCCGACAACCTGGCGCTGCTTAACGTGTCGCTAAACCTAAGTACACGGGCCTTTATTATAATTCCTCCAATGAAATGAGACCGCCGCGGCAGGGATTCGATTCCGCGACGATCGGATCAGCCGTCGAAAGCCTTAACTACTAAACCACCCTGGAAAAGGAGTTGAAATTACGTTGAAGTGTCATAGTTGTGTCATAGTCATAGTGTCGTTACGTTGAAGTGTCAAAGGTGCTGGAAAGCAAAGTAGGGACATTACTTAGCCTTACCCTTTCGTGTTTCGACGTGAGACAACTGTGCATGCCCGTACAATTACAGGACAATATTCGAACGGCAGCGACAAAAAAAATTAAGAAGCAGCGAACAACTCTTGTTCGCCGTGCACCCTCACTGGCACTTGTAGTCGACCATAGCGGCAAACTGAAATTCAAATCGGACGCCTGCAAGGCGTTCTCATAGGAGAGGAGAAAGGGGTCGGTGAGAGAAGGTATTGCCGTGTGGAAGTATTCTGTCCGTATTGCGGAGTGGGTGGATCGAGCGTGGAAGAACATCGAAGAAAAAATGAAAAAGCGCACCGCATAATAAGAGAGAAGCGAAATCGAAGAGACTCAAGTGTTGAGAGACAAAAACGACTGCCGCTTCATTGAAATGCAGTGCGTAACGCGGCAAGTGCCGCCATCAATATTACATTCGAGCGACGTTCTCATCGACCTTTAGTCTCGGCCTTCTTCCTATTCATCGCCTCCCTTTTATATTCCTTTTATTTTTTTTTCCTTGTACTGCATACGTGGCTGCTTCCCGCCGAGGTCCTGGATTTTTGATATTCATGTCCATGTCTTCGCCTTCCTACTTTGACGAGTTAAAATCGTTTAGTTTGCTACTTGCGTCGTGGCCTTTCTGCGCTTGCGTGGAAAATCGACATCACGGCGGCGGCGCTATTTTGGCCAAGCCAGACGCGACGACTACTGCTATAGCTTCCTCTGATTACTTTTTTTTTACCTCTCATAGTCGGTCACGTGATGATGCGGAAGTCAAAAGTTCACCACGAAAGTCTCGCATCACTGCTTACAATGTATTCTCTTTAACTTTTATTTTTCTCCCTTTGAAGGGTAAACTTATTTGTCACTTGTCGCTTTTTGTCTCGTTTTCAGTCAAATGTTTCGTTTTTGTAATGTATGAACCTGCCCACGTCCAACTTTAATCTTCTGTTGTTTTTTAGTGTCCCGATCGATGGCAATCGACGGCAACGTATTTCGATTGTATACCGTCGCATTGAGGAAGTGCTCGCCACAGCACGGCCACCATTCGCTCCAAGCTTTCACCCGTGATTACGTGTTGGCGTGATGTTTGCGTCTCTCCTCGAGTTTGAAGCAATTCTAGCCCCCCCCCCCCTCTCTCTCTCTCTCACACACGCTTGTTTTCGTATCTCGCTGATGCTCGCACAAAGTCTCGCAATACCAGCCATGTGCGATAACAGACAGTAGGCGCAGTTATCAACTACGTGGTAAACTAAAAGTTACGCAGAGACAAAAAGGACAAAAATCCTCTAAACGTATTCTGCTCTAGCTAATTTGTTCAGGCAGAAATACAAAAAGAGATTGCCCAGTTGTCGTTTCAGTGTTTTTTTTTTCATCTTTACGAAACAGCAAGATCGCTCAGAAGCTTAAAAATAATGAAAATTTCTCGTGAACAGATGATCAATAGTGATATCCGGAGTTTGCTTTCACATAGTTTAGTACTTGTGTGGCTCTGCGGTGCGCGTTTGCTTTTACGTTCACAAAGCGTGGTAGTATTGACTTCCTGGTACATTTGGATTCGGTGCTCAAATGTCTGCCGAGGCTACGGTGAGCATTGAAGTAAGCAAATTGTTGTGTTGGCGCATGCGCATGACACATGGCGTTTCTTACTTGTAGCGTTGCACGTCCCAATGCTGCGAAGAAGAATTATGACGTCATAGGGCAAGTTTTCTAGCTTTAGCTGGAAGAGTTGGCGTCACAACAGCACCGCAGTTAAACGTTCCGCAGCTTTTACCTTGAGAAAACAAAACGAAAAGCGTCCTGTTCTAATTTTCAGCTGTATGTACAAGCGCGCGTTCATACCTAATTTACAGTGCATAAACGTTTTGAAATAGCACATAGAAACACAGATGGGTAGACGTAGCAATATTTTGAACCACAGTTTAAAAATATAAATTAGGGCACCCAAGATAGCCTGGTTTTGATATGAGTAGCACAGCCGTGGTCTTTTACTCTACCTACTAGAAATTCTTATTTGGGAGATTTACGAATATAAGTAACCAATTTCACGCAGACTGCTTCAGAAAAAAAAATAAGTGGAAGCACTGAAAAGTCCACGATGTGCATGCCAGCGGATTATTGTATGACAATGAAAAAAAAATACACAGGAAAAACCAGTGAGTTGGACACCTTATCAACGTAAAAAAATTTGTTATAAAATATACAACGCATTACAAGTCAGCCTCTTGGACTCCAATAAGTAAATAAAACGTAGAGGAAAAGGAAATGTTTCTGGCATGCAATAGAGTGATTGTAGCACGAAACTTCCACTTTGTTTATAATATTATAGATAACTTAATATTTTTTATGCTGCAGCTATGCAGCGCGAATACTTAGAAGGACAACCAATGAGACTGCTTTTATAGCTTCAACAAAGTGAAACCTCGATGTCAGAGCGAGTCAGCGAGGGTATATGTAGGTACAATTGTGACGAATATGTACCAAAAACTGAATGCCAACACAGCGTCGTTCAATAAAAAAAAAATATAACGCGGCTCGTACGTAAAATAGCCTTTCACGACAGCTTTTCTTTTTCTTTTTCAAAAGCCAGCGATGTCGATGACCTGGAGCGTTATGGAGCAATTGTAGTCACCATTCAGCGTTGTATTTTCAGATAGGCATATCAGCGAGGAGAAAAAGAAAAGAGCATTTTGTACAGGAGAGCTTACGCAAGAAGGCTTTCAACGTTTAAGCGTAATAAAACTGCAAGCAGCTATTTCTTTCCCTTATTGTTGCCTTTTAATCCACCCACATTGTTCTTTGTTTAGTGCACCGTTGGGCAGTGACCTTCAGGCGCATGTTTTATTTATGTTTAATGTATGTAAGGAAATGCTGCTGCCTCACAGAGCCACCTTATGCCCAGTGCTACTACGTGCACGAAGAAGACGAACACACCTAGAAAAACTAAATGTCAAACGAATCGTGCGTCCTTCCAAGTTCTTCATCGACCATGACACGAGTTACAAAAGCGCAACCCGAGTTCACAAGACAGAACACCCACGTTCGAGACGGTCGATGAAAAAAAATGAAGAGACATAGAGGCAAGAATCAAAAATAAGGCGGTAAAATACGGAGAAATAATGACATTACGCAATACTTTATATTGAAAGAATGAAAGAAGGGGTTTGGAGGCCTTTTTCGTTGTTAATTAAAACTAACATTTGAAAAAGCTTAAAATATTATAGGCGAAGTTACTCGTAGTGTTTATGATGTAAATGTGAGGAAAATAAAGTGGATGTAACGATAACTCGCCGCTGGCAAGGAGGAAACCTGCGACCTTCAAATAACGCGTCCGATCGGCTTCACCAACCAAGAACCTGCAGTGCAGTTGCGTAGCACCGAACCCATGCCCCCTCTCCCCATCTTCTCGAACAAAAATTCTCCCATCTCCCCTGCTTCAGCGGTGGTAATTTCCCCTGTCCACTTAATGGGGTATGTATATAATATTAACGTGTAGATTCATTTGGTAGGGCACCAGATGCGTCATTCGGAGGCCCTATGTTCAGTTCCCGCCGGCAGTATGTTATCTTTCCGTCCACTTTACTTTCCATTTGCATCACAATTGTGACAAATAACATCTCAAGTACTTTCTTTTTGTTCCTAACTACAATCTATGGACATACGATTCGTGGCTTATTAGAGAGAACACATGAAAAAAAGAAAAGAAAGCAGCTGCTGAGCACGGATTTCTTTTTATCCTGTCAACGAGATTTTTATCAAAGGGAAACATACCTGGTCGATCCAATTGAGAAGCTAGGTTTAAAGATAAACGTGGAAGTAATTTTATCCTTCGGAGGGATTACATTAGGTTATAGCCACGGGGAGGTTTACCCTGCCGTGTGTGCGTACATAATGGCCACAAAAAGATTACCTTGTTAGTCTATTGTTAATATTATTTACGGCTACGAGACTACCTGAATGCCTGACTCATAATTAACTCACTTGATGATCCTGCCGCCTGGTTCTTGGCCAATCCCCCTTTGTGGGTGAGTGCCAGCAAAGCTGAAGGCTCATCATCATCATCATCATCTCCCCCAACATCTGCCTACATCACCAGTGGCAATGAGTTACGACGTGGTTGTTCACCTGTAAAACAACAATATAACAATGGTTTGTGTTTAACGTACGTGCTAGAACGAAGGTGAGGTTACGAGAGACGCCGTGTGTTGGAGGGCTCAGTAAATTTCCATCTCTTCGATTTAGATGCGCTTGAAGCAGAACTAAGTACATGAGTCACAAGCGTTTCTGCCTCTATCGGAAATCCGACTGGCGCAGCGATGATTAAACATCTGACCTTCGGTTCGTCAGCAGAATAACGTAATCATTCTGCCACCAGTTCTCTTGTTTTGTACTATGCCGTAATAGGCTGGGCAATGCTGTCAAAGCAGCGTAATCGACGGCACTCTCCTGTTGACTACTTCTCATTGTGAACAGGCATGTGGTATATGCGACATGCTTGTGCTTCTTTTCCTATACGACTGCGGCACGAGAGTGTTACTGTGTGTTGTACTCTTGAGTGACTTTCACCGTACCTTTCGCTACACAAGGCGCGTGCTCTGACAATACCTGCGCATAGCAGAGAAACGAGCACGTGCATTCCACGGCGTCTGGTAGAGTCACGCGATCTGCGTGCATATGGCTCGAAATCGCACGGCCGTATCACGCTTACTTCCTTATTTTCTCCGTACCGTTCTTCGCGTCGGGCCACTGATGAACCCGCCTCTTCTATAGCTCTACGTACACTGACTGATCCCTCTACATACGAATGCATTGCGCCTCTTCTCGAGTGAGCAGTTTTTTCAAGAAATATAACTGCGCCGTCACATGCAACGGATCCATAGCTCCAAGAAAGAGTCATCCCCCGCTTGTCGAACTTGTGGTCTGCGTCGGCCTCCCAAAAGTCTTCATCCGCTCTTCGAGAAGAAAACGTGACAAGAGGACATCAGCATGCGCACAGCACTTGTGAGAAAGGCGGTACGAAAGGCCCTCTTCTCGCGTTATCTCGTGCTACCAACAACATCGCGTGCCGAGGCAGATGATGAGGCCTTGAGCGTCAATGCGCTGCTGCAGCCCAGGAGAGCCGCTGCATAGGTAATATTCCCGGTGCCTTATACCCTTATACCAACAAACACTCGCGTGGGAACTGGACTATACGCCGAACGCCGCTGGTACGATCCGATGCTCGTGCTTGTGGAGGATGACGGCAGGTCTTTGTTTCGTCGCACGCCACTCGCTATGGCACGCTTTTCCGTATGCGGTGCGTGTGTTTGGGGGTGTGTGTCAGTGCACTTAAAAAACAAGGACAATTGTATGCGTTGGAGAGCATTGCTATGAAGCATTGTCTTCTGCTGACACTTGCGTACTTTTGGCGTGCCCGCCTGTGCTTCGCATCGGTGATGCACGATCTCCGCTTTAAAATAGGCGTATCAGCGTTGATAGCGGCTACAAGAGCAATGCTTTGAAGCAGAGACGCTGAGCATAGACTAATAACGGAAGCATCACATTTATATTAGAGTAAAAGGTAGACTTGCTTGGTCAGGTTATCGCGATATGCTAGATCGTGTGTTACAGTGGCATATCTGATAAGTAGACAGGAAAGTACCATCACGTGAGAACTTGATGTGCAAGGGAATCTTAAACGCTATCTTGCTTTTATTGTTGTGGTAGAGGTTCAGAAAGACGTAGAAGAAAACTCAGGACTGCCAATAAAAAAGCCAAAAACTGGTATACCACGAAGTGTGTTGATTGTCCGCGACACGACACGTAACGATATCGGTTATTACAAGGTTAAAAAGCGCTGAGTCACATGACTTGTACCTCAAAAGGATCCCATGGAGCAAAAACAAATTTAAAGCTGTTGCGAAGGCAAGAAATAACGGTGCTCATGATATTTCGGGTTCAAGTGACATTCTAAACAAATACTGAGAACATTATTTGCTAACTAGTGTGAGCTTCGCGCATATGTTTATTTACCCCGAGTTTGTGTGTTTACGTTCGCGGCTTCATTTGCCTTTGTGTTAAATTAATGCACTTACTTTTGTGTCATAATATGGTTCAAATAGACAATCATACCAAGGAAAATATAGGAGATGTTGTATGAGGTAATTGTAATGTAAATGTGAAGAATGAAAATTTTAGAAAATAACTGGCCGTTGTCAGGGGCCAAACCTTTGACCTTCGAATACCGCGTCCGATTTGAACGCGCTATGAGAATAGCGCGTTCGAATGCGCGTCCGATATGTCAATTAAACGTAGGAGTGTCAGTCAGCGCCACACATCAGCGCCATAGCGTCAACCATATAATGTGGACGGGGGGATAGCCACCGTGGTAGCTCAGTTGGTAGAGCATTGTACGCCTTATTCGAAGGTCGCACATTCGTTCCCTGCCCACGGGAAATTATCTTTGTATCCACTTTTCTGTCCTCACATTTACTTTAGAGTTCCCCCATACAACATGCCCTATACTTTTCTTGGCATGATTGTCTGTTAGATCTCAATAATATTGTGTCTAACAAGGAAAACAAACCTATAAGTGCACACTTATTTCTTTTAAAACACAGCACTTGGGTGGTACAGTATGTGTTGAAAGGAAGGCAAATAAAAACAGACAGAAACATTTTAAAAATGCGAAGCACACGCGCGGCATGTGCGCTGTAAGTATGGACATACTAATGACGCAACCGCATCGAGAGCACAGTACGCAAGCTGAGTACTACCCAACTTTGGTACGACCCAACCACCGCGTTATTTCACTAAGCGAAAAACTCTCCGTTCTGTCTTCTCATTTTCGGCATTGAGTTGCGAAAGCAAGCTCTCGGCATTGAGTTGCGAAGCAAGAGGAAAGCGCGAACGGCGAAGAGGAGAAACGCTTTAGACTCGAAAGTCCCACTATACCTCGAATTTAAGAGCCTCTTTTTTTTTGTGTGTTTGTGAACTCGGCATAGCACCGCAGCTTCAAAAAAGAAAAAGAAACAGCTTGGCAGCTACAATGGAAAAATGTTGACAGTTGCGTACGAGAACCATCTTTAGACAACTTTAAGAAACTGGCAATTCAGCTTCTTCAAGCTGGCTAAACTATCGCGGAGAAGTGAACAGGTGTTCCACAAACGAGCTTGGCGCGAATGGTTGCGTGAATAAGAGTATAAAAGGAAAGCGTTCGATTCACTCAAGAGTGAAACTTCAGGAGCACGTAAGGAAAAACAATAAAATCAAGAGAAGTTTGTTAATGCAGCAAGAATAAACACCTTTGCTGTTTTCACAGTATAGTAGACAACGAGCGAAAAACAAATAATAACCAGATTAGCTCGAACGTTGTTTCCTGAGCAGCTCACGATTCCAGTGCTTTGACAACAGTGTTCTGCGCGTATGTCAATTTTTTTTCTGTACCACTAAGGAAAAAACAGTATAAACGAGCGATTTTCTCACCGGGTTTATTTCCAACTGTCCTTTTCAGAAACTATAAATAAAAAAACTGAATGCAATGTATCCCACATTTCGTGCGTGGTGGTGTCGCGGAGTCTTTGCGAATGCTCGAATGCGTGAGCTTCACGGCACTGTAGTGAGGTTCATCAGTGAGAGGCGTTGTTGAGCGGCGAGAACGCCGACATCT
This sequence comes from Rhipicephalus microplus, assembly GCF_043290135.1. Classification (NCBI taxonomy): domain Eukaryota; kingdom Metazoa; phylum Arthropoda; class Arachnida; order Ixodida; family Ixodidae; genus Rhipicephalus; species Rhipicephalus microplus. Next base: position 212,513,709 of record NC_134701.1, on the reverse strand, counting down.
AAACGACATGCTCCTCCTCGGCCGCTGCAGGAATTCGAGCAACTGCCGCGGCAATCAAGCCGCATTCCTGAGCGCTCGCTGCAAAACACTATCTTGCGCGCGCGATTGTCGGCGTGGCTGATGCCTCGGTGCTTACGTCGCGACGACGTTGCCGACGACTACAACGCGGCGACATCAGCGCGGCGACGCGCATACCAAGCGATGCTGGCGTGTCTCTCTCACTCTCTTTCTACCTTGCGCGTGGAGCTTGCCTGACGTTGCGCGCTCCAGAGACGAAATCTGCTTGGAATTCACCTTTACTATTGCGCGGGATGGCTCGACGATTCGGTGGCGGCGAGATTTTGTGAAAACAAAACTGGGAAGTGGGCGGCGCGCACAAATGATCCAAATACCTGGTCGTGCGAATGTTTGGGAGCCGCGATTTTTTTCGCTGGCGCATTTGTGGGACGCACGTCATTCGCATGGTTGAGGTTTTAGTGAGTGAGTGAGTGAGTGAGTGAGTGAGTGAGTGAGTGAGTGAGTGAGTGAGTGAGTGAGTGAGTGAGTGAGTGAGTGGGAAGGTGCACGTTCGTGTGTGTGGGCGGCGTGACTGTTGCGTCAGCGAGTGAATAAGAGGGCACACCTGGTATAAACAGCCAGGAAGAAAGAAGCAGTGTAATGTAATAAAATTGTACGGTAAACTATGTAGTGTACACGTATCTCGCAGCAGTATACGGCCACTAGCGTGGGTTCGGTCTCAGTGAGCCGCAGGGCCGCGTTCACAGTCGCCTCGAGTGAATAACGCCGCTGCACACGCACGCTCGGACAGCCAAGGTGCCGACGAGCGCAGCGCGGCAAGTACACAGTACTGCTCTCGAACAAGTCGCAACCTTTGTTGCTTACGGCAACAAAGAAAACGCAGTACAGCACCCGCTGCAAAAGGCGGCAGGAGAGCAAACGAGGCTTATCCACACCACGGGTGAAAGTACCACACAAAGGGGGGCCCGCGAGCACGTCTTCTCCATGGGCAAAAGGGTCCACGGTCGCGTGCCGCTGAGGGAAACAGACACTCGTGACTATGCTGCGTGCTCTCACGATCAGTGACCACAGGGCCCAATCGCTCGAGCGAGGGCAAACTGCGCTCGCGTTGGTTTCGAGAAGCACTGCTTTGCGTTGTAAGACCACGTGCGAACACCCCGCACTACTCTTCAACCTAGCGTTCGGAAGGGGCAACGAAAGGCAAACGTTCGCAATGAGCACAAGGCGCTGTTGACGAGTCTGAGCGGGCACCGAAACAAAAGAAGCCGGCGGGCAGAAAGAAAAGCCCTCAAGAAAAAAAACGGGTCGAAAAGTAATTTTCAATTCTGGATAGTTCCGTGACATACCAAATTAATCGGGTTTGGCAAAACCAGCTGTCTGGTCGGCTCCCAAAATCAAGTTGTAGCTATTAGTGTCTACTTTGTTGTTGATTCTTTTTTCTCACTATCTAAATCTTTGGTTTCTTTCTTTTTTTTAACATACTCTCTTCACCATACAACTCCCCCCCCCCTTTTTTTTTTCGTTGTAAGCAATAATGCAGTTATCTTCCATATGAGACTATATATTCTCTTGGCCTATCCCCCAGAGTGGGTACGAGCCATGGATTGGAGGATACAAACAAACACAAACAAACAAACAAAAGAAAAGGCGTGCTCATCTTTCGCTCTTCGGGGAGGATCTCAAACTCCTTCCGGGGGGGTGGGGGGGGGGGGGTGCACGCGAAACGTGCCACGAGACTCGAGCCCAGTGCCACAGTCGACATCCGGTTCCGGGTGAGAGGGGTCAACGTCACTCCCGCTCTCCCAACGCCAACGGATCGCGAAGAAGGGGAGAGTCATGTTAGGACATGTGAATGGCAGAAAGGCTGGCATGCACGCGCAATGGCGAAAGGCTAGCACCAATCCCCACAATTATCACGTGGCGTGAAACGTTTATTTAGCGTCTGGCAATAAAACTTGAAAACAGGCAAGCAGTATCTTTCTGCAAAAGCCGACGGCTGATGGAATGGCTCAATTCCGTTCTGAATTGTTTAGCGCATTTATGTAGGGAATTTAAACGCATGTGACACTTTTCTCCAACTATCATGGTGATTCCCACGACGACCTCAACTTGTCAACTATACACATTTTACAATACCGTCGCTTGATTTTTGTGGACAAGGCTTACATATTGTCCATTCAGATTTTTCTTTTGGTTATTCACACTTAGTTTGCTTTGTATGTTGACGGGGTTTGCCCGTCAGTGCCTATGTCACTACTATTGCTATTTCTTGCTATTGTCTTGATGACTGCAACCGTCGGTATGTCATTGCGCATTGCGCCACTTAACGGTGCCGAACTGACGAATCCGCCAAATGACTGCCTGCGACCGCCGAGAGAAACAGCTTGGTTTAGCGTTGTTCTTGTAGGGCGTTGGCTACGTGTAGCGATGGAGACTGGTGTGGAACGGAGTTTCGACAGCCGCTGCGTCTACAAAGAGCGAAGTGCAAATGGCCGTCCTTGATGACAGCCGCTTACGGCATGGTCGTTCCAAATGATTCTCACACACGCACACACACAAAGTATACAAGAAAAAAAAGGGAAAAAAATATACAATTTTCTACCATCTCCTAGCCTTCCACACCACGCTTCATTTGTGAAATTTTTGTCTCGTTGTGTTCCTCGGCTAGAGGCTACCATCTCATTCTCGTCGGAGAAACAAAGAACTTATGAGAAGCGTCCCATTGCATAGCACTCGCGAAACTGACGACGAAGAAAGGGGAACTCGCGCTAAGTGCGTGGCACTGAGTTAAACGAACCTTTGAGTATCCGTTGGAAAAGAGAGGCCCGTTTGTCCTACTCTACTTCAAATAAAGACTGGCACAGAAGAATAAATAGGAAAACTGGAAAAAAAGAAACACTCGGTAGCGAGTTCTCACACTTTCACAGCGCAGTTCGTGTACGTTCTCTGTTTTCAGCTCCACAAACGGCGTTCCGTCTCTTTACGCCGGACACCTACGCGTAAGAAAACTATAGGAAAAATCAACTCGCGAGAACGACGTACAACGAGGAGAAACGACGAGGCTGAGGACGAGGCGACAACGGAACGGTCGTTCCTTTTCCTCGGCGCGAGACAAAAGACGGCGGCAGACGGGCAACGTGTCGTCCTGCCTGTTTTCTTGGCGCCGATTCAAGACGTCTGACATGTTGCGTCCTTTCACCCCGGATTCACAAAATAAGAGCCAGGCACCCCCACGTTCGATCGCCAGCCGCCACCACCCACCCAACGCAGCCCTAGCTTCTTTCTCTCTCTTTCTTTTTTAGTTGCTTCTTGGCTCTTCTTCTCTAGTAAGAGAAGCGTCTCCGACCAAGCTCTTTCTTTTTTCACGAGCCGCGGCTGCCAAGCAGCTGCGCGCGAGAACCGATTTCAACGCACCATTGTCTTACCCTTCCGAGCCCTTTGGACCACCCTGTTCCTTCTACGCGACTTGTTCTCCTTCCTTTTGAACTGGCTAAATATTTTATTGACGTCTGCAGCAGTGTGTAGCGTCAGCTCCACCAACGCCAGCCGAAGTAAAAGATATCAAAGTTTGAGAAATGCGTAGAGCTATCGGCTGCGCAACAGACACACACACAGCAAGGGGACTGGCACCTCTCTTTATTCATTTTCCTTCTGGCTCGTTGGGTTTCCATCAGACTTGTCTGGAGAGAGCCGCAGCCTATCTAAGGCGTCTCGTTTAAAAAAGTGGCAAAGTAACACGGCAGCCGAGCTGTAACGAGAACAAAGAGCGGCTGCCGATAAGACTATGCGATGCGCAGAGTGGAGATGAAGGGAAAATCATTTTCTTGACAGAGCGGGCAAGGCGGCCGCGGGTTGCGCTGCGTCTGCCGATGGCGAGTGCAGCTCTGCTTGCGTAGTTTGCGCGGTGGTTCGTGTCTCGTTCGCGCGACGCGCGTGGCTATTCGTAACGCACCCTCACGCTGTTGAACGTCGATCTGGACAATGTCTTTCGTGACTGATGCTACATAACGTAACCCATGAAGCCTGTTAGGTGGCTGACGCTTCGGGTCACTTTCGTAAGGACGCCTACAATATTATAGGCTACGTGTGCACGCGGGTTTGTAAATACGAGTATGCCTCGTTTTTTTTTCTTCACTTCGTATGGTTGCATAGACTTGACTGTTATTTTAATGTATGCCGTGGATGTCTACTATTTGACGGTCGCGTAACACCGACCGTTAGCAGGTCGGTGTTACTTTTGTCTACAATTATGCACGCCACATACAGCGCAAAAGTAATGCGCTCTTCGTTCCCACCTACATGGCACACACGAACAAGTATCGTCACAGCAAGTGACCGACTTCAAAAGCAGTCGCAGTTTAATGTTCTCACGACCTGTATTAGAGAAGCTAATTTGCCCTTACACTTTCTCTGAGATTGTTTTGGTTCTCCCCTCGACATAAGAAATTATATTTTCGATAGTTACTATTTCAATGATTTACTCTGCCGTCACGCAGCCGATGATGGTCTTAAGTAATCTGTCTTTTGTAGTTGCGTTCACCACTTTAAATAGGTTCTCAAGGTTTGTGCTAAAACCATCATAGCTCTTCAATATTTGGAACAGATCACCTAAACTCATACCGGGGTTATTTTAGCCGTGGCGTTTGCCAAATTCTGACTTAACCCTATTTTTTTCGAGAAAGAAAGAAAGGCATACTTCTCTTGCCATCGAAAAGTAGCTACAGTGCCTCCTGAGCTAACGCCCATCTGTTATTACTACATTTGTACGAGGCCGGTTCTCACCCTCAAGATACTCGCTCATCCTACAGGGGAGTGACCCAGATCGGCGTCACGCTTTTGCGCTTGGTTCGCAGGATCAAATTCAATTGAACGCGGTGAATCAGCGGTGACGCTGCGGTGCCTGGGCTCGTCGCCGCCGCCGCCGCCGCAACTAGCGTGAAGAGATGTGCGGTTGCTTGCCGCCGGAGAGCCAGTTTCGATTATCGGAGATCGTTGGTGCGCCTCCGGAATCCAGCGCAGAGACCGCTCAAGCTTGCAAAGGAGGAAGTGATTCCCAAAGCGTCCATTTCTTTCTCGGAGTTCTCAAGCGTTTATTTGACTAAAGGACATAGACAACGAGGCTTTTTCCAACCATGATCGACTTGTCCGCAGTTTTGTCTCTTTGGTGGTGCGACAGTTTTTTTTTTTCATTCGTACTTGGCACGTTGGTTACGACACAGGCTGCTTGGCTACCAAAGCAGAGGCCATTTGTTCCTGCTAAAGTAGAATGGTTCAAAAAGGCCATCACTGGATTGAAGTTTTACCTCTTACTAATAAATGCGAAGCATTCCTTAGCAAAAATCGGTGACCTTGAGCGTATCTATCTATCTATCTATCTATCTATCTATCTATCTATCTATCTATCTATCTATCTATCTATCTATCTATCTATCTATCTATCTATCTATCTATCTATCTATCTATCTATCTATCTATCTATCTATCTATCTATCTATCTATCTATCTATCTATCTATCTATCTATCTATCTATCTTTCTATCTATCTATCTATCTATCTATCTATCTATCTATCTATCTATCTATCTAGCCGCTTACGACTTTTAGCTCTCCTGGGCGTTTCGTTAATGGTATCGATACCAAACTTGGTATGGCATAACATGACTGTATGATGAGCATAAGTGACTAGTCGTACCATGATTATCATGATATGTATGTCATGAATGTCACGACTTACATTTTATGATCTTGCTGCTCTTTCGGTGGTTTCACTCGCATGACTTGTTGAAAAGCTGGTATGGTATGACATGACTGCATGGCGAACACAAGTCACAGACCCTAATATGATAATCATGACACGCATGTCTGGTAAGTCATGAGTTTTGACTACACTCCACGCTCACGGTTCGCTAGCGGTCGTTTCACTAGTTTCACATATACCAAATTTGGCATTACGTGCCGTGAACGAATGATGAATGTATGTGTGACTAATGCAAATGATAATCACGAGATGCGTATCATGTAACAACATGACTACATGCCACGCTCATGATGCGCTCACGGACGTTTCGCTACCTTCACATATACAATGTCTGGTATTACGTGACGTGAATGAATGACAAAGTTATATGGGACTGGTGCAAATGATAATCATGAAATGCGCATCATGCCACAACATGACTACATGCCCCGCTCATGATGCGCTCGCGGCCGTTTCGCTAGCTTCACATGCGCCAAATTTAGTATTGCGTCACGTGAATGGATGACGAAGGTATGTGACTGGCGCAGACATGATAGTCATGAGATGTGGGTCATGTAAGAATATGACTACATGCCACACTCGAGGCGCAAATACAGTTTGACGTGACCCGGTGAGCGTGCGCGCAGGCGTTCTTTTCGTCACGTCACGCCGGCGATGCCCCGCCAGGGGCCTATCTGTCTGCCCACGCCGCGCTGCGTTGCTTTGACGCATGCGTGTTTGACCGCGCCCGGCGTCTCTCCGTCCCAAAAAGAGGCAAGCGCAGTGCTGTCTAGGTAACGTCATCGGCACGAAATGCAGCATCATCAGCACGTCGCATTTCGCGCCAGTTGTAGCTGGGCCGTGCCGACGAGCGCTGGTCGCGCCTGGCGTCAAATTATAGAGTGCTCGCGTTTTCCTAGCATCTAGGCGTCGCTCGTGCGCGCGCGTGAATGTTACGTCAGAGTGTACAAGGCCCTTCAGGATGCGCTCGCGGCCATTTCACTAGCTCCGCATATACCAAATTTGGTGTTACGTGACATGAATGAATCATGAAAATATATGATAGGTGCAAACATGATAATCATGACACGCGCGTCATGTAAGAACATGACAACATACGACGCTCATGTTGTCATCGCGGCCGTTTCGCTGGTTCCACATATACCAAATTCGGTATCAGGTGACGCGAATAGACGATGAAGGTAAATGACACGTCCAAACATGGTAACCATGATATGCGTGTCATGTAAAGCTACATGTTACGCTCATAGCGTGCTCGCGGTCGTTTCACTAGTTCCACATATATCAAATTCGGTATTACGTGACGTGAATGGACGACGAATGTGAATGACAGGTGCAAACCTGATAATCATGATATGTGTGTCATGTAAAACATGACTACATGCTACGCTCATAGCGCACTCGCGCCCTTTTTGCTAGCTCAGCATATACCAAAGTTGGTATTACGTGACGTGAATAAACGACAAAAGTAAATGACACGTCGAAACATGATAGCCGTGACATGGAAGTCATGTTCGCAATAATTTACCTCCGCCTCGTAACGTTGTGACGTATCGATTTTAAGGTGACGTATCAACCTTCCTTATTCGTGCTTCGCATATCATTGATTCCCGCTGTACGTGGAATCTGCCAATTTTTTTAGTATTAGATGTTCTTTCGTCCACTTGCCTTTGACAATTGAGGAGTTCATACCTGTTATATTAAGGAATTGTGCGTCAACACTGCGGGAAATACAAAAAAGATAAGTCGGTGTTTTTTATACAATTATTTTCTTAATAGCTGGGTTTTAACATTTCAAAATATGATGTTGAGGAACGCCATAGTGGAGGGCTTTGAAATATCGCTCCCCTGGGGCCCATCACCATCCTCATCATCATCATCATTATCAGCAGCAGCAGCCTGACTGCACCCACCGCAGGGGAAGGGACTTTTCCATGATCCGCCAATGAACCCGGTCTAGTGCTTTCTGCTTCCACGTTATAGCTGCGAACTTTTTAATCCCTCAGCCCACCTAACTTTGTCTCCCCCTCGTGCGTTTGCCTTCTCTGGGAATCAAGTCGGTTACCCTTAACGACCAGCGGTTATACTGCATACGTGCTACGCGGCCACCCCATGTCCATTTCTTCTTTTTTATTTCAATATGATATCCTCAACCCCGATTTGTTCCCTGACTCACTCTGTTCTTTTCTTGTCTTTTAAGGTTACACCTATCATTTTACTTTCCATCGCTCACTGCATCGTCCTAGATTTAAGCTGAACCCTCTTTGTAAGCCTTCAGGTTTCTGTTCCTAGGTGAGTTCTGGCAAGATGCAGCTGTTATATACCTTCCTCTTGAAGGTTAGTGGTAAATACCATTCATGATTTGAGAATGCTTCCGGAATGTGATCCGCCCCATCCTTACTCTTCTAGTTATTTTACTCACGTGGTCTGGCTCCACGGTTGATACCTGTCCTAAGTAGGAATGTTCCTTTACAACTTCAAGCTTCAATCCACCTATCACAAAGTGTTCTTTTCTGAAGCAATACTTTTTTTGCAGACTAGTTGGTTCATACTTGAAAAATTGAATTGCTGCAGAAACTTGAAGGAAAACAAGGGAGACAGGAAAGAGCGCAAACTGTCTGCCTTGTTTTCCTTCAGGTTTGTGCAGCAATTCAATTTTTCAATGCTGTTTCCTGCCGAGACTGCTTGACATTACTTTAGTTTTATGCATACTGTCTGCAGCCCTACTTTTTAGCTTTCAGTGTTCAGTGATCATGAGCTGTAATTCGTCCATGAGTTACTCTTCAAGGCAAAGTCATCAGTTAATCACAGTTTGCTAATGTGTATACACTACATTAACTTTTATTCTCAACTCTTCCAAATCTACGCGCCTGAAAACCTTCTGTAAACAAGCGGTGAATTGCATTAGAGCGATCGTGTCTCCATGCCTCACACCCTTCATCAGTAAGAGAAGCATATCCGAACAAGCCCTTCCTTTCAGTTTAAACACATCTAAATCTGCGGCTGGCAGGCAGCTGCGCGAAAGAAACGATTTCACCGCACTCTTGTTTTACCCTTCCGAGCCCTGTGGACCTCCCCGTTTCTTCTTGCGGCTCTTCAACGTGCGCCTAAATCCAAGTACACTGGCCAAATATTTTCGCCTCCATTGATAATGCAGCCGTGGCGGCCGGGATTTGATCCCAAGACCTTTGGGTGCCGTAACCACTAGACCACAGGGGCGGGGCCGTCCTTTATTTAGTCTGTCTGGGTGCGAAACTGCAGTTTAATGGGGAAGTGAAATTCCTCGCAATAACTTGAAATTTTTGTAGAGCGTGCTTCACCACAAGCATACTATTGCTGCAACAAAGACGAACTTACAACGTACTTGGAGGGGGGGGGGGGGGGAGATTGTTCAGTGCACATCCAGGTGAATATTACCACTGTAATTGTTCTTACATGTGCACTCCACTTCTTATCTCCCCAGTTTGTTTTCACCTTCAACACGAGAACGCATCAACCTAATTTCGTCTGTCTTTACGCTTGCAGAGCTGCAAAAATAAAACATTCACTAAAAAAGAACAAATTATGAACCCAATGAAGATCACTTCTTCGATTTCATTGCTGTAGACCAAATAAACATTATCGAACGATTCTGCATAGTGAGCACCTCGTAAACTCCTTTTCATAACATTCCATTCTCATAGCACGCGGAATGGTCCGGAATTTCGTTATGCTCCAAAGACGCACTGAATTACCATAATCAAATATATTGCATCAGTTGAGTTGCTTCCGTGAAGATTGCGGCATTGTGCGATATAGTTGCGCTTTAAACTGTTTTTATCAACGTGCCAGTTTCGACGTCTGTATTACTGACTTCTTTGTTTAATTGCAGTTGCAGATTTTCGGTTACAACTCGGACCTGTACGCCAACATGTCCGAAGCCGTGGAGCTACGAAGGAGTGAGGGCCTTGTCGGGATCTCCATCTTGCTCCAGGTATGTTGGTGCGCATTTCACATTGCACACAACTGCATAAAAGTATAACTTTATATTGTGGTACACACTAAATGTTTTTCGACGTTTCTGCAGGGGGATGGCACCTATTCGAATACATAAACGTCACTGTTACGAGTTACGGGTGCCTTGTCCCATACATTGGTGCTTACTTTTATCCAGTTAAAAAGAGTAAGATGAAATAAATCTTGTCATTTGTTCAGATGTAGCCCTGCTAGCACCCATTTCACAGACTAATCGATCCCAGCTGGGCTGATAAAATATATGTCGAAGACACCTTTATATTATTACATTGCCTGGAAAGGTCTGAATAGCTATTTTGAACGGGATTGCTCGATCATGTTATTGATGTACAAACATCCTTATTACAAAACATTTTTGAAAGGGAAGTCGTAATTGTAGATAAGACTGAATTTTATTATCCAAATGTTTCCACCGGCGAGTTTACGTGCTCCATTTTTTATGCATTAAACCTCAACAACTCCCTGAATTTCCTGTCTCCTCTGAGTACTTTACTGTTGCATCTTGACTTTACCAACCTTCTCGCGCTGGTTTTGTGGCTTTGCAGTTGAATGTTATTGTCTCTGTTGTTCGCAGCTTGGCGATTTATCCCAATCCGAACTACGAGTCCTGACGGGCCAGCTTCATCGGATAACATACAGAGGTAAGTAGATGAAGCAGGGCATCGTGAAGTTGTCTCGTACGTACAGCAATACATGCATGAAACGACAAATTCGACAAAATGCAGCCACGCGTGAATGAGTATTCGTAGCGTCCTTCTTCTTAATTTGCTGCATTTTAAACTTAGTTGTAACCTACACTGAGCTGGAGTGTTAATCGGCGCGTTAACTGAGTATATTATCACGTATAAGTGCCTACGTTGTCCAAAACAAAACCATAGAAATAGACGGGACAGGTTACCTCGGCTTGAATTGGCTTTTGCATAAGTTATATCAACGACAGTAAAAAATGGCAGCTATCAGTCAATTATAGCGTTTCACTAGGCTGACAGCAGGTCAAAGGAAAACTCAGATTCTCAAAATATTTTATCTGTTTTATATTGAAAAAAAAAAACTTTGCCTTTTCACTGTACAGCGTCCGACACATGATGGGTCAAAGCATGATGAAACGCATGCTCAACAATGGGCTACGTTTGTTCACATATAGTTCTGCAATTTGCTCCATCAAGAAAAAGTAGTAGATTAAACATTGTCCTGTGTCGCCCATGTATTACTCGTTGTTAGTTTGGAGTTTTACTATTAATATCACGTGCTGAAAAAAAATAAACTGAGCAAACAATTTTCACAATGAAGATCTACCAACTGTTGATAATGAATGATGTTGTGGCAAGTAGAAATAAAGTAAAGTTTGGAGGTTTTTTTAGCGGAGCCGGCATATCACTGCACACTCGTACATACGACGTCACATGGCAAATTCTCTCGGCTCTCTTAGGAGGAGGCAGAAGTCAGGACTACCGCGTCTGAAAAGTAAACGCATCAAATGAATCTTTATTTACAACACCCTGCTACATTTACGCCGTACTATGAACAGCAAAAGCCCGGAGGGGGGCTGTCGTCTTCAAACGGGAAGTGGCAGTATGAAAACCCGATAAGTACCGAGCCTGCGCAGAGAAATACAACTTGTACGCACTCAACGTCAAACAACAATTCGCGCGGCGTGCCCAGTGCGATCTAACACTCGCGAAAGAAAGACAAAAAGAGTGACAAAGAAAACATTCACTCTGCCAAAATAATTGGATCACAAAAGAGACACTTCAAAACAAAAACAAAGAAAAGAAAATAGTCACGTTGCGAGCAGCGGGTTCTCGGCAGCGGGGGCCGACGACAAAAGAAACAGTTGAAAACAAAACCAAAAAAAAAGAAAAGAAAATAGTCAGGGTAAGAGCAGCGGGTTCTCGGCAGCCGGGGCTAATCTGTTGACACGACGGCCCTGGTGCGAAGAAATGACTCGCTGCTCCCAGCTGCTAGCAGAGGCAGACGCGGCATCCCAGCGATGGGACGCGACACGTGCTGTCTTGATTTATGACGACTCGTGGCGAGCGCCGGGCACCCGTCCACTCTCCGAAGACAAAAGCGAGTCGCGAATGCATGCGTACGACGCGCACGCGAGGCGGCAAACTGCAGAGTGCGCTGCCACGTTTCCTTCAGCCACTGATACGGGCGCCGACTACACGAAGCTCCTGCAAATAAGCGCCTTTTGTTTTTCGAAACTGGGAGGGCGCTCTTCAGCAGGCACAGCATGCATGCACGCGCGCTGACTCTCTCGTGAGAACGCAAAGAACAATGCCGAAGGGGGGTGTCAAACACGTTCTAGGTCCTTTACTCACATTCCTGCTCGCGATGGCGTCGAAGCGTGGTTAGTACTCCAGTGGTGCCTTAGTGGTCAACGTCGTCGGCTATTTCTCTTACCCGGCACACATGGAAAGAAACTAGCCAATCACATGCTTCTACTAAACTCGACCGTGCTTTGCATATTAGCTTCTAAGTCACATTGTTACTCCATCCCAAAAACAAAACATCGAAGGACGCAGCTGGAGAAAAAAACAACAACAACCATGCAGCACGTCTCTTTTCGTGTAATGTAACTTGGCATCTTAGTCCTCACGTACAGAAAGCATCACACTGTCGTTTCAATCGTCCCCCTCTCCTTTTTGCCTATAAGGAAGTGGCTTCGAAACTTCTCGTTGGCCCCAGGGGAGTCTCTCCTCGTAAGCTCCACATTTGTCGGGCATAGCGAAGCCACTCAACGAACACTGTTGACGACAACGTCGGAGCGAGATTGATTTCTGCCGTTGCACCCATGATTCGGCGTGGAAGTGCAGCTGCACCAAAATTACGGGGCCAGTTAGTAGCCTGCTTACCCGCCACTTCCCCTGCCCCCTAACAACCGGATTCATAACGACATACGGCAGCGCACACCGGGTGAAACGACGAATTCAAAAACAAAGGTAACAAGATGAGCGCACTGCTTCTGTCTGAGCAAGTTGGTGCGACGTTTGAGACGTATATCGGTCCGGAAAACGGGACGGAAGCCACAGTACAACATGACGAGTGCTGAACTTCACATACTTAAGAGACAGTACAACAAGAAGAGTTCTGCCTTCGTCTTGTGCTGTATCTTGCGTCTCGGCATTCGTGCTCATTTATTTCACTTGCGTTGCCCCTTTTTTTGTCGTGTCCATCGCTTGACCCAGTGTGCGCTGCCGTATGCCTTTATGACGAACGAACAAACCCATAAGTACATCTTAATCAGATTCACTCTAGTTGACGCCACTTTTTTCTGCACACTCTGTCAACGCGCGCACATTTGGTCACGCCGTAGTCATAAAAAAAAGCTGAGCTGTAAATTACCTATAGTGTAATTGTACCACTGTTTTTATCCATTTATCGAGAAATAAAGAGAAAGAGGTGATGACAGAAAGGCAGGAAAGTAAGCCAGGTAAAACCTGATTCACTGCCGTGAAATACCTTTACTGTTACCTGAATAAGTGCTATACATGCTTAAGAGACTTATCATTGAAAAGGTATAATCAGGGCGAACTTATCAGTGCGTCATCTTCGTCTGCACATTTTTTCCCCGCGCAGTATTACTACCTTTAGGCTGAATAACAGTGCGTGCGCGTTACTCTTATTTTGTCCTTCATTTTTCTTTTTTAAAGAAGACAATCTTTCTTGAGATACTTGGAGTCATATATTTTGGTCTGTCTGTCTGTCTGTTTTTTTCTTTCTGTCTGTCACTAGATTTCAGCCTGCAGAGCGAAAACTTAACTCATTGCTTAACGACCACCCATGTTGATATCCTGGCTGCGTTCGTACTAGTGAACATTGAATATTTCGGATGACTGCCAGTTGGGCGTGTTGGTAAAGGTTCATGATGAAACAAGCGCAAAAATACACACACTCAGAGAAGACACAGACAAGCGCTTTTCGGCGTAACATCAATATAAGTGCACAAGGTAGTGTATCAATTCATTTCTAAAATGCATAGATACGTATTTCTTACTACGCGGCGCTGGAAATGCAACGCCATGAGCGAAAGAACGGGTGTTTCCTACGCTTCACGAAAACTCCATGGTGCAGCCACCTACCAGTGGCTTTGAGTCCTAGAAAAACTTCGTTTGCTGAAAAGTTACTATTAAATAGCATCCACATCTCACGTAGCGCCTACTGACCAAATTTTTCGCGCAGAACGTAAAATACAGGTTTTATTCTATCTCTCCAGACAGAAGATCATCGTCTTTGGACGACCTTTGCGAGCGACGCACGCATTTACGCCGCCAAGTTAATGTTTATGCTCGACATCATTCTTTGGTATATAGCATGCTAACAGATATCTAATTTTGCAACTACTTGCTTTTGAAATCGGCAGAACGGAGAGATCGCCGTGAAAAAAAAGGCGCCGTTGCTTGACGACGTGTTTTGCGCGGTTCGATTGCCCGATATTAATGGGCATCTCTCGACGGAAGCAGTGCCCGCGCGTGAATTTGATTTACCGCAGCGCCTTCAACCCTCCGGCGGCCCGATTGTTCGCGCAGCTGCAGTCACGCTTGGCTCGTTCAGTTTATGCTAATGAGAGCGCATGAATTATTACTGTGATGTAATTATTCGTCTCGTGGGCCGACTCGAAGTGCGAAACGCACGGCGTGGAAGTTGCGTTGGTCGATAGCACAACCCGGTTGCAGAAGCACACTGGGATTTATTTGATGATACTTCTTTTTTTCTTTTTTATTTTTGTGCTGCTTTTCCTTATAATAATAATAATATTATTATTATTATTATTATTATTATTATTATTATTATTATTATTATTATTATTATTATTATTATTATTATTATTATTATTATTATTATTATTATTATTAATTGGAGTTCTCTGTGTTTTGTACTAAAAGTGTCATTGCTACCTCTTTAATGCATTAACTTGCTTTGGCGAGGATTCCGGCGAAAACTGGCATAAGATTTTGTCTCTAATGTAGCGCTTAGTCATTTCAACCTTGAAACTTTTGTGATGTAAGAACGTTATAGCATGGTGAATGTATGTCATTCACTGTAGGTGACCATTAAAAAAGCAGTAGTACAGTGCATATACAATGATATAGAACTGGAATGTCCTAAGAAAGACTAACAGCTCGCTCCTTTACACGCACGTCCACTGCAGCGGGTGAAGTGAACTTCGTACGGCCAACGGCTTCAACGAAACATTTGCGATGAAAGCGCAGCATGTATGAAGAACCCACCCCGAGATATAAGCGCTTGACCACAAGTGACAACGCCCTTTAGGTCAAAGCAAGCATGGAGCCCCCCTCGCTATCTCCGACGTCAGCGTAGCTCTGGCCGACTGGGCTGGCCCTACGTCATCTCCTGACGCCGATCCCCGACGACAGCGTAGCTCTGACCTACTGGACTTGCCCTACGCCATCTCCTGACGTAGACAAGAGCTCTCGCAAGTGGTGCCCGTCCTCGGACTCCTCTGACCGTGTTTCCATCTTTCCTATCTCTCATATCCCTCGATATGTCCTCGCTCGCTGTCCCAGCGCATCTTTCTCTCTATATATACCCTTTAATTCTATCCTTTTAATCCCTCCTCACCCCCATCCCTTGTGAGCTACTGTTGAGGTGTCGCAGCCTGATGCAGACAGTTACGGTGCTCACTTTTTCTTTCTTTTCCCTCTTATAAACCAAAACACCGCCCCCCCCCCCTCCTCTAAAGTGCGTATTTGGCTCCTTTCGCCACCTCGCGACAGATAAAAAACAAGACTCCGCCATGCGGGAGCCCCTCAGAGTTCTCGTTTCTACAAGCTGTGAGAATGATGTATGCACATGGCTCGACGTTTTTATATGTTAAGCATGTAGGCGAGGTGCACAAATTGTAGCCCGTCGAGCACTGGCTCTGGTTTAGGCACTGTTTTCACGAACAATGTGGTAACCTTACTGTTATGGTGCAGGTCATTCGCAACATACTTTCTAGGTCACAAAGTCCACCTACCAGTTTCGCAATCAACGTTTGCTAACAACAGGGTCAATTTTTTAATGTTTGCTGAGAACAAGCTTGATGAACACCTCATCATCAATAAAATGTGCCAGAATTATTCTTCTCGAGCAGCTTCAACGCCAACCCTGTTTCATATCTCTAGATCTCAGATGTGTAGATGAAAAGGTGTGTTCGTTACAACACCATAGCCATTACAGCGTAGTGGGCACTTCCTTACTTACCAAATCACTAAAATTATGGGCAGTGCATGCCTACCACTCGTACTTGCACAAGTTGCCCCAAGTGTTTACCTCTACGGAAGCCACTACTCAAGCTTACGCTGTGACATTCTTGCGTCAGCGTACAGACCTGGAATTTTTCTCTCTCTCTCACACACACACACACACACACAAACACACACACACACACACACACACACATATATATATAGGAATTGTATGTATGCATAGCTCCTGCATTCTTGAAAAACTTCGCTTGAGGCGAATAGACGCCCCTGTGAAATAATAATAATAACAGAACAATAGATTTCTGACAGGGAACATTCTTAGGCTTTTTGTTTCCTTCAAGTCAAATAATAATACCGGGGACAGCGCAAAACAGCGGACGCATTTATCTCGCGTACGGCATTCTCCTCGCGAGAAAAGCCGAAGACAAGAACAGCTGCGCGGCACTGACATGTCTCGAAGAAGCCTGCCAGCTATGCCGAGCTGCGGCTGCGCATTGGAGACACGAAAGAAACGGCGTACGAGAGATGTGGCCGATCAAGTTTAAGCCTTCAATGGCGGTCCTCACAATTCAGCCGGCTGTCAGCGCCATCTGCGGCGAAGGTTTGTCCCAGCGGGTGATACGAGTCTTATTATATAGCTTGGAAACCCCCTCGCTTCACTGTTTTTTTCCGTTTCTTCCCCTGTAGGCACATTTTTTAGCCATTGTTTGAGCTTGCCCTCGCGATTTCCTCAGAGCCTCAACTCGTTGGCTGCACCGCTACTCGGAATATTGTTTCCATGTTGTTCCCTGTTCGAGTGATTCATTGTTCTCATTATGTATTTTTGTCCTTCTCCACTTTTTTTTGTGAAGCTGTTAAGAGAATTTCTAGTGCCGTGTTTATGCAATGACGTCGAAGATGTCAAATGTAAATGTTGTATTTTACGTTTATTGTTCAGGACCTAACTACCAATTTATATGCGAGCTAACGTTGAATTTACGTTTATAAAAGGGACTTGATATTCTCATTGGAACATAACATATGTCTTTTTTACGTCTCACTCGAATAAATAACTTATATACGCTCTTTTTATAGAACAGTACTAGTTCTTTTTTCTTTTTAGCCACTTAATGTGGTGTCGTACCAACTACGCATTGCAAGTGGACTAGGCGTTCGTGCTTCCGCTGGCATGTGAGGCAGACTGTGTTGTCAAACATGTCCACCTGCGTAAAATCCTGAACGCGTTTCGGATCAGGTGTGTGGGCTAGAGCTTCGAGAATAAGTGAATGGATCAAGTTTTGAAACCTAGGGTTTTACATGCCAAAATTGCAATAAGATTACGAAACACGCCGTAGTATGGGGTGGGTGTAAATTTCGACTATCTGGTGCTCTTAAACGCGCACTGTCACCCACCCGCCCTTACACAGACCTCTGGCACACCGCCTTCAATAAAATGCGAGCGCCGGGATCATACCACCCTCTTCGTGTCTGCAGCCGAGCACGGAAACCACTAACACCGCAGCGGAGAAACGAATGAACTAATTTTTTACTATTAATTTATTATTTTTGTAAAGGTAGCGAACAATATTAATTCCGCACTCATTTCAAGGCTCTTTTAGACGTAATACCCTATCCAGTGACGCTCATGACAGGCCTTTGGGGTTCTTTGCACTGAGTATTGCCGCAGAATATCACTTCGCTAGAGACACCACCACGATCGACAACCGTTCGACGTTCCAATTCTAGAATCAACAACAAAAGTTTATTTTTTTAGCTTGAAATGAATACAACTAAAAAATGCAAAGCGCCTATGTATTTTGAGCCTTTACTTTATTGAATAAGTTGACATAATGCACAGTAATTATATTTTTAATTAAATACTAATCAAAATTATTCCACGTATTCTTTGATCGAACTTTGAACGAGTCAACAGTTAGTATATGATCAGATGAACTCCAGTTTTTAACGTATAACTACCCCTCAGCCCCCCCCCCCCCCCACATGCTATGAGGACTTCAACGCAGCATAATGACCTTTCGGTTAACCTGCTTCAATGTGATGATGACGTGGTCGGAACGTCATTGTTCCCCGTGAATGAGTAACAATACAATACAGGTGCCACTTACCGACAGCGTTGTTCTCAAATCACGGATTTCACGCCCCACTGCGTTACTACTCAAGCATGGCGGTCGTAGTGACGTCAGTGGGAGCCATCAACTAAATAAGGAGAAAAAAAAAGCTACAGTGTGTTCCCGCACATAAGCAGGCGCTGAAAACGGGTTCTAGGAATCGCGGCCAAGCAATACCAAAGATGTCACAAATGAATAATAATAATAATAATAATAATAATAATAATAATAATAATAATAATAATAATAATAATAATAATAATAATAATAATAATAATAATAACAATAATTATTATTATTATTATTATTATTATTATTATTATTATTATTATTATTATTATTATTATTATTATTATTATTATTATTATTATTATTATTATTATTATTATTATTATTATTATTATTATTATTACTAAAGCTTACTTTAGCGGCAGCAGGGTTGCATGTGCCATTCGCGCAACTGCTTAACCCTTCTGTCAGTTTGGTCTACGCGTCCCCGAGGTCTCGGTCAGAGGCAGACGTTGCAGAGAAGCTCTTAGTATGCACGGGGAAGAGCGCGGCCGTCTACGCAGTGCCGAGGTGGAACTCTTCCGTGGATGAGGTATTAAACTGTTTCGAGGCAGCGCTACAGCGTGAATTTTAATGAAGCCAAATCACATGTGCGCGGATCGATGGGCGCCGTGGTGGCAGCTGCCGAGGAGATTCGTTAGCAGTGCCCGCTTGCCCGGTGGGCGCTCGGCTTTCGGCCGTATCTACGGTTTCCCCACCTGCCACCGTCCTGCCCCTTTCCCCTCCCTGCAGTAGCGCACTTAGTATCGGTTTCGAAGCTCGCCTACGCCGGAAACAACACAAGCGCTCACACTGTATAGGGCTGACTTCAAGGTCTGAGACGTAGTGGCTCGAAGATGAAGTTGATAGCAGGCGCAAATTGGCTAGTTCGTTGAGCATTGTGGTACAGCGGCGCAAGTACGCAACACGATATGAAGAACGACTCGGGACGAGCGTTTAACTAACAACTGTCAAAATTGTTGCGCAGAAACGATAGTTCGGCTGCTCGCGCACCCTCACATTAGAAGCATTTGTCATATTTTTCTACGAGGCTGATTTCACAATCATTGAGATAGATTAAAAAGACATAGAAGCAAAGGTCGTGGTTTTAATTGATCACGGTGGGGAAATCATACGACATCACGTGATATTTCATCCACGTGCTTGAAATGGCGAGGATCATTTCGTACGCCTTTGGAATGGCATTTCATAGGACGCATGGGCAACAGTACACGAAATTGGCATCCACTGAAACGATGATCGGCCCATTGCTCGCACTTGCGTATATTTTGTAGCCATACGTATTTCCAAGAAGCTATACGGGCGAATTGTTTCGGTAATCTTCCAAAGTAAAAGCAGGGGCTTTTGTGTACCGGATCTTTTGAGTACATATATGTATTTATGACTTATTGACAATGATGGTACCACACAATGTTCTGAAATAACGCTCATACGTATGCATCTGTCAAACAGCGTCGTTTTATGTCTCGTCTTTCAATTGACACGCATGTAAGCGTCTGTACCTATACCGTTCATGACACGGACTGCCTGATGTCACTCTTTGTGCTCCGGCATGTGCTTGCAGTGTTCTATTTCACCTGTGTAGCTACATAACCTGATTATGCAACCACGTGGCAACTGCGAAACAAACGAATATATAGATAAAGCAGATTTTTAAAACCCTAATATAGTTCTGCACTTTCATCAGACATGGTTAGTAAATAAACCATCATCTTCGAACAATTACTTTACTACATAAATTGTCGTTGAGCGATTCACCTGTGTGCCTTTTTGTCAACAAAGACAACTGGGTAGGGCTAAACTCTCCACGTTGTTCCGTTACACATCATCATCATCATCATCATCATCAGCCTGGCTACGTCCACTGCAGGACAAAGGCCTCTCCCATGTTCCGCCAGTTAACCCGGTCCTGTGCTTGCTGCTGCCAATTTATACCCGCAAACTTCTTAATTTCATCTGCCCACCTAACCTTCTGTCTCCCCCTAACCCGCTTTCCTTCTCTGGGAATCCAGTTAATTACTCTTAATGACCAGCGGTTATCCTGTCTACGCGCTACATGCCCGGCCCATGTTCATTTCCTCTTCTTTATTTCAA
Source organism: Rhipicephalus microplus (assembly GCF_043290135.1). Taxonomy (NCBI): domain Eukaryota; kingdom Metazoa; phylum Arthropoda; class Arachnida; order Ixodida; family Ixodidae; genus Rhipicephalus; species Rhipicephalus microplus. Next base: position 212,493,433 of record NC_134701.1, on the reverse strand, counting down.
CTATGATATCCTTAACCCCCGTTTGTCCCCTAATCCACTCCGCTCTCTTCTTCTCTCTCAAGGTTACACCTATCATTTTTCTTTCCATTGCTCGCTGCGTCGTCCTCAATTTAAGCTGAACCCTCTTTGTGAGTCTCCAGGTTTCTGCTCCGTAGCTAAGTACCGGCAAGATACAGCTGTTATATACCTTCCTCTTAAGGGATAATGGCAATCTACCTGCCATAATTTGAGAGTGCTTGCCGAATGTGCTCCACCCCATTTTTATTCTTCTAGTTACTTCAATCTCGTGGTTAGGCTCTGCGGTTATTACCTGCCCTAAGTAGACATAGTCTTTTACAACTTCAAGTGCACTATTACCAATCTCGAAGCGCTGTTCCTTTCCGAGGTTGTTGTACATACTTTCGTTCTCTGCAGGTTAATTTTAAGACCCACCTTTCTGCTCTCCCTGTGTAACTCCGTAATCATGAGTTGCAATTCGTCCCCTGAGTTACTCAGCAATGCAATGTCATCGGCGAAGCGCAGGTTACTAAGGTATTCTCCATTAACTCTTATCCCTAACTGTTCCCATTCTAGGCTTCTGAAAACCTCCTGTAAGCACGCGGTAAATAGCATTGGGGAGATTGTGTCCCCCTGCCTTACGCCCTTCTTGATTGGTATTCTGTTGCTTTCTTTATGAAGCACTATGGTAGCAGTTGATCCCCTGTAGATTTCTTCCAGAATGTTTATATATACTTCATCTACGCCCTGATTCCGCAGTGTCTGCATGACGGCTGATATTTCTACTGAATCAAACGCCTTCTCGTAATCTATGAAGGCTATGTATAGTGGTTGGTTATACTCTGAGCATTTCTCTATTACCTGATTGAGAGTACGAATGTGGTCAATTGTTGAGTAGCCTGTTCGAAATCCTGCTTGTTCCTTTGGTTGATTGAATTCTAATGTTTTCTTTACTCTGTTAGCAATTACCTTTGTAAATAGCTTGTACACTACAGAGAGCAAGCTGATCGGCCTGTAATTCTTCAAGTCCTTGTCATCTCCTTTCTTATGTATTAAGATGATGTTAGCGTTCTTCCAAGACTCTGGTACCCTTCCCGTCAGGAGACACCACGTAAACAGGGTGGCTAGTTTTTCTAAGACAATGTGTCCTCCATCAGCAGATCTGATGTTACCTGATCTTCACCAGCAGCTTTGCCTCTTTGCATGCTCTCCAAAGCTTTTCTGACTTCTTCTATCATTACTGGTGGGGTGTCGTCTGGGTTACTGCTAGTTCTTATAGTATTAAGGTCGTGGTTGTCTCGGCTACTGTACAGATCTCTGTAAAACTCCTCCGCTATTTTAACTATCCTATCCATATTGGTAGTTATTTTGCCTTCTTTGTCCCTCAGTGCATACATCCTACTTTTGCCTATCCCAAGTTTCCTCTTCACTGCTTTAAAGCTTCCTCCGTTTTTCAGAGCATGTTCAATTCTCTCCATGTTATACCTTCTTACATCGCATACTTTACGTCAATTAATCAACTTCGAAAGCTCTGCCAGTTCTATTTCGTCTGTTGTACTTGACACTTTCATGGTTTGACGCTTCCTAATTAGGTTCTTCGTTTCCTGGGAAAGCTTGCCAGTGTCCTGTCTAACTACCCTGCCTCCAACTTCCATTGCACACTCCATAATGATACTCGTCAGATTATCATTCATTGTATCTACGCTAAGGTTGGTTTCCTCACTAAGAGCCGAGTACCTGTTCTGCAGCGACACTCTGAATTCCTGTACTTTCCCTCTCAGTGCTAGCTCATTGATTGGCTTCTTGCGTATCAGTTTCTGTCGTTCCTTCTTCAAGTCTAGGCGAATTCGAGACCGTACCATTCTATGGTCACTGCATCGTACCTTGCCAACCACTTCCACATCCTGCACGATTCCTGGGTGTGCGGTCATTAAAAAGTCTATTTCGTTCTTATTTTCGCCATTAGGGCTCCTCCATGTCTACTTGCGGTTTTCTCGTTTTCGGTAGAAGGTATTCAAAATCCGCAAATTATTGCGTTCTGCGAATTCTACTAGTAGCTCTCCTCTGGCGTTTCTAGTGCCGATGCCATAATCTCCTACTGCCTGGTCTCCAGCCTGCTTCTTCCCTACCTTTGCATTAAAGTCGCCCATCACTATAGTATACTGTGTTTTTACCTTACTCATTGCCGATTCCACGTCTTCAAAGAAGCTTTCAACTGAAGCGTCATCATGGCTGGATGTAGGCGCGTAAGCCTGTACTACCTTCATCTTGTATCTTTTATTCAGTTTAATTACAATACCTACCACCCTTTCATTAATGCTATAATATTCCTCTATGTTGCCAGCTATGTTTCTGTGAATTAGGAACCCCACTCCCAGTTCTCTTCTGTCTGCCAAGCCCCGATAGCAAAGGACGTGCCCGTTCTGTAGCACCGTATAGGCCTCATCTGTCCTCCTAACCTCACTGAGCCCTATTATATCCCATTTAACATCCTCTAGCTCTTCGAATAGTACAGCTAGACTTCCCTCACTAGATAAGGTTCTAGCGTTAAACGTTGCCAAGTTCAGGTTCCAATGGCGGCTTGTAGTCCAGAGATTCTTAGCACCCTCTGCTGCGTTGCAGATCTGACCGCCGCCGTAGTCAGTTGCTTCGCAGCTGCTGTGGACTGAGGGCCGTGAGTTGTTTGGCGTATCCATGTGGGAGGTAGTGGCCAGATACTGCACCAGGGTGGCCAATCCTTCTCTGGTGAGGGAGTGCGTTCCCGGCGATGGTTACCGGTGAGGCCGCACCTCAGGCCTCTTATTGTAGTTCCATCATCACGCGATTTTTTTTTTTCCGGTTGGGAACTGCGCGGCACCGGGCACGTGGTCCGACTGTTGTTTTCACAGATTCACACCGTTTTCCGTTCCTAAAATTTAAAATTTTCGTTTGTAATAGCAGTATTTGTAGCGGTTGAACTCCTTGTGTCTTCACGAACAAATAGACACCACTCTGACCCTCCTAGTACCAAAATTGCTAAAGTTATAGGTAGATATGTTATAGGTAGATATGTGCAGAGATAACTTACCCGTGCTGCTGACGCGGCCGCTCCCGCTCCCGCAGTTGGAATAATCTGTGCTTATTGGCTAAGAGGTGGAGGAGCAGTTCCGGTGGGCTTAATTCGCTGTGGAAGCTGTTTCGCCAAACCAAGCTCAAGCAGTGACAGCAGTCCGGTAACATTGAGTGTGTCTTCTGAATAAGTCTTTTTGACGCTCTCAGTTGAATTGGGCACTCGCAGTTTTTTCTACGGCTATCTCCGGATTTTAACGACTCAATTGAGACCTGATTTGTCGTCCTGGGGTGTGTAAAAGCCGAGATATGACTCGTTGTCCTCAAAGTGGCTTGGTCCCACACAAGATACACATATGACATATTAAATAAAATTCTAGTGCTTTACGTGCCAGAACCATGATATGATTGTGAGTTGTCAAAATGGTTGATTGGGCGAGTTGGTGATACATGACTAATTATGAAATGGAAGCGCATAGCGCTTGTCCCTGTCTTTCCGTCTGCTTCTACGTTGTGCGCTTCCATTTCATAATTAGTCATGATTGTGAGGCACGCCGTCATAGTCGAGAACATGTTAATTCTGACGTCTTGTGGCTGTCTAAGTTTCACTTAATCCTAAGTACGCGGGCATTTTTTTGTGTTTTGCCCCCATAGAAACGCTGCCGCCGCCACAAGTAATCGAACCCGCGTCCTTGCCATAAACACTGTTGCTCTCTAGACCTACCTACGACGCCAGGTACGGAGCGTGTTCATACGCTAAAAACCAAGTCTGCTTGTTTTCTAGCACACAATTATACACAGAGGTTTATATAGTTGAGAGCGTGATTATATTTCGGAAAGTAACGCCACCTAACACTGAGACTGACACTATCAGACAGTCAGCAGCTGATCTAAGCATGCTTATTTCTTAAATATATCGCGCAGCAACGGGCCTTATTTCGTTACAATTTTATTTTCGCCAATATTACGCCTCAAAAATAGGCACCGTTCTTTCGAGTATCCCTTCTTCTTAAATAAGAACGAGCTGTGAGTCGTTAGTTACTCCAGAACTCTTCCCCGGTCTGAGATTACGTGTCACCGGCAGCAGCAGTGGATTTATGGTTCAAAGAAGAAAAAAAAAAGCAAGAGGGACGCCGTTGAAACGGCAACTTTCCTTGCCTGCCTAATTGCCCCATCGAGATTCATGAACGGCAAAGCCGCTACACACAGTTTTGCGAACGTCCAAAGGACTCACGTATACGGCTTTGTGATACGCTTAGTACACGCGTCTCCGTCAAAAAATACTTTCGCGCGTTTCTTGTATATATCCTTAAGTTCTCGATTATTTTCAGACCGCGCACTTGCCGGAAGCGGGCTCAGCTGAAACACGACTCTCGCGATGCTCTCTCCTTCCTTTGTTCTTCTTTCATCTCGTTTAGAACCCCTCTAGAAGACATCTCTTTTCATTTACCCTAAACGATATGCCTCGTAAACGAAGAGACAATTGATTGCCGTGCGCCCCCCTTGTCTTCCCTCCTCGCGCGCACCTGATGTCTGCTTGTAAGAAAAGTAGCCGCGGCCTGCGCTTGACGCGTTCGCATCATTCTCTTTTAGGTTGTTTTTATTGGAGATATCAATCGCACGCGAGCTATGTCGATGCCCGTTTAAACGCTATGACGTCGCATGCACAATGGCTGAATTCCTCAGTCATGCACAAGCGTCACTGCTCAGATATATACGACATGACTTCTCTGGCATTTGCTGTGCATTTGTATGCTGAATCAGTACGAAAATGAACTATATTCCGTGCAACAGGGTGGAAGCTACGAGGCGCGCGGCGGTGGTATAGGGCTTTAATTGCACTCTCTGATCCTTGGCCTAATCACTACAAAAGGCATAGTGCCTACTTCTTCAAATGAAAAAAAAAACAATTAAGAGACTTTCGTTCTGATTATCTTAAGGTTCATGGCTTTAGTCTTGCATTGCGCCTGTGCCAGTTTGATTTTGAGATTACTGAATTGAACAGTAAAGTATGGTATGTTTTCATTTACTATACGTCATCACGGACACCACTAGCAGAAGCGTAATTTTCTCCTTACAAAATTGAGGCTTCTAGCTTTTAGCTCTATGTAGCAAAGTTTTGAAACGCACTCAAAAATTGGAGAAATAGGAGGAACGTACACATTACCATGAGGCGTACCGTTCCCTGTTATTCATCGTATGAGAAACGATGAGAACCTAGAGGCGTTGACTTTCTAAATACATTCATACAGCTTGAAGAAGCATGCCCCGCCGCTGTGGTCAAATGCATTAAGTTTCCCACAATACTTACTAGCGGGAACTCTGGCGATAGTGTCTATGGGAGTTGAATAACACGGCGCTTTAGCGAGCATGCGAATGATGGGTAGTACACACATTTGTCTAATTTTCGTACTTCTGGCCTGCTTCTGGCTCCGTGTGTGTTCGTGTGGCTTGGAGCTGTTTTGTCACGAAAACATAAATTAGCAAATGTTCACCGTTTGCGCTTCACTACCTTCACTACCTTTTTCTTCACTACCTTATTCTTTTTCTTTTTCTTCACTACCTTATTCTTAGAGGGCGCCAGAGTGCCCTCTAGTTAATTTTGGGAAACTCTGTGGTCAAATGGCTAAGGTACTCGGCTGCTGACCTGCAGGTCGCGGGATCGACTCCCGGCTCTGGTGGATGCATTTCCGATGGAGGCAGAAATGTTGTAGGCCCGTGTGCTCAGATTTGGGTGCACGTTAAAGAACCGCATGTGGTCCGAATTTCCGGAGCCCTCCACTACGGCGTCTCTCATAATCATATGGTGGTTTGGGACGTTAAACTCCACGAATCAATCAATCAGCTTGAACGAGCTTATCTGGGCAGAAAAATATTACAAGTGTGTAAGTTTTTTTTTTGCATTTCGTCGACCATTCTACGCTTATAGAGAGCAGCACTTCGAAAAAAAAAAAGCTATAACCTAAGAATAAATACGAACTTCGCCCCCAGTACTGCAGCACGCCTGTCAATTACTTGTGCAACAGAGCAATGATTGGTAATTTACGTTTCAACCATGAATCTTTTGCTGATAATGCAAATACTACGCATATTATGAATTCAAAGTTGATAGTTTCTTGTTAAAACGTTACGTTTGGCTGAGAAGTGAAGCCGAAATTTTTGATGAATTTTACCAACAAATAAATTTTCGATAGACAAACGATCTAAATATACACGTGTCTGTACAAAACGTCATGTGAAAGGTTCTGACGTCACTTAAATAAGCGATTGCAATTAGTGGGACAATTATAAAAACTCTGTCTGGGTGGGATGGTGACCTGCTGAGGATGGAGATCACATTTACTCTTAGGCTGAGACCGGCTAAAGACACTCGCGACAAACTTGAGCACATTGTGGCTAAAAGCACCTAAAGTTGCCGAGACACGCGTACAATCATCAGGGAAAGTTCTTTCGGTAGCTTCTAAAGTAACTCCGTGTGGAAGGTTGCCTCGGCCCTAATGTCCGTGGCCCAACATTCCAAAACTTGAGAATCCTGTTTTCTTACCTATAAGCTACATATGCAGGTAGCTAGTGAAAAGTACACTTAGCGTCGAAACTTTGGGGACCACGAGTTGCGAAACAAAGCCAAATGTTTTGACTGTCTTGGCAGGAAACCTTGAATTTCGATTTCTGGCCTGCTTTTAAACGAGCCAACAGCCTGCACTGCGTAGCTCTACCGAATGAAGCCACATATCAGTAGGAAACATAATGGCCTCACAGACCGAGTGGTCGGTCAACACCAACTGGACATTACGGTTAACGGCCTCACTTAGACCTTTCGGACGCGCGCGTAGCTTTTGTGTAGCGCGCATTCGCAACAACCCAACCGTGATTCATAACCTACCTGCCACCCTGTATGACAAATCAGAGCCCCGGTGTCTTGCGCAGACGTACTGGCGGCATTGTGCAACGTTACGTGATTACAGTGGTTTCCCCTTGGCCATTTAGTTGGCGGGGCCACCGGGATAAGAGGCTGCCTTACGCAACTCGCATCAGCGCACACTTATAACCGGTAGGCTGTGGTATTGGGCAACTCTTTCACCCCCACGCTGATCACAAAGGTCGGAAAATTCTCGCAACCCAGATGAGTGAACGGCCCATCAAAGATAGTGAAGAGAACAAGCACTGCACGCAACTGGCCAATTTTCACCAAAATAAACTATGGAATTTTAAACAAAAGATATGCCTAGAGCAGAAAGAGGACCGATGAGACGAAATCGGAGAAAAGGCTAGCTCTAAGACACTAAACAGTTTTGCAATAATTTTTTTCTTTTTTTTACATGTCGTGCATCTAGATGTACTCACAATCTTTGAATTGCTGATCCTATTACGGCAAGGTTTGTCTACAACAGAGATAAAGAGGTCTTCTCCGAAATCATTCGCTTTTATTCGCACTTTTTTTAATTGCTGGAAGTAATGCTTAAGTTACTCTGGCGATCTTTGTTTGTGCTTTCATGTTACTTTTTTCTTTTGTCTCGGTGATATCACGTATTACTTATGGCTCGCTAACCTACTTAATGTAGTTGGCATAGAAAGAGAGGTAAATGCACGTAAAAGACTTACTAAGCGTTGCCACAAGCTTATGGGCGCTGTGCTGATGATAAGGGAGCAGAGTAACCGTTTCTGTAAAACGTTGTTCACGTTATTCAGCGCTAAACCTGTTTTTCATCACCTTCACCGCACGTCCATCGTGCTTGAAAATGACCACTAGAATACGCCATTATACTTCACATTTTGCTTCTCACTTAATTTATTTTTCGCCGAATCAGCGTGAGAAAACGCGATGCAACGTTAGAACATTGTGCAAACTCCCGAAGTGTGACGCGAATATCGAAGTGCTGTCAGCGTGAGGTTATACGCTATTTCATTCTTGTAAGCGATTCGGACGATGGTCCACTGCATCGTTTTTTTTTTCTATCGGACGAACCCTTTTTGGGAGATTTTTCGGGTGTTTTGTTCTAAGCGCAGTACACAATTTTAAGAACAAATCTGACACTTGTTCGGGCAACCCATCATTTTAAGAAATAAAAGAGAGAAAAAAGATCGCGGGGAATGCGGATTCCGGTGATGACCTCACCCTGTGTCGTATGAACGGTCCCCAGTCTCTGCGGCTTTTAACGCCAGGAGCGGAAGTGCGACGCACTCTACATTTGACAATTTTGCGAGCATGTACGACAAAATATACGTGCAGACGCAAACGCAAGGACAAAAAAACAGAAATATATAACCAGGTGTATAAGAAGTCCATGCTATTCATACTGTCAAAAAAATATAGTTATTCTTCTGCCGTGCGACATACGATAATAGTCTTCCCCACGGCACGCTGAATTGCCGAAACTTTGTGTTCATATCTATTTATTTTTTTTATTCTTCTGCATCGACCGCTGGGAATATCTTTGTTATTCGAATGTTTGAGCAATGAAGCAAGCACTTCGCTTAACCGAACTTTCAGATTACTCAAAGTGCCATAGACGGTGCTATTTTTATGTATATCTTCTAGAGTCAGAAACTATTCAAAGGCAACCTGCTACTTCATCCGTCATGTCTGCCCCGCCGAATAGACCAGCTAAATAAATTTGATGTTGTTTGATGCCGCAACATATATATAAGATTCGTTGACAGAAGATTATTCACTGATTGTAACCCTCTTTTTGTTACCATCATTATTGCAACTTCGAAAATAAAATTGCGCAGATTTCACTGAGTCGCGCAAGGCTGGGGTTGCATCGTGTTTTCTCAGAGTAGAAAACAGAGCTGGTCGGTGATTGGCTGGTCCTGTCTTGACTATAGGAACATGTGTATCCACAGCCGACGCATGAACTCTTTAACTGATCCCATTATCAATCACAAATATTGACCATGTATCGACTGAACGCAGCACCTGATTTCCAGACGTCATTTTGACGCACGGAGCTTTCGGAACTCTCGACAGAAAAGAGAGAGGTGGTATGCGTTTTGCCTCTACCAATGCTGCCCCCAGATATGCATCTTTAGACGCAGATCTCCGAGGCCGTGCATAGACTCAAATCACGTTAGCCCTTGAATTAGGTTTAACGCAGCCGCCCGTCTGGCGTTTTTGAAAGGTCTGTATGCATTGCCGAGTATTCTACCACTGAGCCACGCCGGTGCTTACGTGACCATCTTTACTTTTTGTGTAGTGCCACCGCTGCATACGCGTCAGCCGATTAACTAACAATAATTTTTTTCTCTTATTTTCTTCTCTTTCCTCTATCTCTCATTTTAATGACCCCCTTCCCATTCCCCGAGCGTAGGGTAGCAAACCGGGTATGTGCCTGGTTAACCTCCCTGCCTTCTCTCTTGTTGTTCATCTCTCTCTCTCTCTCTCTGTATGCATTGCCTGCATCGTTCTTCAGACATCTCAACACGTTCATACGTCCGTGCAGACGTATCAAGTTTGTTTAAAAGTCCTGTTACTCTACATTTTGTCCACTTCGTTTCTCATTACGCTTAGAATGTGCTGGCGGGTTTGGTGCGCCGACGTGGTCAAGCGTGCCATGACGTCACGACTCACTTTTTTTTGCGTAACTGAACGCGCACCGGTGAATCAGACATGTCCACAAATCAGAGGGGACACTGGCGCTGTGATCGTTCAGCAACTGAGGTCCCTAGTTTTATCTAGGGACCTTATCAGCAACCATGAAAATTATGGCTATGACGTGGATTTGCCCAGTCTTCATGCTTGGGGGTGGCGAACACACTTGTGGCTTCGTTTAACGCTGTGTTTTGGTTTTCTTTCGAAGAAAAGAACAAACCGTTCTTCACTTCGTGACCCGATTTGAAATGGTAAGCCTAAATGAATAAGGTGGTGAAGCGTAACAGCCGAACATTCGCTGATTGTTGTTTCGTCACAAAGCAGCTTTAAGCCACGCGAAGTCAGAACGAACGTAAAGTGCGAAGAGTAGTCGAATCCATGTCATACTCATAATTCCCATGCTCACTGAAGCGCTATGTGTTGTAGCTCCCATAGACACTATAGCACCAAAGCTCCCTCTAGTGTATATTTAGGAAACTGTATGACGAATCGGACACCGCCAGAATAGTTCCCCTGCTCTGTCTGTACTAACTCCGCGTATGCCGGGACTCGCTCACTGGATTCCGTGCAGACCGGTTGTGCCCTCGCGATCTCCGACGACAGTGCAGCTCTGGCCGATTGGGTTGGTCCTACGCCACCTCCTGACGCCGGTCCCCGACGACGACGACAGTGTAGCTCTGGCCGACTGGATTAGCCCTACGCGATGTCCTGTCGCCGACAAGAGCTCTCGCCAGTGGTTCCCCGTCCTCGGACTCCTGCAACCATGTCCTGTCTTCTCTTTACTTCCGTCATTCGCTGTCCCGGCGCCTCGCTCTCTCCTTCCTCCCTCTCTATCTCTCTACCTTTTAATCCTATCCTTTTAATCCCTTCTCTACCCCCATCTTTCGTGAGCTACTGTTGAGGTGTCCTCCCCCTGAGAGACAGTTACGGGGCTCACTTTTCTCTCCTTTTCATTTACAATCACTCCCCCCGCCGTTCGCCTCTTGCCACGAAAAATCGTGGCTGGCCATGAGCCGGTCAACAGAGAACACATACCGCACGTTGCGTTTCCCTCCGATCGGGCCGTGGCGTTCAATAACCCCAAAACGTCCCGAGTAGGCGACCTTTGCCCAAGTTCGGCGTCCAATCAGTCGCGTTCTTCTGGCTATCACATTGCTTTCTCTGGTTTTGCACTCACCTATGACTACAAGGGTTTAATTAGTGATGGATATTATTAGAACAAATAACAAATGATTTAGAGTACTGCGTACTCTACTATGGAAGGGCCTCGAGCGATCCCCAGCAATGGTCCGTAAGAAAAGGCAACACTATAAACGTTAGTCGTCGGGATGAAGATGTATGACTAAGTATTGCGTGGATACATCCACGTTAAGCGGTATTATAGCTGTCGAATTCAATACACCTTGCGCAAGCTCTGTTATATCAATGTACAGTAAACATTAAACTATTTCTGTGTAGACAGGTCTAACTTTCGTTCTTTACCGATTCCAGTGACCGAGGGATCAAAAATTATTTTTTTATTGAATGGGTCAAGCCAAGTACTAAGCCCTAATTAAGCCCGAAATATAGACATTGTGTCGTTCTTTTTCTCAATACGTAGTGATAAGGACACAAGATGAACTTTGTGGTTATCAATTCACGGAATCATCCTCCTGTCTTGATCTGAGGTACTAAAGTTCTGGGTTAAAAAAAACACAGCATATCCATGGGGTGCATGATGATGAGTGGCCAAAGCTCCGATGGTACATCGGTAAACCGTGAATCCTCCGTGAAGTCCGTCCGTCCGTCCGTCCGTCCGTCCGTCTGTCTGTCTGTCTGTCTGTCTGTCTGCCTGTCTGTCTGTCTGTCTGTCTGTCTGTCTGTCTGTCTGTCTGTCTGTCTGTCTGTCTGTCTGTCTGTCTGTCTGTCTGTCTGTCTGTTTATCCGTCCATCCATCCGTGCGTTCGTCCATCTGTCTGTCTCTTTTCACACTAAATCACGCGGCTCCTACACATCGGAGGGAAGCGGGCGCCGCAGCGCCAACTAGTGTGAACTCCGAGTACTAGGGGTGGCTACGATGGACGACGAGGGACTAACCTACACCCTAAGGAGCCACGCCCCTAAAAGCAATCTAAATATCCCAAACTGCAAATGGCTTGACATGCTTGCGCTCATATGATAATTACTTGATGTATACATCGCAAACCAAACAAATGGGAGGCGCAACAGCTTTTTTAGAAGATTCAAGTTTTGTGAAACCACACTTTTTTGTCGTACCTTTTTTCTGCAATGTCTGCGAATGATCAGGAGTGATTAATCATTAAACGACAATTTATGAAAACAAAGTACTCGTGAACGTGTATAGACGCTAAGTGGAAACATAGCAAGTGTGACTTTAAGTCATAGTCTACACGTTGGGCTCCTAAACGAACCTCTGTGGGCTGTCATCGTCGTCGGGAACTTCAACACTACATTCATGACGGTCATCAGGTATGACGACGAAGTAGCTGAGCCCGTTTAACGGGCGACGGTCTTCACGTACACTTGAACTTGGGTTTAGGCGATGGCTGATTTGGCCAGTCGGATAACCCAGAGAGAGTTTAACTAATAAACAAACTGAGAACAAATGAGCAGCACTGATCAGGAGTTTCTTGCACTTTTCCACACCCGCGAATAATGCGGTCCTCGCCTCTGTTCCTCTCTTCTCATATTTTCCTTCCCCGATTTTTCCAACCACAGCTGTTGAACCGTGCTCTTTACTACAAGAGTGTAGCAACAGTGCTTTTGTTATGCCTTGTGCGCATCTTTGTTTCGCAAGAGTGAAAACAACGGGGCTTGATATCATGTAAATTTTACTTTTGTGTCATACTCTGCACAACATTAAAAAATCGTTATATTCTATGGTTGTGCGCGTCATACTCATGAATATAGAACACTCTCTTGTGAAGGAGGGGGCTTCCGGGTGAGTTATGGCCACGTGAGGTTCTATACGCCACCTTCACAGAATGGATAGGACATAAGTATATTAGTCCATCAGCTTGTAAATTCTTTGCAGTTATCTATATTCTTTGTCGTTTGAACTTCTCACGACCAAACATGTCACGCTATCTTGATGGAATCATCCTCTTAGTTTAATTGCTTGTGTTTTCGTTTACCAACCATTCACAGACTTACTCAATTTCACCTTCATCATCGGAGTCATTAAATATGCAACCACCTCACGTCCCTACGCGGCCAACTAACATTAACTCTTTCACAACGTAAAAATGTTCCTCGTGTTCACGCAGGGTGCAAAACATCAGTACTTCCACTCCAGGAGAGAGGTGCGACTCGCACCTCGGTGCTAGCCGCCCTGCAACGCCGAGAGGGGGGGGGGGGAGGGGGCTCGGTATTCATCAATCATAGCGGCGCACGCGTTTAGTCGTCTGTAAATGCAGCCGACGGCAAAATTCCGAAATGTCCTCCTCCGCTGCCAAGATGCCGGGCCTGTTACAACCCTTGCCGCCTCGCTTTCGCAGCCGCCAAAGCTCACTCGGCATTTTCTCCGATCCTTCCTTCTTCCCCACTGCCACCGGCGTTCCACGTTCCTACATCCTTACTTACTTCATTTACTGTGTATGTTTTGTTTCATCCTTACACCTTCTGCAACGTTGTACACTTTACAGACGAACGCGGCGGGCGCGCACAGTTCAGCGCCGGAGGAGGATTGCCCGAATATATACGACACCCCCTCCGACAGTACAGCGGGGGGCACATGGGAGAGATTTTCCTGAGCTGGGGAGACAAGAAAGAAAAGCTACAAACAGCTTTGGGTGGAATCGAGAACAAAGCGTGTTTGGTTTGGTAGAGACAAAGGGCTCAATAAATTTAACTCCTCCGCCGTCACAGCCATTTGTATTTGCCCCCTCTTCCCCGCTACCCCAACCAACCTTTCCCCCTTCATCTCTCCAGTGTTGTTCCCTCCTTGTTTATGTAAGTGACAGACGAGAGATGAGAGATAGCAGACGGCAGCAAAAACTCCACGACGAGACGCCTGTTCTTGCATGGCACGCGTATGTTTCCTGGCTCGGCGTTCATGAAATTGTCATTTGTCTTTCTTTGTTCTATCTCTCTCTTTCATGCTCTCTCTCCTTATCTCTCTCTTTCACGTCACTTCTTCTTTCACTCGCCGCCCTCACTCTCGATTACGAAGATCTTAAAGTACTCCCTGCGGCACTGCAAAATCAATAACAGAAATGTAGAAGCACACGGAAATAGTCGGCTGCCGTTGTATGATTGTCAGTGTAAGCGAACAATCAAAAGCACTGCTTAGTTTGCTCGCTTGTTACGGCACGCACTCGAAGTGACGTTACTTGTTGTAGCACTCGTTCCTTCATTCTGTAACTTTCGTAAAGGACAAAACATCTTAATTGTCACCGTCTAAGCAGCAGTACAAGTGGGCTCAATATCGATCGTTGGTGTTCAGCAAAGAAATCGCCTCACACGTTATTGTCGAGAGTGCTCGTGCCATTTGCTTCATTTCTTAAAAGCCGAGCCTCGGATCAGTGACCTCGAGAATCGGTGAAAGAGCTAAAGAGAGCGTTGGACTAAAAGAGACAACGCAGTAGTGCTAGTTCGTCAGGCCTCTGTCGAAGACGATGCTCCAGAGAACTGAGTGTTGGGCCTTTAGCCCAACCCACTTCCCACGTTTTGTTTTATTTTATTTTGCCTGTTTCTTTCCTTGATCAAAGTTGTTGCCCTGAATGTTGTAGTATTGCAATGCTATTTATAAAGATGAGATAAAAAGTATTCGTGGTGAATGGATAGGGTGATGGAAGACTTCGGAGAAATTAAAAAAAAAAGAAAAATGCCAAGCCTGCGCGGAACGTGCAGCACAGTCACAGCGAAAGCTAGAAGAGCGGCCTTTCAGAGCCTTTCTAAACACTCACTGGGTAACTGCTGCAAGCACACTTGCTGAACATCCACTACGACTTTAACAATATTAATAATTTCTGGGTAGTAAGGCCAGTATTCGCTATGCTATCCTTCGTCATTCTTCTAAGAAGCGTGGCATCCGCTAAACACTTCCAAGGAATATTGTGTGCATTGTTCATGCAGTGGCTGACGACGATGAGGAATTATGCCTGAAGTGAGTATGCGATACAGTTAATAGGCGGTCAAGAACAATCTTTTGTAGTGGTTTGGAGCATCAGACGACCCACTCGTTACGCTTTTCGCATTGTGTGACGACTGTTTGTTCTTTTTCTGTTCTAAAACGCTTTATTACTCATATCAACACGATTCCTTTCCCGACATCAAGCCTACCTAAGGCATGTTTGCGAAGACGTCCCAATCACCGGCGTTTCTCAGTGGCAGAATACTGGGCTGGCACGCAGTGGCTCCGGGTTTGAGCCCCACTGTGTCTTTAGTGACTAAGTTTCTATTTTGCTTATTTCTGCGATCGTGGTTATACGGACACCGGTGGTGGCAGCGGCGGCGGGGGAAAACTACGGCGCTGAGCGGACCCCAAGCTTAGATCTCATTACAGCTTTCGCTGTAAAAGAGAAATATGGGACCTCCACGCTGCGCTATTAATAGCGCACTTTTCCCAACCCTTTTCAGGAAAAGCGAATCAACAGATTTCTCATAAATCCACGTGCTTCCTTTTATCTTGTTATTTCTCTTTTCTTTCTTCTTCTTGGTGCTAACTAAGCTTGTTTTCATTTAGACCTCAATATGCAAGAAGCTCTGTTGCGACATGGAGCATAGTATGCCAAGAAAAGGTGTGAGCCGTAAAAAAAAAAAAACAGGAATTATGAGAGGACTTCCGTCAATGCACATTCTTGAAATATTCGCAAAATCGCTGTTTTATTGCTGCGAATTATTGAGGCATTAATGATTGTCTTTCAGAGTTTCAGGGTGAGACCCTCAAAGTAGTTAACGTGACAGACAAAAAAAAAAAACGAGCGAACGAGATTACACAGTTTGGACATGAGAAGTTAAAGTGTGTCTTTTTCTCCATTCATATGATTTAAGCAGAAGTCGGTGCATAAGAAAGACAAAAACAAAGGTTGGCTATACTTTTTCACTGCCGGGAGTGTCAAACGCATGATTTGGAGGGGGAATCATATTACGTACCAAGTTCAATATGAAATCTCAAACGACGTTCGCGGAATAACAATAGCTCGTTGACATGCACCTGAACAGTGCTCAAGCATACCACACATTACTACACAGTGCGCAAGCATGTACATGCAACACGTTACAACAACAAACAAGTAACAGCAATCATGCACCAGTAACATATATAACAATAAACGTTTAACAGTTAACGTGTATCACGCTGTACCCCAACCTGCATATTGCGCGTATTAAAGGCGATGTACAGTGTAAGGATGAGATGACTCTGGTACACTGCCGAAGCAGGTCTGAAAGGTACGATTGGTAATGTCGAATAGCAAACAGTGCCCAAAACAGCAGTTTTCACTTCAGAGATGTACTTGAAATAGCGCATATAGACAAAACGTAACAGGCAACACTACGTGCGTCGTCCCGGGTGAATGTGCATAGCGAGGTTAATACCTTCAAGCGCATCGGCTGGTGGCAAAGCGCACATTTTTTAGTAGAATTCGCTCTTGGCCTAGTTGGTACATGTGTGAATTAAGTAGTCAACTTCGCGCCAAAATCACAACAACGCAGAAGAAGAAAACACGTAGACGAGGCAGGCGCCCGCCCCGTCTATGTGTTTTCTTCTTCTGTGTGGTTATGATTTTGGCACAAAGTTGAGTATTTAATTCGCACAAACTTTCTTTGGAGCCCCATTGCAGGAGTGTATATTCAACAATATGGGGCGGGATAACTTTTATGAAGTTCACAAAATTAAATGAAGTAGGTTCTCATATATTGCACATTCCCTATTACACCCGGAAAGTTCAGTTTCAAAGCCTGTTGTGACGCGAGCAATGGGGGTACTTCTTTTTTCAATAATAATGGCCTACAAGACTAAAAGCGCCATCGCGGACTTTTTGGGATGATCTTCGTGGGACACTTTTTAATCTTGATATCCATCAACATTCGAGAGATGTTAAAAATGCAGAATTGCGCGTTCGTCAAACAGCACATTCAAGGAAACGTTTTGCGATCAGCGAAATACTCTTTTTTTTTCAGTGTAACTGAGTACCTTTGTCATACACGCAGGCCAGGAGGCGGCCATGAAGCACCTGTCAATCAAGGAGCTGCTTCCGGAGACGGACCACTTCATGACGTACGAAGGGTCGCTCACCATGCCCGGCTGTCACGAGACGGTCACATGGATTGTCCTCAACAAGCCGATATACATCACCAAGCAACAGGTACACTACACGTCCCTAGCACGCACTCTTCAGTTTTACGCGCCATTCATGCATTCCTGCCATTCATATCCCCTTTCCTGTCATACATTCATATTCTGAGGATTAATGATAGCTGACGCACTTCATGACTACCTGCGTGTAATAGCTTTCGTGACTCTCTGCACTCGTTGCTCATGATCCTTAGACACGTTGTTTAATACTGTGTCGTCGTGGCCAGGATTCGACAATGAACTCGAACTTCGCTGCAGCGAATCGCGGACACTGGGATCGCAAGTCGGTGGAGGTGAGATGCCAGAGGTGGTTGCACTCAGATTTAGGACTATGTTAAAGAATACATTGATGTTGAAATTTCCGCACCTCTTCATTACAGTACTCCTCATAGTCATATCGTGGTTCGTGTATGTAAAACCCCGGCAATTTATTGTAACGTGCAGTTCCTCTTTCAAAATATACGATACTACGATGCATATGTGGGAATTGGCTTAGCATGTTCTGAAGTGAAGTGCTGGGTGACAGCCACAAAGAAATAGACACACACATACACACACACACAAACAAACAAACAAACAAACACACACACACACAGAGAGAGAGGTTGACTCTACTGTTAGCGTTGCATATTTTTAGTGCAGAAGCCAAGTGTGCATGTGCGCACGCGCGCGTGCGCGTGCGCGTGTGTTTGTGTGTCATCGTTTTCACTCCTTTACAATGTACATTTCGTAACGCAGCACAACGGTATTTAAATATGAATCTCTTATCATATAGATAATATTTCGGCCTTATCAAGACCCTGACAGCTAAAAATCTGCCTTTCAGCAAACATTTGCTCCTGGTGCATCCAGCAGGAATGTCAGACACGCGCAAATTTTGACAGTAGAATCTGATACGCCCGATGTCGTACGAATAATTCTTCATAAGTATGTATTCTCACATCAGATTCGCATAACTGTAGTTTGCCGACCCGTCGTACAAACTTTGTTAAACTGTCCCAATATGGAGAATGCTTATTTTCGACTTGCCTAGAACAGCGCAGTTTTGCTAAACTTCAAGTGGTTAGTACAAGTGCCAACGGTTTATCTCTCTATTCTGACTCCTTCACCCCATCCCGCGGTGAAGAGTATACGGAAAACCAAACGCGCGTCCGATTAAACTCCCTGCCTTTGCATCCTCTTCCTTCTGCAGAGACCTGTATTGTCGAGCCCCGCCAATATTCACCCCATGCATCCTGCTGCTATCTATCTATATATATATATATATATATATATATATATATATATAGGCGAGAGATAAATCCAATGGTTCCGGTAGGAAATGCAGTCGAAAAAAGGAAGACGACAAACGTACGAAACGCAGTTTTTACTAAAAGTAAAGTAGTAAAAACTGCGTTTCGTACGTTTGTCGTCTTCCTTTTTTCGACTATATATATATATATATATATATATATATATATATATATATATATATATATATATATAAGGAACAAAAGTGTATACTTGATTGATATGTGGGGTTTAACGTCCCAAAACCACCATATGATTATGAGAGACGCCGTAGTGGAGGGCTCCGGAAATTTTGACCACCTGGGGTTCTTTAACGTGCGCCCAAATCTGAGCACACAAGCCTACAACATTTCCGCCTCCATCGGAAATTCAGCCACCGCAGCCGGGATTCGAACCCGCGACTTGCGGGTCAGCAGCCGAGTACCTTAGCCACTAGACCACCACGGCGGGGCACGAAGTGTATACTTAAGGGCTCGTTTTTCTGTTTTTTACACAATATTAATGAGATCTAACAGACAATAATGCCAAGTAAAGTATAGGGGAAGATAATAGACCGAATTGATATATATATATATATATATATATATATATATATATATATATATATATATACCGTTTCGCTTTTAATATCAACACAACCAACAGCTGGCTCTAAACACGTGGAGCCGAACAGCGTTTCCAACAACACAGCTGACCTCCTTTTCCCTTTTCTTTTAAGTCGAACTCACCTACGAAACTCTCCCGAATAAGTCCTTGAACAGTGACAATATATATAAGGGAAAGAAGTGTGTTTTCACACAATGTTAATGATATCTAACAGTTAATAATGCCAAGGAAAGTATAGAGGAAGTTATCCGACCGAATTACAAATGTGAAGAAATAAAAAATGGGTGAAAAGATAACTTGCCGTGGGCAGGAAGCGAACCTGCGACATTCTAAAAACGCTTTCGATGCTCTACCACTGAGCTACCACGGCGGCTATCCCCCAGCCACTTTATTGGGTTTCTTATATGTGAATTTAAGCGTGGGAGTGTCAGTCAGCGGCTGAATAATAGTCCCTCGTATACAACTTAAAGGCACCATGCCTGCCACTACCAGTACGAGACCCTCGTTAATAAATAAGAAAAAAACTGTATTATATATATATATATATATATATATATATATATATATATATATATATATATATATATATATATATATAAAGTAACGTGAAAGTATAGGCTTGCGAGTGTTCCATTTCAAACTCGCATAACCATTTCCACAATGTTTTTGTTTTGTTTGTTTGTTTGTTTATTAAAATACAGTAAAAGCCAGTGACCATGATCTGTGTAACAAAGTGCCCGCATCTGTACGGCTTGAATGCGGGGCGTAGTTGACGCTAATAAAATTGTGCAACCATTACACTGCGACAAGATCTCTTGACAGGGATGAAGTCTACCCTGAAGATGCTTAAGTGGGCGATTGAATGGGCCTGGTTTACTGGAAAGGTACACAGCGAGAGTGAGAAAGGGAGAGCTCGTTAAGTAAGCCTCATCATTACGGTACTTGACTTTAGCGTTGGATTCCCCGCACTGCGATTTCTCGTCAGGCAAAAAAAAAGAGGGGGGGGGGGGAATGTGTTGGTTTGTCGCTTAAACAACAATAAACGAGGAAGTTCTACGATGAATTCAGTGGCTGGTGCTTCAGATGACTTAGTTTACCGACTGCTCCGAACACCAGAGGGTTTTTTTTTTCACTTGATTGTTTGTTATTGCTTTTCTTGCTTCAACCTTGTTGAAATCCTCATGGTGTCTTCTTGGCTACAGGCGTACCTTAATTACTTCGGGGCGCATATTGCCTTCCTTTACGCGTCGTTTTTTTTTTTCTGAATTTCAACAACTAGCTTTGGGACGATGTCTCGCTCAGTGAAATGTACTTACTGTGCCATAAATACCACCTCCGTTAACCAAATGCAGCGAATGGGGGAATCTCGGCGCCCCGTATTGTCGAAACGTATAGTTCATATCGTCATAATGTCACAAGCTGGAAGATTAGAATAACAAGAAAAAATATGTTTGGCCACTCAAAATAGGTTTTAAAAAAGCCAAGCAATAAAACACGCGCACATTTAGCGTTTTGTGCTTCAACGTATCGTTGCAGCTGAGAACAAATAGGTACGCGGAATCCACAAAAAAAGAAAGAAAGGATGTAGAACTACAAGTCAAGAAAAGGAAAAAAAAAAGCCGGATCCTTCTGCCGTTGTTTGCGTCCAATCTCCTGGACCCTTGCGACAGCCCTTCTTCGGCTGCAGTGCAGGTTTTCGTGGCATAGCAATTGCCCGACTTTTTCACGTTGTGTTTCATTTTCATTTATTTTGTATAAACAGCTCTGTACTGGCTAAAGTTTTGTTCGCTAAAGAAGAGGAAAAAAAAACATGGAGAATACAGAGCGAAGAAACCCAGCTACCTTGCGTAACGTGGCGTATTTCCTCTCGTTCGCACTGACTCCGCACAGGCGTAGCGGCGACGAATAGGAGCTCGCCGCACAATGCGAACTCCTCGTTGCGCCACGCGCGTAGAAACAACGCGACGGACTCGCGCAGATTAGCAAAGGAGACCGCCTTTCCTCGAAACAAGACGCCGGAGTAATTAGTCTCGCCGCTTCGGCCGAGCGGGGGAACAAAAAGCACCCGAAATAAGCGGAACGGAGAGGCAAAGATCTCAACAACGCGCCATCGTTTACGGTGGAGGGGGCGAGTCATGCAAAACAATGTGCCCACGTCCCTTATTCACGCACATCTTATTTCGCTTCTTCTTCTTCTTCGCCCCGCGAGGCGCATCTCCTCGTCAGTCATGCGACCGGCCCACGTTCGTGGCGGTGTCACGTTTTATTATATTGTGCCAGCAAGCGTTTCCGCGCTTAACTCGTTTTTGTTGCTTTTCATTCCTCCTCGCTCGCTTTTTTCTTTTTCTCTTGTTGCGAGCTCATGCCGGGTCTCGTTCATATGCATGCGCGCCCGAACCTTGTAAGCCAATATCTGCCAGCGCGAGGCCTGTTAGGCTTACGTATATGCGCGACCGGAAAGTAGCGCGGCAAAGCGCCCGTAGCTGGCTGTCTTCTCGGCTTTCTCCGGCGAACGGTGGCGCCCTGCGCGGAGGGAAGCTGGTCTGCGCTGCGTGTGCGAGCTGGTGCGGAACTGATTTCGGTCAGAAACATAACTGCCTCTCCCCTCCTCCTCTTCCTATTCTGAGCGTTACGTGTGGCTGGGGAAATAGGGAGGCAGGAAAATGTTCTCCTAATTATACGCCCCCTCCCCCCCCCCAAAAAAAAGAGAAAAACATGAAAAACTATAACGAAGCTGAAGTTTCTATATCGCGTAATGTTTGGCTGGCCGTGTACCATTTCTAGCTTGTGTGTCTGAGCGAAGAATTGGTGCCACGGTTTCTCTCTCTAAGTTCTCTTACGATGTCTGAAACTTTCTCGACACGGAAAACCATCACCCTCTCCAAAAAAGAAGATGCTATGTCAAGCTTAGCTCTCCGAAATAATGTAATAAAACCAACAAACGGTCCCTGTTATCATAATAACATCTCATAAGAAAGCAACCGGCACTTGACCCACGATAACTTAATTTTCTTCTTTAGCGGTTACTTCAAACAGTCACTCTCCACGTCTTCTTCGAGCTCTCATAACGATTTCTTTTTGTTTTAAATAATTGCGCTGTGATAAGCGGAAGAGCAAATTAGTTCTTCCCATTTTCAAAGATACCGTGTCACGGATGCTGCTGCAGAGAAACTACAAGTAACTGAAAGCTGTCCCGCATTTTTAAATAAGGTTCTTGAATCGTATGACACGTTCATCACTATAGAGACTAGGAAAAGAAGTCGCGGAGAAAAAAATTGAAAAAGTGTGACAGCCGCGATGTCACCTTTTTGTGATGAGCCTAGAAAAGTACACATATAGAAGGACTGCTCAATTATTATTCAGCGCCCATCCTTTGAATCTGACGCGCGGTTCATTTTCTGTCCTAATCCCGGCACGTCACTCAGTTCGAAGGCAAAGAAATCCTTTTTCATTTTATGAATGCGAATGCTGCACGAGCAATGCTATATTTGTGCTAGAGGTGTCATCTCCCACGCCTAATGACAATGGGGATAAAAATTTTTGAATAACCAAGACACCGGCTGCGTTGTGTCTTATATACACGAACCTTCATGACCTCCCAATCGAGCAGTTTCAGGCTGTGTATAAATGAAGATTCCTTTTTATACGACAGGAGTCCCACGCACCTTCACCCAATTTTTATTTATAATGAAAACGGCTTTAAGGTACCGAGGCCAAAAACATTTCATGCATTCAAGCCGGTGCATCGAGCATATCATCTATTCTAAATTCACGTTTAAAAATGACAAGGTATGCTTCGCTGTATTCCACAAGTACTCCGTGGACAACAAATAAGAAAAAAAGAAAGCTTTACTTCACTAAAACCCTGTCTCTGGGTGTTTATTATAAAGTTTTCGTATGGAATTGCTCGTATACGATAAAGTGAGCCGTGTAGATAGTCACGAAAGAGCTACGCTTCACGTTATCTGGGAAAACTATCCATCCTCTTGCGTGCGACATTGATGATGCGTATTTTGCTTATATTGTCACATCAAGTCAGTCGTGAGAACGATAAAATGGTCCCCTCATCGGAACGTTGGCTGCAGCCGATGAATATTTCATTCAACCATCGTTTATTGGGAGAAAGAAAATAGACAGTACAAAATAATATTAATAATAATAATATTAATAATAATAATAATAATAATAATAGTTTTGCGAGCGCCGAGACAAAATGAATTTGTTAATCATATTAATACAAAATATTTCACAATAAAGTGAAAATAAAGAACACGACTAAAAAACCACGCGCAACTTATAAAAGCAGCTTTTTTTTTTCTTTAGGAGGCGCAAAAACTGACAAAAAGAGTGGTCACGTGCTTTATAGAAGCCGAAGAGGAGAGGGTTAATTAGCAGCGAAATTTTCTAAATCGAGACCGAGCGTATTCTCGCGTCCTATTTGTTAGTTTATGTATACAATTGATAGTTGAAGAGTAACCGGCCCTCAGCCTACAGCGTGGCGCTCCTCAGCAGGAGCAGCGCAAACAGTTCTCGCGGGTGGTCGAATTTCGAATAAACTTTTTGAGCACTGCGGTAGAACTCCGGTGTTGCCACACACTGATGCTCGTGTCCGTCCTCGTGTGAAAGACAGAAAAAAAGTATAGATTTTCGAAATGCCAACTTATATATCTCCTCCATTCGCCTCATTCAGCTAATACAAAACTGTCGTTCACTAAAGGAAACAACAGAGTTGCCAGTAGCGAAATAATTCCGTGCGTCGTTTCAAAGTTCCACAGCTGAAGGATGCTCAATCTCAGATCTCACTGAGGTAGCCTGTCGCTGTTAGCTTCACTAAACTTCGATTCTCAACTTGAAAAAAACACTATCATGAAACACACTGAAAATACAGCTTAGCATGTTCGAAGCTGACAAAGCCAGCGGTTCCGGTTAACTGAATAAAGAAAACGTTTAAGCCAAACGTTTAAGCCGAAAGCATTCTATGAATTCAAGGCGACCTTGTAACTCCGCAAGGGGTCCCTTTGAAAACAGGCCGCCAGACATATTTTGTCGCCCTTGTTCGGAGCGATAATTTTGAAGTTCGTAGATGAAATTTTGAAGCCTCGCGGGCGTTCGCAGTTGACGTGCATTGGTGGCGCATCAAAAGAGGACTTCCGTTCGGAGATTTTGGAAGTCCTTTTTTTGCTCTTTTAGGTGCTGTCCCAACTGCGCCCTTTCATCCTCGTGAATTCAACTACGTCGGTCGTAATCTTCAACACAAGGACAGAAAAAAAATTGAAAGCCTGTGTGTGAAAACACTGCACCCTACTACATAATAACATGGATAGGGTCGGATACAGTCATCAACATAAAAAAATTCAAGGATGAAGTGTAAAATGATTGTTCTGAGGAAGGACACTATTTCTAGAACACAGCGAAATGGACTCTTGAGAAATGCCGAGGCAAGCTGAAACATAATTGAGTCCAGCCGCTGAACGGTGAAAAATGGCATTTTCATTGTGAAAATATTTGCTGTCGCGACAATCCTAGACCCCGTCTTTTTTTCACAAAATCTGCTATTTCTTTTACTTTTTAGATGTCGTCCTTTGTTATTTCTCGTTCTTTTTGTCGGCGTTTTCTTAATCGATGAAATTAAAAAAAAAGACCAATCATGCCTTCTTACTCAATGATAGGCAGTGTCCTTTTTTTTTCGTTTACTGGCATGGCGCAAAAAATAACACTTTGTAAGCTTGCGAAAGTCAATTTAGGACTCGCGAGAAAAGAATATTTATTCAGAAGAAAAATTAAACGTTGGTACAACGTTGATTTCAAATTGAGCAAACGGTCCATGCAGCGTCGGACTTATTCTTGTCTTAAGTGGTTAGTGGAGGAGCACTTTGTCAACTTGCTTAGTATTACCAAAAGCAGTACACGTCCGTTTCAGAATATCTGTTTTCGTGTGATTATTTTTTTTCCTCTCGTTTTTAACAGCCAAGATTGCTGACAGCATGAACCTTAAGTTATCTGAGGGGTTATGATTGGTCGTCTTCTAAAGTTACATTTTGAATCGCTGTGGACCTCGCGCTGAAGAGAGTCTTCGTCATTTGTGTTAAGTCGTCAGAAATTGCACAAGGTTTACAAAAAAGAGAAAAAAAACAGTCCTTTGCTGCACAGATGTACAAATCGTACTGTAATCGCTTTGTATGATAATTATCAGCGTATTCCGACGTTCGTCTTCTGGCTCGCTAATTGATTTTGTAGTTTCGACAGCTCCAGTTTCGGAGGAGAAAAGTTGAGCAGTGAGCACTCTTCTTGCACAGAGTAATCGCTCGTGACTGCACCAGTGATTAGCCGTTGTGGGTTCCGCCGCACCAACTTAACCTATTATAATAAAACTGTGTAAAGCTAAGTTCTGGCGTTTCGTAATTATAATCGTCAATTAATCAAACAATCAATCGATCAACCAATCAATCATTTATTGATTTAACGTGGCTCAAAACAACCATGGTGTGTTAGTGCTGACACACGCAAAAGTAAGACGATAAATATAAACAATACAATACATACAGTCTTCAGAAAAAGAAATGAAATAAAAATAGTGAAAACGCACAGACAAAAAGAAATCAGCGCAAAACGGGAAGAGTATACTGATAAAACAGAACCATAGAATGAGAGCGAAAAATAATTGAGAATATACACAACTATGTAGAAACCTTCATGAAAGACGTAAAAGGGAAGACTCTACACATTGTGAGAAAGTCTTTTAAGACAGGGCAGAGTGGAGACAAAAACAATGACACTGCAAGACTGTGAAAAACATCAAGAACGCGAAAGTTGCCATTATAAAAACTTTGTATTCTGTGAACAGTAGGGCGTCGAAAGAAGTTGGCTGGTACATGAAATGGTCGATTATCTCGAATTAACCTACGACGAATCCGAAAACTTACACAACGGGGAAGGAAAGGACACAGTATTATACCGTGAAGTTATTAGTAATGAAGTAATAAGATCAGCGCGATTTCGTTGGCAGTGAAGTAATGGCGATAATAATAATCTGGCAGTATTAGAAGGAGATCCAGAGGCATTTCTAGCGAAACGATGGTTGTAAATGCTTATGATTTTTTTCTGGACTCGCTCAATCGCGTCACTGCCAGATTTAGGAATGCCATTCCAGATCACAGATGCATATTCAAGTTGAGGAAGACGAATTGCGGTTTACAATTTCCGGAAGGCTGCAGTAAAACAGAATTCTCGAGAGATTATGCAAACAAAGCCGTGAGAACGAAGGCCACAGATGACAGCACATTTAGTGCTAGCAGAATAATTTAGCATGCTATCAAAAAGAACGCCAAGATCACTGAATTCATATACTTTACATTACAACATAGTATTGACAGAGTACGAAAATGACAGAACGGATGTTTCGCGAGATGTATTCATGAAGTTGGTCTTTGAAGCACATTCAGACAAAGGTCATTGTTATAACACCATTCGGAAAAATAACACAAATATGACTTTCAACAAGCGACAGTCTTTGACTGAATGAATTTTTTAAATATCTTGATGGCATTGACATACAAGAGAAAAGAAGAATAATGAATTGCAAAAGAAACATCGTTGACATAAATTTAAAAATTTAGCAGATCCCACGTACAGTGGGAATCAGTGATATGCCAAGCACTTGTGAGAAATGTTGATGTGCCATTTTAAAATCAGGACAACGTTACGAGTTGAAGGTAAATGATGCCGTACATAAAAAACGAATGGTGGGCATGGTGTAAACCACTACCCACCATTATAGTGGATTAATGTAGTGGGTGAATGCTGGAAAACGTCCACTATGGCGCATGGTGGGATATGGTGGGTGCTGCAGTTCCGGCAACGCTTCAGCGCGACATGGCGTCAGAATCACCGTGACGAGCTGCCACAAAAAATAAAATAGAATTGTATGCAAAAAAAAACGATGAAAAACGATGTAAAAAACGCCCGTCCCGTAAAAAAAAAAGCTGCCACGGAGGATCGAACGTGCAACCTGTCGATTCCCGTTCGGAGACACTAACCACTGCGATATACCAACATGACATATTTAGTGTGTTAAATAGCTAGTTAACATACAAACTTACGGTTCAACTTCATCTTTGTTTGTCGAGTACTCGACATAGACAAAATCTGCACCTGCCACTAAAATTTTCACAATTATTGAACACAAGCAACTGCTGCCTGTAACGATTGCCACTGCGATAATGGCACCAGCGCTATGTTTTTTTTTTTTTTTTACAATTCACAACCGCAAGAAAACAAAAAACCGAATGGACTGGGGAGCAGCTACAGTTTACCGGCGGGGTCTGACAAGTTTAATATCCGTTTCGCGCTCGTTCCAAAGAACGACATCTGTTCACGCTTTATGACGCCTCTAAGCTCAATCCATAGATACACCCACATAATTTAATTGATTGAGTATTGGGATGCTTTTAGCGCAACGTAGAGGGCAGTCGTGCCAGCGCACTGCTGTAGCTCTTTCGCCAAAGCAACAACTACATAACGGCTTGGCCAAAACGAATGCAGTGTGCCGGAAGCATTACGCTATCATATTGGTTCCCCAAGCATACGAATTGCCAAGTCTGTGTTCTCGCATAAAAGCTAGAGAAGTGCCGGCGAGTGCAACCGGCAGCTGTCGGTGAGGGGAGACGTACGTTCTCTGGGAGTGCTGGAATCACGTCGCATCAATGTTTGTTGCTTCTTGCGCGGACTCCGTACCCTATGAAAAATGCTTTTTTTAAGGTAATTGATGCCAAGGCTGTGCTGTATTGCCATTCTTATTCGTCGAAATTGTGTATTCTGAAACCCAGAAACACGGATAACACAATTGTACGGGCTCGGTTGGTAGGCCTAACCTTTGGTGGAAATCATGGTGGTAGAACATATGTAGTGTACAAATACCAGCTTGGTACACACTATAAATTGCCCGCCATTATAAGCCCACCCATAATCTTCTTACTGCTTCCCAGCATTATCGCAATGGTGGGCAGAGCTTCTCAGCTTGGTACACCATGTGGCCCACCATAATAAGCACCACCATAATAAGCACCATCTGCTTAGCGCTTCCCAACATTATCGCAATGGTGGGAGCCCACCATTGCGATAATGCCCACTATATCACATCTCACACCATTATTCATCTCACACCACCATTGCCCACTATATAACATCTACTATCCACCACCGTTTCCACTTCACCCATCTCCTGTACACCATACCACCCAGTATGTCCCGGCATATCCACCATAATTTCCACTACGTCCCACCATACCCATCATAATTCCTACCATACCCACTATTATTTCCACTTCGCCTACCGTGTTTTCCAGTATCCACCATGGCAGTTTTTCCGATAGGGATGACTTCCGTGTCATGATTATCATGTTTGGATGTGTCCTTTACCTTCTTCATCAATTCACGTCATCCGATACCAAGTTTCGTATATTTGGAAACAGCCGAGAGAGTGCAATGAGCGTGGTATGTTGTCATGTTCTCACATGAAACGCGTGTAATGATTATCATGTTTGCACTAGTCATACATTTAGTCATCCATTGACGTCACGTAACACCAAATTTGGTATATGTGGAGCTAGCAAAACAGCCGTAAGCGCATCGTGAAGGGCCCAATATACTCCAATGTAGCGTTGACGCGCGCGCGCACTGGGCACAGTGACGCTACCTTAGCAAAACGCGAGCACTCTATAGTATGACGCCAGGCGCGACCATGGAGCGTCCGTCGTCGCAGCCCGATGGCATCCGGCGCGAAATGTGACATGCTGCATTTCGCGCTGATGCGTTACTCAGACAACACTGCTTCGATCTTCTTCTTTTCGTGACGGAGGGACGCCGGACACGCTGAAACGCGCATGCGTCCAAGCAACGCAGCGCAGCGCGCGCCTGCGAGTATATGGCGGGACCGGCGCTTGGCGTGGCAACACCACCGTGACACGACGAAATGAACGCCGGCGAGCACGCGCACCACGTCACGTCGAAATGTATTGGCGCCTTGACTGGGGCTTGTAGTCATGTTGTCACATGACATGCATCTCATGATTATCATGTTCGCACCACTCACATAGCTTTGTAATCCATTGGCGTCACGTAATACCTAATTTGACATTAGTAAGGCTAGCGAAACAGCCGCGAGCGCATCAGTGTGGCATGTAGTCATGTTACATGACACGTATGTCGTGATTATCATGTTTGGATGTCTCATTTACCAATGTTGTCCATTCGCGTCGCGTAATGTCGAGTTTGGTACATGTGAAGCTAGCGAAACGACCGCGAGCGCAATATGAGCGTAGCATGTAGTCATATTGTTACATGATACGCATCTCATGTTTATCATGTTTGCACCAGTACCATACCTTCGTCATCAATTCACGTCCCGTAATACCAAATTTAGTATAAGTGAAGCTAGCAAAACGGCCGCCAGCGCATCATGAGTGTGGCATGTAGTCATGTTGTTACATGACACGCATGTCATCATTTTCATGTTAGAGTCTGTCGCTTGTGTTTGCCATGCAATCATGCCATATCATACCAGTTTTGCAACATGTCATGTGAACCCGCTACGGTGGTCTAGTGGCTAAGGTACTCGGCTGCTGACCCGCAGGTCGCGGGTTCGAATCCCGGCTGTGGTGGCTGCATTTCCGATGGAGGCGGAAATGTTGTAGGCCCGTGTACTCAGATTTGGGTGCACGTAAAGAACCCCAGGTGGTCAAAATTTCCGGAGCGCTCCACTACGGCGTCTCTCATAATCAAATGGTGGTTTTAAGACGTTAAACCCCACATATCAATCAACATGTCATGTGAACGAAACCACCGCATGAGCTGCAAGACCATGAAATCTAAATCATGACATTCAAGACAAGTCATGATTTTCATGTTATTACTGGTCAAACATGTTTTTCACACAGTCATGTTATGCGATACCAAGTTTAGTATCGATACCATTATCGAAACGGGCAGGAGAGCTAAAAGTCGTAGATAGATAGATAGATAGATAGATAGATAGATAGATAGATAGATAGATAGATAGATAGATAGATAGATAGATAGATAGATAGATAGATAGATAGATAGATAGATAGATAGATAGATAGATAGATAGATAGATAGATAGAAGACGTTGGCAAT
Organism: Rhipicephalus microplus; assembly: GCF_043290135.1. Taxonomy (NCBI): domain Eukaryota; kingdom Metazoa; phylum Arthropoda; class Arachnida; order Ixodida; family Ixodidae; genus Rhipicephalus; species Rhipicephalus microplus. The sequence goes on along the minus strand of NC_134701.1, from coordinate 212,463,446 downwards.
TTACGGCAACATAACATGATCTATTAAGCAGATAGGTGTACAGGCGATTCACAACAGACGAGTCAAAATCGAAATTTTCAAGTTTAGCCAAGAACAGTCAGTGGCCAACTACGCCAAAAGTCTTGCTCCGGTTACAGTCAACCTGTCCTATCTGAGAAATAGGGGAGGCACTTTTCGTCATGAAACTAGCAATATTTGTGGTAGTTGAGATGCTCGAGAGTTACCCGTGTTGATTAGGAATCGGTCAATTATTCCCACCAACATACAATATGAGAGCCAGCTCAAAGATCTTCGATGTGGCACACTGCAGAGAAATCGGGCGATAATTAGAAACATCAGTTTGGCAGTCCGCCTTATATACTGAAAAAACACGTGCAGTTTTCCACATGCTGCAAAATGCGGAAGCGTTCAGACAGTTACGAAATATTGTAGTCAGTACGGAGGCAAACATACTACCGTAAGCCTTTAGTACGGCTGAAGGGATGCCATCCGGGCCACAGGATAAGGACTGTTTTAGGCGCCTATGCATGAGCAGATAATAATAATAATAATAATAATAATAATAATAATAATAATAATAATAATAATAATGTTAGCCGTGGCCGGGATTCAACCCGCGAGTTACGGGTACCCGCTACAGCACCGCAACAAATTCTGGCTGTTCGCGTCACGGGACAAAAGATGCGTAGGACGAGAAACTTGCGCGAACCGATGAACTTGACTGGTCGAGTGTTTTTCCACCGACACAAATAGTAGACGTGGCGTACAAGTAAACACAAGGGTGTTTTATTTCGCCGGTACGACGAAATGACGCGAAAAGCTTATCTTCGAAGGCAAGACCCCTTGCGAAGCGAACGAATGTCGTGCCATTTCTGTGTATTTGAAACAGCGGAGTGTATGTTACGTACAAAAGGAATTCATCATTATACAACTGTTGGACACTGTTGATGAGATGATGTGTGTCGTGGGCGAGAAAAACACTGAAATCTTTGAGGTTATATTTGTTTGTTTGCTCAGTATAGTCAATAATAATATTATACAAACTCACTCTGTCAATATTCATCATACAAGAGCCATTGCTTCACTTGCTTTCATCGTAACACTAAGGGAGGAGCTCCGAATTTTTCTACAGCATTTTCCCGATCAACATTCCCTTCTGTCTTCAAAACATTGATGATGGTAATATTCATTGGAACGGCGCCTGAAAGGATATCGTGAAAAATGTTAGCCATCTCTGTGAATGGCAGCATCCACCTTACAGACACATAGATACTCCTTGCAATCCCTTCGCAGCGTAGCATCTACAGTCGGTGAGTGGTGCCACGCTGCACTGTGTAAAGGGGACTGGGGACTTTGCGTGAGTTCAAACTCAATGAGTGAAGCCCGGCAATTAACCGCTGCCCCGCCGTTCTATTGCAGCTCTACCTTCTGCGAAAGCTGATGCAAGGCGACGAGCTGAACGCCAAGGCTCCGCTGTCGGACAACTTCCGGCCCACACTTCCGGTCAATCAGAGACTCGTTCGAACCAACATTGACTTCAAGTGGAAACAGGTCGGTGCATTCAGTCTCCCGAGTTGAACTCGCTTGTAACAATGCATTTCTGTGAACTCGCAATCCAATTGGGAAAAGGGGCTTCTACGCTGTATTACATGGAACGCTTCCCAGAAGTAATACTCCCGTAGTGCTCTACGGCCTTCCCACAGATCGCGTGGCGTTATGACGGCGCTGTTTTTTAATGTGTTCGAGAACTCTAGTGGCATTATTTTCGCTATAGTAAGCTAATTATTGACATAGAAAACGAAGGTGAGAGTTCTATGTTTGAATTTAGCACCAGAAACTAATCACGTGAACATCGGTGTGACGTGACAACTTTTAAGGTCCTTTTTTATGTTGTTAAGGAGGTTTTCACATTGGATCAAAGAAAATTTCCGAATCATGTGTTCAGACTTTCTGTCCTTAGAAACGCAGTCTAAATCATTTTTATCGACTACCCTTTACGTAGGCCCCTAGCAGACACCGTCAAAATTAATAACGTCAAGCCTAGCTGGTGCGGAAACTCCACGGTAGTGTCGCCACTTATATATTTTTTTTCTGCGCGTTTTCTTGCTCACCAAGCATCTTCCCGCACTAAAAGTCCCGCTTTTGTCATTGTAAAATTTTAATTTACTCGGACGAAAAAAATCAATTCTACTCTCTAGTGCCGCTTTACACATAGAAAACAACATTCACAATTGGGGTGGATCACAGCCAACAGTGTAAGTACACGTGCCTACGTAAAAGGGACAATAAAGGGAAACAATGAGTTGTTTTAGATTCATGGACTGCCCTCTGAGAACTCTAATGTCAAAGGTTTTACTATCATAAGTTTATTATTCGCGGAAAAAATCAAGGTTTAAGCTTACATTTTAAATTTTGCGCCGTCATCTCTGCGCTTGACATAAGAAATAGCACAAGGTATTTTTCGTATTTCTGCGACATTGGCTCGATTAAATTTTCTAAGGCTTCGTATGCTAAGTCTATAGCGTCCACAGATTACGATGTATTTCAATTTCATCTATAGAAGCTACGGAGGACCAAGTAAACGCCTTAAAAAATTGATGACGTCACAGCGTTTGGTGCGGGAATCTCAGAGGGGCGTTTCCACCCGCAGTTTCTTTTAACGCGTTTTCTCGCTTACCAAGTGTCGTGTCGCGGCAAAAGTTGTGTTTCCGAGATTTTCTAATTGTACTTCTCTAGTACGCGGAAAGGCAGGCGTATTGCTCTTTAGTGTCCCTGTAGTAAAGGGCCACTCAAAACCCCACGTTCAAAGACGAGGGGGTCGTTTTTTTTTTCTTTTATCTCCTTCGCACACGCGATGCATCCCCCTCGCCCCTTAGTTCGTAAAAGCACGTGAACAATATCAGCACTAAGCGCTAGAGCCTATCAGGATCTCGCGCTTCTCGGCGACACGCTGTTGTGGTCGGTTGCGCAGCTGCAAACACACAAAATTAAGTGTGGTCGATTGATTGTGCACAACATTCAAGCGAGACGAGGAAGAGGAGATGGGCGACTGCATGACAAAGCAGTGCAGGAGACTAATCACATTTGATGTTTCACATATATGGACCAATCAAGAACGTGTACGCTATAGACGTCACGCGAACTACCGTCTGCGTCACAAAAGTGCGCAAGACGGTCAAAAATATCAGGAGAGAACATTGCACTTTTTTTGCATTTTGAGAGCCTAGTGATTGATTGATTGATTTGTGGGGTTTAACGTCCCAAAACCACCGTATGATTATGAGAGACGGCGTAGTGGAGGGATCCGGAAATTTTGACCACCTGGGGTTCTTTAACGTGCACCCAAATCTGAGTACACGGGCCTACAACATTTCCGCCTCCATCGGAAATGCAGGAGAGCCTGGTGAGTTACCCTTTATAATAAAGAGATTGAAAACATAAACAATGGAAGATAAGAAGAAATAAAAGAACTAGAATAAAAAACATGATGGTAACAAATCTTAACGTAAGATCATACAGCAAATAGTTCACACGGCCCTGCGAACAGCAACGATAAGATCACTGCGGGTAAAATGCTACTCACATAGAGCAAAACGAATATGTCGTGATATCTCACATTACAAAAAAAGCAGCATGTGTAAATAAATGAAATAAAAATCTAACCGCGTATTTAGTATAGCGAACACAGTGCGAGTACCATCTATTGCTTAACGGATATTGCCAATCCGCACGCCAATACAAGGAAACCCTGGCGACACAGTACCAGCCATCCGAAACTGTCATCTTAAGACAAATAATGACTGTGAGTTTTAAAAAAATTAAGCTGGACGAATCTGCCAGTTTTTTTATTACGAAATGGGGACGAAGGTACTGTGAACCATTTTACGATATTAGAAAGAATTTGGCTAGTCATGGTGGTTTTTAAACGCGATATATCACTGTCGTCTTTAAAATGCAGCTGTCACGGTGCAAAAGTCTTCGGTCGCTCTTTCAGAAGAATCGTGCGTGAGTGATTGAATAATTTCTGTGCTTGGGAATGACTTACAACTGTCCGTCGTAAAAAAAAAAAAAACTTATATCTCACACTGTTATTTATTTATTTTTCATTTGTACGGTAACGTGTTTCCAGTACGCTAATATCTTAGGGAGCTGTAATTCTTTTGTTCTATTAGTAACGCATTCCGACATGCCAGTCAGAGTTGCTACGAATGTTGCCTTACACATTTTCTTTTCAACTAGCATAAATATATCCTCATGTGTCTTATGTTTCTCACTCATTGTTTTCCAGGGCTCCAACTGCCCATCCATGTACAAAAATATGTATTATCAAGGTAAGTGAGCACGATGAATGAAATTTATTCGATTACAATATGCACTAAATATATAAAATTTGCGAATGTAACGGTCAGGCACAAGAACAACAAGATTCAATCTGTTCGATGTGTGCGGCCGTTAATTTGCACAATTTATACCTCTCTAAAAATGCCCCAATTAATTCGTTCAAATACAATTTCTTCTGAACTAGATCACGAAACCCTGTGTTGCGATATTTCAGCTGTTTCAGCGATATTTCAGCTGTTGCGATATTTCAGCTGTTAAGGTGTTTAGTAATCTCGAGATACTAACGCGAAATATTTGAGAGAGCTCACGATACACAAAATACTTATGACGCAACGAATGTATGAACGGGTACTGTTGACAGATGTGAAAGCAGTGACCCCATACAGGTGGTATGTTAATCACTGAATAAACACCCCAAGAAAGCCTAATCCAGCGACCAGCAAAAAATAGAGAATAAAGTACGAATGGGGTCCTGCTTTTGTTCTGTGAGTACCCACACTAGTGTATGCCAATGAGTACCCTTATTGGTACCCGCATTCCCACTAGAGTTCCCTGGGTACCCGGAGGCACTGGCAATCAAACCGAACGAAACCAACTCATTTAATTTTGCGTGCTTCCCGTCTGTTACCCAGATAGTGAGCACGAACGCCACTTGAGTTCATGAAAACCACGTGGCAGACTGAACAAACTCTTCAAAACGCGATAATGTGTCAGTGGTGGCGTCGTTGATTGTCGGTGAAAGATCGGTGTTGTCATTAAGCATAAATTCTAGATAGACTGAAATGGCATGATAAAAATGTTTCATCTCGGCTAAAATCTAACCAGGCCTTCAGTATCACAAGCAGATACCACGGAGCCACGATATTACTTTAAACCGCTTGGAAACAAAAGCACTGAAAGGATGCCATGTGCTGGGTGCAGTCTAGCTTCTTAACGCATCTTTTAATGTATGACGGAAGCGCTGAATTTTCAAGTGGCGTCCAAACACGGGACTTGCGCAAAGAATAGGTGGTCTATAGCTGCCCACCTGCTGTATGTTCAGCTGCGCAAATGAGTGGGGCACCTTACGGACGAGTGGTGGAATCTTAGCTGATTTGCAAAAAGGAATATTTATGGCCTACTGGATACCTCGCAGCTGTACTTGTAGTAGACATTCTAGTATAGTTCGAAAGGGACAATGCTATGAGCGCAAACGTTACTTTCCTTGGGACATTAATGGTTGAAGGTGACGTGAACGCGGCCCCAATAGCAGTACCGCATTCTTCTGCGGAAGGCGAAGTTCAAGCATACTCCAAGTTTGGATGGGAAGGGCTGCAGTGAACAGTGGCTATTTAGATGGAGCAACGAAATTAAGAAATTTGGAGCCGTATAATGAAACTATGTGTTAAGTAACCATGATAACTCCCGTTTGTTCCCTGACCCACTCTGTTCACTTCCTCTTTCTTAAGGCGTAACTTAAAAGAGAGACAAAAAGAGCAGAGTGGGTCAGGGAACAGACGGTGGTTAGGGATATTATAATTGAAAACAAGAAAAATAAATTGACATGGGTAGGGCTGGAATGCGTAGGCGGAATAACCACTGGTCGTTAAGGGTAACTGACTGTATTCCAACAGAAGGCATACGTGTGAGAGGGAAGCAAAAAATTACGTGGCCAGATGAGATTAAAAAGTTTGCAGATCTAACGTGGCAGCAGAAAGCACAGCACTAGGTTAATTCGAGGAACATGGGAGCGGCTTTTTCCCTGCAGTGGGCGTAGTCAGGCTGCTGCTGATGGTGCTGATGATGATGAATGAAATTAGTTCACACAGGACGGGGTAGGATGGAAATTATATGGAGAGGCATTCGTAGGTCAGTGAAAACCTAAAAGAAACTTGATGGTGCTGGCAATTATGACGCATGGTGCTAAGAATAATAGAGAAACGTGTAGTTCAAATACGAAGTAACATTTTCCTTTATCTCCTCCATCCCTACATTCATCTAACTTTTGTTACCCCTCTTATTCTCCGTCGCCATCCCGACCGCAGCAAACACGAAGTTCGTAGGACCGTGAAGATGTGACGACGACGCTGCCCAAGAATTGGGCGAACCCCGGATGTGCCGGGACACTGTTCGACGCCCGAGAGCTTAGAAGAAGAGGCGACTTCAACCACCACTTCGGCTGCTGTTCTGTGCGTGTGTGGCGTGCGCTCTTCAAGAAAAAAAGCGTGGCTGTGTATGTGCGTGAAGTTTTCGACGGGCTGCTCCCAGCGCTGCTCGAGAGCGTCAGTGATTAACAGATTCAGAAACTCCGGTGTTTCCTGTTCTTGATCACCTGTCAATACCAAAACGAACAATTGACTGCCCCATGCGTGTTCTGCTCGGGCGTGACGTGCAGCTTCGAGAAGTTCGCTCTTTGTTGTGCGAGATAGTTTTGTTTTGTGTTTGTAAGTGAGTGTGTGCTCGCTATACCTGGAGGTGCTGCTGTAGCGGATTGAAGGAGATTTACGCACTGTCTCTGCGTGACCGCAAGAATGCGTCGAAAAAAATTGTGTGCTCGATAATTAGTGATGCATGCTTCCGACAATGTTGATGCACATAATGAATGTTCTCGGTCGAAATTTTGTAGGCTATTTACAGCTGCCAAAGGCTTGTCGAATAGTTGCGTGTGCGACACATGTCTAGTCGAAAGTGTCGTCGTTGAGTTGAGAAACTATAAAGTTAAAAATTCTTCTGTGCGATTGATTTTGGGCAGCTTCTGAGGACAGTGGCGTTATGAACAGGCCTTTTTATGCGTGTCATTAAGAACATTAGCTCGCTTCGGGAAATGTTTAGAAAAGCGCGAAATTCATTTCGGTATGTAAAATTCTCAGAAACTATGATGTGATTACTTTATTAAAAGCCTTTATCAACGAATACTATTGGAAAACACGAAACTATAGCGCTGAGAAAGCACGCATTAGTGTTCGAATGCTGATCGCTTTTCCTGTTTTTAGTCAAAGAGAACGTTCTTGGGAAACAAAACAAAGCATCTGAGCTATAGGCGACCGGACACATGCGGTATATTTTTAAACGCCGCATTTGAATAGAAATTTACCTCTTCAAGGCTTTTTTTTTCCGCCACCGCATTTTAATAATTGAAACGCTGTGCGTTACTTTTTTACGAGCCCAGTGTTGTAGTCAGTGACCCCGACGGTTCGCGCAGAGTACACCACGCTGGTGTTAGAAACGGAGATACAAAGAAGTGAAAAGCAAATACGGCAACGGCAGGTGCAGCGCATCCGAGGAGGTTTAAAACCTCCTTGAGCGCATCGCGTGGTTTGACGTGTTCGTGTTCCATGCATGCGTGTCACGACTGCGGGAACAATCTGCAAGGACTGCTGAGTGAAACGTGATCCGAATAACCACGTGTAAGTGAATATGAACTAATAATAGCTCGCGACTTTGGAGTACGATGACGCCCATTCGACGCTGGGAATCACACGCAAAGCTGGAACCATGCCATGACCACGGCAGACAGCAGGAGCATCGGCAAGGCTACTACGGATGGGCCTCGTCGAAAGTGACTGTGACGCACCCAACGTCAGATTCTAGTGCTTCCTAGGACACGGACCTCTCGATATTATTTTGGACCGACACTGGTTACGACAGAGTTATTGCCCTCGGGACCTCCTAGTTTACGTCACGTGATCACTCGTCAAATCATGGAAGGCGCCAGCGGAAGTGCACTGAAGTGCGCCCGTGGCAAAGCGTGTTGATAAGTGTGCTTTTTAATTTCTTACTTGCAGTTGTATTCTATTGTACTTTTCTTGCTTGCATCCAATGAGTATTCATTAATTTTCGTTGAATTATAGGCTTTGCAGATCTCTCATGTCGATTAAAATAATGGCATACGCTTTCTAGAAAAAATAACGAAAGCGGAAAAAAGTTGCAATTTAAGAATGTGGACTGTCAAGTGTTTTTTTTTAATATAATATATTGAAATAGGCCATGATATCTTTTTTTTTTTTTTGATAATCAACGCAATATTGCCCATGAGATGTTCGAGATACAAAGGTTTGAGACCAGAGTTGACTACGTGTAATGTTGCGAGATGAATGTTTCTCATTTGTTTGAAATAAAAAGGTGTAACAAAAATTTCGAAGACATGGGCTCAGATTTATTAGTTGCGCAAATGATCTATTGCTAAACGGCTGGCGATCGCTATCGATAACAATTCTAGGGCCTGAGCTCGTCATCAGGTCATTAGCAAGGTGCGTTTTTTTAATATTTGTATATTGGGAGTGATCGGTGTCGATGCGTGGTGCCGGCTACTCCTACTCTGCTACTTGTATGTTTTGCGCGCAATGGTTTCAACAACCCCCAGCCATCCGTAAATGATCACATGGGTATCAAATACTCAGTATCACTTTTGAAATATAAGTAAGCGTTCACGCAACAGAGGAGTTTACACGATACAAAGGCTCCTGAAATTGAAATGTTCACACGACAAATGTTTTGTAGTTGAGAATAATGTCATCCTTTAGTGTCACGCTCTAAGGACAACATTTAGTTACGTGGGCAGAATAACCATATAAACAGGCAAGTACAACGGATACGTCATCAGGAGCAGCTGCATAAATAGTAGCTGTGTCATCAAGAGCAGAAAGCAAGAACTGTTATGGTATTTGATATTTTTGTAAAGTTGTTTGCTCCTCCACGAACACCGCTATAGCGTGCGAAAGCATTCTTAATTTCTTTGACAGCCATGGACCAAAAAGTAGTGCTGGTGTATACTTGACAGCGAAGAACAAGATTGCAATGGCTGGTGTTCCAATCACGATTGATTTTACGCAACCATAACGAAGCACTTGCGTACAAGCTGTGCGTTGAACTAGCCTCCTCAGTTTTAAAATTAGCTGTCGTCTTTTAAAAAGTTTTCATGCAATAACGAGAGAAATTTAAATATAACGCATGCGTATAAGCGCCAAAATTAAAATTTCCATGGCGTGAAAGTGTGGTGAACTTGATTTCTACGTAGTTCGCTTGAGAACCAATGTACAATGTTTAGTGGAACCTAATGCTGGGCAAAAAAATGAAGGAAACAAGACAAATTGCATTCTGAAATAATAAAAGAATTACTAACTTACTGCATACCAGGGAAACTTCTCGACGGAATATCTAGTAACACAACTTGGTCAAGTAATTAGAGCGATAATTTTGTACTGTAATTAGAGTATGACCATGTACTGTAACGCCGCACTAATTATCGAACAGATCACAGACGTCGTAACTACATAGTAACTGCTAACGTTCGAATGTCCTAAACGATCCTGTGCTTCTAGCGTGAATATCTTACTGCCGGCCTCCGAACCAGTTTATCGGGCTCAACTCTCGCAGCACGTTTCGTTATTTCTGTAGTTCAGCATTTTACCACCGATCAATACTTTCGTTCGTACCTACTGACACAGATACTAACATTTTTGAGGCATAAATGCCCATGTCTTTCTCTTTTTTTTAGTTAGGTCAGTTCCGAGCTGACCAACAACACCTAACTCTCACCTCATATATCTGTGCATTCACGTCGACGACCAACAACAACAAAACAAAAAAAGAGGTGAAACGTACATTCGAACCCGGAAAAAAAATGCGTCCTAATATTCGAGCCACATATAAGATCGACAATTCCGCCGCCGCATCCGCTCTCTCTTGCATACCACACGACAGCAGTTTTTGCCGTGCGCAAGCGAAACAACGGCCTTGCATGGAGAGTAAGTAGGCAGGGCTCATCGCCAAGAGGTACTCAGACCGGAGCCGACAGGCGCGCATTCCGGTGTAATGACAAATCCATAAGTGGGTAATGAATATCGCTCGCCCGGAGTTTCGTACTCCGGAGAAGCCCGCGAGAGAGAGAGAGATGCACAACTCGCGCGTCGGCTACGTTTCCCCGGGATGAGGAACGGCGGCGAGAGGGCGCCGCTGTTGTAACCAGCGCGGTACGTGTGCGACGACTGCGAATGCGTATTGGAAAACGTTTAGCGAGAACGCGCCGCACGTGGCCGTCTACGGCGCTTGCTCGTCGTGCCAGGGTATTCGCGACAGACCACCACATTTCTGTTTTACGCTGTGCCCGAATGTATGAGGAACGCATGCAGACGCACGCAGAGTGCAGGTGTGTCGTAACGTCTTCGCGAGTGGCGGCGTGGTACGACGCGTGTGATATTAAGCCTCTACTTATTCTAATGTCCACGGCACGTTGTGATGGCCTAATCAGAAATAAAAGTCAATCTGCTTATCGAGCACTATTCGCATAGCAATATATTCGTTCACGTCACACTTCGAGCTCTCTCGATGTTTTTGCCCAAGATCGGCTTTATAGACGCAGCTAGCACACTTTTCTGGAGTAAGGTTTGAAGTCCGAGTCAGATGGTACATAACGCCTGCATTAGGCCTTTGGACTCAATTGCCCTTCGGCTTTATGACTGGTTTATTTTTTCAATGTGATGTACGCACTTTTTCTGCGTCGCTCAACATTCACTTTTTTTCATTTTTTTATCTGTATATGAGTTAGATAGCTCTCGTGTCAAGTATGGTCGTCTAATACGCTACAATAGACAAGAAAACTACAGACCACTTAGACATTCCTAATTATTAGCTACGGCCTTGCATAAATCATATTTAGTGTCTGCCGATGTGTGTTTCCTCATTTTTAGTGAACCAGTCATGGGAGATACAGTTAAGGTACAGCAAATAATGTCCTCAGTGCTTTCTTTGGTGTAATTGTTTAGCGGTTTAATACGTGTTTCCCCACTTTCTTGCTGATATGATTGGGAGCCACGCCGTGGTGCCGAACTCCATGAATTTCTACCGTCTAGTGTTCTTTATTGTGCTCTGGCCTCCGTCAAAATGCAATCCCCGTGGTGGGGATCGAACCCGCGGCCTTCGAATCAGCACCCATACACCGCAACCACAGTGCTACCGATCCAGACCGATAGTGGAGAGAACAAGCGTTGGAGGGCCTTTCACGAAAGCCACAAGTAAGGGTTTGTAAGGGGTTTTATAAAATCAAAGAGCAAAAACAATTTCGTGATCTCTTCTCGAAGAGCGGAGAAGAGCACTTCAGCTGCCACGCCAGGAGTTCACAATTTCAAGTGGGATCTGCGAAAGGAAATGCCATCAAACTAGGCTGCGGGTCTTCAAAAAAAATAATCAAAGTAAACGGCGGCTGAGAAAGGTGTCGAGCAAGCGGAAACACGGTCTCTCCGGTGGTTGGAGAATTTCCGGGAACGAACAAGGTCTTATAGCTTAAGTTTACTTCCTCACGCCGGAAGAAATCTACCGGAAATGAGCTAACATTCGCGAAAAAACGGTTTCCCTAAAACTCGGGACGAGCCTCTGTGCTAGCCTTCATCCAACCCCCCACCCGAAGCTTTGCTTGCTTTTTTTTTTTTTGCAGGAGAAAATGGAAGAAATCTACAAAAAAATCAACGAGTTTGTCTTAAGATTCCACGACTGGAAAAACAATTTTCTTGGTTAGCGTCAAGAGTTTTCGAGAAGCTCAGAAATTTATCATAAGATCATTTTGTTTTGCAATAATGCCTTTACTTTAACGGGTGTAACGTGACGTTCCGCACAGGAGCTGACAAATGTTTTAAAAAAAGTTTACGGCCGCATAATGGTTTTCTTTTCTCGGTACTTACTAGAACAGTCCTGATAAACTGGTGCATTATTGTTGACAGACCGTCAATAATGAATGATACCACAACAAGAACCACAGAAGCGACAACAACAACAAAATACGAACGACAGCGATGTGTTTCGAGGCCACAAATACGTCTGCAGGGTGCGGCTATACTTTTACTCTTCATTTTAAAAAAACAAAAAAAAACATAGCGTATGGAAAAAATTAATTCCAACATTAAATACGACAGCTTGAAAGGATGAATATTCTTGAAACAAAGACTGTCTCGGGAGCCCAAGTTTCAACATATGGTGTTGTCTTCTTTAATGCCTTGAAGAAGACAAAATCACTAGTCGAAATTAACGTTCTTCCAGCGACATCCCGTGTTGAAAAAATTGGCAGGTCCCACGTACAGTGGGAACCGATGATACGTGAAGCACGAATGAAGAAGGTTGATATGTCACTTTAAGATCGGCACAACGTTATGAGGCAGAGGTGAATTATGCCGTACATGACTTCCATGTCATGATTATCATTTTCACCCTGTCATTTACATTCTTCGTTCATTCAAGTCACGTAATACCGAATTTGGTGTATGCGGCGCTAGTGTAACAGCCGCAACCATGCTAAGACACTATGAGCGTGGCATGTAGTCTTGTTGTTACATGACACGAATGCCATGATTGTCGTGTTTGGACGTGTCATTTACATACGTCGTCTGTTCACGTCACATGAAATCAAATTTGGTATATGTGAAGCTGGTGAAACGGCCGCGAGTGCATCATGAGCGTGGTATGTTGTCATGTTCTTACATGGCGCGTGCCATGAACATCATGCTTGCACTAGTCATATACCTTTGTCATTCAATGACGTCGCGTAATACCAGATTTGGTAGATGTGAAGATTGCGAAAAGGCCGCGAGCGCATCATGCAGGGCCCAATATACCGTAGAGTTTCTCAAAAATAACTAAAAGACACTCTGGCGCTGCGATCGTTCAGCGACCATGGGAATGATGAGTAGTACACACATTTGCCTAGTCTTCGTACTTGCGGGCGGCGAATTGTACTTGCGGCTCCGTTAATTGATGTGTTCCGATTTTTGTTTTGAAAGAAAGAACGAACGTTTTTAAACTTAGGGACTTGATTCAAAATAGTAAGCTTAAAAAAATAAGGTTTTGAAGTGCAAACGGTGAACATTTGCTAATTTATATTTTCGTGAAAAAACAGCTATAAGCCACACGAACACACACGGAGCCAGAAGCAGGCCAGGAGTACGAAAATTAGACAAATGTGTGTACCACCCATCATTCCCATGCTCGCTGAAGCGCCGGGTGTTGTAACTCCCATAGACACTAGCGCCAGAGTTCCCTCTAGTTAGTATTGTGGGAAACTCTATGCAATATACTCCGACCTAGCGTCGACCAGCGCCCACGCTGGGCGCAGCGACGCTGCGCTAGCAATGCGGACGCCAGGCAAGACCGGCGCGTCCAGCGTCCGTCGGCGCGGCCCAGAGGCAACCGGCGCAAAATGCATCATGCTGCATTTCGCGCCCATGACGTTACTCAGCACCACCTAGACAGCATTGCTTCAGCCTCTCTTCGAGATGGAGGGACGCCGGGCGCGCTCAAACGCGCATGCGTCAAAGAAACGCAGGCACTGATCGACACCTGGCGTGGTATCGCCGGCGTGACGCGACAAAACGAACGCGGGCGCGTAAGCGCGCCGGGTCACGTCGAAGTGTATCACATCGAAGTGTGGCATGTAGTGATGTTGTTACATGACACGCTTCTCATCATTATCATGTTTGCACCAGTCACATACCTTCGTCATCCATTCACGTGACGCAATACAAAATTTGGCATATGCGAAGCTTGCGAAACGGCTGCAGCGCATCGTGAGTGTGGCATGTAGTCATGTTGTTACATGACACACATGTCATGATTATCCTGTCTGGACATGTCCTTTACCAATGTCATCCGTTCGCGTCACGTAATACCAAATTTGGTACATGTGAAGCTCGCGAAACGGCCACGAACGCATCATGAGCGTAGGATGTAGTCATGTTGTTACATGACACGCACTTGCACTGATGATTATCATGTTTGCACCAGTCACATATACCTTCGTCATTCGCTGACGTCCTGTAATGTCAAATTTGGCAGATACGAAGCTAGCGAAACGGCCACGAGCGCACCATGAGCGTGGCATGTAGTCGTGACTAGTCATAACATAACAATCATGATATGCATGTCATGATTTCCGCGTTAGGGTCCGTCAATTATGTTCAGTATGCAGTCATGTCATACCATGCCTGTTTTCCAACTTGTCATGTAAACGAAACCACCGCAAGAGCAGCAAGACCATGAAACGTAAATCATGACATTCCTGACATACATTTCATGATTTTCATATTATTATTCATTTATGCTCGTCATACAGTCATGGTATGGCATACCAAGTTTGGGATCAATACAATTATCAAAACGGCCAGGAGAGCTAAAAGTCGGGAGCGGACGGACGGACGGACAGACAGACAGACAGACAGACAGACAGACAGACAGACAGACAGACAGACAGACAGACAGACAGACAGACAGACAGACAGACAGACAGACAGACAGACAGACAGACAGACAGACAGACAGACAGACAGACAGACAGACAGACAGACAGACAGACAGACAGACAGACAGACAGACAGACAGACAGACAGACAGACAGACAGACAGACAGACAGACAGACAGACAGACAGACAGACAGACAGACAGACAGACAGACAGACAGATAGATAGATAGATAGATAGATAGATAGATAGATAGATAGATAGATAGATAGATAGATAGATAGATAGATAGATAGATAGATAGATAGATAGATAGATAGATAGATAGATAGATAGATAGATAGATAGATAGATAGATAGATAGATAGATAGATAGATAGATAGATAGATAGATAGATAGATAGATAGATAGATAGATAGATAGATAGATAGATAGATAGATAGATAGATAGATAGATAGATAGATAGATAGATAGATAGATAGATAGATAGATAGATAGATAGATAGATAGATAGATAGATAGATAGATAGATAGATAGACAGATAGATAGATAGATAGATAGATAGATAGATAGATAGATAGATAGATAGATAGATAGATAGATAGATAGATAGATAGATAGATAGATAGATACGCTCAAAGTCACCGAAGTTTGCTAAGAAATGCTTCGCATTTAAAATCCGTTTAAACCTTCGTCTTTTCCTGAACTTCAGCTTTGTTTGTTACCACTGGTCTCTCAAGCCTAGGTTAAGTATTCGATATAACTCTAGAACACTGATTGAACTGCGACATTTGAACGATATTTCAGTAATAATTGTATAAATTCCTGTCCTTGAAAGGAACTGTTTCATATTCAGGCAATTCTCCAGATAAACAGGAAGCGATTATTGAGAGCTGTTGCACGGGAAAACGGACACGAAACGGGGAAACGGACACGAAACAAAGCGTAATCCAACGTTTTGAGCAATCTTCACAACACTGTACGAGAGGCAACATATGTCATGCCGCCCAGATGTCTTCTTGAGCGATGTTTTTTTTTTTTTTTTCTCGCTTCTCGTCGTCTTTATTTTTCCGCTCTGGCCGTCGACAGTAGCAGATTGCGGATAACAAATTTGTAGCGCCAGTTTCCTCCATCGCTCGATAAGATGCTTTCGTAGTCGAACATTTATCGTTCGGCGCTGTATTTCACTCTTCCGCCGCCGCCAGACTGTCCGTGGAATACCTCTTGCCTTCGGTGACAGCCGCGCTCGGTGACTCGGGGCCCCGCATTCGGGCACAGATGGGCGTCTTTTTCTTTCTTGGCATCTCTCGCTGCCAGTGCGGAGTGGAGACAAGGAAGCGCAATAAATTATCCGAAACGGCTCCGCCGACGACCCAACGGCAGGACAAGAACGGGACACTTAAAGCGGTTCCTTGCATTGGCCGCTCTGGACAAGCGATAACTTTATCCTCTTTGTTGGGCAGCAAAACAAATTTATCATAGTCGCAAGCATTCGTCGTCGTATTCCTGGGCGGCCCATGGTTTCCGTCAACGCATAGTACATGCTTTATTCATGCCTCTTTTGGTGAACCTGATGTGATGGTGAGATGGTCAAGGTAAGTTACGTTTCATAGACCTTAGAGAATGCCGCGTAAACACAATCACGCTGAAAAACGAGCCATCAATCACTGGAACGGTTTTCGGCGCTGTAGCGGTACTATAGCTTTACGCTCAGACATTCATGAATATAAACACTGACCAACTTTACGATTATTTCCCTTATCCTCTTTCTGTCTTGGGAGCTCCTGAGCGGAAACACATGTATAAGGAAGGAAAAATCTTCGTGAGTGAGAACGCAAAGAGCAATATTAGAATTTTTAAATAGCAGTCCAGCCCTTAAGCTTTCGTTCACCCTATGATAACGGCCAGTGAATTTATACGAACGTCGAAGTGTCTTATGTCATACTCTTCAAGTTACTTTCTCCTTGATGACCTATGCAGTTCCCTCATGTTTAGTTTCGGTTTTTCTTTCAAGAGCAGAACAGTTCAAGGGGCCGGTCTGTCATATGCTGTATTATACTGGCATGGTCTCGTGACGTAACGCTCTATGTGTCTAGCATTGAGCGCACGCGTGCGCTAAACTGCACAGGTCAGCAAAATTGGTAATGTCATCTTGATGTCTCTAGACTTTACATATTATGACGTAACACGAAGAAGTGATCGTCACTTGGCCAAAGGTGGGAAGATCGCGCGGGCACGGCGAATGCACGTGAGGTGTAGAAAACTTGCAATGCATCTAATCTTTGAGGCCATGCAAAACAACATCTGGTGCAGAGGGCTACCGGTTGGGGGATCAGTATAACCTACAAAGATGAGGACGATGTCTCTTGTCACCGAGTAGTCATATGGACAGAGCATAAAGGTCCGGGTTACTTATCATGTCTTGACTTACAGATTGTCTTGTGACGTTTTAGCTCTGACCATGAACGATACGCAAAGAACTGTAGGTCAGCCAGTGTGGTCTAGTTTCAACCGCAATTCTCATTTATTGGCGAACATCTAGACCCTCGCAAGCCTTCGTATATAGGGCTCTGGAGCTAGCCCACTTCCTCATTACCACTACAGAATCCATCCACATTTCCGGCTTCAATTACTTGAGCGGTGACAACAACTGCATTCAACCTAATACCAGCGATATCATTCAGACAAGTTTGTCCGTACACATTTGCCATTCGCCTAACGAAGCTTTCGGCGGTGATGGCAGAGCGGGTAGTGACTCCGAGAAATGTTCTCCTACTGCCATAGCTTTGTGGAAATATTCACAGTTGCATCAGTGTTCTTGTCAGAAGGAAACAACTGATATTGCTGGGAGTTAATGATTATATCACTAACAATAGTAAACACAAGCAATTGAGTAAAGGGCGTAAGTCACTGCCATTAGCGTTGCGTGGCTCTGTCTGTGTTCCACTACGACACTTGTCGCTCCCAGTGCCACACATGGTGCACACTTCTCCGGTAGCCTGTAAACACGCAATAGGTGTCAAGTCTATGGGAAAACTCAAACTCTTAAATATATGCAGGAGCGCGGCCCAGGGAGAAAGTGTAATTTGCAGATGGAAACACACTTACGTACAGCCTGTTATTTTTCGACTTCCTATAAACTTGCGCGTAAGGCTAGTTCCCTTAAAGAGACGCTAAAATAAAACACTGAATCGGTTCACATTTATGAAGGGTACACCGAGAAGAACTTTAATGTCATCATTTCATTTTATTTCGTGCTCTTAGAAAATTAATGGCCACAAGACAATCCTTCATTTCAAAGTGTAACGGGCTTCTCCTCGTGATTATAATTATTGTGAAGAAGCGAGCTTTCAGGGCGTCTGTTACTAACGTGCAGGAGTATACGAAGGTTCGTCCGTGGTGGTTGTACAACGACTACGGCATTCGCCTGTTGATCAAAGAAGGTCGCTGGTTCGATCCTGGTCGTGGCGGTTGCATTTAGATGGAGGCGAAATTGTTGAGGCACTTGCACGCCAGTACACGCTAAAGAGCACCACATGGTCGACATTTCCGGAGCCCTTCATTATGGCGTCCCTCATAATTATGTCGTGGTTTTGCGACGTACAACCCCAAGTATTGTTATTTCACTAATACTGGTTGATCAGTAAACGAGATAATTAAAGACGAGATGAACTTTTGTTATATTTAGCGCCAAAATCGCACCACGTGACGTCACGGAGTTCAAAGAGGTTTTTTTTTTTTCATTTTGGCGACATTGGCTCAAAAACTTTTTTTTTGAACTTCATATGGTTAAGTCTATACCACCCTCAGAAGAAAATATACTTCATTTTTACTGGTTGGAAGCTACGTAGGACATAGCAGGCACAATAAACATCTGTGACGTAATGGCGTTTAGTGCCAAAATCCTGAAGTGGCATCGCCACCAGATTTCTTCACGCATACCAAGTGTCTTCTCACGGCAAGCGTAATTATTTCGGAAACCTGACAGTAATTTTAAACTTAATTGACCAAAGCCGTTGTTTCTATTTAGGTTCCTTCTAAAGGTTGATAACCATGACTTCCACACCAGAGGCGACTCTTAAAGCATACATCCCAGCAGATACAGTCTTCTTCAAGTAGGCGTCCTTCCTCTCTCACGTTTGCTCTCCTTCCCTATCCCACTATTCTCCTTTAGGCTTAGCTCCACGCAGCTATATAAGGCAAGTGTGCATGCACGGAGATCAAAAATGGCCTACTTATGCCCCCGCTCCCCCAATCTGTGTTCGTGAATGTGTACGGCAGTGCCCCATGCTGCTCTAGACCACAGACTTGCCCGTCGCCTCATCAGTGCGCTTACACTAAAACATACCCCATTGCCCTTCCTGTTAAAGGGATAAAAGGAAGTCCACGCATAGAATAAAAAAAAGGTTACACTAGCTTTAAACAGTTGCACACATTCTAAATAGGCAAATTCCTCAATTTTGTGTGCTTAAACCACACACATAAGGAGGCACGTGCTCGGTCGGTGCTTCGAAGTACGCATGTAAAATTAAGCCTGTGGCTTGCATATTGATAGCGGCGAGATGACAAGAGGCCCGTGACATGCAACGTAAGCGCACAGCAAATATCTCGAGTGGCCGAAACTTCCGAAATACTCGATTGATATGCGGAGCTTAACGTCCCAAAACCACTATATGAGTATGAGAGACGCCCTAGAGGAGGGCTCCCGAAATTTTGACCACCTGGGGTTCTTTAACATGCTCCCAAATCTGAGCACACGGACCTATAGCGTTTTCGCCTCCATCTAAAGTGCAGCCGCAGGAGCCGGAATTCGATCCTTCCATCTGCGGGTAAGCTTTGATTGATTGATATGTAAGGTTTAACGTCCCGAAACCACCATGATTATGAGAGACGCCGTAGTGGAGGGCTACGGAAATTTCGACTACCTGGGGTTCTTTAACGTGCTCCCAAATCTGAGCACACGGGCCTACAACATTTCCGCCTCCATCGGAAATGCAGTCGCCATAGCCGGGATTCGATCCCGCGACCTGCGCGTAAGCAGCCGAGTACCTTAGCCACTAGACTACCGCGGCGTGGCCTTCCGGAGTCCTCAACTACACCCATTACGCATTTCACCGTAAGTTTCTCAAGGTACGCTTAAATTTTAGTACACATTACATCTCACCTACTATAAAAATGGAACCACAGCAGCCGGTATCGAAACCACACCGTAAAT
Source organism: Rhipicephalus microplus (assembly GCF_043290135.1). Classification (NCBI taxonomy): domain Eukaryota; kingdom Metazoa; phylum Arthropoda; class Arachnida; order Ixodida; family Ixodidae; genus Rhipicephalus; species Rhipicephalus microplus. The sequence continues at coordinate 212,443,686 of NC_134701.1, read as the reverse complement.
GTCAGCAACCAAGCCTTGCCAAACACGGCCACCGGGCAACCGGTGTTACGTAGCTAGCAAACGAAGCAACAACGGCCAGGATCACAGCTACATGCTAACAACGGCACAGAAATTCAGATCGAGAACTGCCGCAGGTTAACTTACCTGGCTTCCTTGTTCCGCTTCGTTTTTCTATGTGCCGCTGGGCTGGACAGCTTTTCTTGAGGATTTTCGTCACGGTTCTTCCAAACACTCCCTCGCACTACTACAACCCTACAAATCGTAATGATAGTGCACGGCATTGGACACATATCTAGATGATCCTATGAACGCTAGTAACGACATCTTGCTGCAGTACCGAATCAACAGGCGTGCGCAAAGCATGCGTTCTATCAACGTTGTTCACGCCAAACATTTCAACTGTCGATGTGAATGCCTACGTGGCTGCTTCGCAGTGGCATCGCATCAAGACGTCCTTACGACAGTAATATCAATCTTCTGCGATTTTTTTTTTGCGTCAAAGTAGATCACACTACCAGAGAAGCCATGTACAGTTATATAAAGCTCCACATAGCGTAAAATATAGTGACCCGGCCACGCAAAGCAAAGGCGTAGCCAGACATTCTCGTGAAACGGGGAAGATTGGTGGAAGTACCACGCAATGTTCGTATGTGTGTATGCGTGCATGTACACATATGTACACTCAAAGAGTAAAAATTTCGGTGGTCTTGGGCATGGGTTAATTGCATTTTACGGCTGCACCCCTTAGCTGTGCTAGGGGGTGCAGCCGTGCAAAATCAATACATACCATTGTGCTTGTGCTTTTGGTTGTAATTGTAGTCAAAGCGTAGCTAAGTTGACATGCACAGGAAATAGCCGATCAAAGAGATTTACTAAGGACAGGACTCAGAACAATTTTATTGGCTTTTCAAGCAATGTGCAAACGTCTATTCAAGCTGCCTGTCATGAAAGCATTCATATAAGCTAGTGCACTGAATTATTGAATGCATAACAATGGTCTCTTTAAACAATGAACACGATTAACAGTCTCATTGGAGAAACAGTCAATCTACAAACAGCTTATGCAAACGTTTCACTGGGCAAATATCTCCTCTGCCCTACCTAGACAAAACATGCAATTGGTGCCAGACAGTATGTAGCATCTATGAAGGCAACAAATTTTGCAAGATTCAATTGTGCAATAACCTTGCCCTGTGTATGGTTCAGGTATTATGGTCATGTTTATAGTTAACGTGCAGTTACTGTATGTGCATGTAAGAAAATTAACAGCAGAAGCAATACCTTGCTTCAAATCGAATGCTTTGTAGACATATGTTGCAGCACAATGATTCAAGTACAATAAATGAATCACGAACATGGTGGCTGGCACCACAAAGCAGCTATATAGTCAGTGTCATACAAATACGCCTTCGTCTTGCACATGGCGTTCATTGGCGAGGGTACAAGGCCCCCCCTTTTCCATTCATTTACGTTGTGCGCTACTGTGAAGGTGTGTTGAGCTCATCAATTGGAGATCGGTGACCCATAGAAAAAACAAGAACACGTATGAAAACACTGCGCCTGTCCAAAGGAAGATTACTTGAATGAAACATGCTTTAGGTGAACTGTTTTGGAAACACAAAACGAACACTCAACTGATTGATTGATTTGTGGGTTTTAACGTCCCAAAACCACCGTGTGATTATGAGAGACGCCGTATTGGAGGGCTCCGGAAATTTAGACCACCTCGTGTTTTTTAACGTGCACCCCAATTCTGAGTACACAGGCCTACAACATTTCCGCCTCCTTCGGAAATTCAGCCGCTACAGCCGGGATTTCATCCCGCGACCTGCGAGTCACCAGCCGAGTACCTCAGCCACTAGACCACCATGGCGGGGCCACTTGAACTGATCACAGGAGGATTGTTATACAACATACCCGTTCAATGGGTGGAGCAATCACTCCGAGATCAACCCACGGTTCAAAGACAAATAAAATTGTCTGAAGGCAGTTGAGCTGTACGATTTTCGCGTACATTGCGAAATAAAGTGCACGGGGCAGCCAATGTTTCTGCCAGCGAACTTGTCTTTGTCAAGGCAGCCAACGTAAAAAAAAAAAATCAAAACAGGTAGCCTGCTACAAACGTTCGTTTCACCGACATTGCCGACAGAGTTGTCAGTTTCAGTGATATTAATTACATGTGGCTCATCTTTCCCCCTTTTTGGTTGTTCGTAGAATTTTCATCACTTTGTCGCAACTTTTCGCGATTATTTGCGGCATTTCTTTAAACAGTTATCTTTCTGTTAATTAAATTCACTGATGTGGAGCTTAACGTTTACTGTCCAGTTTATATATATATATATATATATATATATATATATATATATATATATATATATATATATATATATATATATATATATATATATATATATATATATATATATATATATATATAGCCGATGACGCCTTCAATCTTCATTGCAGAAAACTCATGAAGCAAGCATGAAGCAAGCAACGTGTACGGCTTACGAAGCGAAGCTGATGAACACGCACACAAAGAAAGAGCGCCAGACACGGCGTTACAGTTGCCTTCTTATTTTGTGCCCCTGATTGCATGTCTACCGCTATTATAGCAGTGCTATGACCAGCTTAGTATTATCAATCAAGAGCTGAAAATGGGTTAAAGTAAGTAAACAAGACTTGTCTAGCAGTTCTCACGTGTACGGTTAGTCTGAAACCTCGTCGCTAGAAAACTACTAAGCGAAAGAACCAAACGACTGCAAATTTGTCCTTGCTCAACAAACACGGGCCTTCCTAAAAAGGAATAGGAGTAAGGCACAGTTGGAGTGCCGCAAGTGCAGTTGCGCCAAGCCAACAGATGCCCAAATATTCTGCTGACCACGTAGATACAGGCGTTTGGATTGAATACTCATTAAAGCAGATAATTTGTGCGATTGAACTATAATTCAGGGGCTGTGTGTGGATTTAAAACTAAGACCACGGGTGAAATTACTCGCCTCGAGTGTCAAGGATAAAACTAAGGTACAAAAATAGCTGTTACTAATTTTTACAAAGGTAGCCGCAGTGTGCCGTCAGCATGGATGATATTAGCGAAGCAGTGAGAAGGTACCAAAACGTATAGCCATACGACGACTGATGCCGCAGATGATCTCGGGAACAGATAGCTTTGGAAGCAAGAGCCAGCTCTATGTGCTTGCCTCCGGTAGCCATGACACACCGACACGAGGAAGCTGCAACAACACGCGGCGGAAAACTTAAGTACATGTGAACACCGCCGCAGTAAGAGTCTCATGAATGTGGCACTTACCGAGAGAATTCCAAGGGTAGCAGGAATGTCCGTCTGCCAGGATCAGGCCATCAACGAAGCAGTGCGAAGGTTCCGAAAAGTTCGGCCGTACGACGAGCCATGCCTCAGGAGGTCTGAGGAACGGATAGCTTTGGAAGCAATTTGGAAGAGCCAGCTCGATGTGCTTGTCGCGGGTAGCGATGACAAACCTACACAAGCTAGGAAGCTGCAACAACACGCGTCGGTAATGTTCAGCACATGTAAACACTGCCACTGTAGGAGCTATGTGAACGCTATATTTTGACCCGAGATTAGGGCATAGCACTTACTGAAGTGTCTCTCGTTGACAACCGTCAGCCATTGAATCTGGCGACGCTGCTGTCCCGGCCATACAAAGTTCAGTGCAGTGGTCCGAGGCTGGACAGTCTTCGGTGCACAGCTCGTTCGGAAATGGGACATCTGCAGGCCTTGGTGCATCTGAATGGATGCAAAACCCGTTTTTAAAGCAATAGAAATGAAAAAAAAAAGATTTAGCAACTCACAATCACCGGCGTTGTGTGCTGCGATCCATACATGGACACGTGGATGGCTGGCGGGACTCGAATAGGAGCCTAGAAGTAAACCTCAACAGTTCACAGTAAGTGTAGCACCTCGAATAAAAGAGGTGTCATGAGGAACGATTCAACCAGGATAAACAGCGATGAAATCTCTCTCCAAAAACAGTAATTTTCCAGCTCCTAAACAAAACGCTCGCGAGGCGATTCCGGGTGCACTTTGCTTCTGCGAAACCACATTTCACTCGAGTGATTTATCGCGCGCGGGCTACTTGACACGAAATAATGGTCGCTTCGCAAAGTCATTCGGAAAGAGTTCAACCAGCCTGGAATACCACTGTCGTCTCACTTGCAATGTAACGACGAATTCACGTGTTGGCACTCGGATGATTGTCAGTGTCCTACGTCGATGTATGGCAGTCCGCGGCGGCAAAACACCTGAAACGAGCAAGAAGCACTCTTTAGAAACTCGGACACGCGAACAAGTGGCGTACTCACAGTGACGAGGTTCGCACGCGTACGCGTACCGTACTCCGAGAACTCGGTAAAAATGGGCGATGCATCCAACGAGGTACGTTCGGTTAAACCAAACGCTCGCGAGGAGATTCCAGATGTACTTTGCTTCTGCGAAACCACATTTCGTTCAAGTGCACTATCACGCGCGGACTACTCGGTACGAAATAAGACTCACTTCACAATGTCATTCAAAAAGGGTTCAATGTCCGTTACAAAATCGAAAGAGGACACTGGTCGTATCCCGCCTATCGTGTCCACCGAATGCTGGTGCTCGAATGACCGCCGTGGTCAGACGTCGATGTGCGGAAGCTCGCAGCGGCTGGGCACCTGAAACGTTCAAGCAGCACTCTTTAGAAACACGGACGTGGGAACAACTGGTGTACACTCACAGTGAAGAGGTTCGCAAGCGTACGCGGACCATTCTCCGTAAACTCGACCGAAGTGGGCGGTGCGTCCAACGAAATGAGCGAGACGCGTACCACAACAATGGACAAACAGCCCGTACATCAATGTGCCCATACACGCACATCAAACGCAACAAAATTGGCGACGACGTCCACTCGCTGCAGAAGGAAGTGCTGACCTTGACCTGGAATTCGACAGCATTAATAAAACTATCGACTAACGAGGTAATTCCGCATGCGATTTGCTTCCTCAAAACCACATTTCTCATACCACAAGACCACACTCGCACCTCCCGCGGAACACCAGATTACGAAACAGTGGCCGAGGTCGCAACGTCATTCGGAGCGGGCAAATGTCCGTGACGAAATCGAGAGGACGGTTATCAAGCTAGCTTGTCTAGTGCTCGCTACTCTTGAGCTGTACCTGAAGCTATATGCATCACCCCATTAGTGACACGGCCCGTCATCTCAAATTCGGTCACGGCGAACACCCGCTTTGTGGCCGCAGCGCGCCCAGAAAAGATTCTGGCTAAATTTTACGACGCAGATACCTTAGCGTAACTTTTTTTTTTGAGCGTAATCAGGATGCACGGCACGTACCAATGCAAGATACTCAGCTGACACACTCTAAGCTACGTACCACCCTCGCGATCTCGGGGACTCCCTATCTTGAAAGGTTAAAGACAAAAATGAAGATGAGCCAGCTCACTACTTGTTGTCCGATGAAAAAGCACTCCGTGAAGGTTGATCCCAGTAGTCCTCGAACAGATGACCACCATGTGTCCAAGTTCTTTATCCAGGTGACGCCGACGGTTGTTTAACGCACAGAACGAAAAATGAGTCCATGGCAGGCACAACTTGCACATTGTAATATCGCTTCTCCGGCATCGAAGGAGCTCCATTAGCGTTTGGCCTACGGTAAATTCGTGAATGAGTCCAGGTCCCGCGTATTCACAGAGTGTCGCGTATATTCCAGAAGCTTGCGTGGTGGGGCGAAAATCATCGTGCGGGAGCAAAGTGCGAGTAGAAATAAATGTCCGTGACAAGTTGGCAGGGCCATTCTTGCGCACGACAAGCAGCGAGCAGTCTTTTCTAGCAACCGGAACACACTGCGGCTTCTTCCGAAGGCTTGTCAGGCAAGAAGTTCTTCGAACTGTTTCTCGCATTTTCAATGTCCAGATGTTCAAGCAAGTTCTTCTAGAGTTGATATAGAAGACGCAATGTAAAACGCGCACCACGTCGTCAAGTCCAGCTGCTGTCAGTGAGCGAAGGCAATGCGGCGCAGAGCTTAACCGACAAACCACCAACATCGAGAGAAAGAAGCAAAATGGCGGTTCCTTGCCCCCCCCCCCCCCCCCCGTAAAGACGCACTTCGATACGAGGATCATGATTCCATAATGCTTGGTTCATGCGTCGATACGCCTGGAAACGTTTCTTCGTTCGCGCATTGGGCAATCTTGTCTTTACGTCACCGTCGCCCGCCGCCACGACGCCGTTGTTATCACGGCGATCAGCGCGACACTGGCAATGTAGAAAAGAAAATCTAAAGAAAACAAGTCTCGCCAGCATGCGGCGGCCGAGCGCGGAATGTTCTCGAAGCTTCTCTCGTGTTCATGACAGCAACTGCGCAGTTAGCGCGGTTGTTTTCATTTTATCGAAGTGCAGAAATCCGCGAATACGCTACAATAACGCGTGATTTTATAAAATGCAATCTGGACGTCGCATTTATTTTCAGTACTACCGGGCAGAAAGGGTGTTCTCATGTTCGAGAAAATGAATAAACTGTCTAACGTATTGCTGCAAGGCCACCTTCCGATTCACGATGGCACACTGATCCCTAGTGTCACTACACGTTCCGCGTTAATTAAAGAATGAGCTATTTTGCGTACCATAGTCCACCTATGAGGAACGCAGAAACTGGCTACGCAAGGATCAGCTTTGTGGGTGTACATTGAACAGCCGACCAAATCTTTAACTAGTGCGCGTGAGTGGCAGTTTTTTTTTGTGTGTGTGTGTGTGTGTACCATCGCAATACGATAAAATTAACTTAAAAAAAAAGGTGTTGTCAAGTGGACGCCCACAAAACATTTTTTTTTTGTAACCTAGTTTCATAATATGGCACTGACTCAAAGGAATGTTGCCGCTGCACACGCTAGTTGAAACTTTGGGTGGCTGTACTCTATAGCGAACGCGCAAACCAGCGCTATCGTAACCAAGACGAGACGAAGACAGGAGCGCACATACAAGGCGTATACTGGTAACCAAGCCTCCTTGTTTTCTTGTAAACAGTTGCTAGACAGCAACCCACTACGGTAGTGTAGTGGTTAAGGGCTCGACTACATATGGCTACTAGCCACTATAGCTTGACTGCCGACCCGCAGGTGGCGGGATCGAATCCAGGCCGCAACGGCCGCAGCTTCGATGGAAGTAAAATTGTTCCATCGCTTAGCACGTAAGACCCGAGTGGTCAAAATATCCGGAGACCTCCACTATAAACGGCGTGGCTCATAATCGTATAATGTGGCTTCGGTACGTTAAACCTCAACTCTTATAATCAGTTACATGAGAACACCCAGATAAACAAGTAGGTACTTTTACGATGGTAGACTCCTGTTAAATAGCCGCACTAACGGGTGCATTTCGATGGGGGTGAAAACATCTGTGGGATCAGAATGTTGTGCTCCTTAGGGAACCTTATAGGTAGTAAGAATTGATCCATAGTGCTCTACTGCCTCATGCCGCGCATCGTAGTTTTTCAAGCTATGCCCAGAATTTCATGAAACGAATGGGGATCATGATATTATCTCGCAGGTTGTATGAGTAAAATAATCCAGTTTCGCTGGAATCCTGTCTTTTTTTTTTGCATTCGTCGGCTAAACGCTGCCGATGTCGGTTTTCTCAACAGGCTACCAATGTCACTTGTCATCTTTGAAGTCCTACGACTCCTACGTTATACGTAATGTCACGTATAGGTGACGGTACGATGGCCGGTGAACGTACCAGTAGAGAGGCAGACCACGGCCGCAATAAAATAAAAAAAATCACAGCACATCCACGGAGTGAATGATGATGAGAGGGGCCACGCAAACGTCTACCCGTCCGTCCGTCCGTCCGTCCGTCCGTCCGTCTGTCTGTCTGTCTGTCTGTCTGTCTGTCTGTCTGTCTGTCTGTCTGTCTGTCTGTCTGTCTACTCGCCTGCCCGTTTATCTGTCTGTGTGGCCGGTTAAGTTACGCCGGACAAGGCAAGGTCAAGAGGAGCTTCGCCGTTAAATTTTTTTTATTAGACTGACTTTCGCCCGAAAGCAAGCACCACTCGGCGACGGCGAAAAAACAAAAACATGACATGGGCCCGAACAGTGGCTACCACACTACCCGGCGGCGGATGTGGTGGTCCCTTATCTGTTCGTTGCGTCGCAACACATCCGGCATCAGAATGACGCACCGCTGCACCCGATCGCTTGCTGACGCTGGTAAAGAACTCGATAAGATAGCCCAATCCGCTTCTTTTTTCCTCGTGCACTTGAGATCACCCCACGGTGGAAAAAAAAAGCATCGGTCTGATGATAAAATAACAACGCACTAGAAACAAAGGAACGCAATCGCAAGCGCGTAGAAAGGCCAAAGCGATGAAAATTTCAGTCTGTTGATGCTCAAAAAGCTTTTCGAGACTCACAACGTGGACTGTTTCAGGTCACAGGCGTCGTCGCTAGATTTGTGTCACTTCATTAGGCACAACTTCATATAATAGGGCCCTCAGTTGTCGCAACTGACCATCGCAATATACTTTCGCTCACACCTCGGCGGCGAATCAGTGTCCACATCATGACGCGGTCACCGGGTGCGTACTGTTTGTCCCATCGTTCTTGGTTGTAGAGTCGGGTGTCCGTGTGCTCCTGCTCTCTGATACGTATTCCAGCAAGCTTCCTCGGCACGTAGAAGGAAGCCGGCAACGTCATCGCGGGTGCCCCCGTCGTCGACCTGAGGCAACATCGCGTCCAGCATGGCGGCTGAAAACGAGCTCGAAAGGAGTCATTGGCGTTGTCTCCTGTGATGCGGTGTCACACGCTAACGTGTCGTACGGGAGGATTTCATACGATGTCTTATGCGCGACGTCCGCGTACTACATGGCGAGCATGTCAGCGAGGGTCTTATTCAAACGCACGGTAAGGCCGTTTGTCTGTGGGTGGTAGGCTATGCTTTTGCGATGAACAGTGTGGCTTCAGCGTAGAATCTGCTGTGTGAGGTCTGCGGTGAATGCCGTACCTCATTCAGTGATAAGGACTGTGGGTGCATCATGTGGGAGGGCAATGTTCTTCACGACATCGCCCGCGTTGCCGGAAGGTAACGCAGCATTCCCCGCGTAGTGTGTAAGGTATAGTTTGCTGTTGGCAATATTCCTTTGTTTTCATAATTCGAAGTCGAAAAAAGACCAAAAAGATCCATCCAATTCACTGCAATGGTCTTTCCGGTGGTTCGAATGGTTGCAAAAAGCCAACGGGCCTTCTCGGCAGCGTTTTCCAACGTTGGCAATTTCGGCAGAGGTTTTTCACGTAGCGTTCGACATCTGCGCTCAGGCTGGGCCAGTAGTATTTTTCTTGAATTCACAGCAGTGTACAAGTTGGCCCTAGATGTCCCACAGTCGGATCGTCGAAAAATGCCTCTAAAAGTTCTTGCTGCAGAGTGGTTGGAATCACTAGCAGGAAACTTGTTTCGTGCGGCTTGAAGTTTTTCCTCTCAGGAACGTCCTTGCGTAGGCACAGGGATGAGACTGCGCGCCCGAAGGCGTTCGGTGGTGAAGCAGTCTTGCCTTCAAGGTATTCAAGCACGTCGCGTAGATCAGGATCAGGGCGTTGATCAGCGCCGAGCCTCTTACACGCCTCACACAGGCCGACGTGCAGTTCACAGGGCACAAAGCCAACAAAGAAGACAAGAAAGAAGTCGATAAAATAGTCCATTTCTCTTTTTTTTTCTAAACGCAAGTGGCAGTATTTCACCAGACAAGCACGCCAAGTCTCGAAACTGCATTGAAAAAAAAAAACCTATGATGGCGTAATGTTTGTGCAAACTTAAGAATAGTTCCAGCGCTGGCTATCTAATTTGATAAGTACTAATATGTACTCACTCACGAAACAGATTACAGCCAACGCCTAAAGTACAGAACACAACGATCAATTCATTACATTCTCATTCTTCAATAATTCGCCCTTTCCCTCCTTCTTCCCGCAAAAGCCGACTGAACCACGTTCCTGACAATGTGTCTATTCCCACGTTAAGCCAGCCCAGCCTCGAATTCCACCAAAGAAATGGCCCTGCAAGTCGGTCTCCTGAGACTTCGCGACGTGTGGCGCCCGCTATCAGGCAGGCATCAGCGGTCCACGTCTCTTGACCCCGAAGCCAAGTCGTCGTCTCGAGCCAGCCTCACGTACTTTGCGCGTGGTGCCAGCCTTTTCCTCTCTTTCTTCGTCCATGGGCGCCGAAAAAAGCGTCGCTTATACAGACGAACAAAGACGTCGTCTTCGTCGCCTCGTTCTCCTCACCCCGGCGTCGTCGCACCAGAGAGACATTCGAGGCAGCCAAGCGCCGCATCCCAAGCTATTGATCAGCGAGCTTTCAATTAATCATCCGGAGGGGCGCGCACGCCTCTTTTGCCACCGACAACAAGCCTCTCTCTGGGCGTGGCTCTGTCTGTTCCTCTTTCGAGTCTTTTTCGTTTGCCCGTCGCTTTCTCGGGCTGGGAGCTCTCTCTGTGAGGCCGATGGGCCCGAGCAGTGTGAAACGCTTCTTATTTTCGCGCAATCAAGACGGGTTCTTTGACGGAGTGCCTCGAAACTGGAGAGACGCCGGGTCAATTAGGCCTCGCAGTGCTTCGGCAGAATGTCCTAATCAAACAACTGGAGTGAAAATGGACAACGTTTTCATTCGTGGATGCCGAGATCTGAAAACATCAACTCGCGATCCGGTTGCGTTCTCGCAGAGTGCTTGAAAATGTGCTCCGAGTTATCGAGATGTGTGGAACATTTATAAAAAAAAGATGTGGAAGTGTTTTTGAGGCTTCATAAATGGTGCAAGTTGGAATACCGAAGAAACGAACCGGGCATTTTAAATCAAGCTAGCTAAAAAAGTGACAGATGTTTGTTTTTTTTTTTTTCAAAAGACGTCCACAGATATTTCGGCCCAGCCTATATGCTACTTCAGTTCACAGCTCATTTACACTGGTCTGCATAAATTGTCAAAATAAGTACTTGTTCATATCGAGCCCACATATGGTAACTTAGGTTCCTCTCGAACTCTCGTGAGAGTTAGACAAGCGTACTAGTGGCTTAAGCTTTCCGCATCCGTTAAGCCATACTTCAAAAGCCGCCGCAAAGCCCCGCCACTGAAGCCTGGCTTCTTCAACTGATCACACCACCTAGGGCCCCATTCGATAAAGTAGGAATGGATTTACCGGAACCCTTTCTGCTGTCATCTTCCGGAAACAAGTGGATCGTAGTATAGACACAGAGTATTTGACAAAATAAGCCAAAACAAATGAACTACAACGTGCTACGGCTTCCAATGTTGCTGAGTTTTTTTAGAGACCAGACCGTTTTTCGACGTGGCGCCCCATCGTGCGTAATCACAGACAGAGGAACAGCTTTTACGGCCTAGCTCATACATGACGTAATCAAGTTCAGCTAGACGAGCCATCGCAAAACCACGGCATACCATCCGAAGACCAACGGCTTGACAGAGTGACCAAACAAAACCATCGCCGACATATTATCCAAGAACGTAGATGTCCAACATAAGACGTGGGATTAGGTGGCACCGTACGTCACGTTCGCGTACAATACTGACATCCCAGAAACTACGCGATTCACGCCTTTCCGTCTTGTCTATGGACGTGAGGTCCAGACTATGCTGAATGCTAGGCTTCCACACAATTGCGGCGCTTTACTCACACCTGATGCATTGCAACGTACCCAGTACGTCGAAGACGGGTGCCAAATAGCAGGCTTATACATATAACGCAACAGGAGTACAGACGCATTTCTTAACCAGACAAGCCTATCTTCGAACACCGCCTAAGAAATGTGCAGTGAAGACAGCCTGGGCGCAGCCCTAGTGTATTAGTACATCGATATACACTGTGTCTTGTTTCGTGTGAGTTTTTGTTTGCTTCGTCGAAATTCAGAAATTTTTTACGCCAATTTTTCCGTATTTCCGAGTAAGAACAGAAAAATGAAAGCCAACGAAAGTGAGATGAAATTGGGTGGTACGTGTGAACAAACATCCTTCTCGTTTTCCTCTGCAACGCAGCTCGAAGCGAGCTCAGGGGCAGAAACGCCGTTTCTCCTTACAGCGCAATCATTCACTCCTGTCAGGCGGCGTTGACTTTGTCACATCTTTATGCGCCGATGAACCGCACTGAGCGTCTCGGAGCCGCATATCAATTTCCTCATCTTAGCCACCTGTGCATTTTGTTTTTGCTCTAATCCGATGCTATAGAGTCACTCTATAGGTAAAGCACGTGTGAAAGAATTGTGAGTGTGAGTCACCTTTGTTGTTGTTGTTGTTGTTGTTGTTGTCGTCGTCGTCGTCGTCGTCGTCGTCGTTGTTGTTGTTGTTGTTGTTGTTGTTGTTGTTGTTGTTGTTGCTGTTGTTGTTGTTGTCGTCGTCGTCGTCGTCGTCGTCGTCGTCGTCGTTGTTGTTGTTGTTGTTGTTGTTGTTGTTGTTGTTGTTGTTGTTGTTGTTGTTGTTGTTGTTGTTGTTGTTGTTGTTGTTGTTGTTATACTGCACATACTAAGTACGGTACATCGTTTTCATAACGAAAAGAGGAGCAGAAAAACACCGAACTTTGTGGCTGTAACAAAACGTACATGTGCTCTGTGTTTCGGCGGCTCGATTATGCCACCAAGATTGACCTAAAAGCAAGAACAAAAAGGAACAGCCATGAATTAATATAACATGGTTATTGAATTAGGAAACATGAGTGACGAAAATGTTCCTACGAAATAGAACATGCAGACGCATTGTCCAACACAGCAGTGCCTGAAGATTAGGCGGCTTGAAGGTGCGCTCAATTTTGACTCGTCACCCGAGTCGCAAGCGTGACCCGACGAAGCAAGAAAGTGTACCGTGTGGTTACTTTCCCCCCTGTCAAACGCAACGGAAGGAAAATATCCGCTTTATTTCGGTTTGAGACAAGGTAGGATAGTGATGACAACGTTCACAAATACGGTACTAATGATGATGGCAATGATGATAATGACTACTGCCCATGAGCGCTTTTCGCACATCCCCTCGCTAACTCACCGATGAGGTGGGACGTAACTATCGCGTGTTACTCAGATAAACCAAATGTTGTGGATCAAGAGATAAAACATGATTGTTTGAAAGCTACATCATCTTTATACAAGAAAAGAAACCGTATCCGCCACTCTTATACTTGCTGTTTGCAGTAACACCATTGTTTAAAACTAGAATGTACTATCAACCGCAAAATTTTGCGGAACGCGAAATGTTCGGAAAAGCTGAATTCCCGCTTTGTCTGGGAATGTAATTTCGACATAAATGTTTGATACTGCGCTTGGCATTCCACCCTATACAGTCACCAGCTTGATTACAGTGCATTAGGTGCTAATACAGGATAAATTCACATTTGTCCCGCAAACTTTTGCTGTCGATACTACAAAGTAGTCCCAGCGCGGCACACATATAGAGTTAAAAGTATCAGGCACATGTTTCCAACGTAAAACTGTGCCATAGTTTTGACATACAGCACTCTTTTGGGAATACCACTCACTTTTAAGATGCGTTCGTATGTCACTACCAAATCTTGGCCACAGTGTAATGTACCGTGAGACTCCTCAAAAATGATCAACTGCAGCGACCCAACGGTTACCTCAGCCAGGCGATGATTTCGTGACTGGCTGTTGTTGTGTAATCAACTTTGCTTTAAAGCGGTGCAACAACTTTCCCTTTCTCTTTACCTCTACCCGTTTCAAAACGTTCAGCCAAGTTTTTGCACATCGCACCCATTCGTCATGCAGGCAGTTTTCGAAACAACATGTCGTTCAAGTTACATTGTTTTCACACATTTACAGATACGCTAATGGTTGAAAACTTCTAGTGCGGAGCGTAGAGGCCTCGTTCTGATTTTCCCCACTCATCCTCATCAGGCTAGGGATTCCTCATTCTCAAGCCGTCGAACACGTCCGTTATTTCCAAAGAGACAGAGCGAGAGAGAGAGAGAACGGAGCATTGAACAAGACGTAAGGCTGTCAGGGCCGGTCGTTCGGAGCTATAAGCCGTAAACTATCACGAATCGTCGAGGAACAAAAAACGGAGACGAGGTAGTGCTTGTTCCAGAAAGGAGCATCAGGACGAGCGAAGGAGGAACTGCCTGCCATCGGTCGATCCGTTCACCGGTGGCATGCGTCCCAAATAGGGAGCAGCAGAAAAAAAGAAAACGGAGCATCACGCTCCGCCATGCCCGCATCATTTCTCCGAAGTTTCCCTGTTTGTTTGTATCCCTTCTCTTGATCCACTCTCATCTCGGGCACGTCGCACCGCGGCTTCGCTTTCCCTCGTTTTCCCCAAAGAAGCCATCGTCCCCCTCCTCTTCCTTGTATCGGACACCGCGTCGCCACACGTATTGACTCGCTGTCGTCCCGGTGACGGCACCGGCGTGGTGGACCCTGATTGGACTGCGAGAGCCACCGGGTGGAAGAAAGGGAAATGAAAGAAGAGGTGGTTTGGGAAAGAGAGAGGAAGGGGATGCAGGAGCGTCCGCTTTCCGGAACGGGACGGGACGGTGTGCCCGTGGCGCCTGATGGATCTTCGTCCCCCGAAAACAGCGCATCCCCATCTTCCTCCCCAATGCGCACTTCGTTCGGTGCCTGGGTCGTCTCCGCCGTTTGCGATGCCTGGCGCCTCGTCTGACGCGTCGTCACTTTTTGTCGCCTTTCTGGATTCTCCCCGCTTTTTGTGTGCGTATGTGTTCGTTGCTTCTGACTGCTTTGGCTCGACGGTCGATTGGCAAGAGTCCCTAATATCTCTTGCGTTATCGGTCCATTCACCGGCCCCTTTTTTTCATACGCCAGAGTCAAAAGAAAAAAAGAAACAAATACCCACAGGAAAGATTACGCGGGTTGATGTAGATGGTTCCAAAAAACATCGCTATTGGGTGCAGCATCGTTTCGGTTCTTTTCAAAAATGCGTTGCCCCTGATGTGACCGTGTATTCAGTGGGTAACGACGTTTCCATCGTAATTCAATAATAAATGCTGTAGAAATGTTGAGGAATTGAGATGGTTCACTAAGAGAAAACCTTCGCTTTTGTTGGAGTTACGTGGATGAATATGTTCCACCTTGTTACCTTGCTCTTGCTCTTTTAAATACACATAAACACTAGCTTTGAACGGAGCATTCGACCTTCAGAAGCTTTGCGAGTGTGATTCATACTTCTTTCAAAAAACAAGAAAACTGATGTTTCTCGGGCTCGCACACTTTCTTTTTCTTTCTTTAGGCCATTCAGTATCTAGAACAATGCGATAGAGTTCTGGTCGAAGGTTCCTTGACGAAAACTGATACCTCGTAAGTGTGCGCTATACACTTTGTATATTCACATTTATTGCTCTTTTTTTTTTCTTGCTTACTTTTGTCAAAAATTCTTCGGGAAGTTTAAATCAAAGCTCCGAAAGAAGTCTGCTCGGTGTTATTGTTGTCTTAACTGGCTAATTCGTGTCTCCTTGTTCCGCTAGAAAGTGGGATGATAAGGTCGTAATTTGACTATGCAGACAAAGTACGAGAAGAGAGAAAACTGGGCGCTGTCGTAGCGCACAGGTTACGGATTCGGTCCCGCCCACGGCGGTTTAATTTCCATGGCGGTGAAATGCTAGACACCCGTGTACGGTACGATGTCAATGGATGTTAAAGAACAACGGGTAGTCAACATTTCCCGAGTCATCCACTGTGGCGTGACTGGTTATCATACCGGGGTATTGCCGTGTAAAATCATAAGTGTAAGTCATTTCCCCATTAATGATCACGCAAATAGAACATACCGGGGTATTGCCGTGTAAAATCATAAGTGTAAGTCATTTCCCCATTAATGATCACGCAAATAGAACCAACTGCCAAGAAACAGCCCCCACCCCCTGCAAAAACAAATACAATAAAACACACTACTAAATAATAAACACAGATCGCTAAGTAACTGCATTGCAATAGGCTTGTTCAAGCGTGTGTTGTGAACTTTTTGAAGTTGAAACAAGAATCCAAGCGGTCAGTCTGATTGGTTACATTGATTTACGTAGTGATTGACACACTCACATTTCGTGTCTTGAGTTTTAATGCTTTGCACAAGGAACCACGGTAAAAGTGAAGATGTTATCAAGCGTCTTAGATTACCGAGAAAGTGAGTACTTTATGATCTCTTTACAATGCCACTTATAGATAGATAGAGTTCTCCGAAGAATATACGTCACTTGCGATAGAAGTGTCGTAAGCGGCCGCCAGGTACTCCCTGTCGGTCCCTACGTGGGAGACGCCCACTACGCGCTAAGTGCGTCCTGCAGGACTGAAATAAAGTTTTTTTTTTCTTAATTCCGTTCCATTCCATCCACAAATCTTTCGAGTAGAAATTTTTTGAAGAGTGTTCACGTAGTATACAGGTGCTACATTTCTTTTTACCCATGAATAACCCTTACCAGGAGACTCATTTCCAAGCTAATTATTTTCAAGAAAGAAGAACCACAATTAACTCCGCCCTTTTGTACCTCAGGCGAATGTTCACTTCTAGATTACTACTTCCATGTCGGTCAGATAGCGCCGCAGGCACGAACTCGACACAAGACCATTCCTCTCGATGTCGGTTAGTGTCTATAATTATAGAGGATGGTAACAATATGCTCTCCTGTGCCGTTTCACGTGCCCAGTGTGGTTAACCAAATCATGAACACGATAATTATAACAATTCTGTTGACAGTGATATGATTTTAGGGGTATTAGGTAACTTATACGACGAATGATTAAGGAATTGGGCGCGTTTTCTGTTCAGTGCAAAACATCATAGTTTTTGTCTTCTTTACTTACATTCACGTACTTGTTTTTTTTAATGGTGCACGGGTCTTCAGAAGTCAGGTATACCACCAACTCGACGTCGTATATCTCTGAAAGAGCTTGCATCACCAGTAGCACGCCCATGAATCTTCGCACACTCGATCGCTATCCCAAAATTACCTACACGTGTCCTAAAAATGTCCCACAGGGTGCACCCAGAGGACGATTCTTTCGTCTATACCGTACTTTCCCCTCGAAAATCGAGTAGTCCCGCGATTATTTATTGATTGTTCCTTGTTCCTTTCGTCCTCTAACTGGATTGAAATATACGACTGGAATCCAACCCACAAAGGCCACCAATGACAGTACCAGCCCTTCCTTGTCTCTCACTCCCGTTCACTGCTTGGGGTACAAATAACATGTTAAGGCGGGTCCGCTGCTACCGTCGGGGAAACTTTTTTTCCGCTGACCAGGGAGCGGCGCGAGTGAAAATCACTGCGAGCTCGCGCCATTTGTAATCCGCCCCGGACGTCACCTTTGCGCCGACCTCTGTGCAGGCACGCCAAGGGACACCACGCCTCCTGGTCGGCAAAGTTTCCCTGCCTTTTCCCCACAGAGATAGAAAGGGAAAAAAAGGAAAGAACGATGGCTCTTCTGTCGAAAGTGATCAAGGACCCATGCGGAAGGTTGC
This sequence comes from Rhipicephalus microplus, assembly GCF_043290135.1. Lineage (NCBI taxonomy): Eukaryota > Metazoa > Arthropoda > Arachnida > Ixodida > Ixodidae > Rhipicephalus > Rhipicephalus microplus. The sequence continues at coordinate 212,426,188 of NC_134701.1, read as the reverse complement.
TGCTCCCTCATTCTTTCCCCATGCGCTTTAGCGCTCTTGATTTTTTTCTATCTTACTTCGGCGGGCTTTCGACTGCCAATTTTTAGGG